>NW_018742418.1:7366239-8566239 GCF_001683475.1 Chenopodium quinoa | reverse complement strand
CACTAAGGTCTTGTGCTATGCTGACTCAATCTGCTTTACTGAAATCTGCTCTTTCCAGAAACTCAGAAGAATAGGGCTAACTATAAGTGATTGAAATGGCTAGAAGGCTAAAATGAATAGTATGCCGAGTTCTTTTTATCCATATACAATAGATATAATAGGTCACATACTTACATGTTTGATTTCTTAGCTTCCTACTCTATATTTAACTTTTACTGTAGTTAAGAAAATATTAAATCACATCATCATTTGAAGATTTAATGACAAGTAAACCATGGTGTGAGATGTGAGCTTTGAAGTGAGGGCTTAAGTACGGGATTGTTTTTCAAAATAGTAATGTAAAGTTGATAGTTCAGTTGTAAGTAGTACAACATGATATACTATCAATCTATCATGCACACTGTAACTCGTGGTTCTTCTAAGCTAACCATGTGAGTTCCCATGTGAAATAACTCGTAAGGGTCCCATAATTATGCTTTTACTTCCTAACTATTTCGTGTTTATCATGTCATATTTTTCCATAATTAATTTAGTATCAATCTCCTCCATGTAACTCAATATTTTTTCTTGCATGCTAGATATCTCGTTACGGATACTAAACCAAATATTAGGGTTTGGGTTTAATCCTCTAACTTTTTATTAGAAATTAAACACTTGGTGTGTATGATATTTAATCGTTATTGGACCACAACTTTTATGTAATTGCAACGTATTATTTATACTTCCTCCGTTCCACAAATATTGCAACAAAAGATGAAATTATGCATCCCAAATCACATTTTATATGTTAAATTTATATAATTATATAAGAGTAAAAATTATAAAAAGTTGATATTGTGATAGTATTTTACGAGACGAATCTAACTAGACCCCACATGACTATGGTTTACTTTACGTATAAATCATAATATATGGTCAAACAAGCGTGATAAATAGTGCAAAAGTCCGGTTATTATAATATTACTAAAACGTAGAAAGTATCAAATAGCTAAAAAAAAGGGAGATCTAGCCCTTGTCCGCGAGAACCAAAATCCGCCTCTAATGGCGTCTGTCTCTATATAATGTTGGTTTAAATTTTGAATTAAAGTGGAAAGAAGTTTAGGAGAAAAAAACTCAAAAGAGTGAGTAGCAATTTGTAATAATGCCTGCCTTGTCATCATGCCCATTTATTATATCCCTACTTACATAAGTTACATTACGTGTGGACGTGTGGTGCTTATTTGCTTAATTAAACATTCATGGCATTTTAAAGCCTGGCCAAAGAGATGCATGTTCAAATAAAGAAAAAGAAAACTCTTGTGCTATAGCTTTTATAGTATATGGCCCAATTCTTGTCTCATGCTTAATGATGTTGTCATTTGATTCTTTTGATTTGTTGCATTTCCATTACAAGTGACCCAAAGCCAGATGATTAATACTACGTTACGTTACTATAGTGGGATTTTTTTTACCCTCTACTTAGTCTTATCTTTCAAATAATTTCATATTATAATTTTGTCAATCACATTAGGTTATGTTCAGGATATAAGTACAGATCACATTCCCTTGTTATATTGGATAGGAGAGCAGATTTAGGTCATTTAACTATCACGTTTTAACGTAGTAGTAAAGAAGGTGATGGATGATGATATGGAATGAATTTTTGTTACATGCGAATGTGTGCGATTATGCATTCGTTGGTCGTTCCTAACCCTAGGAACGAAATTACAAGCTAAGGCGTAACTCAAATAGGATAGGATGGATAACTACTTACCTAGTCTAAGAGGGGCAGTCATCATAACAATTCTCTATTTAACTAATTTCAAATGTTAATACATACTTCAATTTGTCATGTATAGTCAAATATATAGATGATAAATAATATATATATATATATATATATATATATATATATATATATATATATATATATATATATATATATATATATATATATATATATATAATTAACCTCATCATTGATGATGATAATATGATAGAAATCACAAAGGCCAATTACTAATCACGACATGGTTTATACTTTGTATTAATTGTATATATACCTTAAGATTAGAATACTTGTACAATAATACTCCATATAACCCACACTACGTGTTTAAAATTTTAAATGTATAACGTATAAGTATAACACTCATTATATCCCGTGCCCTAAATGTACCTTAGTTATGTGGTAGTATTTGCAATTTTTTCTTCTCAACACTACCTTGGCCTCCTATTTGGTAACATTGCGAAAATCACACCATTATAATGGAGGAGTAGAAACTAATACTCCGTGTCATTCTATCATACAATTTCATGATTCTTTTTCCTTATTCTTTAAGCTAAAAGGTACGTAACAAAATGCAAAGTTTTTACGTTACCAACTTTTCTAATGTCATTGTCACGCACAAAGAACAGAGGGACAATAAGGTCTCTTTATTAGTAAATGATTAGTCACTAATAAAATCATTAGTGTTGTGGTAATTGCATGATTATGGCAGACATAGAATCTGGTCTCTATGTACTACTAAAAATTGTGTAGACAGTTAGACAAAGTAAGCTTATTGAAATCATTAATTACCGTGAGGCAGAATGAACTTGCATAATGATATTTACTCAAAAGCCTGCCGACACAAAATTAGTACAGTGTACTAAAATGCTTCCTAGCAACCAGCTGTATGTTACTCCAGAAATTTGCAAATTTTTCTACGTAGTACTTTTTATTACATTTACATCACAATTTCTCATCAAGTACTTCGATGCTTGTTTGGTTAATTATATTTGTTGTACATGTTACACTATATGAAAACTACCATAATTATTCCTAAATGATGGAAATTCATATGTTGAAGAGCCATAATTATTTGTGGATAAAAATGTAATCATAAATTTCTACGAATTATATTTTTAACATGTTTTTATTATTTATAGTTTTCAAATAACCTCTTACATCAATTGAAAGATCACTTTAATGTAAAGAGTATCGCAAATTTTTATGTTTGTATAATAATATGGTGAGATATGGGGAGAGGGAAAATGAAGGGACTAACCATCCCTCCAACTCATAGATCCTCGTTGGTATAATAATAAATATAATCACAAAGATACCACCCTACAAAATATTTGACTAGTTAGGCCCTAATCCTTTGGACTTATTTATTAAAATTCGATCAATTTAATATACCTTTATTATTATTTAATTCACTGCAGTTCTATTCAGCTCCATTATGTCCAATAAGTCTATTTAATTAAGTTTTACTCTATTATATTTTGTTCAATTTAACAGAGTGCATTTAAACCTTTATTCATTATGTTATTTAATGGAAAATTACAAAAAGGAGGGTAATAATAAGGTGGCCTGGGAATTCTATGGCTTAACGACTTGGATTACATGATCGTTCGCGCATCCAATGGGCCAATGGCTCCTTTAAAACCCTAAATTATTCTCCAAGAATAATCTTATTAGTTTGTCATAAACACAAAATCTAAAACTAGGAACATAATCAAGTCGTGCCACACAAACTCGTAAAACCACAATACAAGTATGCAAGAAATAGAAAAACGCAAGCTATGAAGTTGCATGCAGCTCTATCTGCACGTAAACTCAAATGCTGCCAGATCTTCCCAAGCTATTTCTCTACTACTATGTTTGTAGTGTTCGGACGTACACCCATACCGATGTCATGCGCGCTAACGAGTCATACCAACAAATGGAATAATTGCCAAAAAAAAAAAAAAAAAAAAAAAAAAAAAAGGATAGCAAAAGGGGGAGAAAAAAATTGGTACAGTTTAGAAGAAATGAGATTCTCCCTCTTTTAACTAAGTGCTTCATTAGCATTTTTTGCACTATTCACTTTATTAAGTTTAACTATGTTAATGTTTGTAATTTTTATACGTGAGAAAATTTTGGATCTTCTAGTTATTTGTTGAAATCGTCTCAACGAATAGATTGTTAATTTTCAATTATTATAATTATACTTATAAATAGTTAAAGATACAATATGTATCCAAGAATAATGGAACACTTAGGCCTTGTTTAATTTTTTTGAGCTTCTGGACAAGCAGAGCAGAGCAGATTTCAGTTGAGTAAAGAAAATCAGAGCAGGTGTCAGCAGAGCAGAGCAAAGCAGAGCAAATTGAGTCAACAGAGCAGAGCAAATTTCATCAGTTAGAGCAGAGCAGCTCAAAAGAACAAGACATTACTGTCTCCGTTTAATAATAATCGCAACTATTTCCTTTTATATCTGTTTTATAATAATAATTGCAATACTTTCTTATTTGGTAAGGACTCACTCTTATTTTATTAATTATCTCTCCTATTAAACTCATTTTCACAAATATTTTATTATTTCTCTCTCATACCAACTCCACTTATATTACTTTTATTATTATTTCTCTCATACTAACTATACTTTTTATTATAAAAAGTTTGTCCACTTGCATTATTTTATTAAAGCCTACAAGCCTACCTTATATTTTTCTTAAATTATGTATACTCTCTTCTGTTGCGATTATTATGAAATGAAATGAGAAATCTTTTCACTAAATGACAAAGTATCAAATGGAATTTAGGTTATTGGGGTTGATGATAACTTGGTCAAAAAAAGACATTTATGACTTATGATAAAGCAATTGACTTGTAAATGTAATAGTTCAGTGTTATACTAATTCAGAAAGACTTTAAACTTTAAAATTATTTAGGGGGGAAAGTAGTGAATCTTAAGATACAGTAAAAGAAGAGAGGAAACAATAAAGACAAAAGTAAATCTTTGGGAAAGAAGCGAGCATATATATTGACGAGGTAGACTAGTCAGTGCCTTGATTGCCTTTAAACACCAAGAAAGAGGTGGATTCTCCTACATAAGTTAAAAGTTGTGGTGCCTATTTTATTTCATTCATGCTTTAAAAGGTTCATTTTGAGGTACCTATGCTACTATGTTCCAACACGTCAACGACAATTCTAGTTATTGGTTTTTCAACTTTTGACCATTTTATATACAAAAATTACGGTATTTGGTATTTGATTAATTTATTGGAGGCAATACAAAATATAGGGCTAACTATATTTTGCAACCTATAAAGTACAAACGCTAGTATTATTAGGTCTTGTTCTTTTGAGCTTCTCGATAAGCAGAGCAGGTGTCAACAGAACAGAACATAGTAGCTTAAAATAGCAAAATCTTACTGTATTTATTTAAGATTTTATTTTGAAAAATCCTTGATACGGAGAAGAAATCATGTATGTAATAGCGCTTTATAGTATTATTTCACTATTTCCTTGATCATTACTCCGTAGGAAGCACCCCTCATAAGGAAAACTCCTAAATTTTACGTACCCTATATTATACGAAGTACCTACACTTTCTTCCAATACGAAGTAGTCACATATCTTGCTTAATCTTAGCTTTAATGTGGTTTTTACAAAAATCTTGGATGGCCACAATGTTCCTCAAAAGGTGAACGAAATGTTCAATAATACAATGGTTGTTCATCCAACTAATGTACAAGTAGTAATATCGGGCTTTACGAAAATTAATGTTCGGATAATAATCTTCTAATATATAATCTTATTTAAATACTGCGTAACATGTAATGCTGTCATGCATTTTAAAACCAATAATGTGTAGATTATTAAGAAATATACTATATACTTTTTACCGTATATGGTTAAATCTAGGTATTGCAAAAGGTTGGTTTGATTTTTTTTGGTTGATGTAACGTAGCCCACAGGACAAAGAATGCAAGAAAATTCAACAGATTACTCTTGTTCATGAATACATGGTTGTTAGTTAATCAACTCAACAACCTTAAACCTCCGAGAATCTCGCTCCTATGATTACGCTGAGTGCAAGAAAAATCTAACAAAATCTTTATTAGAATTAGAAAAATTTAATTAAAGATCAAATCACTAGTTAATGTGTAAGCACTACTTAACAAAGATGATTAGCTGACTAGCATAAGAACGAGTGCATACAGCTGTGAAATCGTTAATAACAGTAGAATATAAATTATAAATACAACATGATTAGAAGGAGGGACAATAAATATGGTTGGTAGTTACTAGTTAGCCTAAGGGCTAAGGTACTAACGTTACATGAGTTTGTCTATTGATTAATAGATGGAAGTGTCAGTTTCTTAATCTTTACTTGCATGATTAAATATATTCTTAAACTAAATCATCATATCTAATTATCTATTAAGTTATTAAACTTAATCATTGCCATAATGGCTAATAAAGAGGACAATATAATAGGCCTTGTTTTGTATGGAGTAGTAACTTGGTTTTTTTTTTTTTTTTTTTTTTTTTTTTTTATAAAATTGGTCTCAACACTCTGAATTATACATTGGGTGCACCCAACACCTCGAACTTTGAATAGTAGCAAAAACACCACCAACTATTGATTGAGGTGCAACGTGTGTTATTAAGATTCAAGGTTCATTATTATCATGATTTTTTAAGATGATGGTCTCCAAACTGTTTGATTTTCTTCGTATGTTTTCATTCACACCTAATATCAAGCCACCTTTAGGTGGTACTGGAAAACACGTGTTTGGGGGATGAAATTATGTGTCTATGATAACTATGGATATTATAAACATGTTTGCTGGTTTCATACTAAATTACACATAAAAGTCATTTTTATTTCCATAATCTACCAATTCAAATAGGCCTTAAGTTTGGCGAATTATAATAATTGATGGCTATGGATATTTAAGACTTATTTTCATACTAATTTACACTTAAAATTTATTTTTATTTCCACAATCTATTACGGAGTATCAACTAAGTTCATCGAGTTTGTAATAAACGAGGGTAGGGTTTTTTTTTTTTTTTTTTTTTTCTTCTTCTTCTTGAAAGTAAAAGGAATTAATGGGGGTAGATTGAGAGTTGTGAAATCAGAATAATAATATGAGTCAAATTCCGTTAGTTCAATTAAATTCATCACCAAAGAAGAAAGTGCATTAATTTCTTCCTCAGGTTTTAGTCGTATTATGCGGCTACATTCTCACACAGGCAGAAAATACGGCTACGAAATTATACTTGTCAGATACAAGTATATTACTCTACGGTGGCTTCAGTCAACGATATCAACAGAATTAAAAACAATAGTAAATGTTCCAGATTAACTTGTACGGAGTACTAATTTATTAAACTAAAACAATAGTAAATGTTCCAACAATACTATTGTAAGTTAAGCTAAAACAATAGTAAATGTTCCAACAATACTATTGTAAGTTAAGCTAAAATAAATAGTTCTCGTACTTTAGTTGTAATTTGAATTTAGGTAACTCTTATTAAAATTTATATTTTATACTTATTTTAATCTAACTACTTAACTAAATTTATTAAACCTGAAATTAATGAAAATAAAGTGAATTGAACGAATTCTTATTTTATTTTTATTTATTTATTTATTTTTTGAATAAACCCTTGTTAGTATTATGTCCGGCTTTAATTCTAATATATTATCGACTTAAAACCAATTAATTAATTAATTTCATGTCACAGACAAATTTGAATGATACAACAATATAAATGATACATTAAATGTAGGGAACGAAAGCAGTGAACCGATGGTTGAAGCTCAAGATCTATTTATATACTCCATCATACCCCCTCATGAGAGTCTTTTAGGCTGAAGTACGAATGCAGATATGTTGAAAGACCAACTCAACTAAAAACTTAAGTTTATTGATGGTTGAAGTTGGTTTATATACTCTATTAATTACATATAATAATTTGCTCCGTATAAATTCGACGACTAACATGTGTAATGTTATACTAGTCAAGTTAGGAAAATTAATAATAACATTTGAAAAATGTACCGACTACCGTAACACAATAATTTTGATATACGTGTTTATACGGATACCAAAGTACACAAAATATAAAATGTTGCACGTACTCCGTAGAGTATTAAATAAGAAACGTATAGTAGAGACGAAGGTAGAGAGCATAAAGGAAAGAGACGAAAGGCGGGAAAAAGGTAAAGAAGAGCAAATGGTCGTTAGCCCCTGCCTCTGCATGTGCGCTTGGCAGTTTTTATTTTGGATCCTTATACACCCAACCACATCTCTTCTCATTCTACCCTGCTACTGCTCTTCTAAACCACAAACCCGCTTCATTTCTCAGTCTTTTTTTTTATTTATTTTATTTTATTTTTGTAAAAATTTTGGGAGGAGGAGATTGAACTTTGAAAATGAACTTCATTAAACAAGAAATGATTAAACATGAAATGAAAAGGAACTTAAAAATATATACTACTCCTTTCGTTTCATAATGATGTTCTTATTTACGTAAATCAATGTACGTTTTATCCATCTTTAACCGCAAATATTTTTAATCTTACACTAGGGGATTATAAAAGTTAGATATTAATAATCTACTCATCAAAACGAATAAAAGTAGATTTCACATGACTATATTTGTTCTTATAGATTGAGAAAAATTTAGAAGATCCTCTCTTATTTTTTAAAAGTCAAAAATTCCAAACAAGAACATCATTGTGGAACGGAGGAAGTACCTCAGTTTCATATTATTTGTAACAAAGGATTTGACACAGATTTTTAGGCAAAATTTGTTTGTAAGTGTTAAATAAAGGGAGAAAGATAGAAATGTATGTGATGTGAGAGAGATAAAGAGAAATGAAAATTTATAATGGAAATAAAACATTTGTTGCACATAATGTGTAACATCCATTTGTAATAAATGTTGTACAGTACATATTATGAAACAGAGGTAGTAGCTAAACTTGGGTGGATATGTGCATGTCTTTATTTATGCAAACGTTCAATCTGTATACCAATAACTTTGAGCTTCACATTAAGCTTGATTCGAAAAAGGAGAGAAACTTTTAAGCTCATAATAAATGAATTGGTAATAAAGAGCGTGAGTTGTTTTATCACCTTGTTTTCATGTGTTTCAACTAAATTATATTCATTACAATTAATTATGGCTATCCAAGTTCAATAATGTATAAAAATCAAACTTGGGATATAAAGATCTCAATTTTTACCCAAAACCAACTCAGCTTTAATATAATCAACATAATCTTATGCCAACATTTAATAGATAATAACCAAAATCAAGAGGGAGGCCAAAGCCCATACACCCTAACCCCCCTTGGTTCCGCCCCTGTAATATATCATCTTTCATCCACTATTTATGGCGGAGTAACACATTTTATTTTGCGCATCACTAATGAATATCGATACTTCCAATACTTTAACAAAATTCAATAATCTCCAGCAGAGCATACTAAAGTGTACGCTAGATTATTAGTGTTCTAGAGAGTGAGAATGTTGCCTTTGCTAGATATATGTCTTGCATAATTTGATTATGATGATAGATAGATGTCTTATTGAATAAAGCAAAGTCGGGTAAAAAAAAAAGGAATTAAAGTAGAAAATTCGTAGAAATAAAAAGTGAGAATAGAGAAAGTACGACAATGATTATTAATGTTACTAATTTTAAAATTCAAGACAAAAACAGATGTATATCGATATTATAATGCTTTTGGTGTGATAAATTCACATTTTTTAATGATTTAATTAATATAGAACAACATAGAGAAAATTGTTTTTTATAATAAGGCGGTTGGGGAGGGGGACTCCCTGCTTCATGAGCAAACATAAGTGTTATGGAGAAATAGACATATTTGCATGAATACGAATCAAACGATATCAAGGTATAATCAGTGGCGGATCCAGGATTTGAGTAATAGGTTGTCCCATCATCGTCTATTGACCGTATATAATATTAAAAAATAGTCAAAGCTTGTATGATTAGCAAAAAAAATACATAAAAAAAGCAAGTTACTTGACACGTGTCTGCATGTGAATGGTCTATTTTTTTCTAAAAAAATTAATTAAACAATTCCCCACCCAGCCCAACACCACTTCCCAGCCCAGCCCCAACAACCACCCCCTCCTCCTACACCACCACCAAAACCACCCTCCTGCATGTGAATGGTCAGCAAGAAACCCTTGAAGAGCACTAGCCCTTGAGTATATCGAACTAGGATCTCCTTTCCAGATAATTTTAACCATAGCTAACTATGTCAAGTGCCGCACCGGCCTCCGCCCACCCAAAACCAGCAGCGAAAACAATGCATCTTCACATTTTCTTTGCCATAACATAAATACATAATAGGTTCCTAATTCAATCCATATCAAGCCCATTCATAGTTTAAGCAAGAATTCCCAATCAAAACTTAATAATTCTCTAAAACAATCCAAATGCCAGTATAATTTGCAACTAGAATTCTCAAAATTCAACTTAAACAACCTAAAAATAATTAAATTGATTGCAATACAAACTTAAACATGCAGAAATTCCATGATTTTGAACAATTAGCAGCAACATAGATCTAATCAAGTAGAAAAAAGATAAAAAGGAGAAAAAAAATTAAGAAATGGAACCTTAGGTTCGTCATTAATGGCGGAAATGAGATCGGAGAGAAGATCAAAACAGAGAAGAAGATCGGGAAATTTGTGAGCAGCAGAAGCGACAATGGATTGTAATTGAGCAACATACATCAAAGTATTGATTTTCCACAAAGTATGAGCCACAGATTGACATTGACGGACGAACCATATATTGGCGACGGTGAGAAAATGGAGTGACGGAGTACGGAGCTTAAACTGGCCGGTGAACGGTGACGGTGCTACGGGCCTGCGGGTGGGGTCTGGGGATTTCGATTTAGGGGAGTTAGAGACTTAGGGTTTTACAATTTGGGGGAAATGTTCTGAATCCCAAGTTTTAATTTCTAAATGTTGAAAATTGGGTGTGAGGTTATAAAGCAAAAAAAAGAAAAAAAATGTCAGTAATGGGGTTTGAACCCACATCTCGCGTGTGATGGGTGGTAAAAAAACCACTAGGCTGCAAGCTGAACTTCTTGACATTTAGTGTTTAATTTTTTTATAAAATAATAGGTTGTCCTGTGACACACTATGACTACACGTGGGTCCGCCCCTGGGTATAATAACAAGGAAATCTTCACGTAGCCCTACTTAATAACTCTATTGATTAGTTGGTTGTATTCTTGTATGAACTTACAATTTATGGATTATAATGAGAGTTTATTTAGAAGTGTTTGGGACTTGGGAGATAGTACTATTGATGTGTTTTGCACTTGTGCCTTAGCTTTATTACTGTGTACTTTATGTACTTCTAAACATTTCTATTGAGAATTCGAGATTCAATTAATAACCCATATGAACATCTTAAACTGGTGATTATTGGTTTAAAATCATATTTTTTATTTTGTTTACTTTCTGGATAATAGCTATTTAAAAATTTAAGTTTTATTGCTGTATTAAATTACAACGCTCTATAAAATTTTGTAATAGTTTTATGCGGAAATGTTTCACTATTGTGCTGATAGCCTAATGTTATTATGGTACTTTTAAAAGTCTACCTCTATAACTCGTACCAAACTAAATACTTTAAAGTGATGGTTGAATTCTCAAATTAATTTTATGATCTATGCTTGTATGAAACCTCTCTACATGAAAGCCCTTTGGCCTTGCTTAAGTGTGTAGACAAGATCAGTGTCTTGTCAGGCAATGACTCATTATATTACAGAATATGAAAAAATCAACTTAACCAAAAAATTAATCTAATAGTTGGAGACTTGGAGTATACTTGTATTTAAATTTAAGAATATTTATAACTATACTTCTATCTATACCCTATAATAAAAAATGAGAATGTCAATTCATTATTTAATATGAAAATGATAAATTATTTTATCACTTTATTTATTTATTTTTATCGATCATCTTTCTTTGAGTTTCAATTTTAAGTAGCAATTATTAATTGATTTGCAACTCATGTCATGAATGAGTATTTTTTGACACTCAAATTAAATTGAGATATCTTTGGTAAAAATAAAAGGAACCATAAATGACATTATGACAATGCTCATCATATTAAATAGTGATATACTATACCTAACTAGAAAAATTTATTTCTAAAGTAAGAATACAACGACTTTACTAAACAGTAATTAATTAAATAACCAATGTTTTTCTTCAAGTAGAGCACAGTTCCCCTATTTTTGGACCCAACAAATCTCCATTACTTTGTCAGTAATAGTATGAGAGAAAAGTGAGAGAAACTCTTCTCTGTGACTATGCCTAGCTTAGCAGTCCCTACACCCCTCTCTTCCTAAACCCTCTATTTATTCCCCTCTTTTTTCCTCAACTCAACTCAATTCAATTCCCCTTCTTTCTCTCTCCTCTAAACCCTCCATTTCTCCCTCTTCAACATGTAATTTTCTCCTCTCTTTCTCTCTCTCAAAATTATAAAATTTAGTGTTATAAACAAGAAATTATGCTTACATTTTGGCTTGAATTTTGCAGGAAAATGGCATTTGGTACTATTTTCTTAGTGGGGTTGCTCTTATTTTTCTCAATTGCTGATGCTTATCGTGGCGGAGGTGGTTGGATTAACGCTCATGCCACTTTTTACGGTGGCGGTGACGCTTCCGGCACCATGGGTATGATTCTTTCCACCCATAGCTTCATACAAGCCAAGAAGCGCACGCAATGCATACATTAATTAATTTATTAAATGTGTTGCTACAAATATATTTAATGCGACTTTATGTTATACTTGTATAATTTTTAATATATGATTAATTAATTTATTTAGGTGGAGCGTGTGGGTATGGAAATTTATACAGTCAAGGGTATGGAACTAATACAGCAGCACTAAGCACAGCATTATTCAACAATGGATTAGCGTGTGGTTCGTGTTACCAAATTATGTGTGTTAATGACCCTAAATGGTGTCTAAGAGGCTCAATTACCGTTACTGCTACTAATTTCTGCCCTCCTGGTGGATGGTGTGACCCTCCTAATCACCACTTTGATCTCTCTCAGCCTATTTTCCAACACATTGCTCAATATCGAGCCGGTATCGTCCCTGTTGCGTATCGCAGGTATATATTTCTTAATTGTCACGTTAATAGTATAATTTGAGTTGGTAAGCGAACATATTTTAAGTCATTGTTGGTCAAGTTGGGTTATGATGTGTATTCCATATAGTGTGAACTAAAAATCTAAAAGGAGGTTGCCTATTTTAGAAAACTTGAACAAATTGGGTTGAGATTTTTGTATACGTATTTGTTTATAATAAAAAAATTAATAAAAGTGGTGAGAAAGTTTAGTTAGTTAGGAAGTTGTTTGAAAAGTTGTATGTTGCGATTTACTCTTTTGGTCTATTCAAATAAAAAAAGAAAAGTATAATCGTGAAAGAAAATGGTCCTACATTTTTTAAGAGTCACATGGAACTACATTACTTTTTCTTTGTTACCTACGTCTAAAGGTATAATTTCAACCGTAGATAAAGACATAAAAATTATGGATTTATATCTTAAAAATTGGTTTTATATTGAATCACTTTTTTTTTTGTAAAAAAAAAATCTTCTTAAAGGGATAAAGAGATGGCGTTAGAAAAAAGTACCACTTATATTTATTGCCCTTATTTGACAAAATTGCACATTTTAACATCAACAAAGAAAAACATTAAAGGCTAGCGCAATTGTTGCAACGTGTCACGTCTATTGTATAGTGCACATTCAAAAGTCGAGAATACTAAAAAAAAAATGTGTACTCAGGTGTATATAAGAATTAAACTGTGCGCTAATTTTGCGTGTGTTGTTTTGTATAGGGTGCCTTGCCGGAGAAGGGGAGGTATAAGGTTCACAATCAACGGGCACTCGTACTTCAACTTGGTGTTAGTAACCAATGTCGGTGGTGCCGGGGATGTACATGCAGTTGCAATTAAAGGGTCAAGAACACGTTGGCAACCAATGTCAAGAAATTGGGGGCAGAATTGGCAAAGCAACAATTATCTCAACGGGCAGGCTCTCTCATTCAAGGTCACCACCAGTGATGGTCGTAGTGTTGTTTCCTTTAACGTTGCCCCTCCTAATTGGTCTTTCGGGCAGACCTATTCGGGTGCCCAATTCCGCTGAGGGCCGAAAATTTTACGTAAAATGACATTTATGTCCTTTTGCGTGTGGTCTTGATTGAACCTTAAGTATATATACGGACTACGGAGTACTTTTTATATAGTTTTAATTAGGGTTTATTTACTAAGGTCAGTATTTTAATTTTAACTGACCTAAATATTTTCTACAGTACTTTTTTTAATGGGGTTAAAATGGGAAATTGAAGCTTATTTTATGAGGCTTCTTTCTTAAACTACCCCTGTTTTTTTAGGGTACCCCTTTATTTTGAGAGTGACTTTTGTAACTGTTAAGATTTGTGGAATATTTCCTCCACAGGCTGTGGTGGATTTTTACCGCCCGCCTTCTAGTATTTTGTCTTTTTTTTCTTCTTCTAAGTAAGAAGTAGGGTTTATTGTCCTTTGAAAATTGATGTGTGTATGAAGTGTGATTATTGGAGTTCTAAATGTTATTTATGCGATTGTTGGACTCTATAAGTGTAAATTTAAGCTATTTTCAGTTCTAATGAGAATTGTGTTACTACGACCTGTATAACAAATTAAACTTTGTTTTATTATTGCCTTGAATTTTCTCTTGTTTCATTGTTGTCAACAAACATAGAGCGTGTCATATATAAAAGAATCGTGTGATTACCGTATTTTTTCCCGGTATTGAATTATTGATGTCATCGTTGTTTGTATCTACTGAGATTGTTACATTACTCAAAATCCGCATTTGATTTTCATGTACTTGTATATTTTTAGCTCATGCTGTGACACCCTATGAAGTAATGATATTATTTTCCTATACTGTATGAGACTTTTGTTTGATACAAATATGGGTACTTAAAAATGTTAGTTGGTACAATTTACAATAATTGTAGATGTTCTCTTCAGCTAATTCTTTCGGTTAGTTTAGTCTAAAGATATTAAGATAGGTCTTCTTGTAAAAAAAAAAATATTAAAATAGGTCTTCTTGTAAAAAAAAAAATAATAATAAAATATTAAGATAGGTCTACTGCAGTTCAAGCAATAGACCACATAAATTAAGTCAAAGCCCGCCAGCCCACACAAACGTAGCAAACCATTCCTCCAATGTTTGTTGTTTTAAGAGCTTTGATATCAAATTTGTCACTTGTACAAGCCTGCCAGCTTACAAAGCCACTTCCCAAAAAAAAACTGTTTATTTTGTTCATCATTCTACTTTGGATGGTGAGTGAGTTTGAATTAAGTTGGTTGAAATCGGATTGTATCGTTTCGATCATACAAAATTGTAAAATATGTGTTCTAAAAAAGTTACTAAATAACCAGATTTAAGCAATGAGAATGATAATAGCATATAGTGTTGCTATTCTTGCTAACATAAAAGTACACGCACATAGTTCAAATAGGTAGTACACAAAAAGGTCATAAATTTTCATTGTTTGAGTGGGTTGTTATATTTTTTGGCTTTGAAATTAGGTTGATAGCTTTTGTGGTTCATTTTATTAAAAAAAAAAAAAAAAAAAAGAGCTTGTCCCAATTTCTCAAGATGAGCAAATACGTAAATAATGGCAAATTTTTAATATTTTATTATTTTTTCTTGCTGAGTCATCTTCTTTCTTCTCCTTCCATTTTCATCCTTTCTTCTTCAACCTTTCAAATCATCCATGGAAGATGAACCCCATCACCATAACCAACTCCATTCTCGACACCACCAATACCACAACAAACCCCAACCACAACATCACCATGAATTTAACGAAAAACCCTAAGAAAAATATATAAATTAAGGGTATGGTTAACCTCAAATGGTAGGATTTTGCCATTGTTTGAAATTGTTCCCTCCATTGTTGAAGAAATATTCGATATCCATTGTTAAAAACTGCTCAAAGTTCATTGTTGAGGAGAGAGAAGTTGAGAGCAGTGGGTATTTTTTTTTTTTTTACCAAAAAGACCAAAATGCTCTTTTGAAAAACATATAATATTTCTCATGTTGAGAAACTTGTATTTTAGGATTGTATGTTTCTAACCGATTCCATATGATTATGTACTATCTTATTACAATTATATGGAATTCTTTTGTATTATCGTATGATAGATGTGTAATTGCTATGATTTTGTGATTTTATTACTAGTACTAATTTACGATTTTAGTGACTCCGTGATTTTATCTTTAATCTGAATTGGGGGTTGTAGAATTGTGTGACCCTACAATTTGGGTTTCGATTTTAACTTTGATTACATGTAATGGTGTATTAGAATTTATTTAGAAATTTTAAAATATATGTACGACAAGTCATAATAAATTACCATTTAAATTATTATACAAAGTATAAACTTTATGAGATTTAGTCTTAGTATTGTTGGTAAAGTATTTAAGGTGGACATCAATCTCAATCAGAATTTGACTTATATTATAAGCTGGAATACCTAAGATTTGTGTTAGTGTACGGAGTATTACGTAAAAACATTAGCCTCTAATCAGTGTGTTTGTCTCTAAAGAAAACTCTTTTCTTTATCATATCATATTATATCATCACTAATAAAAAAAGCTGGTCTCGCAGCCAGACCACGAGACAGCGACACTTGACATTCTATTTTTTTGCCAAGTGTTGCGCCATGTAAGAAATAAATATGTATTAATGTGATACATATGAAGCTAAGTAACCGATTTTTGGATAGATTTTTTAAGATAAAATTGTTGTATAAAGTTTTGTTAACGATAGAATTCTAATATTTCATATATACAAAATTAATCATAACTTTTAATAAAATATTGTATAACTCAATTCTATTTCCATAATCAAATTCGTTTTAAAAATTTCTTTAAAATAAAATCTATTTATAATATATTTAATCACAAACTTTTATACGTACCTGGTCAAACCGTGTCACCAACTATTACAGGATCAGAGTTACTTCGTTAGTACTATAGAGGTTACTTGGTCAATATTATAGTGGTTACTCAATCTTTATTATAGACAGGGGTTACTTAGTCAGTGTTAGAAGTTACTCAGTTAGTATTATAGGGGTTACTCGGTCAGTTTTATAGGGGTTACTTTGTCCGGCCAAATGGTGTGGTTAGCCGCACACAAAATGAATTGTTATTTAATTTATTTAAAAAAATATTAGAGAATCTGTAAAATAAGTTTTAATCAGTAAAAATAATTTTAGTTTGGTAAAAATACTTTCAGTTCAGTGAAAATAATTGAAGTTCAATAAAAATACTTTCAAGTCAATAACAACATAAATATTTATTTACAAACAAAACTACACAAGTTTACTCCATATGATATTGTTTGTCTAAATATCCTACATTATCAGAACTAATTATTTGACTGTATTGAACATTCAAGTAAAAATATTATCTTAAAATTTTATCAACCATCTGGGCATCGCCTGGGCACAAAACTAACCACTAATATATAAAGTCGGTCTCGCAGCCACGCCACGAGACATCGACACTTGACATTCCAGTTTTTTGCCAAGTGTCGAGTCACGTAGACGACAAATAGGTATTATTGTGACACATATAATGCTAAGTAAGTGATTTTTGGATAGATTTTTTAACACATATGACACGGGTCAAACCGTGTCACCAACTATTACAAGAGTTACTTCTTTAGTGTTATAGGAGTTACTTAGTCAGTGTTATAATGGTTACTCAATTAGTATTATAGATAGAGGTTACTTAGTTAGTGTTAGAGGTTACTCAGTTAGTATTACAAGGGTTACTCGGTTAGTTTTATAGGAGTTACTTTGGTAAAAATGATCCCGACTTTCGCCGGTTCGCTCTAAATAAACCAACTTTGGATTATCATATATAGCTAATATATAAAGCTAAACTTTGAGCCAAGCCACGAGACAGCGACACTTGGCGTTTTACTTTTCGCCAAGTGTCGCGCCATGTAGGCGCAATTAATGATTAGTAGGACGTGTAGGATTAATTTAAATGTTTTAATTTTTTATTTTTTTTTTTATTTTTTGTAGAATAGGATAAAAAGTTGGATAGATTTAGATAGATATTGTAGGATAGAAAAGTTGGATAGATTTTGTAGGATAAAAAAATCATTTTACAATTTTATTTTCAATAAAATTGGATAGAATTTTAAGATAAAACTTTTGATTTAGAATACTATTTTCAATAAAATATCGATATTTTATATTATAAACGGTGGATTAGAGGTATATAGTGGTACAATTGTACCTTCATTCTCCTCCCCTATGAAAAATCAAATAGACTTGTTATTACATACAAGTATAACCGATGATTAGGGGATTTTGCTCCCACCAATCGGAATGCGCCACGTGGACCAATCAGGTCCTGCCAAGTGTCCCCCAGTTGGAACAGTCAGGGCTTCTCACGTGGCACGCGCTTATTCGTCCACCTTGGACCTGTTATGTCAAGACATGTGGCATACTCCATGCCTAATGGAGAAACCGGCCACCCAGGCCCAACTTCCGAGGGAAGCCCAATCGGCCCTAGGTTTACCTAAACCTAGGATGGGCACGTTTTCCAAGGTTATAAATACCTCCCTTAATCCTCATTAAGGGAGAGAACAGAAACATTACGGAAAAAACACATTAATTACACACAGTAATAACCGGCTGATCTCGCTAACAAAGCAGATTACCTACATTAAACACTCTCACCTAGAGAGACCAAATCACTTTAATTTCCGCATTAATTACTCCTTAATCAGGTACTAACTTGACCGTTGGAGGCGGAGCTCACAGGAGTCTCCGTTATTTTGCAGGTACAGGCGTCCGGTTCCAGTCTCGGAATTGTAACTCTCCCGCATGACATCAGAAAACCCCGAAACATTTGGCGCCGTCTGTGGGGAGAGTACTTCTGAGATGGCATCCAAGTCTGTACCGACTCCTGAAGAGAGGCGTCCCCTAGAAGACCCTCAAGTTCAGTCGGACCATGATACCGAAAGTGAATTTGAAGTTGAAGCTCATACAGCTTCAGACGGGACCCTAAGGGCCCGACGTACCCGTCATACCGAAAGGAGGGAACGGGAGCATCTTCAAACAGGAAGCGAGCCAGCAGGCGCACCGCCTGTTCGGCAACAGCCGACTGATGGGTCTGCTCCCATCACAAGGAACGAACTCATGGCCTTCATGAGGGACTTCAAGGGAGAGATTCAAGAGTTGATCAACAAGAAGCCGCCTGCTCCAGTCAAGGAGCAGTCGGCCAAGAAACCCTCCACTTCACTGAAGAGGAAGCCAGTTCAAGGGCGAGAGGCGACTCCTCATCCTAAATCTTGGAAGCGGGAGCCACCTGCCCTTGATTTCACAAAATTCCATTTTCCTACAGGAAATAGGAAACCTGATCGTCATATTCAGGCGGACGGGTTGAAGCAGACATTCACAGACGCTCGGCTACTGCTAGAGCAGAAGAAGAGTGACCGATTGTCAGAGTCGGCCTCTACTTCAAACTTTCAAGACAGTCTGCGAAATGCCTCGATGAGGCATACTCAGTCGTATCATGAGAGTCAGTCAGGCGGCACCTCCCGTCAGTCCGGCTTTCATAGCGACCAGGCGGTACCAAACTTACCATTTGTGCCGCAACAACAGTATTTTTTGCAACCACCTCCGTTTGGTGGACCTGCAGCAAAAAACGTCCAACCTATGGACTGGCAGCTACGGTTGCTTAGACTTGGTGAACAGCCGTCGGCCTTCTCCAAGGAAATTACTGAAGCCGCTCAGCCGGCCAAAGTGAAAAATGTACTAGTAGGCGCCTATGACGGCACTACTAACCCAGAAGACCATCTGATGGCATTCACCAACCTTATGTACCTTCAAGGGTTGGATGATCCCACTTGGTGCAAGTGTTTCCCAGCGACTCTCAAAGGAATCGCACAGCAATGGTTCGGCAACCTGCCGACTGGTTTTGTAAATAGCTTCAGGACGCTTGCTTACTTATTTGCCTCCAACTTCGCCATGAACATCCCTGCGAAGAAAACGACCCTTGATTTGGGAACAATTCAGCAGGGCGAGAAGGAGGGGCTTCGTTCTTACATCAGGCGGTTTAACCTGATGAGAATACAGATTCAAGGGTTATCGGATGAGGTAGCTTATACTGACTTTTTCAGAGGTCTCAAAGACGGGTCTACCTTCAAATTTGATTTGGTTCGAAAAAGGGTGGCGACTCTTCAAGAGGCCTTGATTGAAGCAGAAGCCTATATACATGCGACTGATCTTTGTACGATAAAACAGTCGGACGGGAAAAGGTTCGACAAAAGAGAAGGACGACAAAAACAGTCGTCAAACAAAGATGAGAAAAGAAAAGAGGTCTGGGCGGCTGATTCCTCTAAACAGCCGGCCCAGAAAAAGAAAAAAGAATTCAAACCATACTCCCCAAAGTATGCGTTTAACAAGGATAACCAGTTTATCCTAAAAGAAATCAAGGGACGGATCTCAATTGAGAAGCCGGTCCCCATGAAGGGTTCTGCAAACAACCGGAACCAAGATAAATTCTGTGCTTATCATGATGATGTTGGTCATCACACCAATGACTGCATCAGTCTCATGCGGTACCTAGACCGCCTGGCTGAGCAAGGTGATCTTGACACTTATGTCAAGAAATCCGCGGGGAACACTTCCTCAAAAAAGCAGTCGGCCAAAAAGAATCAGCAGGCCGACAGCTCTGATACAGATGATGCAGTCGTCTACACCATTGCAGGCGGCTTCTCAGGAGGCGGCCCCACTATTAGGGGCAACAAAGACAATATCAGGCGGTTAGATGTAAATTCCGTTCACCAAGAACGGCTGTCCAAATATTCATTTCCTGAGATTGTCATCACTGAAGAAGATCTAGGAGGGGTAAGGGGGCCGCATGACGACCCTCTCGTTATTGAATGTAAAGTGGCCAACCAGAGAGTTGGCCGAATCCTCATAGATACCGGAAGCTCCTCAGATCTCATCAGTAGCAAATGTCTGTCGAAACTAAAATATCAGACTGATTGCATACATCCGGCCTCCCACCCTTTAGTAGGGTTTGGAGGAGGAGTCGTCCACCCACTGGGACGAGTAGATTTACCCATCCGCCTGGGTGAAAAAGGGGAAGGACGACACATGGTAGTCCGGTTCCTGGTAGTAGAGGAACTCTCGGCCTACAACATGATTCTGGGTCGACCTACCCTGAATAATTCCAAGGCTGTTATAATCCCATATCTTATGTTGCTCAAGTTTGAGAGGGATAATGGAACAGTCGGCTCCCTAAGGGGAGATCAGAGGATGGCCCGAGAGTGCTATCTCTCGGATGTCAAGCCCACTGTTATGGCTACTGGGTCAAGCGGTGAAAAAGCAGACCTTGACAAGGAGAGTGCGCCTGTTCAAGAAGCAGACGGCAAAAAGAGAAAGGCATCTCAGACAGGGGCCGCAAGAAAAGAAAGAAAATAGAAATCATTGGCAGAGGAGCGGCCGGATGAGTTCCGCCCTCAGCCGGCAGGTGAGCATGCGGACCTGATCTTAGACGACTCACGTCCTGACCGAACAGTCAAAGTTGGGACGACTGCTCTGAGAAACCTTGGTGACAACTTTCACAAACTATTGAAAGAATACAAGGACATCTTTGCATTCGAAGTCCATGAAATGCCAGGCATTAGTCCTGATCTGGCGGTACATAAACTGGTCGTGGATCCGAAAAAGAAGCCGGTACGGCAAAAGAAGCGGAACCATGGCGAAGAAAGAAGTCAGGCGGCAGCCGCCGAAGTTAAAAAATTACTTGATGCAGGGTTCATTCGGCAATGTTACTTCCCAGACTGGGTTGCAAATGTGGTGCTTGTTTAAAAGCCGAATGGCACCTGGCGAATGTGTGTAGACTACACAGACTTAAACAAGGCGTGCCCCAAAGACAGTTACCCTCTGCCTAAAATTGATAACCTGGTCGACTCAACACCCGGCCATGCTTTGATGAGCTTTATGGACGCCTATTTTGGTTTCCATCAAATTCCTTTATGGAAGAAAGATCAGGAGAAGACGACCTTCGTCACTGATCAGGGGTTATACTGTTACACGGTCATGCCGTTTGGTCTTAAGAATGCCCCGGCTACCTTCCAGCGAATGATAAACACTGTGTTCTTTGATCAGATTGGGAGAAACGTCGAGGCATACATTGATGATATGATTGTCAAGACTAAACTTCAGAAAGATCATCTGTCGGACCTCCGAGAAACTTTCGCCACACTCAGGCGGCACCATGTCATGCTCAATCCCAAGAAATGTGTATTTGGAGTTGAGTCTGGGAAATTTCTCGTATTCCTTATCAATCAGAGAGGAATAGAGGCGAACCCTGAGAAGGTGCAGGCGGTCATTGACATGCAGTCGCCTCGTACCGTCCGAGAGGTTCAGAAGTTAACAGGTTGTCTGGCGGCCTTGGGAAAATTTCTAAGCCGATCAGGCGACAAATGCCTATACTTTTTCCAGGCAATTAAGAAAAAGGCAAGGTTTGAATGGGGGCCGGATGCTGAGGCCGCCTTCCAGAAATTAAAAGTTCACTTGCATTCCTTGCCGAGGCTGGTCAGCCCTTTGCCCAAAGAGGTACTCTACGTGTACCTGGCCGTCTCTGATCATGCGTTAAGCGCTGTTCTCCTTGCTGAAAGAGACGGCTGTCAGCTCCCGGTCTACTTTGTAAGTCACGTACTGAAAAATGCCGAGTTGAGGTATCCCCTAGTGGAGAAATTTGGTCTTGCACTCTTCATGGCTGTTAAAAAATTGAAGCCCTACTTTTTGGCACATGCAGTCGTCGTGTATACAGACCAACCTATCAAGCGGCCACTTACCATCATGGAGTCGTCAGGCCGAATGATCAAATGGGCCATAGAAATACAGAGCCTCGAAGTTACATTCGAGCTTAGAAAAGCAGTGAAGGGGCAAGCCTTTGCTGATTTTATTGTAGAGATGACTCGTCCTCCTGACTCTCAAATTCCAGACCAAGTCTGGAAGGTATATGTGGACGGAAGCTCTACTTCAAATGGTTGTGGAGCAGGCGTCATATGTCAGTCGCCAGAGGGCGACAGGTACGAGTATGCTCTACGCTTCAGTTTTCAGGCTTCAAACAATGAGGCAGAATATGAAGCTTTACTAGCCGGGATCCGCATGTGCAAGGCGGCAGGGGCAAGAAAAATAGACGCTTGTTCCGATTCACAATTGATAGTGAGTCAGTACAATGGCGAATACGAAGCAACCCATCCGGCCATGATCAAGTATTTACAGGCGGTCCGAGAAGCAGTCGGCTCCCTTGAGGATTTCCATCTGATCCAAGTGCCGAGATCAGAAAACAACCAGGCGGATGCACTGTCAAAATTAGCATCATCCGCCTCCTCTGATACTCCTCGAACTGTTTTTTGGGAAGTAATGGAGAAGAGAAGCATCGAGGAAAACCCTATTGGAATCCTAGACAGAAGCTCAACCTGGATGGATTCAATCAGGGCATATCTGACAAACGGTACACTACCGGATGATACTCAACAGGCGGCAGCACTGAAAAAACGAGCCACCTGTTTTGAAATGATAAAGGGAGAACTTCACAAAAAGGGGTACCTTCAACCCTTCTTAAAGTGTGTTACTCCAGAAAAGGGACGAGAGATACTAGACGATCTTCACTCTGGTTACTGTGCTTCTCATATAGGCGGTAGGACGCTTGCTCAAAGGGCAAGGCGGCAGGGCTACTTTTGGCCTACTTTGGAAGCAGATGCAATGGAGATGGTGAAAAAATGTGACAAGTGCCAAAGGTTTGGCAAACTAATTCACCGTCCGGCTACTGACCTCACTACCATTCACAGCCCACTACCGTTTGCTAAGTGGGGCATGGACATTCTGGGTCCATATACGCCTGCTACAGGCGGAAGGAGGTACATACTTGTTGTCGTCGACTACTTCACTAAATGGGTAGAGGCGGAGGCTGTAAAGGGAATCAAGACGAAAGATGTAATTTCATTCATTTGGAAAAATGTCATCACTCGGTTCGGGGTTCCCATGTCTATGGTTTTTGATAATGGTCCCCAATTTGAGACGCCTGTTCTCAAAAGCTGGTTGGGTGACCAAGGAATTGCAAACTACTTTGCATCTGTCGGCCGTCCACAAGCAAACGGCCAGGTAGAAGCCTTTAATAAAATCATCTCAGACGGTCTCAAGAGAAAGATTGAACGAGCAGGCGGTCTATGGGCGGATGAACTACCACATGTTCTCTGGGCCATTAGGACGAATGAAAAAGGGGCGACTAGAGAAACTCCATTCCTCCTAACTTACGGTGCGGAAGCTGTTCTTCCAATAGAACACTACGAGCCGACTCTTCGAGTAATGCTATATGACGAAGAGGCAAATTGGGAAGCCATGCGCCTGGCATTAGACTCACTTACTGAAAAGAGGGGCAATGCTGTCTTGCGCCATGAGATCTATCGCCTGAGAATGACTAGATCATACAACAAAAAAGTACACAGGCGTCCACTCAAAGCAGGGGACTTTGTACTTAGAAAAATGGAAGCAGTTGGTAGGGCTAATGAGTCTGGCAAACTAACTCCCAACTGGGAAGGACCCTACCGAATCTATGAGGAAGTCAGGGACGGTACCTACCGTCTGGAAACACCAGACGGACAACCGTTGCCTCGAACTTGGAATGTAGATAATCTTAAGAAATATTTCTTTTGAATGATGTAAATAGTCAAGAGCTACTTAATAAAAGTGCACTTAGTATTCAAATTTGTACTAAGAGGGACACGCCAACTAACAAATAGTCGGCTACTCTCCATGTTTAATTTTACTTACGAGGGGCATGCCGTCTGTACCTTTACAGTCGGCTACTCTCCATTGAGTTTTTCACTCTATCTTCAGAGGGGCATGCCGTCTGTACCTTTACAGTCGGCTACTCTCCATTGAGTATTTCACTCACAATAGGGGCATGTCGTCTGGGCATATAGTCGGCTACTCTCCATAAGAAGATGGCCGACTGGTTCCAAACACATAGCCACCCCCCTAATACTTAGCTAAAAAGATTAGGGCCTGGCCGACCCTGTGCCTAACAGGCGGCTACCCTCCTTTTACTTAGCACCTACGTTCACCAAGAACTTACCAAGGCCACAGGCCGAATGATCAGACCAGGCGCCAAGCCAACTGATCAAATCTACAAAACTAATACGACCTGTCCCAACATCATAGCAGGCGTCCGACGGCATCCCTCCGGATGAAATTCGTCGCAGAGAGCAGCTCCCTTTTGGGTGGAACATTGTTCTATAAACTAATTACACGGCACCTATACGACTGTCCCCAAGGGCAACCACGTAGCCGTTTTTGAGACAAGGATAACTCTATCACTAACCAAACCAGTGGTAGCAGTTGACATCTGAGTCAGATGACCGCCTGTATTACTTGGGATAAATGCAGGGGGTACCTATTGAGTTAATAGCCAACAAACATTGGCGAATCAAGGGGTCTAGCCGGCCTACGCCGCCTGGTACCTCTACTTCTCAAGCAAAAGTGACGGCGACTGAGTAACTCCAACGTTAACTCATAGTCACTCCCTCAAATTTGGTATGGAACCTAAAAGGTTTGAGTAGACCGCCTGTTTTTTGGCAAACAGGGGCACTCAAACCCCTATTCCTACTAGGTAACCTATTGAGTCAATAGCCAACAAACATTGGCGAATCAAGGGGATCAGCCGGCCTCCGCCGCCTGGAACCTCTACTACTCAATCAAGTGTGACGGAGACTAAGTAACTCCTATGTTAACTTATAGTCACTCCCTCAAACTTAGTATGGAGCCTAAAAGGTATGAGTCGTCCGCTTGTTTTTATCAAACAGGGGCTCTCAACCACTACTCCTGCTAAGTTAACAAATTACGAGTTAAAAGCCAACAAATATTGAATAGAGGGAAACAACCGGTACTGGCCGCTTGTTATCTCAACTACTCAGTTCCTTGGCGACTGGGTAACACTCATGTTTACTTGGTCAGACCACTTTCCTACTTGGTTAAATTTACAAAAGACAGGACCGCCTGCCTAAAAAGGATCCAGTCTTTAAAATAGTTCGAATACCGATTGGATAAATGGCCAACTGATCGTCTATCCTGGAAACAGACAACCAGTCGTCCAGGGGCATAGGCGGCGTGACTAACTTTCCGTACCTGTCTGCAACTATCGGCCATGTAAAACAGTCGGTCTAGTGAACAATTGGATATTGGAATATTCAATACTTAGACAAATTTGAGGCAAAACAAAAATTCATTAAAAATAAGCCGGTCATTAAAGACCAGCAAAATATTCAAAGCCCCGGCCCCCTGGCCGGGTAAATACAAAGCAAACGACACGCAGGCCGTGGAAAGAATACATAAAGCTTAAGAAGGGGGCAGTTCAGTATTAGCAGCTGCCGCCTGGTCAGCACTCTTCTTGCTGGACTAGGCTTCAGCTGCATCCTTTTTTGATGCCTTACCCCCAAGCGGCACAAGCGCCACTACCGGCTCCTCCTCCTCCAACGCTTCCCCCAACGCCTCTTCTTCAGCAGCCGCCAGGATCTCTTGATTATATGTATCCGAACACTG
This sequence comes from Chenopodium quinoa, assembly GCF_001683475.1. Taxonomy (NCBI): domain Eukaryota; kingdom Viridiplantae; phylum Streptophyta; class Magnoliopsida; order Caryophyllales; family Amaranthaceae; genus Chenopodium; species Chenopodium quinoa. The sequence goes on along the minus strand of NW_018742418.1, from coordinate 8,539,781 downwards.
GCGGTACGTTCTTTCCTAAGAGGCAAAGTCGGCACTGGGGAAGAGGCGGCCCCAGGTCATGCGCTGGATTTGAGCGGAGTCTTCCATCATCTCCCGGACCAGCTCTTTCTTCTCTTGCTCGGCCTTTTCCGAGAGCTCTTGGGTAAGACTCTTCTCCTGGGTCACCAGGCGTTCCTTTACGCTGGCCAAGGATTTCTCCATGGCTTCGTAAGAGTACATTTTCAGGCGAAGAGGTTTCAGCTCGGCCTTGAGATTTGTGATGGTCGCCTCCAGCTCGTCATTCTTCTTCTGGGCCGCCTCTAACTGTGCCCGAACAGCGGCGGTAGCCTGCGCCTGATAATAAAGAATATCAATGGTCAGAACTTCATTTTGGGCAATTTAAAACATTGCCTTATCACAGTCAGAGGCGGCCATAGCTTTTGCAGCCTTTACCTCTTTGTTCTTCCGATCAAGCGGCTTGCGAAGGCCGTTAACTCGGAGCAGGGCCTAAGTACAAAAAAACAGGCGTCAGTTTCCAAACAAAAAATAAAACAGGCGTCCAGAAATTCAAATACTCAAAAATATGCTAAGTATACCTCAGCAAGGACCCCTGCAATCCCGTCAAGGTCAAGGGTGCCGACACCCCTGACCGCCTCCCTTTCGGCTGGAGGAACTACCCTGATCATAGACTTGGCCATCTCTACCAAGTCAGGCTCCTGGGGGCCGGCTGCATCAAGCATAAACAAACGGATTAGACTTAGTAAAAAAGGGAGCAAGTCTAAAATTTACAAGGACAACTTCATACCTCTAGGCGGCCCAGTTGGAGTTTTAGAAGAAGTGGCCGGCTGTTTCTCAGCCGCCACCTGTTTCCTGGCAGAACCAGGAGAGTTCCCAACAGTCGTCTTTCGGGCCTTGGGGTCCGGCTGTTGGGAAGATGAAGCTCTTGGAGCACCCGTCTAAAACAGAAGAAAAAAGTCAGTATATGCATAAACACTCCAAAAAGAGGGTGAAAGGTTCGGAGCTCGCCAAGGGTGCCCCCTTTTTGGGGGAGTCGGTTGAAGCTTGTTGCATAATAGAGGCCCGCAACATGGCCGCCGCAGTCTTGGAGGCGGTGATTTTGCTCATGGCGTCAGCTGCAAAAACAAACAGCAAAGTTAATAAAAGATAAACAACAAATGTATGGAACAACAGAGTATTCGACAGGCCGACTACTTCTTGAACACCGACTGCTGAGGCAGCAGGCGGCCAAAAAGTACTCGTCATAGAGCCACTTGAAGCTCGGGACGCAGTGCAGGGGTACTTGCTCTCGTACCCCTAAAGTAGAGTCGACCCTCGACTCTATTTTAAAGAGTCCTTTATCAAGGATCTCTTTCTTAGCCTTGGGGGGAACAGGCGGCATGCTACGACCGCCTGCAAGAAGGGGCGGATCCCTGTTCCACCTATTGAAGCGCTTGTTCAGCTCAATGTCTGAACTCTCAATGATGAGGAAGGTGCTCCGCCAGTCCTTCCACTTGTTTGCTTTACCTCTTGTCATGAGGTAGCCCCTGTGGCTTGTCAATTGATACCAGCTGGTACCGCCTGTCTTAGGGGTCCGGCTGAGATAGTTCATATGGGCGAAAGCCTCGAAGCTCGGCTCCACCCCGTGCAGTTCGCACCCGGCCACATAGCCGAGTACGTTGACCCAGGAGTTTGGGGCTAACTGCCATAACCCCAACTCATACCCATCCAAAATCCGCTGAACAGCCGGATGTAATGGGAAGCGAAGCCCTGCCTTGATGGCCGCCTCGTAGCAGCCAAAGCAGGCGCTATCATAACTGGAACCAGCCGGCCAGACGACTGTGTCTTCTGGATCCGGCACAAACACTAGAAAATCGGGGCCCATGGTGTGGTTTGCAATAAAGCTCTCCACTTTCTCTTGCATGGCTGTGATTCGGCCCCGAGGTACCGTGCAGTAGTAGGGGGTATTTAGCTCTCGGTAAGAGGCGGATGGTTCCGCCCAATTGTCCCCCTTCTCAACTGCGTGAGAAAGTCTCGCCTCTTGCAGGCGGCTGTTTTTCTCTTCTGTACCCAAAGAAGCATGGCCAGAAGAGCTTGACTCGGAATCGTCCTCCGATGAGTCTGAAGAGGACGACTCCTCCCCTCTCCCGGAGGGGCCCGCCTCCTCTCTTTGAAAAGGAGCAGATTTGTTATTGTTAAATGGGAAGGGGTCACTATGACTCCCCCCACAGAATTGCCGGCATCCAGGCCGCCTTGTTTCACTTCCACATCTGGCGCCTGGTCAGATGTTTCACTAAGCGGCACCCTGTGGGAGGAGCCGTTTGAATTTGAGATCCTAGCTGTCTTTTTCGTTCTGGCCATCCTGCTCTGCATAGACACAGATACAGTCGGACTTTGTATAAAGGGCAAAGATGGGTCCGGAAAAGGGCAGGCGGCACTCCTAGTCCTAGATTCAGCCGTCCCCGGTGACCGGCTGATCACTAACCTAGGTCGTGTCGTGTGCTTCCGTGGTGCCATTTCAGAAAATAAAAAGAAATTTAAGATTAAGAGAACTGAGTTACCTGAACGAGTGACGGTTGATGAAGTTCTGGAAATCCTGTGCAGTCGGCTTGTCAGAACAGGCGGTAGGCAGAAAAGGTCCAAAATGTCAGAGCAAGTTCAGGGGTCCGAATGTTCTCAAAAAGTTAGTGTGAAAATGACTCAAGACAACTCTCCCTTATATAGGCGAAGTGAGAAGGCGAAGGGTCACTTTCAGAATTCAAAATTTGGGCGGGAAAATCTCTCGTCCTTTCGCCGACTGACATTTGTAGCAGGCCGTCGCCTGTTACAGTGCGACACCTGTCACAAGTAACACGTGACCAATCACGTGCCACCTGTGAGGGGCAAATGATTAGGGGATTTTGCTCCCACCAATCGGAATGCGCCACGTGGACCAATCAGGTCCTGCCAAGTGTCCCCCAGTTGGAATAGTCAGGGCTTCCCACGTGGCACGCGCTTATTCGTCCACCTTGGACCTGTTATGTCAAGACATGTGGCATACTCCATGCCTAATGGAGAAACCGGCCACCCAGGCCCAACTTCCGAGGGAAGCCCAATCGGCCCTAGGTTTACCTAAACCTAGGATGGGCACGTTTTCCAAGGTTATAAATACCTCCCTTAATCCTCATTAAGGGAGAGAACAGAAACATTACGGAAAAAACACATTAATTACACACAGTAATAACCGGCTGATCTCGCTAACAAAGCAGACTATCTACATTAAACACTCTCACCTAGAGAGACCAAATCACTTTAATTTCCGCATTAATTACTCCTTAATCAGGTACTAACTTGACCGTTGGAGGCGGAGCTCACAGGAGTCTCCGTTATTTTGCAGGTACAGGCGTCCGGTTCCAGTCTCGGAATTGTAACTCTCCCGCAGGACATCAGAAAACCCCGAAACAACCGATATAACTAGTCTTTATGAAAATAGGTGTAACTCCCAACTTATCCTAGGAATTTCATCCAACAATATGAAAATAGGTGTAACTCCAAACTGATTTCTCCTAATTGCTGTAACCATGCTACTTGCATCACTTAACCACCTATATTTATATCTTTATGAGCGTTAGTACTATATTTTTTATTTTACAAATATAATTATCAGGCGGTTATTAATCCATGAGTAAAAAAATTCAAAAAAAAAAAACATATATATTAGATAAAAAATTTTATTTTAAAATTCAATGAACAACCCCAGACGTCGCATGGGCACAAAACTAGTCACTAATAAATAAAGCTGGTCTCGCAGCCAGACCACGAGACATCGACACTTGGCATTCTAGTTTTTCGCCAAATGCCGCGCCACGTAGGCGACAAATAGGTAATCTTATGACACATATGATGCTAAGTAAGCAAAGATTGGATAGATTTTCAAAGATAAAAATGCTATAGAGTGTTTTATTATCGCTAAACTTCTAATATTTCATATATACAAAATTAATCATAACTTTTGATAAATATTTTATAACTCGGTACTAATTCCATCACAAAATTTGTTTTAAAAAGTTCTTTAAAATAAGATCCATTTATAATATATTTAATTATTTACAAAAATAATAGATAATTAATGAAAATAAGTTTTAATAGGAAAAATAATTTTAGTTTTGGTGAAAATAATTTTAGTTCAGTAAAAATAATCTCAATTCAATAAAATATAATTTCAGTTCAATATGTCTAAATACCCTGCATTATTAAAAGGGATTATATGATTGTATTTAACATTCAATCCAAAAAGGGTATTGTAAACTTTTATCAATCATCTGGGTATCGTCCGGGCACAAAACTAGTCATTAATAAAGTGACTTATTATATTTCATATATTATTGAAAATATGGTCAAATAAAATAAGCATTTTCAAACAACAACGATTGTAAACTTGTAGCTAAAAACTTGCTTACAATTTTCTAAAGTTAGTAGCTACTAGTTTGACCATTGAAGCTAAAATATAAAATAAGCTTGGTTAGAAAAAAATTGCCAAAAGATGGAGAATTGGTAGCCTATTGGGCTCATTTAAATAACTAGCTATGGAGAGTAGCTAACCATTAAGGTACAAACTAGTTATTAAAGAGAATTAACTTGAATTAAGAGGAATTGATTTAACAAATGAAGATCGATGTTCAAAGTGAATATTGACAAATTATATCTAAAAATGGTGCAAGTACTTTAAAAATTTCTCAAAACCCTCATTGTGATGTTGACTGTTGTTCTTAATTAGCATTCAATATTAACAGCACATTTCGACACCAATGCTTATGTTTGTCTCAAAAGATGTAAAACCCTTGCTCTACACAACCTTTTATTTTTGTGTATGTCCCCTAGTTTGTTTAATTATTTAATTCTACCAAACATTTCCTAGTTGTATAGGATTATCACCACACCACCTAAGTTTATATGAGGCGGTGACTGATGAGGCCCCATATTTAATTATGGGAGGGAGGTTGAAAGTAGCTACCTCATCCGATTTGAGATTAACTTATCATTCTTTGAAGTTTCACAAATTTAAGTTGCAAAATCAATACAATGAAAATAGATAATTGGTACAACCATAGCATATGATATAATCATGTAATGAGTCAATTGCAGAAATTGTAAGTGCAAATTAAAATTAATTATAGCTAATTGACAAATTTTTTTTTATCGTTCATTATTATGAAATTAATGTTAATGTAACTTATGTAAGAACTACGAAATGTGTTGTATACAAAGTTACAAACCTTATGCATATATCATCGGTTATAACTTAGGTTACAAAATTACTCCATATAAGTTATCACATGAGACGGCTTAAGTTTATCTTACAATTTTTACTGTGAGTACTAATTTTATCTAGTCTTATACATAACGTGTTAAGTCATACAGTGATACAGCTAGTACTATGCCTGATGTTGTCGGTGTCACAATAGATTGATAGTAATTGCATTTGTTTTTCCATGCCCACAATTCTCAACTGTATCCACCGCATTGTTCTTTACCTTTCTTTCTCTCCGTAATTCTCTCGAATAATACTAGCCAAAATTTTCAGGGTAAATTGAGCTTTGTTTCTAGCTAGGAACTTTTTTGTTCATTTATTTTTAATGAAATTTGGCTTATGTAGTTTGTTACGGAGTATTAATTTACACAGAATGTGAAAATGACGATAGTTTTATGGTTGCAAGCTTGCAACTTGCAAATGGTTATATTTTTTTTTGGAAGAAAGAAGACAGATTTGGGGTTATGCTCTTATGGAATGAGAGTAGTGTAGTCTCTTTCAATATCTCAATCTCATTGCCAAGAATCCTAAGTTATGTTAAAAACAGTAGTTTTGATTCATACTTGAAACATTTTAAGATGTATCTAGAAATTTAAATCAATGAGTATGAAAGGTTTGGTTATTACATAATAACTGAAAAGTTGGATTTTTTTTGGACAATCAGCTAAAGGTTGGATTATTAAAACTATTTTTTTTAAACAGTAAATTGCGACGCTGTAATCACTGTCTATTTGTTAATATGGAGTATAACATTGTTTAACTTATTTAGCACCCTTATTAAATACTTCATATAGTATTTCTTTTCATACTATATAATTGCAACAATTTATATTGCTTTCCCTCTTATATAAATTGCAATACTTTTAAAAATGAAAATAACCAACCAATTTACACTATGTATTCCTTAATGTTCAAAAAATGCATAAGGTACCCATGTTGTGATAAATAAACAATGCAGCTGAATTGTTATTTTTAAGGCATAAAACAATCACCAAGCTAAGGGTATATTTCTTAAGTTGTACGGAAAATGTTGATCTTGAGCCTAATTTTTTTTTTTCTTTTTGAATAGGTAAGAAAAATTTAATATTATGAAACCCTTCTTACGAGGATAATTCTTTTTTCTTGAGCCTTATTTTACCTGCACACAAATACTGTAATTTAAGCATCTAAGCTTGGGGGTGTTCGAGAATACCCGCTCCAATTCCTAAATTAAGTTACTTGAGACTTGAGGGTATGCTTTTTTTTTTTTTTTTTAAGAAAAACTTGAGGGTAAGTTAATGAACGTTTTCGTTACCTTGGGATTTGCACTTCGCTTGCTAATTATAGCAGTAAAAATGTAAATATATGTTGCGGATGATGCATTTTGGGCCTATTGAGCTGTTGGACCTGCGGGCCGCCTTCCTGGGCTCACATAGAAGTGAGCTGGGCTGATGGAGCATTGGAATTGAACATTAGCATTTGAACCAAAGGGCGTCTTTCCTCCAACTCCAAATTCAGAAATTGAAGATCAAATCAGATTTTTGAGAGGAAAGGATTTTGGGCATATTCAAAACTTCCATCAATAACAAACTCAGTTACGAGTACTTGCTAGGTAAATAATCTTTTATCTTATAGTTGTATTATGTCATTGTTTAACTTTATGAGTTCAAAATTTAGGTAATTTGATTTTGAAATTCAAGGGGTTTATTTGGCAGTAATTCTGTAGAAATTGCAACATTGAGGTTTATTTGGCATTAATTTTGTAGAAATTAAAGTTTGAGGTTTAATAGAAAAACCTGTAAAGTGAATGCCTTGCTTAATTATATTGATTTTTGGGTTTGAAGCAATTGTTTGAATTTGATTCATTTCCAATGAAAAAGAATTAGGCTTTTGTAAGCTGTATGTGAAAAATATATATTTTATAGAAATGAAGAACATAGAATGATAGAAACATAATTATACTAGATTTCCAAGTATGGGGATTTCCTAGTTCGAGCCGGGAATGAACATTCTTTTGTTTATATCTATTTAATCTTGGACTTCAACCATCAACTTAAGCTTTTGGTTGAGTTGGCTCTCTAGCAATATCAATTTCTGATTATTGAATTGCGAATGTTGTATAGTGAGTCACAAATGTTGTATGTTGAAACTGTCATCGATTATCCGTGTTTATAGAGTTTTGTGATATATTGGTTTCAATGACAACATTTGTGATTCAACCTTTGTGATCAAATATACAATTGCAATATTGAAAATGATATAAACAGAAACGTTTGTACCAAGTATGAACCTGGATAAACTCAGTATAAGTGTGTACCTACCTAAGGGATACAACTACAAGTGATTTAGCATTGAATAAAGGAGGAATTTCTTCTGAATTTCACTTAGGTTGTCGGTCACTGGTTTGATGAGTTGGATTCCGAAGTACCCACCTAATAGATACAACTACAAGTGATTTAGCATTGAATAAAGGAGGAATTTCTTCTGAATTTCACTTCGGTTGTCGGTCACTGGTTTGATGAGTTGGATTCCGAAGTACCCACCTAATAGATACAAGTGAACTAGAATGAATCAAGTATAAATGTTCACTGCAATTTTCTTAGATTGTTGGTCACTAGGATCGATGAATTTTTGGAAACTCCATAGAAGCAGCTAATAAAACCTGTGTAAATCCTCGTCAACTGGTTAGATATTAATGCGTAGCCAAAATGTTGCAATCTGGCAGAACCTTGTTATTGCACTTGACTTTTGGCCTAGAGAGTAGAGATCACTTATGCTAAATTGTCTTAGTTTCTTTGCTAATTAATTCCAAACGCTGTTCCTGCAAGAGAAGCTTGTTTCATGAAAGAATGACTGAATGAGCTCTCCTTTTTGATGAGCTGAATAAATATGCATTGTAAGGGAAAAAAATGAACTTCATAAATACACGGTAAATTAGGACATGGACTCTGTTTGCAGCCAAAATATCTGATGTAGCAAATCTGTTAAATGCAGTTATCTAATCTTCTTCCTTTCATTAGCTTCTTGACTGTTTAGAGGTGATGGTGCCTGCAGTTAGATCTCTTGGAGCCATGCCAATGCCAACAGTGAGATCCATGCTGGCCTATTGTCAATATTTGCTCTTAAATGCAATTTCGATCACAGAAATGATCATTACAAAGAACAATTATTAACTGCTACTGCCTTGTATTATTGTGCTACACCCTCAAATGGAAAACAAATGGTTATCTTGTACATAGGGCATGCAATTTCATTCATATATTTATTTATTTGTTGCAAAGAGTTGAATGTGTTATTTCAACTAGAGTTGCCATGTATTTACATGCACAAATGAAGGTCAAAGAGGTGACTTTGACGTGTTTCTTTCAGATGATGCTGGCAACAGGCTTTCTTGTTGCTCCTTGTACTATCACATCACAAACGAAAGATGCTTGGAAACAAAGATCACCAATAAAGAAACATTGTTCTCAGCTTATTTCCTATTGTTCTTCTGAATTTTGTCACTCACCAAATGCTTCTTTCTCTTCTCATGTCAACAACCATGGCAGAGTGCCCTCATGTCATCGATTTGTCATGGCCTGTGTTTCTTCTTCATCCGGTTCTACTTCATCCATGACTACCAGGTTATATGTTAGTGGTTAGTGCTTGCTCTTCTCTTGTAGTCTCTGGATTGCTACATGCACAAACCTCTTTTAAATTTGTTTGTTACTTTACTTGGAATTGCGTTTCATGCTTCATCAAGTGGCTTCGAATTGTGTTATTTGCTGTCTTATTTCAATTTTTGGAGTTTTGAAAGGACTTTTCTTCTGAATGTTTTCATCAGTTAAATTAGATACATACACTAGTGTTTTAGGTACAATTTTGTCTGTATTTTAGTTTGTTGCAAAATTTTTAAGTTGGCACTAGAGGATGAGACATAGGTTTGTTGATGATATCAAGGAATTTAGGATACTATTTGTTAACTAGCAGGAGTCAAAAGCAACTTTCTTTTTGCCAAGCAGAAAGGAAAATCAATTTCCAGACTAGCAGTAGATTAGAAATATCAAATATCTGCAAATTTTGACAGCCACGCAAAGAAAATGGTTTTTTTGTTTTTTTCCCTCTCCTTTCATTTTTATTATCTGAATTGAGCCAAATTACGCACTGGCAACAATCGTGAGAACTAGGGGCAGCTTGGTCCTCAAACTAACTTCATTAGTATGAGGACCAAGGAAATGAATCTGTCTGGTAAATAATTTGCGATGTTGGGGTTGAGTAACAACCATGGCATGATACTGATCAATCAAAGAGATGGAAAATTGGCGGATCGCACATGAGCCAACTTGATATTGAACCATGATGTATATTGGTTCTTTGTATTGTGATAACAACTTGTTGTCCTGGTTAATATTTCTAGCTATTAATAATATAATTTGTGGGCTGATTGTCGTAAACTCGTAATCCCCCCCCCCTCCCTCTGTTCTTCTATAGCAAACAATATCAAAGCATACTGGTGGCCTAATATATGCTGCTGCGTGCAGGTCTCTCATTTCGCACTACTCATGAAAGTTTGCGAAATGCTTTCCAAAAGTTTGGCCAACTAGTGGAAGGTGACTAATCATACAAATGTTCATAAACCTTTTGGCATATGCATCAACCAGCAATTTTGCATTTAGTTTTATTTATTCCATTGGATTCTGAAGTCTTATATCCCTGAATTTACTGCAGTTAACCTAGTAATGGATAAAATCGCCAATAGACCAAGGGGCTTTGCTTTCCTCCGTTATGAAACTGAAGAGGAGTCTATGAATGCCATAGAAGGAATGCATGGAAAGGTATGTACTCCTGTAAAAACCTTTTCAATGCTATTAGGAGAACAATTCTCAGTTCATGGGTTTGAATGTGGGATGTGTACTGTTCTATATCTTTTGATGGTTTCTTACCTGAAGATTTTATGGTTATATTCTTTTTGTCATAGAAGCCAGTGAGAACCTGGTAGGACTTCTTAGGGTCATATTTTCCTATTCAACTATAAGTTTGGTGATGGTATGAAAGGACAGCAGTGTGCTGTCTATGCTGTTTCTGCCAGTATCATAAAACTTGAGCCCGTTTGCGGCATGGCTTTCTCTTGTAGCGGCTGAAAGATCATTCCCTTCAATCTGATTGTGGCTATTACCCATATTACAAAAACTATTGACCACACTGTTTCAGTTTTCTTTTTGTTTGCAACTAAACATGGATACTCCTTTCAACCACTTAGAACTAGCCTACAAGCAACTGGGAGCTCTTACCCTTGTCATCTATTTTGTTGCTAGTCTTGCTGCAGAACAATGTTGTCATTAGAATCTTTTTGATTCATGCTTATCTGAGCAGCTGTGCTCTCTTGCTGCCCCTGTAGAAACTTTTTAATCTCAATAGTCAATTCTAGCCTGACATGCCAATATGCCATATTCTCATCCCAATTGTAGACATATTTCCATAAATGATCTTTGTTAGATGCAGTTGCTGATTACCCAATTAAAAAGGATTCCTTCTCAACCAGCTTTGGGGGCCAACATGTATTTGGCTTCAGCTGATGAAGGTGCCTCTCTTTGTTGTTTCTTAGAACCTCATTAGATTACTTATGTTCCCAAGTAGAATACTGAGCTGATGTACACTTTTGGTTTCTACAGAACTAACCCAATTAATGCCATAGTAGCTTATAAATCTCTTTTTCTTTGACTTGATACCTTAAAGATAGAACTAGATCCTCTTCACAGCCAAAAATGTGGATCACTAGGGTTACTCATGTATCAACTCTTGTATCCCAAGAGCATACGGTAGGCTTACGTTGAGTTAGGCAGAGTGGGTGAACCAATCCTTGTATATGTTGGCAGTAATATTCTTTGCTCCGTATATTGACTTTATATGAACACAAGGTACGCGAGTTATTTTAGTGAGCTATATTCTCTGCCACAGAGGATCTTGTGCAATCTTCAATTTACCTAGAAAAAAAGTTCAAGATATCAAGTTGAAGAACATATATATCCCTGTGTCTGCTAGGCTACAGAAATCTTGACTGCTTGTTCTAAAGATGATTGAAAGAGCACATCACCATACAATTTTTGCTGCTTGTTGCAATCATATTATTATTTTAATGGTGTTTTATATGGGTATTTCTGTTTGGGAATGTATACATATCGTGTGTGTAATCTTTGTTGTTATATAATCTAGGATGATTTAACTTCCAAAGTCATTTAGTCAAATAGAGGCCTAATGTATGTTTTGTCGGTTGTTTAAATTGGAAATTATTGACGAATTGCTGATTTTATAACTTGTTTTTTTTTTTTTTTTTTTTTGATTGTCAATTTGTCAGGTTATCCCAAATTTGTTGTTTAGCCAAATGGCCCAAATCCATACGTCTTCAAAATATAGTTCCTGTTATTTCACTATATTGGTCCTTTAGGCTAAAATGCAACTTAAAGCTTGGAATGTTATATGTGTAGTTGTTACCTTCATATAGCCTGCTGTTTCTTACAGTTTTGACTTTTGAGTGATGACACACATGCCTTCGATTTTCTTGTAGTTTTACCAAATAATTGCATTTTTTTTTTATTAGAATAGCATTTTAGCATTTTGGTGACCCCTTTATTGATTATTGCGTGTGGCACACAGTCACATAGCACAACATCTATTAAGTTTCGGGTCTTCAACTACATACATGTGTTTGTTTCCTTTCAAAGAATAAGTGCAGCAAAAGCATAGCTAACTTGTTATGGCTGTTAGCACTTAGCCGGTTATCTTCTTTTTATTTGATCCTGTGCTTCATAGTTGTAAATACATCATACAATGTGGTTGAAAATGGAACTAATATAATTTATTTTGCTAGTTTTATTTCTTGCTTTCACTTAAGTAGACAAACCTAGCCTCAGTGTCTTCTTCTGTTTTCGAGGCACATATGAACAATTAATGTTTTTTTTTTATATTATTAACTGTTTCTGCTATCAGTTTCTTGATGGCAGGGTAATATTTGTAGAAGTAGCAAAACCCAGGTCTGAAACTGGCAAGAATCAGCAGAATACAAGAGAATCACGCTGACATACAGCTACTGAGAATGGAATTAGAGCTAGCAATGTAAATTCTGCTTTCATAGTGTACATGGAGATCAAGATGTCTGCAGTCTTGTTGCGGAATGGAGAGGTAGTTTCAACAATTCTATATGGTATCTGGCCTTTTTATATTGAATAATTCTGTAGGGTAGACCAAGACCTTTTATGCATATTTTGGAAAAAACTAGAGTAAAAGTGTTTTTTTTTAAGTAAAATAACTTTCCCTTTCCCCTCCAACTGAATCTTCTCCAAAAAATGGAATACTACCATCGATCTAAATCATGTTCCAGTTATTTGTATTGTAGTTGAACTGAACTGAAAATTTAGGTCATATCTTAGAATTTGTGACTAAAATCTTGCTATAATGTGTTGTATCTTGATGTGGTTCTTTTCCTATGGCAGATTCATAATGCATCAAGTCAAGTAAGGTTTTTAAGCGTCACTCATTGTGTCTACTTGAAGAGGTTTGTTGATTGCTATTCTAGTATGGCAGATGCCATGGATGAATTTATAACTATTGTCAATAATGGATGCCCAAAAATTTAAGGTTTGTATTCATGATTGTACTCAATCTACAACTGAAAACTTATTGCATCTATTCAGAAGTTTGTGCCTATGCCTAGGTAGACCTGCCTTTGATGACAAAAAGCAACAAAGCCACCAGCCTAACACCATATCTTAATGATTCATACCTTGTAAACTTGATTGTGGCTGCTCATAAGCACCTGTTTGTTATAGATAGTCGCAAATGACAATGATGCGTGTGTGATTCAATTCTTAGATTTTTGGAGTAGTACAAACATGAGTCACACTCTCAGGGATCTTGCTTGCAGCTTGTTAGGGGTACAATGACTTAAAAGCTGTTCAACTTTTTTTGGCTCTCCAATGGCCAGTTAGTAGCTATGCATTTAACTCTTTATCACATGGTTATTTTCCAATGCTGTTGCTCTAATATAAGTCCGCCTATGAGAGCCATTTGGTATTCACCGCCGGTGAGTGTCACTTTGTGGCATTCACTGCCGGTCTCAAGCCCCGATAAAGGAGGAGAGCTGTGGTATGTCTGTGGCATTCACTTAGTCACATCTTATGGACATGAATCAAAATTTGGATATCGTTGTTGTTGCACTTGCTCTAATATGGGTTAATGCCACAAAAGCCCGGAGCATATCTAAGCTTGCAGTAAGAGTTAAATGCCCAAATAAAAGCTAGCAATTGGCAAGGACAAAAATGAGTAGCTTGCAATATGTTGTAGTTTAAACAAGCTATTGGAAAGGAACACAAGCATCACTTAGTGTGTATGACTTGTGTACTGCAAAGTTCATATCTACAAACCAAGTAGCACTTTGTTTAGTGATAAGGACTGTGAGAATAAGGTAAATTGGGAAGTAGGACAATATTTATACGAGTTAAATTTTAGGACAACGTTTAACAAAATGATGGCTACATACATGATACAAATGCTTTTATCCCCAATCGAGTCACACCCTAAATGACTTTTCAGTATCCTGTGTTTGAGAGCTAGCGGCTGCTAGCGTTCTCTAGTCAGCTTCATTGAAACTATCTTTATGGACAAATTAACAATTAGACTACAAATAAAAAAGGATGTAGAAAGGTACACTATGGAATCTTTTAGTAAACAATTTGATATGGTACAAAAAATTCAACAAGGCTCCAAAAAAAAAAAAAAAAAAAAGAGAGAAAAATATGATTTGTTCTTGTAAGCTGAATCAAATTGACTAATTGGTGATAAGTCTAACAACTCCATTATATAAACCTGAAACTGAAACATAGTAGTCTTCTACTACAAACAGAAAATGGAGTCATCAAGCGAGACAGTAGACAAGTATCGTTCTTTCATGTATGGAGAAGGTGAGAAGAACACCACATGGGTGTTTGGAGCTCCTCCTAATTTCGATGTCCGTCGACAAATTCTTTGAAGAAGGCAGGACTAAGGTAACTTTCTTTCATTTACGTAGTATGGAGTATATGTTATTATATCCGTCGAACTCTTATTATTCTGCTTTATAGCAAGTCGCTACCAAGTAGTACTCGCAGTTAGGATTGCTAGTCCACAATCACGAGTGTGGGGATTCCCTTATCCTTGAAAAAGTGATAGCAAAAATTATTCATATGTTGACTCGGATTTGATCTAAAACCCGACCCATTTCAAATAGAGCTAATTAACATGAAATGTTTCTAACCCCAGAAACCCAATCCAACTCTTGAAAAACCGGAAAAAAGATGAGTGAAGATTTTGAAACACCAATCATATGAATGTAGTTATGTAGTACTAGAAATAATTCAACCCGGGAAATTAGACCACTAATGTCTAGAGGCAACTAATCAATAGAACAAATAATAAGAAAACGTTCTAGATTGAGGTAGTGTAACTAATACAATAAATAAGTCTAAAAAAATGAATAATTAAACAACTATTTCTATCATGACAATTTATTTATATAGTTATTAATTTATTTAATACTACGTACTTAGTATATAATGGTAGTGGTTTTGGTATGCTGAATGATGCTTGCGATTGAACTTGATTATCCATTTAAATTAAACTTTATGGGTGTTGTCCAATGAACCTAACACATGACTAGCTACCCCTAGTATCAAGTAAATTGAGACGAATGAAATATTAAATAGTCAATGATTACATATTTGAAATAACAAACCTCATGTGTGCGCGTATGCATTTAAAAATTTTTGTACTCCCAAGTTGGTGTGTATCTTATGTTAAGTCTTTGGTGATTGCAAGATATGGCCGGCTGGTTCACTCGAAGAGAAAGTGCAAAATCTTGTGAAGACAATGGAAATGGAACTCTTCCATAAGGTCAATCCCCAAGACCATAAATCCTTGGATGCTTCCAAATATACATTTAGCGTTAATGGTATCACATTTCTACTTCACTTCTCGCCTTATATAATTCTTTTAATTGAAATCATTTAGTTAGAATACAACATATAATCTCAATATTATAGACTAAAAGAAAAAAACAAAGTATTAAGGTTCTTTTACAAATAAATTAAATGTTACTTTCTGTTCTTTTTGTTTGTTTGTTACATTAGAATATTACTTGAAAAACTAAAAACTTTGATCATTGTATTCACATGTATTTTGTTAGTTTTTTATTAATGTTTATTTTTGAAATATCAACTTTTATACATAATTAAAAATAATAATGCCCAAATATGTGCATTGAAAAACTAGTTCGCACCATAATGATTGGTGCATGGTGTGCAACTAAAGAGGAAGCTCAATCACCTTACATAGATATTCTAAGTTTTGCCTTTTATGGTTTGTTTGACGAGCAATAATATTCTATGGTCTTCAACTACAATGAAAGGAAGGAAGCCGCTAACATTGAAGGAATTAGGCGAAATGGGTGGAGGATATAATGGGTTTCTACAAACTTCATTACCAGAGGAGTTACGCTTGTATGACCCAACAAAGGAGACAAGAGAATCAGCTCACCATCTCTTCAGAACTACATTCCCTCGAGGGTTCGCCTTTGAGATCCTCCAAGTCTACTCGGGTCCACCGGTGATTGCTTATAAGTTTAGGCATTGGGCTTACATGGAAGGTCCTTTCAAAGGCCACCCTCCTACTGGAGAACTAGTTGAGTTATTTGGGTGTGCTATTTTTGAGGTAAAATATGACATCTTACTATGTTAGGCTACTAAGGTCGGACCAACCTAAATCATCCTGGTCTTTCATAATTTGGCATGTTTTGTGTTTGTAAATAGGTGGATGAGCAGATGAGGATAATCAAAGTTGAGTTCTTTTATGATCGCGGTGAGCTGCTTAGTGCTCTTACGAAGGGTACAAAAGTGGAAGATTCTGCTGCTGATATGAAGATGGGTTGCCCTTTCTTAAGTAAAACAGGTTAAAAAAAAATTGATGCAGCTGAATAAAATCAAGACAGGAATATGTCAGTGACAAAATAAAACCCTTTTATAGGGTTATTTTCTTTGTTATTTCTTTGTACAATAATTGAAAAAGCAGCAAAAGATGCATTTCTGCTACTATGTTAACAACTTATTTCAATCAGTGTTGTATTTTCCATTCTTACTGATGTTTTAGTTTGAAAAAGAACTTTGTTAAGCAAAAGTCAACAGTAAGTCAGTTACATTAATCTTTACAATAACAGCAAAAAATATACATAAAACAATAACAATGAATTTTAAGTGCTAGTGGACAATTAGTTGGTCCAATGTTCAAGCAAGCAGATCTGGATTCTCTGTCTAACATGTTCTGTTTTTAGTGCAAATTTGCTGTCAACAAATATATAAATAAAAACTGATAGTTGAACAAAGAATTCAAGCATTTTATACAATGTCTGCAAAAAAAAACTGAACAAGAAAATTTGAAAGTGCTTCCAGATGAGATCATAGTTGAGATATTCTCATGGCTACCTGCTAAATCCGTTGGTCGATTTCGATGTGCATCAAAGCCATGGAGATCTCTTCTTACCCAACCCCAGTTCATCGAATCCCACTTGACTCGAACCAAACGTCTCCCTAGAGAAGAAGAATCACTCATCCTTGTTTCCCATGATTCTCATTGCCTGTATTCTATCCAGTTTAATAATTCCCACCTTTTTGACGAATTGACCTCCGTTTTAGCTACAAAGCTTACTTTTGATGGTCACCATTTCTCTTCCTCATGTTTACACCTAGCTTCTTGTGATGGGTTGACCATAGTTAAAGACGAGGAAGAAAAGTTTTTGCTGATAAATCCAACTACTAGGGAGATTAAGGTATTACCAAGCTCGCCTTATGCTCCTAATCCTCTTACTTGTGGACTTGGGTATGACTCGGTTAATGATGATTATAAGGTAGTTATGATTTCTCATAGTGGCACTGATGCTCAGATGCTTGTTAGTGTTTATTCTGCTAGAAATGGTACTTGGAAGAGCGTCGAAAATTCTCCATTCGATCATAGTGAATCTAAGTACACTTCTGTGGTTTCTGTTGATGGATATATCAATTGGGTAGCTTTTAGGCCTTCAGATGATATGTATGCTATTGCAGCATTTGATTTGGAGAAAGAGATCTTTCAGGAAGTGCCACTTTCTAGTTTGGTTGATGATGACAAGTCTGTGTTAGACGATTCTGAAGAATTTTCAGATACTGATAGTGAGGAGTTTGAGTTCGATCAGCTGGCCAAACTCGGAGGATGTCTCTGTGCTTATCCTTCAAGTATTTCGGACACATGTCATGAGATATTTGTTGCGATGATGAAAGAATATGGTGTCAAGGAATCTTGGACTAAAATCTTTATAAGTGACTTTGATGCTGAGATTACACCTCTGTGTTTGTTGGGAAAGAAACAAATGGTGCTGGTGCTGGATGAGCAGACAACTGGTGAGACATTGGTGATGTACGATTTGGAAGAACGAACTGTCAAGGATATTGTAGTTCATGGCATTCCGGATAGATTTGGTGTTGGAGGGAGCTTCATGGAAAGCCTTGTCTCGCCTCATTGCAGTAACTAAGCTGTAGGAGAATGTTAGGCTATAATTCCTACAGAGCACATGGCAGCTAAGTAATATGTTTTTCTTGTTTGATTGTCGGATTTCTTATTGCCTAGTTTCTTTGAAAAAGTCACACTACTATTTACATTTTCTTAAGAGTTTTATATTATCTAAAGTATTTCTCTGGTACTCTAATGTAACTGTGAAAATTCTGTGGTGTTAAATAATGTATGTGCCAAAGTATAGACAGGAATGCAGTCATGCTAGTAATAAATATATCATGACATGTAAAAGTTGGGCAGGCCATAACAAGTCCTCTTTAGGTGATTTGTAAGAATGTCAATGTGAAAATAACTCATACTTCGTATTTATTTGATCGTTTGATGCTCTGGTGTCGTATCGTACCTCTTGTGCAGTTGTGCTGCACATTTGAGGATTCAAGTTGCAGTTTCAGTTTCTTCTGATAGAAACTCCAGGGAATAAATATTACTGTTTACTAAGAAGATCGATAATTTTTAAAGATCAAGCAAATAAATGAATGCAATTAATTAGTACATTTAGATAAGAAACAGTCCTTGATATCGCCCGGTTACTGTCAGGGCAGCCTTGAGCTGAGTGTAGAATCTTGATATGGCATCCGAACAAGGGGTAGTCAAGAAGACGAGGACAGTGTTTGAGTATGCATCATTCATTAACAACATAAATAAAGATGAAAAGATCAAACATTGGTACAAGTTCTGGCAGTAGCTTGATTGCATTTATTTAGCCTTGGCTAGTGAAAGTATGCAGCTGTGTACCATGTGCGTTGCTAAATTCAAGCAATAATGAAACCGAGCCATCCACCAATGAAAGTATGGAAAGCCATCCAACAATTTACTTGAATACATAATTACATACAAAATGCAACTATTTAAAACAATTCAGTTACAAATAGAGCATGGTTTCTAAAAATATCTCAGTCAGTGTATACAAATTAAAATTCATTCATACCAAACCATACTAATATATCTTATTTATGTGTATTTATCATATTAAGATGTGTTTAACTTGAAAAAATATATAATTTTAAATAATACAAAGCAGTGAACAAATACGATTAAAGTATAGTCAAATCAGAATACCGAATACAAATGTATATCAAATTGGAAATATTTAGACTAGACATTAGAATATGACCAAATATTAATCCATCAGGTACACATTGATGCTTTTAAATACAATATGTATTTTTGTGTGTGTATATACTTGCTAATCAAAAAAATAAAAATTGACATTGAATTCTAGCATTATACAAAACAAGCTAAAAGGTACACACATGTACATACTATGCGTGTACACAGTCATGTGTATTTGGAGTTGTGAAACTAATAATACAACTAAAATATTTACTAAAAGCATGAGAAAGAAAGAATAACAAAAAAAACTATAAATGAGCAAATTTAGAAGGAGTTTATGTGGAAGAAATGGAGCTTTTAGTATGATAGGTAATTTTTTTTAAAAAATTATTTTTTAGTTTTTAATTTTAGACAAGAGAGATAATTTTGCAAACTGAAAAGGACATTTTGGAAAAAAAAAATTTATCATCTAAAAAGCCATTTCTCTTTATATATTACCTCCGTTAAATATAATTTGCAACTTTAGAATATTTCAATACTATAAATTTCTGGAAAAAATTAAACGAAGAAGAAGAATTGAAGATGTTTCCAGAAGAGATAGCAGAAATAATGTCATGGTTACCTGCAAAATCCATTGGTCGATTTCGATGCGCATCAAAGTTATGGAGATCTCTTCTATCCCAACCCCAATCCATCAAAACCCATCTAAATCGAACCAAACATCGCCCAATTGCAGAAGAATCACTCATCCTTTTTTTCCCCAGAATCTGGCTCCCTCTATTCTACCCAGTTGAATAATGCCCACCACCTGTTCGACGAAATGACCCTTTTTGCTAAAAAAACTCACTTTTGATGATCATCGTTTTTCTTTCTTTTATTTTCGATTGATTTCTTGTGATTAGAGGTGTCAAAACCACACTCGACCCGATCCGAAAAATATCCGATTCAGATTTTGACTCGCGTGGATACAATAATTTGGTATGACTCAACTTTAAAAATTGACTTGACCCGACCCGAGCACATCAGACCCGATCCGAATATTTGAATTGACACCTCTACTTGTGATGGGTTGATCTTAGTTTGTGATGACGACTACAAATTGCTGCTAATTAATCCAACTACAAAGGGAGATTTAAGGAAATGCCGAGTTTGAGCTTGCCTTTTGATCTTAAACCTCTTTCTTTTGGATTGGTTATGATTCAGTTAATGATGATTATAAGGTAGTTATGACAGTGAGGAGTCTGAATCAGATGATTCTGAAATTTCTGATTGTGATAACACTGATGAAGAGTTTATGTTTGATGACCTTGTCGAACTTGGAGGGTGTCTTTGTGCTTTTCCTTTATGTATTTCCGATACATGTCATAAGTTATTTGTTGCAATGATGAACGAATATAGTGTCAAGGAATCATGGACTAAAATCCCAATCTATTACTCTGATTCGGAGATTAGGCCTCTGTGTTTGTTGGGGAAGGAGCAAATGGTGATGATGATTTGTAGGAGAACTAATGAGGTATTGGTAGTGTACAATATGAAAGAGGGGACTTTAAAGGATATAGTAGTTCATGGGATTCGTGTTGGGTTTGAGAAGTGCAGAGAACGGTTCAAGAAGGCTAAGGGGGTGCATAGCTTAGGGTTTTAAGCTATGGGCTATTGCTTGGTGTTAAGCAATGGTGAATGGCAAAGGGCTGAATTAAAATGGGCATATCTCATGATCTATAAGTGATATTGAGATGATTCAAGTTGGAGGTGATAGCTCGTCTCAAGATCTTTCCCACGACTGGTCATAAGCTCGATTTGGTCAAGAATCGAGAGAGTTATGGCCGTTTTACGAAGAGCTGTCTGCGCAGTGCGGAAGTTCGACCGAACTTTGAAACAGTTTGGTCGAACCATTTGAAGAAATTGAGCTGCTGGTACTGACTGCCTTGTTCGACCGAACATTTGGCACGTTCGACCGAACCACCCTTAGTTCGGTCGAACAGGAAGTAGGTTCGGTCGAATATCGTGTGTGTCCCTGTTTTCTACGGTTTTGCGACTTAAGCGATGTGGCTTATTCAAGACCGTAGGATTGTTTTATTTTGCCTAGCACTATATATATTCATGTTTTGTCATTGTAAGAGAGTAAGGAGGATGAAGGGAAAGATGTAGAGAGAGAGCGCCTCAATGTAAACCCAAACACTTAGGGTTTGAGTGTTTGAGAGGGTGAGTTGGGGTGGAGCTTTCATGGTGATTGAAAGCTTGTAAACTACATTAATCTACATCAAATTGTTACTCCATAATGGATTGGTTGGTTTTTCTCCCGGTTTTTGGGTTTCCCACGGTAAATTCTCCTTGTCTCGTTTACTACTTGTTTTTCCGTCTTCGTTGTTGTTAATTATCGTTAATCGCAAACTAGCTAGCACATTCGGTTAATCCTTTCAATTCCTGGTAAAATCGGTGTTGGAGAGAGCTACATTGAGAGCCTTGTCTCACCTCATTGCAGTAACGAAGCTGTGAGAGAAGGTTAGGTTGTTTACTACGGAGCACATGGCAGTTAAGTAGTATATACCTCTTGCTTAAGTTGTATTACAGTGTATTTCCTACATGATTGTGGAAGCTCTTGTTGCCATTTCTTATAGACGAAGTCCTCCCATATCATAAGAATTTTGTGATGTTATGTTTATGCATGTATAACACTAATTTCCTTGCTCATGGGAACCTTGCTATGAGTTTCACGTCAGTTAAGTATTTCTCGTGTACTCTTAGGTGTGGACATATGGTGCTAATGTTATATTTTTTCCAAATAGAAATTAAGGAGATTTATCAACTGAGTTAACACTTGCTGTTCAGAACTATAGTGAAGGACCAATCTATTTCATCTTGGATGCATGGGTGAATGTATTCCCACATCATTTATTTCTAAACTTAATTAAACAGAGATTCCAATGTGGTTTACTGCTTTACTCGGTTTAATATAGGTGGATGAACAGATGAGGATCATCAAAGTTGAGTTTTTTTTCGATTGTGGTGAACTGCTTGCACCTGTTATGAAGGGTTTGAAATTAGAAAGTTCTTCCGGTGACATGCATGAGGGCTGCCAAGTTTTAGGAAACACAATTTATGAAAGTTGATGCCTGAATGAAATAATGAAATTTGGACTCATAATTTCTTAGCATCCATCACTCCATCAGTTTACTACTAGCCTACTAGGAAGTAGTATCAAGTAGGAAATGCCAAATGTATTTGTTTATATTATGCAAACAGCAATTCTTTACACTATACTTTCAATTCTTTATGTAGTGATTACATCAGTCTTAAAGATTATAATATAGAGTTGGCTATTCATCCATTCCTATAAACTATGATGCAAATTTATTTATCTAATACAGAAGTGCTCGAGGTGCAAATCACTTCAGCAACATTCACTTATACTGGGGCATACAGGCGCCCATGGTAGAGTTATAGGTATATAGTAAATAAGTAGGATCAGAAAGAATGTCAACTACTCAAGTATTATGGTTTGGAGTATTGTCAAATAGTAGGTGATTGGAATCTCCGGTCATTCTCTCGTACATAGATGGCATTGCAGGAGCAGGAACAATTGATTTCTGCCACCAAAATGAAAAATGATACAGTAATTAGAAGAGCAGGAAGATGGTGTTAAAATGAAAAATCTCTCTGACTGAAGGTGGAAAACAATATCAGGGAGAAGATGGAAAATACCTGGTAGTTGGAAAGGTCTCCAAATCCAAAATCAGCAGGAGTATCTGATAGAAAATTATTGCTGGTGTCAAGGCACGGGAAGGTTTGCTGATAGTTTTTACCAGCATCATAAACAAGAGTGTTTTGTCGTTGGTCCAAACCTAGCACAGCCTGAAGATTGCTACTATCACCTGGCATATTGAGGCCATACGGAAGATATGAATACATCCCGCCAAATTGAAGCCCCTGAAATGCATCCTGACCAATATTATCTATCCCACTTAGTTGTCCGGGGCTGTTTGCCTCCGACTTACTACTTGTGCTTGGACAACCAAAATAGCTGCCAGAAGTAGAACCAGTGCAGCTCTCTATATCCCTGGCAATGCAAATATATTGGAAATTGGATTATTATCAATCAATATCTCACAAATACAAGTAACTGGTTCTAAATTGACAGTAAAATTTGTGCATGTTGTAGACTTGTAGACCTATACAACAAGGCATGCATTGATTATCCAAAATTAATATCTGGATTTTTTGACTCAAAAGCTGTAAACAAAAAAATGTGAGTTTCTTGGTGAAAATTATTCAGACTATGGCTGACCTTTGGGTAGGTAACTTTGGCTCCTGAGTTAGTGCCATATGCTGAAAACTATCACTCGGGGTCCATAATAAGGGCTGAAGCTGTTGTCCACTATTTGCTTGAAAGGGTAGCTGCATGCTCTCTTTTAACTGCGAAACAATAGATAACAAGCACTTACTGTGACTTTTTCAATATGGTGGAGAGATTGAGGGGAGAGAAGGAAAAGTAAAGCTCCCAAAAACTTTTTCTCTAGGTGTATGGAAAGCATTACCTCATTCTCCAGGGCCAAACGACGCCTCTTTTGAAAAATTTCCTGGAATTTTTTCGAGTATTAACTACTTAATCTAGAGTTTGTGAAGGAATAGAGATACAGAAGTTGAAGAAATGACTATTGAATGCTTCTGGTTGTTTACATAATGAACATTGTTTCTTAATATAATTTGTTTGGTTCATTTTTAAACAGAACCTACTTAACACAGTCAGCATGACATTATTAACTCTTAAATGATAGACAGACTAGACACACATCTTGCTGGACATTACACAACTCGACTAGCATAACCTCAAGACCAAACCTGTTGTGACACCAATAAAACATGTACACGACACTTCTTAAATATGCAAAATATTTTTATCTACTGTACACACTAAAATTATACTCATACAACAACCATAGATTAACACATTTGTAATTTAGATATATCACTTTAAAGGAAACTGCTATCACTCTGTTTCAGTTCACCTTGTCTTAAAAAATTAAGTTACAGTTAAACATAGATTAATAATAATGTTGTGCATGTAGTTGTTTGATGTGCAATATCAGTACATGGATTTTCAGATCAAACAAGCTAGTCCTGCCTGAAATTGGGGACGAAGAAGGGAAAGCACCATTATCTTTTTTTATCTAACATGTAGGATTACCTTTTCCCTTTGAATTTGGCCAAGTGACTTCTCAAGTGAATCTTCCATTTGCATCAGAAGTCCAAAATCACTGACACAATCAGGGTTCGTCCAATACCTAAAGGCAATTTCATAAAAAATACTCTGAACAATATACAATCAGAAGTTGTGAGGGGGGGAGATGCAGAAGAGGACAGAATGTGAACATGATCAACTAGCTATATACACCCAGAAGCAGCGCGAGGAGGTTTGAAATATTACCATAGTCTTTCATGAATCTCTG
This sequence comes from Chenopodium quinoa, assembly GCF_001683475.1. Lineage (NCBI taxonomy): Eukaryota > Viridiplantae > Streptophyta > Magnoliopsida > Caryophyllales > Amaranthaceae > Chenopodium > Chenopodium quinoa. Next base: position 8,515,427 of record NW_018742418.1, on the reverse strand, counting down.
CTAATCTTGTTTGTAGTCTAGACGCTTGGTCAGTCACATCCTGTTGAAAACAATTTTCTAAAGAACCGACCCTGGTTCAAATATTAAAGCGTGTGCAGATCAATCATAGATAAATCATTGAGTACCTGGGTTCCATGCATACCTTAATTGTTGGTTTACTGGTGAAGGAAAAGAAAACACGTAGAAATTAGAAAGGCGAAAAGGGAAAGTATGCATATATTACAACAATTCCAGAATAGGAAAACAAGAAAAATCGGATTGTCAAGTTGCATGATACCATAATATACCTTGAATCAAGAAAATCTTCTATATTTACATCATGTTCTGACTTCTTCCTGTATGCTTTCTTCAGGGCCTAGACTTTCAAAGACGAAACATAAAGCTCTTAAGCAGGCAAAGCTAGCAGCTGTAGAATAACACTAAGAAAATAGACAATTGAAGCATATTGGATGACAGGCTTACTTCAAGACCTTCCAGCTTTCTGTTTCAGTTCAGAGGACAAGGAAAGATAGCTAGGTTAGTATGTAACTTACTTAATTATCAATTTGACAAACGTTTAATTTATACCTTTTTGTCCTCTCCTGTGGAGGTAACTGATTAAGCCTTGCAATAACCTCCTCGATGCTGCTACATAAGAAATTGTGTGCTCAGAAACCATGTAATTACAATCTAAAATCAGCTCCATAACAAAGTTTATTAACAGTGATTTTATTATGTCAGTCTGAACACTAGCAGTTGTTTAACGGATAGATTTAATCTGAGAAACCTCAGACTAACAGTGTAAAGATTTATGAGAAACAAGTTTCTTTTGCTTCAAAGAAGCAGCACAATGATTGTAGCATCAATGCAAAACAAGAAATGTATGTCAAAGCACACAACCAGTTCTTTTTCTAAGGAATAGACGATCCCACCTATGAAGTACGACTAAAAAATGAAGGTCATTAGGTTACTAAATTGTCATAAGTTAAAAGATCAATAAAACCTCAACTGTAAAGTTCTCTGTTACAAGCTTAATGCACACAAAGGTGCTCCGAAGCTCATAATTCCCTCGTTATTTAAAGTTCTTAACACTTCTATTCAACGATTATAAGAATACACAATTATGTTTGCTTAGTCAAAAAGCATCTATCAAGTGGATTGAGTGACAGGACTTTCTGCATAAACCAGAAACACCAAACACAGGTTGATCATATTTGGTCAATAATTCTCACATAAGAAAGAAGGCAACAAGCAAACCTAGTATGTGATTACAATAACTAATGACTGTTAAAATGCATACACCAAAAATGACATAAACTGTAAGTACCTGTGCTTTCCACAACATAAACTAGGTTTGCCACCCGGTGAGAACATGACAAGGGCAAGGTCTATATCACACAATATAGACAGCTCTTGAGCCTTTTTCAGGATTCCATGTTTCCGTTTTGAATAAGTGGCTTGACGACTGCTAGCATTCTCTAATTTTTTTATATCCAGCTTAACCTTTCCCATCCTGCATCATTTACCATGATTCAGATCAACCAGTGAACATCTTAGTTTCTGCCCTGAAGTTAAAATGCATAAACTCAGCCATCCATTAACTAAGAAAGCTGCTATACATCAACATTTCATAAGACTTAATCAACAGTTCCCATTAACTAACTATGTTTCTGAATGCACCACAACATGAGCAAATCAAGAAAGACATGAACACAATAACATTATCCCAATGCCCCTAACAGCGATCCTGTTCTGATATATGAAGCCTTATCCCTCCGATAGTAGAGAGGCTAGTAACCGTAAATGAAATTAACACAGTCAAGGGTCGAACAGAGTTGAGGATTTGTCTTGCTAGCAATAACCACATTGTAAGTGGGAAAGGCCACCTTGTCAAAAGATTATGATGGGAACAGCCTTCAAGAATAGGTGAGTTCTATAACTAAATGTTATTTCATATGTATGTGCTTCGTACCAGTATCTAACATTTACCTTAACCTTGTCAACCTAAAAGCCTTAAGGCCACATTGTCTAAGTCATAAGATGATAATGAAAACATACTCATTGTCAAGTCTTGAAATGATGAAAACAACCTTAAAAGGTCGAGTTCTATATCTAGCTAGCTAAATGATACCAATCTAACATCTACCTTAACCTTGTCAACCTATAAACCGGAAGGCCACATTGTCGAGTCATGAGATGATATAATATTCAGCCCTTTAAAAAGGCAAGTTTTAAATGTTACCAATCTAAGTATCTAACATCTAACTTAACCTTGTCAACCTATAAACTGGAAGGCCACATTGTCGAGTCATAAGATGATATAGTAAGAACAACCCTTTTAAAAGGCGAGTTCTAAATGTTACCAATCGTTAATCTACCTTAACCTTGTCAACTAATATTGTTGAGTAATGAGATGACTTATAAAATTCTCGAATTCTAAAGGTCACCTTGCAACTTGACCTTTGATATTATATAATCATCATTCAAATTTAAACCCAATTTACACTTCAATTTTGCCATGAAAACGTTGATTTTTTTTATTTTTATTTTTTCCTTTTTATAAACTAACGCTTCCATTTATATCCATCCTTGATGTATTCATCCTAATCCAAACAACAAATTTTGATACCCTTTTTCAAACAAACTATAATGTCAAAATACACAATAAATAATTATATGTATACCCATAATAACTCAAGTAATCATTCAATAATAATTAAATTAAAATAAAAAAATTATTTCATAGGATAAGGTAGCAAGTCTAACAACCCATCAAATGCACAAAAAATTAAAATTGGCGGATGATTATAAAAAAAATTAAAAGAATACCCAGAAAAGGAAATACGAGATTGAGTGTAACAAAACGAAATCCAAAAATCTGGGATGAGAGACAAGCACACTGTTAAACGGAAAAAAGGATATAAATTTGTTAGCGAGTAAATACGATTATTTAGAAACGGAAAGAGTAATTTATTAAAGATAAAGCGGGTTTAAAAAGAGTGAGTAAAAGATGGGGGAGGGTTAAGCTACAAAATCGGGTCATCCAGAAAAAACGGCAGAAACGGGATCATACTTTCTCTCTTCATTGAACCCACTCTTCCACCTCTCATTTTCCAACAAAAAGCTGGATTCTTGTAAATTTTAAATTAGATAGATAACAAAGAAAAGGATAACTAATGATGTTACATGATTTGGAAGGCTATGAATCCTATGATTAAAGTTAAAAAATAAAAAATAAAAAATAAATCGAATCTAATCATATCATATCCATATATCACTAATAAGTAAAGTCAGTCTCGCGGTCAGGTCACGAGACAACAACACTTGGCATTTTAGTTTTTCGCCAAGTGTCGCGTTACGTAGGAGATAAATAGGTATTATTGTAACACATATGATGCTAAGTAAGAGATTTTTGTATAAATTTTTTAAGATAAAATTATTGTATAGAGTTTTATTATCGATAGAATTCTAATATTTCATATATACAAAATTAATCATAACTTTTAATAAATATCTTATAACTATATTCTATTTCCATCATCAAATTTGTTTTAAAAAGTTCTTTAAAATAAGATCATTTTATAATATATCTGATAACAAACTTTTATACGTAGCTGACCAAATCGTGTCACCAACTATTACAAGAGTTACTTCGTTAGTGCTATAGGGGTTACTTGATCAGTGTTATAATAGTTACTCAATCAGTGTTATAGATAGGGGTTACTTAGTCAGTGTTAGAGGTTACTCAGTTAGTATTACATGGGTTACTCGGTCAGTTTTATACGGTTACTTCGTCCGACTAGATGGTGTGGCTAGCTGCATACAAAATGCACTGTTATTTAATTTATTTTAAAAAATATTAGAGAATCAGTAAAAATAAGTTTTAACTAGTAAAATTCATTTTCAATAAAAATAATTTAAGTTTAATAAAAATAATTTCAAGTAAATAATAACATAGATATCTATCTACAAACAAAACTACAAAAAGTATTATTATATAAATATAAACCATATGATATAGTATGTCTAAATATCCTATATTATCAGAACGAATTATTTGACCGTATTTAACATTCAAGTGTAAACGTTATCTTAAAATTTTATCAATCATCTGGGCATCGTCCAGACACAAAACTAGTCACTAATAAATAAAGTCGGTCTCGCAGCCAAGCCACGGGATAACGACACTTGGCATTCCAGTTTTTCGCCAAGTGTCGCGCCATGTAGGCGACAAATATGTATTATTGTGATTAGATTAGATATCATGTTATTAGATTGATAGATTCGATAAAATAATTTATAATTCTTTTGAAAAAAATTTATCTTTTTTTAATGATAAAACATATCTAGATCATAGGTTGACATCATATCCATTTGACAATAGAATTTACTTATATCAACACATTATATATTATAATTAATATAAATATCCAATTTACAATAGAGTTTTACTCTTATACGAATAACCACATAATTATAATTATAAATATAGTTATATGATCCATTTGACAATAGAATTTTACTTATATCAACACATCATATATTATAATTAATATAAATATCCAATTAACAATAGAGTTTTACTCTTATACGAATAACCACATAATTATAATTATAAATATGGCTATATATCATATAAGTGTAACTTTAACCTTAAACCGTCTTACAATAACTTAATAAAAGTCCGCCTAAAATTAGTGTATAGAATTATGTACCACCAATTAAAAATGTATTTTCTTAATAAAATTTCATTATTTCAATAGCAACTCTACAACTAAATTCAAGTACTTTAGAAGTGGATAAATATAATAATTATGGGATATCGAATGGATAATAGGAAATTTATCAAATAATTTTATATCAGGGAAGCACAAAATACAATTATTTTTTTATCAACTAACCATTAAACGAAATTTTTATAGCACATAGTTAGCCCATCGGCTTATAGAGTGTAAATTTTTATCAACTAACCATTAAAACAAATTTTTATAGTGTAAATTTTCACAGGGGTTTGGCTTATAGAGGATAGTGGATATAGTTGGCCCATCGGCTATAGTAAGAAATAGATGTGGCACATGATCATTGTTTGGGATTAAAGGACCGTTATTGTTTAAAATCTACGTAGGCAACAAATAAATATTATTGTGACACATATGATGATAAGCAAATAAATGTTTGATAAATTTTTTAAGATAAAATTATTTTATAGAGTTTTATTATCGATATTTTTCTAATATTAAATATACAAAATTAGTCATAACTTTTAATAAATATATCATATAACTCAGTTTTATTTCTATCATAAAATTCATTTAAAAAAGTTCTTCAAAATAAGATCCATTTATAATATATTTAATCACACACATTGATATGTAGCTAGCCACATCGTGTGACCAACTATTTTGAGGGTTACTTCGTTAGTGCTATAAGGGTTAGTTACTTGATCAATGTTATAAGAGTTACTCAATTAGTGTTATAGAGGTTACTCAATCAGTGTTATAGGAGTTACTCAATCAATGTTAGGGGTTACTCGATTAGTATTATAGGGATTACTCGGTTATTTTTATAGGGGTTACTTTATCCGGCCACATAGTGTGGCTAGTCGCATACAAAGCGCGTTGATATTTAATTTATTTAGAAGAAATCATAGAGAATTAGTAGAAATAAGTTTTAATAAGTTATTAAAAATAGTTTTAGTTTGGTAAAAATAATTTTAGTTCAGGGAAAATAATTTAAGTTCAATATAAGTAATTTCAAGTCTATAATAACATAGATATCTATTTACAAACAAAACTACAAAAATACACTATTATATAAATATAAGTGATACGATATTGTATGTCTAAATATTCTACATTATCAAAACAAATTATATGACCGTATTTAACATTCAAGTCAAAAAGTTTATTCTAAACTTTCATCAACCATCTGTGCATCGCTCGGGCACAAAACTAGTAACTAATATATAAAGCTAAACTTTTAGTCACGCCATGAGACAGTGACACTTGACGTTTCAACTTTTCGCCAAGTGTTGCGCCACGTAGGCTATAATTATGTAAGATAAAAAAATTAGTTTAGAGTTTTATTTTCAATAAAATAAGGATAGGTTTATAGGATAAAATTATTGATTTAAAGTTTTATTTTCGATAAAATAACAATATTTTAGAACTTTCAATAAATGTATTTTTAGCCCATAAGTTTCCTAAATTATGAGATTAGTAAGTAAATGAAAAAATTTCCTCAATACAAAATAAAAAAATGGTATAAGTTAGTGATAAGGGTTTGTGTTACTATACTTCAGACAATTAGTAGTTGTAGTACAATCTAATATATCATATCACTAATATATAAAGCCGGTCTCGTAGCCAAGCCATGAGACAGTGACACTTGGCATTTCAATTTTTCGCCAAGTGTCGCGCCACGTAGGCGAAAAATAGGTATTATTGTGACACATATGATACTAAGTAAGCGATTTTCGGATAGATTTTTAAGATAAAATTGTTGTATAGAGTTTTATTATCGATAGAAATCTAATATTTCATATATACAAAATTAATCATAACTTTTAATGAATATCCTATAACTATGTTCTATTTCCATCATCAAATTCGTTTTAAAAAGTTCTTTAAAATAAGGTCCATTTATAATATATATTTAATCACAAACTTTTATACATAGCTGGCCAAATCGTGTCATCAACTATTACAAAAGTTACTTTGTTAGTGCTATAGGGTTACTTGGTCAGGTTATAGTGGTTACTCAATCAGTGTTATAGATAGGGGTTACTTAGTCAATGTTAGAGGTTACTCAGTTAATATTACGGGGTTAGTCGATCAGTTTTATAGCTGCATACAAAATGCGTTGTAATTTAACTTATTTAAGAAAATATTAAAGAATCAATAAAAATAAGTTTTAATCGGTAAAAAATAATTTTAGTTTGGTTAAAATACTTTCAGTTCAGTGAAAATAATTTAAGTTCAATAAATATAATTTTAAGTTAATAATAACATAAAAGTACACTATTGTATAAATATAAGCCATATGATATCGTATGTTTAAATATCCTACATTATCATAACGAATTTTCTTGACCGTATTTAACATAAAATATTATCTTACAATTATATCAACCTGGGCATCGCCCGGAAACAAAACTATCATATCATATCACTAATAAATAAAGTCGGTCGCGCAGCCAGCCCACGAGACAACGACACTTGATATTCCAGTTTTTCGCCAAGTGTTGAGCCATGTTGGCGACAAATAAATATTACTTGTGATCAGATTAGATGCCACGTTAGATTAGATTGGATAGATATGTTTAGGACAAAAAAAAGTATACATAAAATAATTTATAATTCTTCTGAAAAAAATTTATCTTTTTATTGGCAATAGAATTTTACTTATAACAACACACCACATATTATAATTAATATGAATATAATTAACAATAGAATTTTACTCCTATACGAATAACCACATAATTATAATTATAAATATGGCCATGTATCACAATTTTATTTTTTTTACTGTACCATTGATTTACCATTAAAGCTTTTAAATCGGGTATTTTTCATATTTGGTTATGATATTTTTGTATATGTTTGTGATTTTGTTGATGAAATTAATGAAATAAAAAACTACTAAAGTTAGGACACAACAGAAACTATACTATACAAGGGAATCTTGAAGTGAATTCAGATTAATTTTAGCAAAATCTTAGAATTTTACAAATTTTACAAAGCCTCCGTAACCCATTTACCCGCCATAAACACAACAAGTATTAAGCCTATTTCCGAAGGAAAATATCCCTCGGAAAATAGGCAATTTCCGTCGGAAATCGTCATTTCCCACGGAATTCCGCCGAAAATAGCCTGTCGGAAAACCATTCGTCGGAAAAAAGGCCGTTTCCGACGGAATTCCGACGGAAATGACCATTCCGATGGAATTTCCGACGGAACAGTGGCGTCGGAGAATGGTGGCTGGGGGGGGTGGAAAAGTCCGTCGGAGATGCCCGACGGAATGGAGATTCCGTCGGAAATTTCCTCTTTTCCGACGGAAATTATCCGCCGGAAAACTCCCTATTTTCCAACGGAATATTCTGCCGGAAAAGGGGAAATTTTCCGACGGAATTAATCCGCCGGAAATGGGGGTAGTTTCCGACGGAACAATTCCGTCGGAAATGTGGGGATTTCCGGCGGATTTATTTTTCGTCGGAAATCCCAACATTTCCGACGAAATTGTTCCGTCGGAAAGTTCTATTTTTTTTTTATTTTTTTTATTTTTTTGCTTCTATTTCGTCTCTGTATATTAACCTGTTCTTCGCTACTGCAATCTGTTTAAAACATAATAACATTTCATTTGAAAATAAAGCAATTAATAAAAATTAATAATTGTAATTATTACAATCAGTTTTGTTAAATAACCTACATTGTATCTCAAATTATGTACAATACGTGAAAAGAAACAAAAAGCTACATGACGGGAAAAGAAGCCGAGCCTCCCCCACAACCGGGGTCGTCGTCCCAAGGGTCTCGCGGCTGCGGCGGCATCGGCGTGGAACATGTAAATGGAGTGTTGAGTCCGGTCATGCGACTCAACATCTCGTCCATCATTTCTTTGTTCCTCCGCTCAAGTTCCGCCATCTTAGCCTGTACCTGAGCCTGTACCTAGGCCTGTACCTGGGCCTCCATTTGGGCCTGCTGGGCCTGTACCTGGGCCTCCATTTGAGCTTTCACCCGAGCCTCGATCTCAGCCACAACAGATGACGACGGGTGGTACTGCTGAGAGGACCTAGAGACTCGGGAGGATTGATAGTACAACTCAGCACCTCGACCAAGACCCCTTACTCGGCCTTTCTTGTTACGCCCGCCTACTGCATCCCAGTACAGTTCATCCTGGCTTTTGGAAGACTCCTGACTGCTTGCTTCCTCAACCAGTTTATGATATGTTTCCTACAGAAAATTGACGAGATATATTAAGAAATAATGATGTTTCAAGAGAAATGGGCCCAACAAGGGGCCAAAACGGTTCTACCTTGCCTACTTGTCACATTTCTTATCAAACTAACCTATAACTTGCACTAACATACCAATATAGCCTAGTTACAAGTGTTCATGCATTGAAAACGAACCTTAGAAGCATTTCACTAAGTTTTGGGACGATATTCATGATTTTCGAGGAAAAAGGGGCCAAAAAGGCTTCTACCTTGCCTATTTTCACATTTCTTATCAAACTAACCTATAACTTGCACTAACATACCAATATAGCCTAGTTACAAGTGTTCATGCATTGAAAACGAACCTTAGAAGCATTTCACTAAGTTTTGGGAAAATATTCGTGATTTTCGAGGGAAAAGGGGCCAAAAAGGCTTCTACCTTGCCTATTTTTCACATTTCTTAACAAACTAACCTATAACTTGCACTAACATACCAATATTGCCTAGATACAAGTGTTCATGCATTGAAAATGAACCTTAGAAGCATTTCACTAAGTTTTGGGACGATATTCGTGATTTTCGAGGGAAAAGGGGCTAAAAAGGCTTCTACCTTGCCTATTTTTCACATTTCTTATCAAACTAACCTATAACTTGCACTAACATACCAATATTCCTAGTTACAAGTGTTCATGCATTAAAAACGAACCTTAGAAGCATTTCACTAAGTTTTGGGACGATATTCGTGATTTTCGAGGGAAAAGGGGCCAAAAAGGCTTCTACCTTGCCTATTTTTCACATTTCTTATCAAACTAACCTATAACCTGCACTAACATACCAATATAGCCTAGTTACAAGTGTTCATGCATTGAAAACGAACCTTAGAAGCATTTTACTAAGTTTTGGGACGCTATTCGTGATTTTCGAGGGAAAAGGGACCAAAAAGGCTTCTACCTTGCCTATTTTTCACATTTCTTATCAAACTAACCTATAACTTGCACTAACATACCAATATAGCCTAGCTACAAGTGTTCATGCATTGAAAATGAACCTTAGAAGCATTTCACTAAGTTTTGGGATAATGTTCGTGATTTTACCAACATAGCCTAGTTACTTAATTTAAATTTTAGCGACATTAAATTAATGAATTTATTACCGCAATCTCCTTGGACTTTTTGTTTGCCGGAACCTTTCCTTTTCCCGGCACATCCTTGAAGTGCGTTTTCAGGAATAGATCAGCAGCGGATGACAGCCTCCCTTGGTTTTCCGTCGCCTTTGCACATAAATACAAATAAATCACATTAATTTGTAAACTTAATTACTGCAAAACATAAAACATCAAATCTCATATACTGACCATCCGTTTTGCATGCTGTACGACTGATACGGAACCCTGGAAGTGGGTTACCTCCACTTCATTCTCCATGGAACAACCTCTTCGGTTCAGCTTTAACTGTGTGGACCGCTTCTTGTACGTGTCATCAGAGTCAGGAATCTCCATCATCTTCTTGTGCACTTCCTCTGACACCCAATACGGTCTCGCACCTTTCATCTTCTTCGTGACAGTGTAAAACATGTCACGAAGGCGGGTACCGGCCCGAGCTTTAAATGCCGATTGTACCTGACTGTCCAGCTCCGATGACCACGTAAAATTTTGCTGCATAATCAAAACTCGTAAAACGTAACAACAAAATATTTGGGGATTTAAAATAATACTATTTGTACTGGTACATACCCTGAACAAGTTCCACCAATGACTTTTCGTGGCCTCGTCAACCTCTCCATAGTTCCTCCAAGGCGCCGTATAGTGCCCCTAGATCGAACCAGAGACGGCTTTCTTCACTATTTGGTCATCAAACCTGTTTCAGAACAACAAGAAGGCCGTCGGTAGCTTTTGATAATTAGAAATGTGAATCACGAAATGCATATAACAGCTGATGTAATATTCTTACCAGAGCGTGCCCGGGTCTAGGCGTGGCACTACATCCCCTCGTGCGTGCTCCGACTGCCCTGAGCTCCAGGGCTGTGACAGATCCTCATGCTGAGTAAGCAAATCTGGTACCTGAGTGTCACCCAGACCCTGAGCAGTCTCAGAGTCATCCTCAGCGGTCTCGGGGGCCTGCTGACTGTCTGACACATGGCACGAGGGGTAAGGCTGAGATCTTCGTGTCCTCCTCCCCGAGCTATCTCCCTTTCTTCCTTCGGCCATGCTTCCCTACAAAGCAATTCAAGGATCGAACATACAGACATAAATAGGTTAACAGTTACATTCCTCATATCAATCAATACAACTATTCATTACAATCATTTATTATAATCAGTAATATTTTTCATTACAATCACCAAAGCTACTCATTACTATCACTACTGCTACAATGATCACTACTGTTATCATCGGTACTATCATAAAAAACAACAATGTCTTCCTCATCCTCTTCACTGCCCTCTTCGTTGTCACTTGAACCGACGCTTGATTCGTCTTCAGAAGCAGACACAATATCATCGTCCTCACCCTCGGAGACAACAAATGCATGACCATCGTCCCCGTAGTCTGGGATATCATTCGGTGGGCAGAGTGTACTACATTCCCGTGTTTTTGTTCCTTGCAAGAACTCCGGGTCCACAGGAGCATCCACAACGGACCTTTCCTGCGTTTTAAACACAGCCCACCATTGAAACCGATCCCGTTTGAGGCTCGGATATGGTGCATAATATACCTGACCAACTTGATAAGACAGCACGAATGGGTCATATTTGGGGAATTTCTTAGTGTGATTCACCTCAACAAGCTTGTATTGTTCATGTATGTTCATACCCTTACCACAATCCATCCAACTACACTTAAACAAGATGGTCTTGTATTCACGGATCGCACCAGTGTAGACAACTTCAATAATGTCTTGTAACATGCCAAAATACTCTCCTCCATCTTGACTGGACACACACACACACCGTAATTGATCGTGCCCTTATGCCTGCCGTAGTCTTGCGTATGGAAATTGAAACCGCTAACAAATATTCGGCTCCAAGTGCGAACTTTCTTGAACGGACCCATAGCCAAAGCTTGCAACACATCAGATCCTGGTTTCTCTTCAATTACCTATTAGCGGTAAGATAAATTAAAATACGTCATATTTGGATTATTAAAATTGAGCTGGATTGTACATATAAAAGTCCATAATTATCCCTATATTTGAGATTGATCTGACCTTGTCCCTAAACCAATTAGGGAACTGTGTTTTGAATGTCTCCCATGCAACTTCTCTGCGCAAGGTAGGACGGGTGCTAAGAATATGGTCCTCAAACTTCCTGCTACGACAGCCAGAACTTGTTAATGACCGTGAAACTCAGTACACGTGATCATATGATGGAAACAATTTAGTTACTGTGAATTACCTTTTATATTCACCTAATATGCCACTGTTTGATAAAACAAATAAGTGTGCACGTTGAAATTCCTTTTCATCTAACCACCTCAATTTTCCCTCAGTTGACACACGACCGGTGTCCTCCGAAAACAGTTATGGGATGTCATTGGTGTCGAGGGAGGTGTCAACATCAGCATTCACATTCCGACCCAGATCTCGGTTTTTTGTGTCAACTGACAGCTGGAAGTAATTTGAGCAGAAATTTGATATCTCCTCAGTTAGGTAAGCGCTGCATATCGAACCTTCAACACGAGCCTTGTTGCCAATTTTCCGTTTTATATGGTTCAGGAACCTGAAATTAAAGTATATTATGATTTTAAACGGTGAATTTATGACTGCTCAAAAACTAAATCAAGGGTTCATTACCTTTCGAATGGATACATCCATCGATACTGCACGGGTCCAGCTAACTTTGACTCGTACGGTAAGTGAATGGGTAAATGCTCCATGAAGTTGAAGAATGCAGGCGGAAAAATCTTCTCCAGTTTGCAAAGGATCTCGGCAATGTTCTTTTTCCAGCCGTTCCATGTCACTGACTGTGACTGTGTAGCAACACAAGTCTCTAAAGAATTGGCTGAACTCTGTAATTGCATTCCTGACATGAACAGGAAGCAATTCTCTCAATGCGACAGGTAATAACCTCTCCATGAACACGTGACAATCATGACTTTTCATTCCGTGTATTCTACACGCCTGCAGATCCACACATCTGCTCAAATTGGAGGCGTAACCGTCAGGGAATCGCAGGTCACGAACCCACTCACACAATACCTTCCTCTGACCCTTATCGAGGCAGAATGGGGCCTTTGGCATGACCTCATTCCCTCTGTCATCAGCCTGTAGATGAAGTTGCGGTCGCCTACAATATTTGGCAATGTCTTTTCTGGCCGAAGGTGTGTCAGAAGTTTGTCTTCTCACATCCATTACAGTGTGAAAGATTTTATCAAAGAAGTTTTTTTCAATGTGCATGACATCTAAGTTGTTACGAATCAGCAAATGCTTCCAATACGGAAGCTCCCACAGGCAACTTTGCTTGAACCACCCTTTCTTTTCCTTTTTCAACTCTTGCAGTGATTCGGGCCCATCCGTGGCCCTCGAAAGGTCTTTCACACACTCCCAAAGTTCCGCCCTTGACATGATGTGCGGCGGTGCGCCTTTTTCAACTCTGTTTCTGCAAAATGTTGTTTTACTTTTTCGGAAAGGATGATCTGCAGGAAGAAATTGACGATGACTATCAAACCACGAAACTTTTCCGCCATGCTGCAACCAAAATGCCTTGCTTTTTTCCATGCAGTACGGGCAAGCCTTCTTACCAGCCGTGGACCATCCAGACAACATACCATATGCAGGGTAGTCACTAATGGTTCATAGGATGGTTGATCTCAAATTGAAATTTTGCTTCTTTGATATATCATAAGTACTTGCGCCAACTTCCCACAACTGTTTCAGCTCTTGTATCAGTGGTTGCATGTACACATCTAAATTTCCCTTTGGGGTTTTTGGGACCAGGGACTATCAGCGACAAGAACATGAACTGCCTTTTCATACACAGTGAGGGAGGCAAATTGTATGGGGTCAAAATCACGGGCTAACAAGAGTACTGACCCCCGAACTTACCATGAGGAGAAAAACCATCTGTACACAGCCCTAATCGAACATTCCGTGGATCCGAGGCAAACTCTGGGAAGCAGGTATCAAGCTGTCTCCAAGCTTCAGTGTCACTAGGGTGTGCCATCGTGCCTTTGACACGAGGATTATTTGCATGCCAACTCATTTCCTCTGAAATGTTCTTCGTTGCAAACATCCTTTGCAACCTAGATGTGATCGGGAAATAAAATAGCGCATTCTTTGGAACCAAGCTGCCTTTGAAAGTTCTTTTGTATCGATCACTGCCACACACTCTACATGTAGGAAGCTCAGCATCCTCTTTCCAAAACAACATACATCCCTTGGGGCATGCATGAATTTTTTCATGCGGCAGCTCCAACCCCTTAACAACCTTCTTAACATCGTAGAATGTCTCACCCAACCGGTTGTTGCCAAGGATCGCTTCTGTCAACAATGAAACGAACCCATCAACACACCTGTGCGGCAAATTGTACTCACACTTTAAGCTAGTAATTCTTGCCGCCACCTCCAAAACCGACATCGAACTCCCTTCATACAATGGATGTTCAGACGCCTTCAACAAATCAAGAAAACGCTTTGCTTCAGCGTTAGGCTCCTCCTCTTCAGTACCCGATCGATCATAATTATGACCAATAGCATCCATAACCATATCACGATATTAATTTGATTGGCCTTCTACCGAGGATTCAGGTAACCCTTCCCCTTGACACAACCACTCCCAATAACGAGGAGTGAATCCCTTGCTGTACAAATGAATTCTTACTGTGTCCGGATCCTGAAAATGTCTGTTATTGCATTTAACACAAGGACACCTATATTCATTCTTTGCAGTCTCACGATGATCTTCGCAAAACTGTATGAATTCCTCTACCCCTTTCAAGAACTCAGGCTTAATAGAACGCCCATCCAATCTATCATACATCCAGCTCCGCTCTCTTCGTGTATATATTCATTTCACACATATTTAGAAGATTGAAATACTAAACTAACATATATACATTATACTAAACTAAACTAACATACATACATTATACTAAACTAAACTAACATACATACATTATACTAAACTAAACTAACATACATTATACATACTAAACTAAACTAAACTAACATACATACATTATACTAAACTAAACTAACATACATTATACTAAACTAAACTAAACTAATTAACATACATTATACTAAACTTAACGAAACTAAACTAACATACATACATTATAACAAACTAAACTAACATATATTATACTAAACTAAACGAAAATAAACTAACATACATAAATTATACCAAACTAAACTAACATATATTATACTAAAGCAAACTATACTAAACTAACATACATACATTATACCAAACTAAACTAACATACATTATACTAAACTAAACTAAACTAACATGCATTATACTAAACTAATAACATACGTTATAATAATACAAACTAAACTATTAACATACATTATACTAATATAAATTCAACTAAACTAAACTAAACTAACATACATTATACTTAACTAATATACATTATACTAAACTAACATATACATTATACTAAATTAAACTAAACTAAACTAAACTAAACTAACATATACATTATATTAATAAACTAAACTAATTAAACTAACATAAAAACATAATTAACATATCAATAACCAACATACATTATGTTAAATATTAAACTAATTAAACTAACATAAAAACATAATTAACATATCAATAATCAACCTACATTATATTAACAATTAAACTAATAAACTAACATAAATATTACATTAACATTAACATTAACATTACATATTAAAAGTTAAACTAATAAATTAACATAAACATAAACTTTAACATAAAAAAAACTAACCGGATTTTTTGGTTGTGGGTTGAAGGTGGTGGAGCTTGAAAAATAATGAATCTTAAGGAAGAAAGAAGCTTGAAAAATGGAGCTTGGAGCTGCTTCAATGGAGGAAGGTGAAGGCGTGAAGAACAAAGGTGGAGGAAGGTGAAGGCGTGAAAAATTTGGGAAAATCGAAATGAAATTAGGCAATTCTGGTTTTTAGTGCCGAAAACTTTCCGACGGAAATTTCCGTCGCAATTCCGTCGAAAATTCCATCGGAAAATGGTATCCTATGCGTAGAACAATTTTCCGACGGAAATTTCCGTCGGAAAAGGGTATCCCAGGTTCAACCCTTTTCCGAGGGAAAAGTCTGTCGGAAAAGGATATCCCAGGTTCAACCTTTTTCCGACGGAAATTTCCGTCGAAATTCCGTCGGGAAAGGTTTTCTCCGACGGACTCTTTCCCTCGGAAATTTTACGACGGATAATTCCGTCGGAAATGGCATAATTCCGTCGAAAATGCTCCAGTTTTCCGACGGAACCTTTTCCCTCGGAAAATATGCCTTTTTGCGACGGAATATTTCCGACGGACGTATTTTCCGTCGGAAATAAGCTTAATTCTTGTAGTGAAATTACAAATGGTCCAATAATATAATCTATTGATTTTACGTGTAGGAAAAATAATTGCTTTTAATTTTTTATTTATTTTATTATTCTTTTACCGACGCACTCTTCTTTTCACAAAATTATACTTCCTCTATTATTTTAGTGTCCCATTGAAATTTAGCACATATGTCGACATAGAGCTTTGAAACAATATCTTAAATATATATATATATATATATATATATATATATATATATATATATATATATATATATATATATATATATATATATATATATATATAATTCAAAATCATTGGTCAAAGTAGACCAAGTGAATATAGTGCAACTTACAAAAATAAAAAATAATAATAAACGATCAAAAAAAATAATAGGTAGTGTTTATACTCTTTTTTTTTTTATCTAACATTTGAAATAAAATATAAATACTAATTATTATTATTATTATTATTATTATTATTATTATTATTATTGTTATAATTATATGATACAAAGCATGCCTACAATTAAGTACACTCTTTACATGGGTATCTGAGGCAACGCCTGGGGCACGTACTAGTATATATATATAAAGGGGAGTTTTTTCCCCAAGTTTTTAGAGAGCCACATATGATTTAATTTTATTAGCACGCCATGTAGGATTATAAATTTAAGTGGTAGCCAATTAAATAAGAGATTATTAATTCTTTTAAAATTAAATAATTCAAATGTCATGTAAGCAAAATTGACGAATGAGATTTTTAAGTTTAAATTAGTTAAATATAAGATATTATTTTTTGATATTAGAAAATTTATCTAAATATATAAAAAATTTTGGCACATAAATAAAATAATTGTTTTAAAAAGTTCAAACAAACCGTGCATCGCCACGTAGGATTTTAATTTTTAAAAAATTATTAGAGCGTCGTATAGGATTAATATTTTTAAAATGCTACAGTAGGAATATGCCATGTAAGATTTTTTTTTTTAAAAGCGTAGGATTATAATAATAAATAAAATTCATTTTTTATCTATATATGAAAAACAAAACTAATAATTCATTTTATATTAACGAATTCAAGTAGTAAACAAGCGAATATCACAAAGTTTATCAAACAAACCATGCATCGCACGGTCTTCCTCTATCCTTAATTTTCTTAGTGTGCCATGTAATATTTTATAATGTCTTTTCCAACTAAACACGATTTTTAGAGAGCCACATAGAATTTAATTTTCTTAGCGCGCCATGTAGGATTATAAATTTTAGTGGTAGCCAATTAAATAAGAGATTATTAATTTCTTTTAGAATTAAATAGTTCAAATGCCACGTAAGAAAAATTGGCGAATGAGATTTTTAAGTTAAAATTAATTAAATATAAAATATTTTCTTTTGATATTAGGAATTTTATCTAAATATATAACAAATTTTAACACATAAATACAATAAAAAAATTATTTTTAAAAAATTATTAGAGCGCCATGTAGGATTAGTGTTTTTAGAGCATTACCTATAGAATTATGCCACGTAAAATTGTTATTTTTAAGTGCCACGTAAGATTAAAATTAAAAATTTAAATTTATTATAAAAATAAAATATTGTCTTCTTAAATTGAAAACAATTTATTTTATTCCGGTATTAAATATGGTAGTATTTTTAGAGCGTTACATATAGGATTATGCCATGTAGGATTGTTATTTTAAAGCACCATGTAAGATTAAAATAAAAAATTTAAATTTATTATAACAATAAAATACTATATTTTAAATTGGAAATTTTATCTAGAATAAAACAATTTATTTTATTTCGCATATATAAAAAAAATACAATTAAAATTTTAAAAAAATGAAATTCACGTTCAATTGATATTTAAAAAAAATTGGATTAGATAAAAAATAATGAAAATATGACAAGTGATTATAGTAGAATATTTTATAAAAAATATACTAATAAAAAAATAAAATCACGTTTAATTAAAAAAATATCAGTTTTCTCTAAAAATAAGTTTTAAATTAAATACAAAAAATAAGAAAAAATCATTGAAATTAAAAATAAATCCTTTCTCGTTTTCTAGCAAAAAAAAAATGTTTATCATTTATTCGTCTTAAAGATTAAGTTCTACGTTAACAAAATAAAATTGGTGAATGAAATTTAAAGTTTTAATTAATAAATATAAAATATTATCTTTTGATATTAGGAATTTCATCTAAATATATAACGAATGAGAGAAAATTCACAATTTATTTTAAAATAAATAAAATAAAAATATTAAATGATAATATGATATACTACGTACAATGAATAAATAAAGTGACAAATTTTATCACAAACATAGGAAAAAAAATATAGGGTTAGGTTCCGGCGAGAAGTATGCTTAAGGTGAGAAGTGTGAAAAACCCATGTACGTTGTAAATACACTGGAGATACAATGATGGCATACTACAGACACATTAGAAATACATTAAAAATATATCAATTCCCTTTCCTTTTAAAAATGGATCAGGGCAATTAAATGTAGTTAACCTTTTTTCTAAATCAAAGTGTTTTGAGGTTTTTGGAGTCCCTCGGGAGAGTTACAATTCCAAGAATGCGAGTCGTTCGTCTACACCTGCAAAACCACGGAAACTCCAGTTGGGGGGAGTTCCGCTTCCGACGGTCAAGTTAGAACGTTTCCGGATGTATAAAAGGGCAGAATGTAAAGGTTTTTCTCTCTGATTCAGTGAGAATTCTGCAATTAATATTGCTCGGGTTTGTGTGTATATTTATGAATGTGTAATAAATGAGGATTTTCCTCTATTTATAGTGGAAGAGGATCAGTTCCCCTTTTAGGGTTAAAGTGCCACGTGTCAGTATAGAATTGGATCCCTTAGGACCTCTCGGAGGCAGACACGTGTCAGCATGCTATAGGGCCACGTGGACAGGGTGTTTTTACCCTAAACATTTTCCCCTCACAGGTGTGACGTGGCTTGCCACGTGGCACCTGTGACAGGCGTCACGCTCTAAGGAGGTGACGCTTCGCCTCTCTATCTCTCTTTGCTTTTTTTTTTTTAATTTGAACATGAATTTGAAATAGGAAGGTGACGGTTCGCCTTTTGGGTTCTCCTTTAAATAGAAACCCTCCCCCTCATTTTCAACACTTTGCAAATTTTTCAAATAACTTTCTAAGAGAAAAGCTCTGATACCGGCTGCTCTTATTTGCAAAAACTTCCCCTTTTTCACTCATCCGGCTTCCTTCTAAGTGTTCTTTGATCAAAGCTCTTAGATACCGCCTGACCATAGCCAAATTTCTTCCTTTTATTCTCAAGATACCCATAGCCGGTCACAAACAACTGGGGCATCTTCAAACAACTTCCCTTCAAACCGTCTAAGAACCCTTTTATTTTCCCTAGCTTCCAATACACCCACAGTCGGTTACAACCGTCTTGAGAAACACCTTGGTCTTTAGTGAGGTTCATTTGCTCTTCAAAGAGGTACATCCGGGATACCGTCTCTGCCCCTTGCAACTTTTTTGTGCTTTTTCTGGTTGTATAGCTTGATAAAGAATAATGGACTCACCCAACACATACACGACACGGCCTAGGACAGTTGTCAGCCGATCACCGGACACGGCTGAGTCTAGGACTGGGGATGCCGTCTGGGGGTGTTTGGACCACCCCTACTCTTCTGCGAATCCGACCGTCTCTGTTCATGTGCAGGACAGAATGGCTCGGACGAGACGGACGGTTGTAGACCCAAAATACCAGTCAGACGGCTCAGCAGAAGTTCAGGCTAACTATGTACCTTATGACCAGCCGAGCGTACCTAGCACCCCCGGGGATGACATCTTGGACGAATCAGAGAGTACAGGCGGTGAAGCGACCGTCCAGCAATCAGACTCCACTAAGTCAACGATAGAACTTGATGCCCCTCAAGAGGATGAGGAGGCATATATGGCCCTCTATTAAAAATCCAACAGAGGCACATATGACCGCTAGGGATGTGGTCACTTTAAACGCCACCCTTCCGACATTTTCGGAAAAGCGCCTGGTGGGGGCCGGATGAGAGATTGTGGTTCCGCCTGTTGAGGCAACCGTCGTCTGGGAAGACGACCTTGACCATGCCAACGATTATTTTGGCTACTATGAGCGGCGTTCAAAGCCGGCCTTTGGTTCCCCCACCATAAAACAATAAAGGCCATTCTAAGGGGTTACGACCTTGCCGTCTGGCAGCTAACACCCAACTCTTGGGTGAATATACTAGGATACATAGCCGCCTGCGAGATGCAACACATAACGCCTAGCTAGGAGGCGTTTGCACATATGCACTACCTTAGCCGTGCCCCAGGCGGCTGAAATGCGTGGTATACCTTGACCACGCACCCGAAATTTATGATGACGCTTCACAAGCCGTCTAAGTGGAGCAGCTGGAAGAACAAGTTTTACATGGTTTCTTCCCCCTCGCTACAACTAAAACACCGGCTGCGTCGCTACAACACACACCCGACTCTCCTTGGAAAGAAGTGTGCCCTTCCTAAAGTACAGGAGGAGGCTTGGGATCAAATCATGGAGACGGGTCTCTTCAAAAAGACCTCCTTGCCTTTGGATGATGGGACAAAAGTCATTTTCCCCAAAAACTAGGTCCCTCATCTGGACTGGCTTAAGGACGAGGCGTTTCTTTCCGCCTGTGGCCTAAGCACAATGTTCAGCAGACGTATGTTGATGGTTAACCGGCACTTTATGCCGTCTGTATCATGATTGAATGAGTTATGATTTTTTTTATCTTTCTTCCTTGCAAAGAAAGGATTAGAAATGGTGCCTCTCGAAAAGACACCGGCTAAGTCTGCTGCAGAGATCCGGAAGGATCAACTGGAGAAAAATAGGGCCCAACTGGCGGCCACAAATGATGGGGTAAGCGCCGGCTGAGCTCTTTTACCTTTTGTATTGTTTGAAGCTTATTTTTTATATTGACCGATTGTGCTGTTTTCCTTTATAGACGGGGAGCAAGAATGTTCCTCGTTCATTAAGACAAATGCTGAAGAGACCGAGAAAGGAGCCCTCCCAGCCTACTTCCAAAACAAGAAGGGTTCCGGCTGCCCCTGCCTCTACCGGAAGGCCGCCTACGCCTGAGAGGCCTACTTCAGTAGGTAAAAGCATGAAAGATCTTGGCGTAGGCTCGGGGCCGGCTGAGGTTAGGACGAGGGAGCGAGAAGTTCCCTCAAGCCGGGTGCTTACTGTTGCATCCGGCTCCAATGCGGCTGGGGGTGGAGTTACCTCTCATCCTGAAAATCAAGGTACTACTCTCACCTTTAATCCCCCCTGGCCGCTTGGGCCTATGCGAGTCAAGTCTCAAGCTACCCAATCAGGGGATTTTCGGGCAGCTGACAGAATATAGGCGTCGCATATGCTCAGTACTTAACCGATAAATCTATTGATGCAGATGCCTCTTCTCATTGGTCGGATCTCCAAAATTACACCAAGAGAATGCTGAGGACCCTTACCCGCTCCGAGAAGGAGGTGGTGTCGGGTATGAACCAGGTTAACATAGACCGCATCAACTCACTATTCGCTGAGGTAATTCACCGGTTGGGGTGCTTTTGTACCACTTTATTCTTTTGCCGGTTGTTGCGTAATTGAAAACTAACCCCTTTCCGGTTGACTTTGCAGGTGATGTTGAGGGTAGACAGAATAAAGTTCCCCTTGCGGAAAAAGCAAGAGGAGGTAAGGGTAGCCCATAGCAGGGCAACCGAACTTATTGATGTTACCCAATATAACAACCTAATGTATGAAATATAAACTAAAAGCCGGGAGATGAAACAGGAGGAGCTAATCAAGGAGCTCACGGCTGCTGCTGATACGGCCAACAAGAAGGCAGCCGACTTTGAACTCCAAGTCAAAAGCCTCCAAGCTGATGTCAAGGCATTGGGGGATGCTGACAAGGAGAACACTAAGCTGCGGGCTGAGGTCAACCGGCTGAAGAATGAGTTGGCCGAGACCCAAGCGGACCACAAGGAAAAGCTGGCGGCTGAGCAAGACAGGCTGGTTACCGAGAATGAGTGCGACTGTGAAGAGCGCATGAAGATGGCCTGGTCTATGATCCATCCGGATACCGACTTGGCTTGGTTTGACCTGCAATACAGATACGCCACTGAGGTGTTTGATGCCCAGGAGGAGCATGCGGAAGTTCAAATGCCTGGTAGGGCTAACGAAGCCCAAGTCAGCAAACTGATGAGGCTCCTCCTTCCGACCAGGGCCAGCCGTCGCAGCATCAGCAACAGCAGCAGCAGTAGCTAAATTTGTTTCCTTCTCCTTTACTTCTTCCGGTCTGCGAGCCGTGTAGTTTACTTGTATCTCCTTCACCCGGACAAAGGTTCGGCTAACAATGTGTTATTAATATATTGTGCCGACTGAGTCGATTTTGCCTTTGATATTATTTGCTTTAATTTTTTGCAATTTTTGCCCCTACAAGTCTTTTTCTTTTTGCAATTTGATTCGTTACTCGCAGTACGCCGGATGCATTGGCTCTGCCTGCCCCTGGATGGTTGCTTGCTTAATATTATTCAACTCTAGGCAAGGAGCCGTCCATACAAGCATCCGGACAAATAGATAGGCGGTCATTGACCGTATTAAAAAAGTAGAATTATTCTAAGTTGGATTAGCAGACGGTGCCGGCTAGGGCCAACCTAGATTATTCTTTTAACCGGATACGGATTACCCTTTGGGTATCCGTCATTGCCATTTGCTGGTATGCAGGCAGCCATTTGCCGAACGTATGTATCATAACCAAGTTATGGATCAAATGCTAAGGTTTTGACCTTGCTTAATTTGAGTTTGTAACCGGCTGCAGTGTTTTTGTGCAAAGACCGGTTACCTTCGACCAAGATTTTAGTGACCATCTGTGTTGCTTTAGAGCAATGACCGGTTGTATCTTGGTTTCAATTAATCATTCAAGCAGCCGCGAGTTATCTTTAACCTAGACAGTCGGTTAAAGCCGCTTGAGTTATGATTTGTAGAATAATGTACCACCCAAATGGGAGATGTTCTCTTCGACGAATTTACCCAAATGGGCGTCGTCGGTTGCCTGCTCAGCTGGAGCAGGCTGTTTATGATATATATGGTCATTGGCCTTATGAATAGCTAAACTTGATACTTAGCCTACGTCTAATCAGTTTGAAGCAGACGGTTGCCCGGTTGTGCATTGCACATATGGGACTTTGCACAAAAGATAATGAAAATAAAGCATTCTTTCATTAATAACACTCTATTTACAAAGATTTACAAGTCCTTAGAAGTAGTACTTTTTCAAGTTATCTACGTTCCAGGTTCTGGCTAGCAGCCTGCCGTCTGGAGTTTCCAGGCGGTAGGTGCCGCCTCTAACTTCTTCAAAAATCCGGTAGGGGCCCTCCCAATCAGGGGTTAGCTTTCCTTGCTCATTGGCCCTATCGGTTGCCTCCATTTTCCGTAAACCAAAGTCCCCCACTTTTAGGGGCCGTTTGTGTACTCTTTTGTTGTAAGTCGTCGTCATTCTTAGACGGTATATCTCATGACGCAAGGTGGCATTGCCCCTGCGCTCCGGGAGTGAATCCAATGCTAGACGCATGGCCTCCCAATTTGCCCCTTCATCATAGAGCATGATTCGAAGGGTTGCCTCATAAAGTTCAATAGGCAGGACGGCTTTTGTGCCGTATGTCATGAGAAACGGGGTTTCACCGGTTGCCCCTTATTCAGTTGTTCTGATTTCCCAGAGGACATGAGGCAACTCATCTGCCCATAGACCGCCAACCCTTTCAATTTTCTTCTTAATGTCGTTTGAGACGAGCTTGTTGAAGGCTTCAACTTGGCCGTTTGCCTGGGGACGGCCGACTGATGCAAAACAATGTGAGATCCCTTGAACTCCCAACCAGCTCTTGAGGGTAGACGTTTCAAACTGAGGGCCATTGTCAAAGACCATAGACAAAGGAACCTAAACCGGGTGATTATGTTTCTCTAGATGAAAGAGATGACATCCTTTGTCTTAATGCCCTTGACCGCCTCTGCCTTAACCCATTTGGTGAAGTAATCTACAACCACCAAGATATACCTCCGTCCGCCTGTGGCAGACGTATATGGACCCAGAATGTCCATGCCCCATTTTGCAAATGGAACCGGACTGTAGATAGCTGTCAGATCAGTAGTCGATCGGTGTATGAGCCGGCTAAATCTTTGACACTTATACACTTCTTCACCATTTCCATGGCGTCTGCCTTAAGAGTGAACCAAAAGTAGCCTTGCCGCCTGGCCCTTTTTGCTAGAGTTCTGCCGCCTATATGTGATGCACAAAAGCCCGAGTGTAGATCCTCTAGAACCTCTTTTCCCCTTTTAGGGGTAACACACTTCAGCAGCGGCTGGAGGTAACCCTTCTTGAAGATTTCCCCCTTGTAGATCTCAAAATTTGAGGCTCGCTTTTTCAACGCAGCCGCTTCTGAAGGGGCATCTAGCAAAGTGCCCTCTGACAAAAAAGCCCGGATAGCATCCATCCAAGTGGAGCTTCGGTCAAGAACTCCAATGGGATCATGTTCAATGCTTCTTTTTTCCATGACTTCCCAAAAGACTGACCTAGGTGCATCACAAGAGGCGGACGATGCCAACTTAGATAGTGCATCCGCCTGAATATTTTCTGACCTGGGCACCCGACTTAGATGAAATTCGTCAAGTGTCCCGGCCTCATCTTTGACCGCATGCAGATACTTGATCATAGCCGAATGGGTGGCCTCGTAGTCACCATGGTATTGGCTAAAGATCAACTGAGAATCTGAGCAGGCGTCAACTTTCCTTGCCCCTACCGCCTTACACATGCGGATACCGGCTAGCAGGGCCTCATACTCCGCCTCATTATTCGAGACTTGGAACTTGAACCGTAGTGCATATTCATATTGGTCCCTTCCGGAGACTTGCAAATTACGCTTGCACCACAGCCGTTCATATTAGAGCACCCGTCCACATAAACCTTCCAGACCTGTTCAATATTGTCCAGCTGAGCCGGCTTTGTCATTTCCACAATGAAGTCGGCGAACGCCTGACCCTTGACTGCCTTTCTTGGTTCGAAGGTGATTTCCAGACTTTGCATTTCAATAGCCTACTTGAGCATTCTGGCGGATGACTCCAAGATTGTCATTAGCCGCTTGAGGGGTTGGTCTGTGTAGACCGCCACCGGATGTGCCAAGAAGTATGGTTTCAACTTCTTGACTGCCATGAATAGGGCGGGACCAAAATTTTCAACCAAGGGGTACCGCAGCTCAGTATTTCGGAGAACATGGCTAATGAAATAGACCTAAAACTGTATGTCGTCTCTCTCAGCTAGGAGAACGGCACTAAGGGCATGATCGGAGACGACCAAATATATATAGAGAACCCCTCCTGCTAGAGGGCTAACTAGCCGTGGCAATGAGTGAAGGTGCTCTTTCAATTTTTAGAATGCTGCCTCGGTATTTTCCCCCCATTCAAATCTAGTCTTCTTCTTGAATGCCTGGAAGAAGTAGAGGCACTTGTCGCCTGACGGGCTGAGGAATCTCCCCAATGCCGCCAGACAACTGGTAAGTTTTTGGACTTCCTTGTCAGTGTGGGGTGACTTCATGTCAATTACCGCCAGTACCTTTTCCGGGTTGGCCTCTATGCCCCTTTGATTAATCAAAAATCCGAGAAACTTCCCAGACTCAACACCAAAGACACACTTTTTGGGATTAAGCATGACCTTGTGCCGCCTGAGGATGATGAAGGTTTCTCGGAGGTCAGCAAGGTGATCCGTCTGGAGCTTAGATTTCACTATCATGTCATCAATGTACGCCTTTACATTCCTCCCAATTTGATTAATGAAGACCGTATTAATCATCCGTTTGAAGGTAGCAGGTGCATTTTGCAGCCCAAACGACATCACCGTGTAACAGAATAACCCATGATCAGTGACGAATGTCGTCTTCTCTTGATCTTTTTTCCACAAGGGTATCTGATGGAAGCCTGAATAGGCGTCCATGAAGCTCATCAAGGCATGACCGGCTGTAGAGTCGACCAGAATGTCAATCTTTGGAAGTAGATAGCTATCCTTTGGACATGCCTTGTTCAGATCTGTGTAATCAACACACATTCGCCAGGTACCATTCGGTTTTTTACAAGGACAACGTTTGCCACCCAATCCGGGTAGTAGCATTGCCGAATGAACCCGGCATCTAGCAGCTTCTTGACCTCGGCGGCTGCCGCCTGAGATCTTTCCACGCTGTGGTTCCTTTTCTTTTGCCTAACCGGCTTCTTTTTTTCATCCACGGCGAGTTTGTGGACAGAAAAATCCAGGCTGACGCCTGGCATCTGTTCCACTTCAAAGGCAAAAATGTCTTTGAATTCTTTCAGCAGTTGGTGTAACTCTGCACCCAACTTGGCAAAAGCAACTGTCCCCACTTTTACGGTTCGTTCCGGACGACTGTCATGTAGAACAATGTCAATATTTTCACCAGCCGGCTGGGGACGGAGATCATTTGACCGCTCCCCGATCAGTGATTGCTAGCTTCTCTTTTTTGACGGCCACCAGGTGGTCCGCCTTCCTCTTTTTGCCGACTACTTTAGGAGCAGGCGCGGCTTCCTTGAAGTCGTCAAGGTCAATGGGCTCCTCGTCTTGGCCGGCTGCGGCCACAATAGGCTTGACGTTTGAGAGGTAACACTCCCTTGCCGTCTTCTGATCCCCATTCAGGGAACCCACTGACCCATCATCCCTCTCGAATTTGATCAGCATGAGGGATGGGATGATGACTGCTTTTGGACTCGTTAAGGGTTGGACAGCCCAAAATTAGATTATAGGCGGTCAATTCCTGGACCACCAAGAACTTGATGACCATGTACCGTCCCTCCCCCTTTTCTCCTAGCCGGATGGGTAGGTCAATCCTCCCTACCGGATGCAGTACCCCTCCCCCAAAGCCAACTAAGGGGTGAGAGGCCTTGTGCATGCTGTTAGGCTTGTACTTGAGCTTTGCCAAGCACTGAAAGTTTATAAGGCAAGACGAGATCTCGGTATCAATAAGGATCCGGCCCACTCGTTGGTTGGCAACCTTGCATTCGATGACTATAGGGTCATCATGAGGCCGCCTGACCTCGCCCCGATCCTTCTCAGAAATGAGGACCTCAGGGAAGCTGTCTTCCGACGCCTGGCCCTCATCCACTGAGTTGACCAACTTTCTGATGTTGTCCTTGGTACCCCGCATGGTAGGACCCCCTCCCGCGAAGCCGCCTGCTATGGTGAAGATCTGCTCTCCTCATCAGTGTCAGAGCTTGTAGCCGGCTTCTTGGATGGTTGTCCATTGTTTGTTTTGGGGTTACCCTTGGACTTCAGCATATAGAACTTCAAAGCCCCCTCATCAGCCAGACGGTCCAATAGACGCCTGAGGCTATAGCATCCATTGGTGTCATGGCTTATATCCTCCTGGAAATGACAGTACTTGCTCTTATCCCGACTTTTGATGAGACTCTTCATTGCTGCCGGTTTTTCAATGGTTAACCAGTCTTTGATCTCCATGAGGATGGAGGAGCAGTCCTTGTTGAACTCGTACTTGGGGACATACGGCTTCAACACTCTCTTTTTCTTCTGGGACGGCTAACCAGCATGGTCCGCCGCCCAGACTTCTTTTCTTTTCTTACTCTCTTCTTTGTCAGTCGGCTGAGCAGACCGGCTCTCCTTTTTGTCGGGCTTTTTAGAGTCCGACGGGTGCTTGATGGCACAGAGCTATGTCACCTGTATGTAGGCTTCGGCTTCCATCAATGCCTCTTGGAGGGTAGCAACCCTCTTTCTGACCAGGTCGACCCGCCTTCAGACCCTTGAAGAAGTCTGTGTAGGCAACTTCGTCAGACAGCCCTTGAATCTGAATTCTCATCAGATTGAACCGCCTGACATAGGACCTTAGCCTTTCTCTATCTCCCTACTGAATAGCCCCTAAGTCGAGAATTGTCTTTTTGGCAGGGATGTTCATGGAGAAGTTGGACGCGAACAAGTATGCTAGCGCTTGAAGTTGTTGATGCATCCGGCTGGCAGATTGCCAAACCATCGTTGGGCTATGCCCTTCAATGTTGCCGGGAAGCATCGGAACCAGGCGGCATCATCCAACCCCTGTAAATACATGAGGTTTGTGTAAGACATTAGTTGGTCTTCCGGGTTGGTGGTACCATCGTAGGTACCAACCAACCCGTTCTTAACCTTGGCCGACTAATCCGCCTCGGTTATCTTCCTGGAGAACGCCGACGGCTATTCCCCAAGGTTCAGCAGCCGGAGCTGCTAGTCCATGGGCTGGACATTTTGTGCCGCCTGACCCCTAAAGAGGGCCGACTGCATGTATGGTGATCCATACGGCATGTATGGCAGTTGGGGCACATATGGAGCCGGCTGGATAATCTGAGGGCCAGTACGTGCGGACATGCCGCATGACTGACTCCCTCGGTTTGTTTCCGAATACTTCATTAAAGTATTCTGGAAACTGTCTGGGTAAGTTGACGTTGAGGCCGACTCAAACAATTGTTGACTTCTCTTCTCCTGGATGAACATCCAGACATCTAAGTAATTCTTTTTTTACCCATCCGACTGAACTTGCCCGATGGCCTTCCTTTGCCCCGATTCAGGGAAACGAAGTTTGGATAGGTCGATCATGGGCCCGTCCGCCCCTTTTATTTCGGGTGAGGAGTAGGCACACGATCTTTGATATGCTTCTACCTGGAGGGAGATGGTTTCTTGGCCGACAGACCCTTGTTGGTGCCTGTTAACTTGTTTATCAGGTCCTTGTCGAGGAATGTGTTTTACCTTAGCTTGGTTTGTATATCCTGACTGAATGGTACATTTTTATACAACCTAAGGTTTTCATGTTATTAATAGATCCTTACGCTAAATGGAAATAGTCCACCAAAAAATCAATAATGCATCATGCGACTAATAAATGACCTTTATTCATGTCTTTAATGTCATTTATTTTAGGAAAAATTGCTTTACAAAATACCACTTTTTATCCGTCCGAAAAATAAGTCGATCTTTTGATTATCTCTAAATAATACCACCTTTGAGGGGTGTCTGCTTTAAACAAGTTATTTTACCTATAACCTGAATAACCGGTTAAATTATTTATTTATTTTTTTAATAAATTCATTTAACAATGTAATTAACTCTTAATAACAACTTTAATTATAATTTATTAACAATTAAATAAAAAACAAAAAAAAATCAGCCCCCTCCTTTTTTTTCACCTTCCTCCTTACCCATGTCAATGCAGCCAATCCCACCACCCCTTTGAAACTCGTCATGAATTTCATGAGTTCGTCTCTAGTTACGAGGGCAGCACCTTCCGCCGCCTAGGGTCGCCCAGCCGGCTTGATGGCTAGGCTGCTAGGACCAGCTTTGTCTTCGCCCCGTTCCCTTGTTTCTTTGGAACGGGTGCGTCTCGTTCTGAATGACCCGTCTGGCGCCACGTAGGTGTCGACCCCAAATCCGTCACCACTATCTTGGTCCGTGTGGACCTTAGTTTCGGCCATAGGCCGTTTGCCCTCAATAGTCGATACAGATTCAGATGTCATCTAAGAAGTACTCTCCCCATAGACGGTGCCAAATGTTTCGGGGTTTTTGGAGTCCCTCGGAAGAGTTACAGTTCCAAGAATGCGTAATAAGTGAGGATTTTCCTCTATTTATAGTGGAAGGGGATCAGTTTCCCTTTTAGGGTTAAAGTGCTACGTATCAGTAGAGGATTGGATCCCCTAGGACCTCTCGGAGGCAAACACGTGTCAGCATGCTATAGGGCCATGTGGACAGGGTGTTTTTACCCTAAACACAAAGTGCACCATTTTTTTTGTTATTTTATCAAATCAAACCTCCATTGCCGCAATCTTGCACACTACCTTAGCTCTACAATTACTAATACATTGAGAAACCAAGATAGATACATCAACTAATACATTCAAATACATCAAGTTCTAATTATAGATACATTAATTATAGATAATAAATACATTAATTAATAATTAAGATTATTAAACAAAATTCAGCTAATATGTTACTCCGCATAACAATCGAAGAGTTGAAGGAAAACATAACAATCTAAGCTTGAAATTTGTTGTGCTGATCGATTATCGTCAATAATATCACAAAGATAAGTTTAACTGATGCTAGAGGAGAAGAAATATAATTAATATGGAGCTGTCAATTTCATCGCCGCCGACAAGTTTATGGTGGTAGCGAGAGCTTGATGTCGAGAACGCACTAGATCGAGCATGTTCAGATATGCTTGCTGAAGGGGTAATAATTGAAGAAACAATAGAAGTAGAGATACTTTTAATCTTGACCGTAGGATCCTATATCTAAGGGTCAATGTTACTTCTCACCCTTCTCACATAAGTTGTACTTCTCACATGAGCCTAAGTCAAAAATATAAGTTGTAAAAAAAATACAAATAAACTGTGCATCGCACGGGCTTCATCTAGTAAAAATATAAAGAGGAGTTACGGGACAAATGATATAAACAAGATTCCATCTCACTTTTAAATTTTAATAAACTAACTAAGCTAATTGTTCACATTGATAAGAACTTTTTATTATTCATCATTCGCTATGTTCTAAATAAATTTACTCCGTAGTCCATACTAGAGGAGTCAAAACCAACTCGACTTGAAAAACACCATCCATTTCAAACTGTATATATAACCTGATTTGACCCGAGAAAATCACGACCAACCTCGATATATTATCAACTTGAACTCAACTCGAATCTGAATTTGACTCGATCTAAACTCAAATCCACACCAATTTGACCCAAGTTGAATTCTAACCGACACCTGTTTGATCGACCCGAAATACTTATTTATCCAATAGTTAACCCATGACACGCAAATCAAGTTAAAAAGTCTTATGCGTCAATATAATAAGCTTGACGTCTTTGGTATGAGTATAAATTAAAAATCACGACCAACCTCGATTTATTATCAACTTGAACTCAACTCGAATCTGAATTTGACTCGATCTAAACTCAAACCCACACCAATTTGACCCAAGTTGAATTCTAACCGACACCTGTTTGATCGACCCGAATTACTTATTTATCCAATAGTTAACCCATGACACGCAAATCAAGTTAAAAAGTCTTATGCGTCAATATAATAAGCTTGACGTCTTTGGTATGAGTATAAATTAAAAATTAAGCTATTTTGCTTCATTTAAAAAAATAAAATTTTGGTAAATCATTGTTAAAATAACATAATTAGCTAGTCATTAAATGAATAAAGGGGAGGTTGTGGTGTCTACTAAAAAAGACCACAATACTCCTCTTACTTTAAAATTGGAATAAAGATAATTTTAAAAAATGTCAATCAATCATCGAAGGAACAAAAAAAAGAAAAAATAATTAATCAACAAGAATTACAAAAAATAAAAATCAGTCACTTGAATTAAGTCTAAAAATTTAATAAATTACTCCGACATTATTTAATTTTTTTTCCTATGCAATCAATCAATTAATTTATATAATCAAAATCTTATTATTAACTTAATTTATAATTATATATAAGTAAATTACACGGAGTATTGTTTAATTTTACACTTAGGGCTAGTATTAAATTATTATTTATTTTGATGTAAAAAATCCGTAAGGGCAAGTGATATCGATACAGCTAGATATGATTTGATTTCAGGTCTTAGGTAGCACTCCTCAAAACTTTAACCAACTAAACTAGTTGATTACCCACAACTTTAAGAATGTGGTTTGGCTTGGCATCATACGCAAGTAGATTTTGTAATTTTGGGCCAGGCTTGGTTCATGTCTTGGACCCTCTTAGTTAGTGAGGTATTCTCTACTATTATTATAATGCTACCAACTTTTAGACCATGTTCAATTCAACTTATTTTTACTTTTTTTTTTATAAAAAAGTTCATATAAGATAAGATTTTGATAAATAAGTTCAGATCAGACGAAAAAAAATAAGTTATGACACACATTATTATTTTATGTGCATTTTTTTATTGCTAAATGTATGTCTTTAATTTCGCAATGAAAAAGTTTATGTATTATCGTACACATAAGATCGAAAGTTTGGTCAAATCAGATAATCAGATCAGAATCAGCAAAAATAAAGTAAACTAAACAAGCCCTTAGTTATGTTATATATAATGAAAGTATGTATTGCACATTTACTATTTATTGAAGTATTAACTTTGAGGTTTTTTTTAATGAACGGCCGTTAAGATTCCCATAACTAATTACGTGTTATTTTTGGTGCACTAGCCCAACTAACTACTACATTCGTTTCTTTTTTAGAGTGAGGGATAGCTCATGTGGTTAGAGCTTCCCTCCCTATTTTAGTTGATCTTGAGATAGATTTTCATCACCGGCCCCTTCGTGGCTCTAAACACCAAAAAAAAAACTATTTATGATCTCAAATGCATGTACTAGTAGTTGTGAATATATTCAATTAAACTTTTATAAAAATTACAGAATAAAATAGGATTTTTTAGAAAATAACACCACAAAATTGTTACAAATTGGAATATAACACCAAAAAAAAAAACAAACCTTTTATTATAACATCACAAATAAAACTCAAAAATTGATTTCACCACTACTTAACGGATTATTAGATGACATCCGTTAGTGAGGACCCTAGAAGACATGTGTCAAGTGTCTAGTGGTTTAAATAAATAAATTTAAAAAAAAAAGAAAAAAAAAACCCTAACCCAGCCAACCCACCACCTGCCCTAGCCACCGACTGTCGCCGGCATCCCCTGCCCCAACAACAACCGGCAAAACCAGCCCAACTACCACCCCTACAACCGCCGCTCCACTTCTTCCCCCCTTCCCCTTCCCCGAAAACCACCCCAAGCCTTTCAAACCACCGCAAATACCATCCTAAACTGCCGCAAAATCTACCCCCATTTCCGCGAAATCGGCGGCCGAAATCGACAAATCGATGGCTGCCATGGTCTATTTCGGCAGTTTTGAGGGTGAAAGGTAAGGTGGGTGGTTTTCGGGGTTGATGTTGTGGTAGGTGGTGAATTGCGGTGGTTAGGTGGTGATTTGCGGTGGTTAGGCAGGGTTGGGGTGGTTTTTCGGGGAGGGGGAAGAGGGGAAGGGAGGGTTTTGCCGGTTTTGGTGAGGGCAAGCGGCTTAGGTTAGGCTGTCAGCGCGGCTGGGGAAGGTGGGGCTGGCTAGGTTTGGGTTAGGGTCTTTTTTTTTAATTTTTCTTTTTCTTTTTATTCATTTTTTTTTAAAACCAATAGGCATTTGTCACGTGTCTGTTATGGCCCCATTAACAGATTCCATCCAAAAATACGTTACGAGGTGGTGAAATCAAAATTTAGAGTTTTCTTGTGGTGTTATATTAAAAGTTTTTTTTTTTTTTGGTGGTGTTATAATCAAATTTTGGGTTTTTTTGTGGTGTTGATTTCTAAAATATCCAATAAAATATATATTTGTGAAATATTAATCGAGAATATTTCCTTGACTGTATACATGGCTCTTGGCCGAAATATATAATAGTGATATAAGATAATTATGGCAAGAATATTAGCAATATTATCTACCTAACATAAATCTATCTTTTGTCAACTAAGAATCCTAATCAAACCATAATCATATCATATCAAATCTTCCTCATATATCTCATAACACCCCCCCCCCAAGGTGGAGCGTTGTGGGGATCTAAAACGCCCAACTTGGACAATAGAAAGTCAAATTGTCGCTTGCCAAGCGCCTTCGTAAAAATATTTGCCAACTGGGAATCTGTAGACACATATGATGGAGCAATAATACCATCTATAATGGCATCTCTCACAAAATGACAGTCAACTTCGATGTGTTTGGTTCTTTCATGAAAAACTGGATTTTTAGCAATGTGTAGAGTTGACTGACTATCACAAAACAATGGAATGGCTTTGGGATGGTGCACTCCCAAGCTCAATAATAATCCTTTTAACCACTTCAGCTCACAAGTGACTATAGCCATAGAACAATATTCTGCCTCTCTAACAATGTAGAAATTGTGGGTTGTTTCTTCGTCTTCCATAAAATGGGAGATTTGCCTTGGAACACTAGCCAACCTGTCAATGATCGTCAAGTGAGTGGGCAAGCAGCCCAATCTGAGCCACACCACCCCTGAATAGATAAGTCACTGTCTACCCGAAGCAAAATCCCTTGCCCAGAAGTGCCCTTCAAGTATCGAACCACACGCAAGGCCGCATCCCAATGCTCTGTGCGCGGATTATGCATAAATTGAGATAAAATGTGCATGGAATGGGCAAGATCAAGCCGTGTCACTGCAAGATAAACAAACCAACCAATGAGCCGACGATATGCTTCCAGATCCGCAAGGTAATTACCAGTTGCATGTCCTAATCTGTGATGTTGTTCTATCGAAAACCCACTAGGCTTTGAACCTGTCAAGCCTGCCTCAGAAATAATGACAAGCGTATATTTACACTAACACAGAAATAAACCTATCGCACTTCGTGCAACCTCAATGCGAAGAAAATATTTCAAGGGCCCTAGATCTTTCATTTTAAAATAATCACTCAAATAGGCTTTAAAAGCCAATAACGCAGCGGAATTATTGCCAGAAATAATCAAATCATAAACATAAACTAGTAAATTAATCTGAACATGGCCCTTAGTAAATGTAAACAAGGAATAATCAGAGTAGGATTGAAGAAATCCATAACCTTTCAGTGCTGTAACAAGCTTTGCAAACCAACACCGCGGAGCTTGCTTCAAACCATATAATGACTTCCGCAATCTGCACACCAATTTCGGATTAGAGCTTTCGAACCCTGGGGGCAAATTCATGTACACCTCTTCTTCCAGATCACCATGTAAAAAAGCATTATGCACACCATCTGATGCAGTTCCCAATTCTTCGAGGCGGCTATGGCCAAGAAAGCTCGGATAGTCGTCATTTTTGCCACCGGAGCGAAAGTCTCATTGTAATCAATGCCCTTTGTTTGATGATTGCCGAAGATCACCAATCGGGACTTCAATCTTTCTACGTCACCATTAGACAAATACTTGGTCTTATAGACCCATTGACTACCAAGTGTACGTTTCCCAGATGGTAACTCCTCCATTGTCCAAGTCCCATTATCTTCTAAGGCTCAGATTTCTTCTTCCATCGATTTCCTCCACCCTTCATGTTTCATAGCCTCCTTAAAAGACTTCGGATCACGACCTGAAATTACAGCTGCCAAGAATTTACGATAATTGACAGAAAAATTATCACAATTAATATAGTGTGCGATACGGGGTACCTGATTTTTGCTGTGGAAGCGGTGTTAGCGTAGATGGACTTTTTGCAATTACAATATGAGTAACATAATCTTGTAAGAGTACAGAAGGAGTTTTCACTCGCCAACCTCGACCCAAATTCCGCGCATCACTCAAATCGGAGTGATCAATGAGCTGTGCGGACTGCTGACCGTCAGGTGGCTCGGTGCGCTATGTGGACTGCTGGCTGCTGTAAGACGCACTAGCCTACTGTGCGTCATGGTGCTGCTGTGGCTACTCGAGGGTCTGCGACTGCCCTTGATGCTGCGGCAGTGGCTGGTGCGACCTAGCAAGCTAGGCAATAGCAGGGCCCTCTTGATTCCCCCGATTTTCTATGCAACCCCTTCATTGTAGATATCATCATCAAATACCACATCATCATACATTGGGACTGCACTTTACGGCTTAATATTCACCATATTTGCATCAATAAACAGGAATACATCTTCAAAAAACTTCACATCTCGTGACACAAAAAATTCTCGCTTGTCAAGATCATATAAGTTCCACCCTTTTTTGCCAAACGGAAACCCCAAAAAAACACACTTTCTACTTCGACTCTCGAACTTATCTCCCTTTGTTTTTTAATTGTGAGCAAAACACAAGCAACCAAAGGTGCGGATGGCAGTGTAAGAGGGGGGAAACCCTATAATATTTCAAATGGTGTTTTATTGTGTAGCAAAGGGGATGGGGTACGATTAATGAGGTGTGCGGCCGCAAGAACGTACTCTCCCCAAAAATAAATTGGTAGGTGAGCTTGAATCGTAAGGCACAGGCTACATTTAATATGTGTTTATGTTTACACTCGACTCTACCATTTT
This sequence comes from Chenopodium quinoa, assembly GCF_001683475.1. Taxonomy (NCBI): domain Eukaryota; kingdom Viridiplantae; phylum Streptophyta; class Magnoliopsida; order Caryophyllales; family Amaranthaceae; genus Chenopodium; species Chenopodium quinoa. The sequence continues at coordinate 8,478,940 of NW_018742418.1, read as the reverse complement.
GTTGCCGTGTCCCAACACATGATGTGTAAAACAATATGCCGGTAGCGGAAAAATAATCACGTAAACAATTAAATTCCGTACCATTATCACTTTGAACAATTTTTATCATTTGGGAAAATTGACGATCAACCATAGCAATAAAAACTCATAAAAATACGGGAAAAAATCCGTTTTATCATCCAACAAATACACCCACACAGCACAAGAAAAATCATCAACAATAGTTAAAAAATAACGAGCCTCACAAGACGAAGGATGCCTATAAGAACCCCATAAATCACAATGTACTTTTTCAAACATACGACTTGCTCTATTATCACTCAATAGAAATTTGTCTCTAGGATGTTTAGCACGAAAACAAACTTCATAATTTTTATTCAAACTACCCTTAGAATCAATGACAGGAGGAAGTAACTTTACTACATTCTCTAACGCCATACGAATATCGCCAGCCCAATCATCATAATTATCGCGCTTAAGACGAGTCGGGGTTGTAAAATCACCTGGTCGATCTTGCGAACCTAGGTAAAACGGAGAATTTCGTTCAATTTTCGATGGTGGTGGCGGTGTATCACCGGCCATTGTTATACTTCACTGTGAAAAAAAAAATCCTGGCTCCGATACCATGTGAAATGTTAATCGAGAATATTTCCTTGACTGTATTCATGGCTCTTGGCCGAAATATATAATAGTGATACAAGATAATTATGGCAAGAATATTAGCAATATTATCTACCTAACATAAGTCTATCTTCTGCCAACTAAGAATCCTAACCAAATCATAATCATATCATATCAAATCTTCCGCATATATCTCATAACAACATTCATCTCAAAACGAATCTAACAATATCTCACATGACACGATTTTAATATTTAAAATAGCTTTTGTTCATAGTCAAAGTAACTAAATTTTTAAAGTTAACCACAAAACTCGAGGGAATATCACTTATACTTCAATCTTTAGAGGCAAACATGTCTACTTTGAGGCAAAGGTACATTAAATGTAGAACAAGCAAAATAAAACGTAGTAATAATAACGATATAAGCATGTAATATAAGCTTATTAATAGAGCAAAAGACCATTTTCAGAACTTTTATGCAAGCATATTCATCTTGTACGAACGATACATAACCACATAATTTATAGCTCAGGGTCAGGCTCAAGCTCAGGATATTGATCTGATGCCATTGTTCGTTATTAATGCAGCAATAAATAAACCCATCGTTCACGCCATGGAGAAGGTCATTAATCTAAACTCGGAGGTTTAATTATCTATTATTAGCTACATCAAACTGTTAACGTGGATCAATCGATATGATTTTATGCTGAGATGACTGAAACTCGAGGGTACATGAATTCACCTAATTTTAGAAACATTCAATAGCTAATAATCTTGATTGTCTAGACTTATTATAATTTGTTACTCATAGAATATAAAACATATTCTTGGGCTTCAACCATAAGGTTTAGTTGATGATTGAAGCCCAAAAGTATGTTTTATATTCTATTAGTTACGACTGTGAATTGAGCTTGGAAATTACTTATTGACCTATGACATGATTGATATCAACTTATTTAAGCTTATTAACGATGCACTTAACTTTTTTTTGTTTTTTTTGTTTTTTTTTTACACAAAGCCTAGAGAGTATATATTAATTAGAGGACAAATTGTCCATGAGTACATACGGATAGAGGTGGCCAGTGGGCCGGGTTGGACCCAGCCCACCCTAACTCGCACGGCTGGTGGGTCACGTGGGTCTGACCCGATTTCAACCCGGCACAGCTCGGATTTAATCCGGGTTGTGTCGTGGGTCCAACATTTTCGACACAACCCATTTCAACCCAGCTCAGTTTAACCCGTTTGATTCGACCCAACTCGCACAACCCGTTTTGACCCATTTAATTCGACACACCTAGCCCGTGAACCCACCTAACCCGACCCACCTGGCACAACCCAGCCCGCACGGTCCACCCGCACGAATGACCCACCCAACCCGCACGCATGACCCACCCAACCCGCACGGCCGGCACAACCCGCACGGCCCGCACAACCCGCACAATTCGCACGACCCGCACGGCCCGCACGGCCTAACATCCATTTTAAAAAAAAAAACGGCTAGTTTTTTTATATCTAACGGCTAGTTTTTTGTATCTAACGGCTAGTTTTTTAAGTGTATGATCATCCATTCTATTTTTCCTATAAATACCAATTCCATTTCACTCAAATTTCCACACAAACTCAAGCTTTCTTTCTCTCTTACTTAAAAATTCTTAATTGTTCTCAAATTCTCAAGTGTTATATAGAGTTATATTTTTGTTAAAAAAAATCTCCTTAATATTATTATTAGTATTCTTAAGATTCTAAAAGAAAAAAAGTTCTTCTCCATATTATAATTAGTAATCATAAAAAAAAATGAGCTCAAGAGGAGGAATGGGAAGGAGTCAAAGTGGTGGTCGAAGTGGTGGCCAAAGGAGTGGTGGTGCAAATTTTTCGTATGAAATTAATACGGAAAATTTAAACCAATTTGTCAATGAATATGGAGATTATGGTTTAGGAGATGGGCAAAATATTCAAACGTCTCCACCACAACATTTCTCCCACCAATCATCAAGTTCAACTATGCCACCTCCATCGCAACCAACATCTCAACCTTCATCTCAAGGTAATTTCTAATTAAATTTTTATTGTTATGAATATTTAAAAAAACTATTATTGATGATTATAAAGTTAGTTTAGTTTCCAATTTTCTATGATTTACAATTAGTTAATTACCATGAAAAATGCGTTTAAATAAGTATAATTAAAATATTTAAAATTTAAAAGCTTATTTTCATGAATAGTGTTTAAAAATTAATTTCAATAATTTGATTTATGAAAGGTGGTGGGTGAAAGTAGAGGTCGAGCACAATTTTCTTGGGTGTGGAAACATTTTGAACGAGTTGAGGTCACACCCCCGGGATGGCAACCCGGTCAACCAAAGAGGTTCACGTGTACATGCCTAGTTTGCAAGGCGCTAGGTGCAAATGTCAAGTCATATAATTGGAAAACGGGAGATGGAACCGGAACCTTGAGTCGGCATTTGCAAAATAAACACGACTTGTTCGAAAATGGCCCCCGTCCTTAGGGGGGTGGCGTCCAAACACAATTGGGTGGATACATGAACCAACCCGGCGGAGGTACACCTTTCATTTATAATAAAGATAGAATGATTGATGAAATGAGTACTTTAGTTATTGCTAATGAATACCCTTTTAGTTACGGTTAAAATGTAAACGTTGAGCATTTTAATAAAGTTGCATTACAACCTGCATTTACTCGTGTCCCCCGAAATACCCTAAGACGTTATACACAAACTTCTTATTATAAGTATAGGAGTGGTTTGATTGAATTATTTCGTACTTTTGATGGTCGTGTTAGTTTTACAAGTGATACATGGACTTCTAGTTTTGGCGAACCTTTTCTTTGCATTACTGCACATTGGGTGGATGATGATTGGTTTATTCAAAAACGTATACTATGTTTTCAAGCTATGGAAGAAAGGCATACCGGATTTAACATCAAAGTTCGTATTTTGGATTGTTTAAAAGAATTTCACTTGAATAATAAAGTTTTTTCTTTGTCTCTTGATAATGCAACTGCAAACAAAAAGTGTATTGACTATTTGAAAAATGACTCCGAGTTGAATTTGTTGTTGGGTGGTAGTCTCTTGCATGTTAGATGTTGTGCTCATATTTTGAATTTGTTTGTTCAAGAGGGTCTCACTGAGTTGCAACCATTGCTAAACCCAATTAGAACAGTTATAAAATGGATTAGGATTACTCAGTCAGTTAGAAGAAAGTACATAGCTATGTGTAAAGAGAGAGGTCTTAAGAAAAGACACTGGTCTATTGATACCCCTACCCGTTGGAATTCTACTTTCAAGTTGTTGAGTGATGCTATAAAGTATCGTGATATTTTGACCCAACTTTACAATGAGACTCGTGTTGATCCTACTGAGTTAATAACCGAAAGTCATTGGACTAATGCTTCTTTTGTTCGTGATGTTTTAAATGCTTTTGATAGTGCAACTCATATTTTCTCTTATATTTATGAGCCTAACGTTCATTTAGTCATAATTGAGTGTGTTAAAGTTGTTCACACCATCGAAGAGCATATGAAGATTGATGGACTTCGTCCCGTTCTTGATAGCATGAAACGTAAGTGGAATACTTATTTTAGTGAATTTCCAATCATTTATGGAATTGCTGCTATTCTTGACCCCGGTGTCAAAGCTAAAGGTTTGGAAAATCTTTTAGAATTTTATTATACAAGTTTAAGTATCGATTATGATGTTAGTGAATATATTAACAAATGCAAATCTGTTTTGGGAGACCTTTATGATCATTATGCATCTATTTATGGTTTTGATCTGGCAACACCAACTACTACTAGCACTTCCGATTCTAGATTTGGTTTTCTTGATAAAGTTATGAAAAAAAAAACACAAAGCATCTACATCATTCTCATCATCATCTTCTTCAACACTTGCTATTAATGATTATTTGTCATATCAACATGAGAACAACAACAACTTTCAAATTATAAAATGGTGGCAAGAACATAAAAAAAGTTTTCCTATATTGGCGAGAATTGCAAAAGATATACTTGCAGTTCCCGCTTCATCTGTTGCTTCCGAGTCTGCTTTTAGTGCAGGTAGAAGAGTGTTAGATGAAAAAAGATCTCGCTTAACTCCGGAAAGCATTCAAATTTGTGTTTGTAAGAAAGATTGGGATCAAGCTGAAAGAAGAACTCAAGGTTTAAAGGAAGACGAAGACGATGAAGATGATCCTGTGATGATATTGGAGTCGTCAACGGATGATGCAGCTTCCGAGGATGATGATGCAACAAACATGGGTGGCTAGAAAAGTCTAAATCAGGTACGCTAAGAACTACGTGGGCTTTGATTCTTTCGGGATACGTAGGCAACTTATTTTTCGAAAATTACAATTTAATTGCAAAATTAAATTTTAGTTTTATAAAGATAGGTCCAAGCCCCCCCCCCCCAAATTCCAAAAGAAGTACAATATAAGAACTACGTTGGCTTTGATTTCTTATTTTATAATATAAGGATACGTAGGCATCTTAATTAAGAGCAAGCCATCAAATTGTTAATTTTGTAAAAATTAATACACCACACAACCCACCCGACCCTAACCACGAACCCACCCAACCCTAACCCACGAACCCACCCAACCCTAACCCACCTAACCCACGAACCCACCCGACCCTAACCCACCTAACCCACCCGACCCTAACCCACCTAACTGATAACTTGCTATTTGATACGATTTTAGGGTGTTTTGAACCTAGTTTACTTGATATAAATTGCGTTTTGGTTCATTTTTACTCTATTATTATGCAATTTTTGTGTACCCTATGCTTCACGGGTTGTTGGTGTTTTTGTTGAGATTCTAGGTTCAAAAGAACGACCAAATGGAGCCCATGGATACAAAGCCGAGGTTAGAAGCAAGAAGATGGATGAAAGAAGCCAAGGAAAGGAGCATTATAGAAGAAAAGATGAAAAAAAGGGGTTTAGAAGACCCTGCACGGCTGTGCCAGACCTTGCACGTCCGTGCAGGAGGTTCCAGAAAGCTTCAGCAAGCTGCCAAGGCCTGCACGGCCGTGCTTAATCTGGCACGTCCGTGCAGAAGAGGGTGCACGACCGTGCCAGACTTTGCACGTCCGTGCAGAAGTGCTCCAGAAACTCAGAACATTCTGCCAAGGCCTGCATGGACGTGCCAAATTAAGCACGTCCGTGCAGATGTAGCTGCACGTCCGTGCCAATATCTGCACGTCCGTGCGGAACTGCTCGATTCTTAGCAGTACGTTCTGCCTCAATTCTGCCCCCTCTGCACGTCCGTGCCAAACTTGGCACGGCCGTGCTTAGCCTTGCACGTCCGTGCCAAATCTGGCACGTCCGTGCAGACCTGCAGTCGAACTCCTTCCTTGTTTTCTCCGTCCTTTTTATTTGGGGGTCATATAAATCCCCCTTTAGAGCTCATTTGTACGGGGAGAGGCAGTTTTTCAGAGCTTTTCTCTTAGTTTGTAGTCTTAGAACATTAAATTCTCAAATCATTAGTTAGTTCTCAATTATTAGCTTGGAATTATTCAAATTCAATCATTGTAGAAGACAAAATCCACCATTGTTGCTCACCTTGAAGCTTCATAGTAACCATTTCTTACTCATCTTTTCTACTTCTCTTTACTTTGTTGTTAATTATTTGCTAGTTCTTGCATGTTTTGGATTGTTAATTAGCTTAATCCTTAGTTTGAATTTGTTCATGAATTGCTTGAAATCTTTAATTGCTTTAGCCCCCATGGATTGTGAGTAGTCTAAATTCTAGGGTTTGGGCAAAACCCTCAATGTAGTCACTAATTACTTGTTGCATGTGCTAATTTGGTTGTTGTGGGATGTTAATTAGTTGAGCTTAAGTGGTTTAATTGCTTAGTTCTTGTATATGGCCATTGCTAGAACTATTTATCCAAGCTTTCTCAACGAAGGATCGAGAGATGAACTTGAGTTAGCTCCCTTATGCTTGATTGACCCGAAATGCCATGAGAATAGGGATTACCGGTCAAGGGAATGTTTATGTCATCGTGATTATGCTTTAACACTTGTTTTATGCTATGTAACCACGAGAGTAGGTCGTATTCATGATTCAAGTAATCCCTCTAGCTTGAGAGAGTAGTTGGGTGCTTTAGATGACTTCCCCTAATTTTTCCCATTAATTTACCTTGATTGTTGCATGCTAATTGTGATTTGTGATGAAGTTGAGTGGTATAACCCAAGCCCTAGATTCCTCTTAATATTGTTAACCTCCTCTTAGCTTAGTTGAATTGTGTTAGAAGAAGTTACTAAAAACCAACCCAATTTAGAATTCGTTTAGCTTATTTAAACGGTAGTACTCGGTGGTTGATTCAACGCCTCTCTTGGGTTCGACCCTTTCTTACCCTTACTATTGTTAGTGAGACCAAGATAGGAATTATTATCTTTGGTAGGCTCGACGATGGCCTATCACTAACCCACGAACCCACCCGACCCTAACCCACTAACCCACCCTTCGACCCACCCTAACTCACTAACCCACCTTGACCCGTCTAACCCACGAACCCAGCTCGACCCACCCACGACCCGTCTAACCCACGAACCAGCTCGACCCACCCACGACTCGTCTAACCCACGAACCTAACCCTGGTGTGTCCAACTTCTCCGACCCAACCCACGACCTGGCCCACCCTACCCTACGTGTGTCGTGTCGTGTGTCATGAAACCCCAACCCGCGACCCACCTAACCCTAACCCAGCTCGCACGACTCGCACGATGGACACCTCTACATACGAAGATACTTGATTTGGACAATGGAAAATACATACTTAGCTTGCTCAACCCCAAAAGATATGTACTATTCTAGTTAAATGATGAGCTAAAAAATTCTCTTCCAATTTCACTTGAAACCAATCAACAAATTCAAAGGAAGGACTAACAAATAAAATGTCATCCAAAATATTGTCTATTAATTAGTAACATTGGGTCGCCATGCACTTAACTTATTAGACTTTATAACGTACCTTTTTTTTTTTTTTTTTTTGATTTGAATTTGAAATAAATGAAAATCAGACAAGATAAACGTATCTTAATAAACTTTTTTCTAACCACTTCATTCTAGAATCTAGGTATGTAGTACGTATATATGAATTCGAACATGAGTAATCTCGATCTGATCTAATCCTCGCATGCATTTGGTAATCGAAACATACACTAGAAATTGAAGTTAAGTAGTTGATAAATCTTTTATTTTTTAATGTCCATATATTGGTAATTGTACATAATTATTCTTCTATATATACAAGAGCATGAAATGCATGATTATATAGTTTTCCTAAGTTTTTCCTTCAAATCATAGAAAGACCAAAAGTTTAAACAAATTAACCTAAAGTTAGACAATTATACCTAGTATATATTGTTCATAGTATAACAAACCTTTGTCAAACAAAAAAAAAAGGGGGAGAATTAAAGATTTCATATAATTCTATGATATTATTCATGATAAGTTTTTCATTTTCCATAACTACTTTGTATGTCAAGTACCAAGTAATTATTTGAGATTTGTGGATTTCTATAATGATCATCGATTTCTTATACCAAGCCCACAACATAATAATAAAATTAAACGAGCTAGAAATAAATCAAATCAATGTAATAATGACACTGAATATTTCTGGGATTCTTTATAAAAGTTGTTTGCCACTTTAATATATTTTGTTTCCTGTACGTCCGGCCTATAACTTCTCAACAAATTATTCAATCATACACAGCACACTAGTATAATACCCCTGTGTATGTAGTACATATATTAATTTTATTCACTAGCTAGAGTAACGTTAAACCTTAATTTCATACTATGTCCTTATTGTCCTACACTAGTTGTTGCTTAATTAGCTGATGAAAATTGGAGCTCATGGCCTCATGCCAATGCCGGGATGGCCATGGGCTAACCAAAGTCGATCTTGACTCATATACCAAAGTCGGCTATGTCAATCAATGCGTGGAGGGTGCAATACATACAATTGCACGTACCATTGGTGCCAACAGATGAATTTCAAATATCTGTCATTTGATTATTATGGCTCTAAACGGTCCCAACAAATAACCATATCTAGATGCAATAGGTCAAAAATTATACTTCTTCTTTTGGGTCAATTATCATCAACAATTCTGCAAGACAAACGTGTGTATGCCATTGAAACTCAATAAATTCTCTAGCCAGTACCGTAGCACAACCTGAAATTTAGTGCTATAAAAACAATGCATGATAAAGAAAAAAAAACATTTCATATGATAGATATTTCACCACAATAGTATGATGTTGCAATATCACAAGTTGGATGAAATAAAACTTTGGCAGTTTATGTTTGGCTCCTTGGTTGGCCCAATTCATTTATAATAATAATGGGCTACCAATATTGTCTTAGATAATTAAATTCAAACTGCAAAAAATATGAAAAAAGAGTACTAAAAAGAAATAAAAATTGATTATAAACTGGCAAGCATATAATTTTGCCTCTAACAGTTTGCTGCTTTCATTGGCCCATATATCACATGACTAAAATTAACTCTTTATATTTATTTACTATGTATATATAAATAAATAAAAAGGACAACTTTGATGAAAAAACTCAAAAATAATTGTTATATATTACATGGCACAAATGCAGTGAGTGTGTACTCCAGATGAAAATGAAATATTAATAACACCAAGTATTGGTTTCTGAGCTGTGAAATGGATAGTTACATAATCAATGTTCCCCTTTTTAAAACTTACATAAATAGATGTTGGCGAATATTTATACTGGTCCTATTTATGAGCTATTGAAACCAACCATTCAACTCTAATGGGACCAATTTTGGACCATTGAGTCAAATTAGTACTAACATTTGTGTGTTGGTTTTTCCCCCTTTGTTCATATAGGAAGATACATACTCTCCCCCACTCTTATAATTACGGATTGGAGTAGCTACCTTGTTTTCATACCATATACATCCTTCATTCGCTTTTAGTTGCTACAAATTGACTGTGTGAGTTTTTTGGTCAAACTATCACAAGTAAAAGTAAATGGAGAAAGTACTGCCTCTATCTGTTTTCGAAAGTTCATTTCAGTGATTAAATTTTGTTTTCTGAGAAAGTTTGGGGAAACAAATGAGGGAATATAAGTAGAAGGTAAATATCCATGGAGATATATAGTAAAAGATGAGTCGATATAAGAAAACAGTATAGTAAGTGAGTAAGACTAAGGCCCTGTTCTTTTGAGCTTGTGGACAGAGCAAACTAGAGCAGAGTAGAACATATCAAAAGAACAGGGCCTAATCTTATTTTATTCCAAGTTCTAACATCATCAAAAACCCAAAATTTGATAAGTTACCTCCTATACATGTGGGTGGCATGAATAAATCCTTAAAGATTCTGCTCAAGGTTAAGGATGTTGAACCGTTACCATCATATTGCTTCGCAACTGCTGCATTTTCCCTACCTCTTTGTTTAAGACAAAAGCTAGACACAAACTAAATTCTTCCCCACACCCTCTAGCTACCTTCTAATTTTTCAAAGCTTTGTGTTTTCTTCATTCCTTATCTTATTATCACCTCATCAATAATCATGTTTCATGGTTTTCACCACCATGTAAATACGAATTTACGGCCACTCTAGAGATTGTATATATAAGATGATAATAAAAATTTATACTCTCTAAAGCCCGAGGCAAAGATAAGTTATCACACCACGTGTCACCCCTTACAATTAATGTAGGCAAAGATAAGTATACACCACACGCTACTCCCTATCTAACGTTGACATGAACATCCTCGGCTAAATGATGTAACTTCAGTATTATGATCACATCAAAAATATTAAATATATGTTTGCATTGTCTAGCTAGTAGGTTAACCCATAACCTCTCATTTATAATTTTACAAACACTTCAGATGTGGTGTTGAAATTATGTAACTTCTTAATGCATACATAGGTGCACCCCGGGACTTGATAGAGAGAAAAGGTGTTTTAAAAGTATAATTGTCAATATAATCTTGATATGAATGGAGGCTTATTTTTATTATTCTCATAAATGTTAACCATAAATCTGATAATGTAGTTTATACGACTTGCAATCATAATCAACTAAAACACAAATCAAATTTTAGGATTTTGACCCATATATTAATGGAAATCACAAAGAAAAAATTTATGAGCCTAATAATAATAATTGGAGCTAGATGTATGCTACTTTATTAGATAATCAACAAAAAAGCAAAAATTAAAAAGACTTTGATCGATCCTAAATTTTTAATACAATTGCAATCTTGCTTAAATAATCTTTTTAACAGTATAAATAAAAGCTAGTTTTTCTTAACAAAAGGTGTTTCTTAAGTGATCTTAATTACGGGGATTAACATACTTAATTTACATTTTCACCAACCCTATTGTATGGTGATTATCTATCTATATACACTTATTTAGTCTATTCCTCACAAATTAAGTGTCATTGTGTCATGTTATTTACAGGGTTGATATATTTTTTTTTAATACAAGTTGTACAACCTTTAAGAGAAATGTCCCTTGATTTTAAATATATGTGGGTTATGGGCATTATCGAAAAAAAAAAAAAAAAAAACTAAGAACCTGTTCTGATTTACTGAGTTGAACTGAATTATTTATGAGAGAAGGAAATTAGGAATTGAACTGAACTAAACTGTAATTAAACCGAAGATAACAGGTCGTGACTTTATATAAAAATAAACACATAATCCTAATAAATAAAGCTATCACATCTGAGATCAGTTGTTACTTTTCCAACACAAGATGATGATTATAACTTAACAGAAAACCATATTTGGACCGTTGGTTCTCCTGCAAGTTTAAGACCTTCTATCCATCCACAACGTATTGCAAGAAAACATCGACAACGATGGTTTTCTTTTTCCAATATAACTTCAACTCTTCAAGCTAGCACAAGTGGCCTCACCCATATAATAAAATTAAACTTATAAATAATGTCATGATGATATATGATATGATTAAAGTGTCATTTTTTTTTAACTGATACAAGGAAAACTCTCCCACTTTTTTTTACCATTAATGGTAATTTCTAAGTTAATCTAAAAAACACACCACACCACATAATCGATCCATCATATTCTTTCTATACCGTTCCAATTTTATCAGAAGTTTTTGAATAGATAGACTTGACGACCATAGCATATCCAATCCCTTAGTTAACACTATCTAATTTTTACAATTTTTGCTTCCATTTTTCTTAGGAACAATAATAATTAAATTAAAAGTTAAGATTAAAAAAATGAAACAAAATTAAAATTCTAATAATTTATTTAATTAATTAATTAAGTAGCACCAACACCAAGGAAATCTATGAAAGATGGTGAAGAAGAAGTAGGATTATCATCTGATCTGCCTCCAGCTGCTCCAATTGAAGATTGTGAGGAGAGAGAATAAGGGTCTGTTTGGGGAAGTGAAATTAGAGGAGAATTATTATTGTTGTTGTGGTAGTAACAATAGTAAGACTGCTGTTGTTGTATTTGCATTTGTATTGGCCTATCCAAACAGCTGCTTTGACTGAACATGCTCACCATGTTTTGGTTATTATTATTTGGACCTGCTCAAAATGTTATGCACAAATCAACACATATATAAAATCATATATTTAAAAAAATTAAAACATAACAATATTTGAAAAAATAACAAAGGAATAAATGTGGTATGAGATCAGCAAATATATAGTATATATGTTTGTTAGTTTTTAAGATTTGGTGTATCTTATGCTTTTATTCTATCTCCTCGAGAACTTAGCATAGACCAAGTAAAAGAATGTATGCACATATGGTAGGGGTTAAAAGAGTTATGCTAGCTATATATTAACTGTTGTTTACCTAACTCGTAATTAAAACGATAATAACATTATCTTAACTTATTTTCCTCTCGCAATTTTGGGTTTATTTGATCTCACAATGTTAACAATTTTGTTTCTCTAATTGACTCTTATGTTTTTGTCATTTAACTTGATAAAAACATTAACTTATGGAATAATCCATAACTCGTAACTAATTAAGCTTTTCTTTTGCAAAGCGAATTATTTTTATTCTATCATTCTATGTATGGGGAAAACCGTTATACTGTTTTACTCATAAATCTAGATTAATTTCACATTTTGATACGTACAATAATTCCTAATTTTCAAACAAGGTTATTAATTCATGAATTAGATATAACAACAAGGAGTACAATATTTCCTTAAAAAATAACACACATATAATTCCTAATTTTCAAACAAGGTTATTAATTCATGAAATAGATATAACAGCAAGGAGGACAATATTTCCTTAAAAAACAACACACACATATAATTGAACAAAATCAACCTAGAGAGAATAGCTCTAAAATCATAGAAATAAAAACCTAACAGTTAAATATTCATTTTTTGTTACAACTAATAAGAAACGGAGATGGTATAAACAAAATCAAGAAAAACTAACCTGAGAAGAAATCCAAAGGAGACTGCTGCTGCCCACAAAACCCATTACCATTACTTGTAAAAGAAGAACATTGATTATTATTAATCATATTAACTCCACCATAAACACCATTATAACCACTAGGCATTTGTTCATCTTCCTCCATAGAAGACGACGACGAAGACGACCTCATCGCATTAAGATGATAATTGTTAGGAAAACTCGACGACGATGACGGCGGTTGTTGATGAACAATAAGATTTCTCCTCCTTCGATAAGCACTAGATTGTTCCCTATACTTTCGAGCCATAATAACATGCCAATGATTTTTAACAGCATTATCAGTTCTTCCTGGAAAAAGTCTTGCTATCATTGCCCATTTGTTACCGTACACTCTATGTGCTTGCATTAATCTTTCCTCCTCTTCTTCTGTAAATGCTCTTCTGTTTATTCTTGGGTCTAATTGGTTGAACCACCTTAACCTGCAACTTTTACCTGCAACAATTCATTTTTACCCACCCAAAATACTTAATAAAAATTATAAAAATAAAAACACTTTAATTTGATTTTATGATATCAAAATGTACTATATGATGAACATATAATAAAATCATGACTACTTACTAGCCATGATGTCACAATATTTCCAACAAATTATTTCGTAAATGGTTTCATGTAAATTTTTTTATTATCACAAAGTAGAAATAGAAGGAAAATATAGAAAGGGGTTAAAAAATAAAAATAAAAAAAATTACCTGATCTTCCTTCTAATTTTTCAGCAATGAGGTTCCAATTTTGAGGGCCATAGATAGCAACAAGTTCCTTGAGCTTACTATCTTCAGCAGGTCTCCAATGTCCTCTTGCACAAACCTTACTACTTTCTTTAGAACAACCCACTTTATTATTATTATTATTATTATTATTATTATTATTATTAATACTACTAGTTTCATTATTAAAGTTATTATTTTCATAAAAGTTTTTTTCTTTATTACAATTTGCATTGAGATCCATGCTAGAAATACCATGTTTTTCAACAAACCCATCTCCAAAATCACACACTTTACCCTCAATTACTTCTTGCCCTTCATTAATTTGAGTGTGGTCTGATCTTGGGATCATAAAACTTCCCAGAAAGGGGAAACCCCTGCTCTTCGAGGTGGTCGGCTGTTCAGAAGCAGCCGGCATTCCCCCGAATGCGTTGGGTTTCCTAAGCGAGAGCGAAGTTAAATCTGGAAAAGCGCTCATACCCATTTACAAACTGAGTAAACTAATCTGAAACGGAGGAAGTATTTTTTTTATTTTTTATAAAGGTGTTGAGGATTACTAATAGTTGTTGATGAAGGAATTGGAGTGTGGTTTTGGTTAATAGTAGCAACTACTACACTTGTTGGCCATGCCTACATTTGTTCTTCTGACAACCAAATTTTGTAGAAAAAAAAAACTGTTAACAAAGAAATTGTAAAAATTTCTTGAATTTGTTGCAAAATTTTCTAGAGAGAGAAAGAGATTTGAAAAATCAGGATTCAGAAAGAAATGAAAGGAATGATTGGTGACAAGTTTTGGGCAAAGCGAAATATAAGGGGGTAGGAAAAATTAAAGGGGGGATTTAATTTAAGAGAAGTTATGAATAATAATGTGAGAAGAATTGAAAAATGGGAAAAGTGTTTGTAAACCTACAAGTAACCCAGCCTTTCTCTCTCTATCTCTATTGATATCTCTCTATTGCTATCTCTATTGATATTGTTGAGTAAAATAAATACCACTGGTTCCAAGTTGTTAAACACCCTGCTGACTGATGACCTTTTGATGTAACTCCCAACCAAAACAAAACAAAATTTTAAATAAGGAGTCCTTTTTTGTCTTGTGTTTTTTTGTTAAGTTGTATATTAACGGACCATTTTAACCAAAAGTTTAATTTAATGGTTGAAATTCAGTAATGTGTTTTATACTCTATCATTGTAGGATTACTAGTATTTGACAGACAACGTCGATTTAAGAACCCCACTTTCAACTCAATTAGTAAGAGGTTGTTCTAACTTAATCGCATACACTTAAGAATGTAATGCTAATCATTTATAGACTGAAATTGTTTTAAATATGAATTATTAGTTACAATCAGATTGATTTTAAACTACATAGTAAGGGACCATGTAAAAAGAGTTTATGGGTTTGTTAACTGAATAGATTGGGTCGTAGCCTTAAAAGTGCATTACTCCGTATTATTTTGAGTTACATTATGAACTAGTTGGAATCTGATACGTTTTGGATTACTTGGTAAGGAACCTAATAAAGTAAAATAAAAAAATAAAATAAAAAGGTTTTTTTAAAATTAACAAGGTCATAAAAAATTCAAAACGGTAATACTAACCAAAGTTGAGCTACTTTATAACAGAAAAAGAGAAGAAGAATAGAAGTAGTAGTGAGAATAAACAAGTCGAGGAAGTTAAGTGAGTCAAACCTTCCAAAAATTTGCCAATGGAGGCATTGATGACCAACCACAGGAAAGAAATGAACGTGTGTAGTTAACTAATAAGCCCCACTTCGCAAATCTAGTTTAGATTAGGTCTGACTATTTTTGTGTTTGCATTTTAATGAATCTTCAAAAGTTAGGCAAAACGGTCCTAAACGTAACACACGTGTGTGTGGAATTTTAGGGGATTATTATTCTGAAATGGATTAGTAGTAGTACACTTCTCATGCTATTTTTGCAATTCACTTTTTTATTTTTTAATAATATGATCAGACTATACTTAGCTCGGGACAAATTTAGTTTATTCAAAAACAATTAGCAAAAGAGAGAGTTATGCGAGGTTTGATTGCCATTAGCGATATCAATTAGGGGTCATTTGGTTCGCAGGGGGTAATCGGAATGGAATGAACAAAGGGAATGAAAGAGAAATGAATGAAAATCCCTCAAGTTTAGGGTGTTGTTTGTTTTAAAAATCAAAGGGAAATAATATACACCACATCACCGCCACCACCACCACTACACAAACCCCTCTTTCTTCACTAATCCCACTTCTCCAGCCACCCCGCCCCTCGCTGCACCTGCCCCACCCCTCGTCGCACTTCCTCTCCTCCCAACAGCTTTCCCCTCCCCCGAAAAACTTCCCCCACCTTCGAAAAAACCCTAGAAACCCTTCCCCAGCCACCCTCAAAACCCTTCCCAACCACCCTCGAAGCCCTTCCTAACCACCCTCGAAGCTCGTATTGTGTTTGATTTCTGGTGGGTGGTGTGTTTTTAAGGTGGAGAGTGGTTGATTTCGAGTCGTGGGGCGGTGGCGGTGCTGACGGGACGGTGGTGGGAAGACCGGAAGAGCGGCGGTGCTGATGGGGCAGTGGTAGGAAGGGTTCCGATGATGGTGGGGTCTTAGTGCAGGTGGAGTAGTGGTGGTGTTGGTGACTTAGGGGAAAGGGAATGCAAATACCATTGGGGGGGGGGGTAGGGAATGAGAGTAGAGGATTTTGGGGTAATTAAGTGGGGAAAGGGAATGATTGAATTGACATAACAAACAACAACTAAGGTAATCATCTTTGTTGATTCCCTTTCCCTTTCCTAATTACCCCAAATCAAACGCCGCCTTAGAGTATTTATATTAGGTCCAAGGGTCATGTAAAGTTTTAGATCATATTTGGATTAAGTCATGTCAAGTTAATCTAGCCTTCAAGTTGAGTTTGAATCGAGTCATGTTCAATTTGTGTAATGTTAGATTGTTTATCATCTCCGATGAAAATTGAGTTCGGTTCAATTCAAAATTAGGCAGGTTTACAATGGCTTATGGTGGATATATTCGGGACTTGAGTCAGATAATTGATATCTCTTGGCGAACCAGTAGCACTTAATATTTCATTGTGAGCAACACCTAGATCGATCTAGACCACCAATAACAATATGTAGTACATTAAAGTTAGAACTCAAAAAAGGGGTTAAAAAAATAGGGTTGTCTCTCTCTTAAATGACAAGAATGTGACGGTTTTGCGCAAGCAAGGGGTGTGTACAATTCTGGAGAGCTTTCTTATCAAAAGCCCACAAAAATTAAAACTAAAGAGGTCATTGACATCATATTTCTGCTAGCATTAGTTAATATAGGCTACCCCTTTATTTCTCTCTTGGCTCACCATCTCAATCAATCATACATTATCTCTCTCTTTCAATCTCTTTCTCTGTCTCTGTCTCTTTGCTTCTCAGTTTTGTAGAGTTGGGCACCTGAACTTGACCCACCAACTTATAGGTGAAGTATTTATTTTACCTCTATTGTGCTCTATCTTTCCCAATTTTAATTTCTAGTTAATTAATCTCTTCAGTCTATTACGAGTACGAGTGTTATATATTATATTTAAAGATGCGTTCTATTCACCTTTTTTTAAAAAAAAAATGAGGAGTGAGAGTTCATATTGTATCTCGACTTCTCACTAACTTTTATAGGTTGTATGAATTTGTCAGTTCCTTTAAATATTTCCCATTTTATTTGTGTCAAGTTCATATATTTCAATGCATATAATAATTTAAATTATTAATATATCTAATTTCATGTTAGTACTGTTTCAAAAAAAAAAATCATGTTAGTATAAAAAATTATAAATTATAGAAGTTTCCTGTCAAAATAAAAAATTATACAAGTAGAAGTTTGACATTCTAAATTTATTGACAGGGAAGAATAACTCTGGTGGTTAAAGCTTTCCTCCTTATCCCAGACGATTCTGAGATTAATTCTTATCACTTGCCTTTATAATTCTATTAAGATAAATTTAAAGAAATTTTGGAGTATATTTTAGGGTGTACGAGTAATAATATTGAAAAATGAAAATTAAAGTTCCATTGATAAGTCCAATCACTGAGTAAAATTGTTGAGGGTTATTTCTTTGTTTCCTTTAGAAGTGGATGAATGATGGAAAACCAAGCTCTGCAAATGCATGTTCCCCAAAAAAAAAAACTACTATTTAAACCAGTTAAAAAGATGAAGGTATATTTCCATCTAAGGAATGTCTTCCTGCTTGCTTGTGTTATCTCATCACTATTTATCCCCTTCTTGGACTGTTCATCTTTTAGAGAGAGAAAATGTCATGTGTCATGCTGTTTTACCTCAACATTAACATGGTCAATTTTATTTTTAATTTCTAGATATTAATAACTCTAGTATTTACATTAAAGTCATGTTCTTTTGAGTTTCTGAGCAGAATAGAGCAGACCAGACCACAACAGCTTAAAAGAAAAGGGCCTAAGTTATTCAAGTATCATACACATATGTGTACAGTTCATCACCAATTACATCAACAATCTAGTTGACTCATGACATGTACTGAGGGTCTGGACTGTGCATAGGTTGACCTTTTGAAAATTCTGACTTGACCTGACACATAACTCATGAGTCGAGCCTAGATAACTACAAAACATGTTGACTCGGCATGCATGAGGCTTGGCCAGACACAACCCACACCGTCTTTAAACCAAATGTTGTTTATCCAAGTTAAATATAAATGTTGTGTACAAGAACTAATCACAAATATGATTATATCAAAAAAAAAAAAAAAATGCTGGTATTTCTCCTTTAAATTGTATTGGATATTTTTGTATTAGTAATTAAATTGTGAACCAATAAATTTATAAATTATACACTTGTTTTCTTACTTGTAGGGTAATTAGCTACAACAACACAGCTGTCCAGAGGACATAGGGATTTTTACTATTTCCTTCTCAATTTCCAAAGTAGAAACAAATTTGTAAATACATTAGTCAGTAGAAAAATCCAATGACAAACATTTTCATTAAATGCAAGGTTCACTTTGCTAAGATAACAGAACTGACCCCAACAAATAAGCATCAAAAAGGGGGAAGAGGGCACTGTAACTACAATAATCTTTACTATGAGTGATTCAATAGGTTCAAGTCAAAGCTTCATCAATCCTGTTTTTTGTTCAAAAATCAGACTAACTATTATTAGAACAAAACTCACACAACTTTGAGGTGACATGCATAAACTAAATTATTTACAAGAAAACTGATAATTGTCTTAATTGTTTAATGGTTCTAATTATTGTACTTCAACAATGAATGACCTAATTAACTCGAGCTGATCTCTCTAAATGAGCAATAATGTTTGTACTCAACCTTAAAAAAACCTCTAGGGTTTGATATACCAACTTCAAGAGAATGAAGGACAAAAATTACAATTGTCTTGCTGCATGCACATCATTCTTTGATCCTCGTCCTCGATTTAAACGACTCGTTCATCTGGAAAGCTATCCTCTATTCTCATAATTTACTCCGAAATTAAAGGTAAGGAAATCTAAATGACTCGTGGTAATCAGACTTAATAATATCAATGTGAATAGCATTTTACCTAATGAGTGTACAATTAAATGTGGTTTACTATGTACTCCATGTAAATTACTTGTAATACTTCTCATTTCATGCTTGTAATTACGTTAATTAGAATCATAAACTATCAAAACTAATTAAAGTAAAACACTCTATATAAATAGTATAAAAGTAAAAAAAAATACTACTCGTATATAATATAAAAGTCAAAGCGTTAAAAGTAAGAAAAAAATAGAGGTAGTTGGTAAAAGTGTCGTGAAATATTTGATGACGTCATATATATCCTGACGATAAACATATACACATTGGAATCCGCAAGTAGTTGTTATTTTAATGCTGTTACACCTTCAAATTGACCCTGCAGATGAGTTACTAATGCCTACTATTTTCCTATTTTAGCCATCTATATTATCCTGTTTACATTTGTGTATTCTATCACACCAAATGACCATAATTTACCCCAATTTAGGAAACTGTCCTCTATCCAGGGGTATGTAGTTGTAATTTCAAACCGAGGGAACTACGTCTAAAGATATTTTCTTAAAAAAATGTGTTACGAGTAAATAATTAAGGAAAAAAATATATGCAGCATATAAGAAGTTAAAAGTGAAAAGAATAGACATTAAATAAACATTTATTACATCGATTTACTCGTGAATTGTCGATAAATTCTCAACTTAATACTTAAAAAGGAAGTATATTGAATGTTTATAAAGGCTGCATATAACATTACCCAATAATTAATGTTGGGTTAGTTAGCAACAAACATTAAGTGTAAACGAAAGTCATTCACTTGGGTGATTCTAATTGTATAGTACGAATGAAGTATTATTTATGATGTGGTTTAGTCTTTTTTGTTGAGTTTTTGTAGTTTAATATGAGATTATCTTCTTGTTCTTTAAAAAGATTAATCTCCACCCAATATGGATTGATCAATGGCCTTTACAATAAGTTTCCTAATGATATATTATAAGCTCAAACCTAGCATATTAGATTAGAAAAAGATACATCATTTTTTAAAAAAAGGACAATTATGTATTATTAGTGTCATAATTTATATCACTTATTAATGACTCGTACAAAATTTCAATCTTTATTAAATATTAACATCGATCTGCGATCTTACATGCCAAGAATGAAGATAAAAAACAAGAATAGTTATTGAATTTGAACTGAGTATAGCGTCTGAAATTTTGTTAAAGATTTAGGTTGTGTTCTATTCACGTGATTTTCACTCATCTGAACTTACCTAAACTTTTGTGAACTCATTAAACCTTATTAAAACTTATTCTAGTAGTAATTTGTACTTGGATAACTCTTATCAGAACTTATTTTTCCTGAACTGAACTTATCTGACCTTAACTGATGAACTTATCTGATGAATTTATTATACACGAAATAATTGAAAATAAGGTGAATAGTACAAACTCTTACTAATAAGTATATTTTCTTATAAAACATTATAGTTTATTAAATTTTGTATTCATGCATAGTTAGAGATATAAACAAACAATATGCTCTTTAGTGATTGAAACTTTCTATATGCCAAGTAATTGGGATGAAGTATCGGATCATTAAGGGAAAAATAATTGTCATATTAAACAAAAGTTAAAACTCTTTATATAAGAATTAAAAAATGAAAATATAAACAGCAACTTTTCTGTGTGACAGGGGTTATTTGTAGGGGTTATTTCCTCAGTTGGTTAGCGCGTTTATAGTGTGAGAGTAATCCCTGACCAACTTAGTAACCCTTGAATAATTAACCCTTGAATAAGTAACCCCTATAATTTACCTCTAACCAAATGAGTAACCCCTAAGTAACTTTAGAATAAGTAACTCTTACAAATAAGCCATGACCAAATGAGTAACCCCTTACAAGCAACCCCTGTCACACGGTGTGGCCAGCCACATATAAAAAATTGTAAAATATAAATATTATTGTAAGAGCCACATATATAAGTAGCTTAAAAAAAAGGATCAAGAAAATTAATCTTAATAAACTAAAAGCTAAATTTTTATTACATCCATCAATACATGTTTTTCACATAAATTTCCAAATATATATATACTTCAATTCTATAGATTAAAATCATATGAATTTGATTAAAAAATTACATGCAGTCATTTTCAACAATGATCTTTCTAGTTATATATCATCATTATCAAGATATCTTCTCCACTAGTAAAATTAAATCTATAAAAAGGCATATATTTGCACCCAAGACGAAAACAAGATGATGAAAGCATCAAAGAATTTTCATGATGAAGTGAGATTAGTTATAGGTACATACAAATATTTGTGTAGAGTGAAAAGGACAAGTTTATGTATGTGTCCCTCAAACTTCCATCTTCGCATGTAAACTAAAGTGTAAAAAAGCCTAAAAGATCAAACAAAAATAAAAACAAACAGAAAGCAAAAATACAAGAAACAAATAAGAGTAACAACTGTTTGTTTTTTTTTTTTAATTTTTTTATTTTTAAAGATAAGGACTACTTTATATTTTGATCTTCTATATTTCATACACCCTCCGATTTATTTTGTAATAATTGCAATATTAGGTGTTGGAGAGTGGGGACCAAAAGAGGAATTTTGTAATGTAAAAAATAATTAGTGAAGATATATTATAATACAAAGTAACACGGAGCGTAAGTTTTAACTTTTTTTTTTTTTTTGTAAAGACGAAGAGGATTGAAGCCACCTAAGTGACTACAATGCACTTGCATTAGAAGATTGTGGCAAGGAGTTGAATTGTCAAATACCATTTTAATCAATTCACCCATTGATGCCTAAGCCATTCCAATACACAGAATCAAAATTTCTCATTTTAAAAAAGATAAAATAAAATAAAAAAGAAAATGAAAAACCGTAGTTAATTTGGGACCCAAGATAATAAAAGGTAGTTAGTTAACATCTCAATCCAAATGTAGTAAATTTCACAATCAACACATACATAAGGTTAGTTGCAGAAAACATAGGGGGCAAGTAACAGTTCATTAAACTCATCATAGTCATACATAATAGAATAAATATATAAATAAATAAATAAACTAAATAAAGTATGATATTGACATTAATCAGTTTAATAAGTTGGTGCAATATTGATGAAATGCATGAGACTAATTACCATGTTTCTGGGATTATTAGTTAACTTCCTTAAGATAGGGACATCCTATTTGCATTTTTATATGCCACCTTGCCACATAATGAATTTGCATGCGCCCCCATAATTTATGTATATAATAAAGTTTTTTAATATAATATGTTCAACGAACTAAGCTAAACTTATATCATATCTAGTACGTGAAATTGACATTCTCCTTAAAATACTTTTTGGATAAGTTGGAATTAATGGCTTCACTTTTAAGTAGGTAAACAGTTTATATACATAATTTAGCTAAATAATATTTTAATTATTAGTGATTAATTTCCAACCCAAAACATACTTCCCAAAATGGTAGGCCAAGTAGTTGGCCTTGGTGTATGGTTTGCTTGTATTAACTATCTTGTGCATACAAGTTAAGAGGCATTTCATCTGTCTTTCCAAATATAATTATACACATACATGGAAATTTCTCACCCACCTAGCTTATAATTTGTGTATGGTTATTCAAATTCAATAACAACTTGTGGATATATAAGTAAGTGATGTGGATTAAGTCGCCTATTTAGTTAGTTAGGACTATGGTCACATCAGACTGATTTTTAGAGTAATTAATTATTATAATTAGGAATCATTAATATGTATGCACAAAAGATCCAAATTTATTTGAATACGCGTAATGCAAATACCGAAAGTATTATTGAAATAAACGGTCTTAAACATTAAAACCCACAATGAAGCATTGAGTACATGTGACATTTGAGGACCTAAACCCTACTTGTAAGTCACTACCACACGTGCAAATGAAAGATCCAACATCATGAAATATAAGTTGGTTATAATTTGAACCATATAAGTTGGGAAGAACATGCATTTAGAATGATAATAACTTCCACCCCAACCCCCCTTTCCCCCCTTCCATGTAAAAATCAAGGTGAGAGAGAATAAATGCATGCAATGCACCATAACTTTCTTTGTACTAAATCAAACCCAAAAAAGTGATGAAGTAAAAATTGCATGAATAAGATTGAAGGGGGGGTCACATAGAATATATGAGTTGGCCCACCAAAATATAACAATGGGGTATTCCCCATAAGATTCTGTTAAGAAGCTGCTCCCTTTCAAGCCAATTTTAAGGGGCACTCAACCAACTACATGGATGGGGTGACAAACTATTTTGTTTGTCCCGTTACAACGATATTATTTTTATTTTTTTTAACGGAGAAGTTGACGAGTTTGAAAAATGGTGGGATCAAATACAGTGAGTGTGAGGCAAAGGATATGATCTAGTAAAACTATTTATATATAGCCGCATGGACAATTTTAAAGTAACAAAATTAAAAAGAAAAACGGAGTAAACATTGGACAAAAGGAAAGACATCAAGTAAAACTAAATGGTAAGACTTTAGGGCAACAAATTAAAAAGGAATAGGCGTTGGTTTCCTTACCATCTAACAAATGTGGAAGAGATAATGAAGGCCGGCCTATTAATTTGAATATAGGAGTCGGTTACCCTTGTCTGTGGACAACATCTAATGACAAAATTCAAACATTATAACAAAAACCCATGTGAGTTAGATCCTTAGCACTTAATGTTTGTTAACTTTGTCTAAAGACAAACAACAAATCAAATGACCATACTTAGCTAATGTATGGTTTCCCCCTTTTCCCCCTTTCCCCAAACCTTCACTATCTTATCATGTTTTCAAATTTTCATTATATCTTGTTTCTTTCCATCCCTATCTATCGACCAAGACAAATATTGAGAAACAATGTTTTCCTACTTGCAAAAATTGTCTTAATTTCTTCCTACTGGCTAAAATAGCCTATCTTGGAAGCATCAATGCATATGGAAACCTTTGTTTATCAAAAAATCAATGTGGTTTAGGTCAAATAGTAAAAATTGGCTATTCCGACCTATTTGTCTTAATTTATTTTTTAATGTTTTTGTCATTAATTTCAATAAAATTACATCATTTAAGTGTAGAGATTCCCCTATGATGGTATTAGCTTACTTATTGATTATTTTGGTTTCAATTTATAATTAATATTTGCGGAGTATTACGAATTTGGTTTGTTAGTTGGAAAAAAGCTATGCTAGATTGCAACAATTACTAAATTTACAGTTTCAATTAGGTGATGAATTAGAAAAACTCGTTCTCATTGGTGCAAAAAAATCGCTAGACCATCTTTTCGAAAAGGATAGGGGTTGTTTCGGGGTTTTTAGAGTCTCTCAGGAGCTAGAGTTACAATTCCAAGAATGAATGCCGACCGTCTGTTACCTGCAAAACCACGGAAACTCCGGTTGGGTGGAGTTCCGCCTCCGACGATCAAGTCAGTATGTGTACGGACAGAGTTAAAAGTGCGGAATGTAAAGAGTTTCTCTCGGATTTAGAGAGAGAATATCTGCAATTAATATTGCTCTGATTTGTGTAGATATTTCTGAATGACCTCATATCTCCTTATTTATAGGGTCTGGGAATCAGCTCCCCTTCTTGGGTTATGAAACCCAAAAGGCTGGTGGGTTGATTCATGGATTGGGCTAAGAAGGCCATATTTTGCCTTTGGATTGGGGGTGCCACATGTCAACAGAGGATTGGTTCATTTTGAACCCCTCTGAGGGTGACACGTGTCACCACCTGATAGAGCCATGTGGACCTGGGTATTTTTACCCTAAACAGGGGTTACCCGAGTTATTTTGTTAGGGGTTACTCGATTTATTCAGTCAGGGGTTACTCGAGTTACTCGGTCAAGGGTTACTTGAGGGGTTACTCGGTCAAGGGTCACTCAATCGTTACTCGGTTAGGGGTTATTCGAAAGTTTACTCGGTCATGGGTTACTCGAGTTACTCGGTCAGGGGTTACTCGAGTTACTCGATTAGGAGTTATTTAAGGAGTTGGGTCAAGGGTTACTCGAGTAATTCGGTTAGGGGTTACTTAAGGAGTTCGGTCAGGGTTACTTGAGGAGTTCGGTCACGGGTTACTTAAGGAGTTCGGTCAGGGGTTACTTGAGGGTTCAGTCAGAGGTTACTTGAGTGGTTACTTAGTCAGGGGTTACTTAATTGGTTACTCAGTCAAAGGTTACTTGAGTGGTTACTCGGTCAGGGGTACGGTTACTCAAGGGGTTCGATCATGGATTACTTGAGGGGTTACTCGGTCAGGAGTAATTCAAGTAACCCCTAACTGAGTAACTCGAGTAACCCCTGACCGAGTAACTCGAGTAACCCCTGCCGCATGGTACAGCAGGCCACATACAAAAAATTGTAACACAATGGAGCTTTAGAAGTTTTACATACACAATGGAGTTTCGCAAGGATGCATTTAAGTGTCGAAATGTAAAAAAAAATTAAATGTATTGAGATGTTGGTGCAATAAAGTTCATGTGACAAATCTATTGATCGAATAGTTTAAAGTTTTGTTCCTTTTATTTGAAATAAGATGTTTTGTTTAGAATTAATTAAAGTCTAGTCTAGTTTGATCTAAATTTTTGGTCTAATTTGATTTGATCTAATTGTCTAATTTGACTAAGTTTCGTTAGTGTATAAAAAAATTGTTATCAATTGGAATTAATCTTGTACGACAGACAATAAGCCAATAATAATAGCAAGATCAAAAGATCTAGTCCAAATTTTTCTCATGTTTGATTTTAATAATAAAATATGAAGTACAATACGAATAAAGTGTGGAGGAAAAAAAAAATGTAAATGTATTTAGATCACTTTAATACTCCGTACCTAATATAATTTGTACAACCTTAGTGGTGAGAATGAACGGTAAAATGGAAAGAGTACAATAGTAACAGTAAAGATTTGGAGACTAGAAAACAGTCATAGAAGAAAGGGTAATCATGTGAAATTATTAGGGTTTCATGAAATGCCAAACAAAACAGCAAATTGTTCATTTTCAGATGCAAATCATGCAATAGGCTTTCAGAGAGCGATATACTAGATTAGGACCAAGTCTAGAACAACAGGCCATGATGTACATTGTTACATACT
The DNA here is from genome assembly GCF_001683475.1 of Chenopodium quinoa. Classification (NCBI taxonomy): domain Eukaryota; kingdom Viridiplantae; phylum Streptophyta; class Magnoliopsida; order Caryophyllales; family Amaranthaceae; genus Chenopodium; species Chenopodium quinoa. Next base: position 8,452,455 of record NW_018742418.1, on the reverse strand, counting down.
CTTACCACTTGCAGATTAACTCATGCGCCATTATTTAATTTGGTCAAGCACAGCCTATGAACGTACTAATGGTACTATGTATATCTATGGTTATAGGGTCAAGGGCCATGGTGACACATTGATCAAATCATGTCTGGTTGTATCTTGTGAAGTGTAACAAAATATAGTCGTACCTATTTTGATCCATTTGCTCACAAGCGAGGTACCAGCACGTGGATAAGAGAATAATCTTGATTGTATCATATGTTATGTGCAATTAATTGTTCAAAGAAAAATAATTGAACGGGGGATCGGAGAAGTAAATAATAAATATTATAGATCGAAAATGAGCTGCCACATTTATAGTAATAAAGAAAATGCAAGAATCCTGAAGTAACATATATATACAGGCATCTGCAGAAAGAGGGGTAATTGCAATAATGTAACATCTTTTTCTCTCAACGTCTGAAGGAGGGCACTAAACAATATCATTCTTCTAGGAGAGTTATTTGTGAATAAAAACAATTATTCAATGGCTAGAAACAACAGTAAATGCAGTGAAAGCTTATATTAAATCACTAATATTAATCCAATATTTGTAATATGATTAATTAGTTTAGTTTAACACACTCTTCCACATGCACTAGACGTCTTACCGATTCAATTAAGAAATAAGTGCATAAAAGATCCAAAGTGTATAACCTTTAGATAGAATGGTTAACAAATCATTAGATCATTAATAATCTTATACTTCGTATGAAAAAAAAAAAGAAAAAAGAAAAATAATCATCAGAGAAAAGTTGGACTACTAGATGTAAAGGATCATATTGTGAATGAAATTGTATCCTTAATAGTCATAACGAGGTGTACGTTAACATGTTTTATGTAACTATACATCGATCAATTATTCATGAACAAAGGATTGGAGAAGGGTTAGAAAGTATCGATCGAAGTGTGCAAGGAGAATACTACACGGATGGAGTATGTAACTCTTACGAGTAAAAAAACTTTGAGAAAGCAACCCTGAAACATATATGCGCATGAATGCCAAAGAAAGAAATGAGAAAATGATAGAAATGAAATATGTTGAGATCTGAATAAAGTTATCTTCTTTGTCATGGCCTCTAGCTAAGCTAGTACACCTGCCATTACAATTGATAACAACATTTCTGTAAAGTAATTCGGTACGAACAAGTTTATCATCATCGAATATGTGCCTAGAAGCAGTAAATTTTGTTGATTATTTTCAATTCTACCATACTATTTACTCCTTCCTTCAAATATATATACATGTCACTATAATAGTGTTATTTATCAAAATTAGTAATATGGCTGTTGAATTGACTACCTTAATATTTTGATGATTGACTTAACAACACAAACTCTGACTAATGGATGTTTGAGTCTTGGTTGAACAGAAAATTCAGGTACAACAACTAAATGTTCCGGAATAGGAACAAAAGAGTTTGGAAGTCTTGATGCAATATGCAAGCTTTCAAGATATCCTCACAGCTCTAAATACTTAGTAATTTCATGTACGTACTTGAGAAGTAAAGTGCTGGAAGGAAAATATATAAGAAACTCGAAGTTCCTGAAGGAACCTGAAGTTCCTGAAGGAACTTGATGATTGACTCAGAAAGTTTTAAACGAAAAATTTAAAACAGTTTTTAAACCCTTAAAATTAGGAAAAGATAAAATCAGTTTGAAAAGATGAATTTTAGAAATAAAATAATAGATAAATAATTCTTTATTTTAAATAGATAAGTTTATTATTTTAAATTAAATAATTATTTAATTATGTTTATCTTCTTTAAAAATATCTTTTAATAATTATTTATCTTTTAAATAAATATCTTTTTAACTGATGATTTTGAATAAGCAAAATTCTGTTACCTTGTTTTAAGGAATCAAGTTGAGAGAAGTCAGGGAAACCATAACCCACAACTCCCTCAACGTTACTCTGACTATTTCAGTCATGATGAACGTGAGATCATGGGAGGAGTGGGAACTTGGTTGAGACTTCTAAAAGCTTTCTATAAATAGCTTTCAACGCTGTTGTTTTATGTGTGGAAAAATAATCTGAGTTTTTGAGCATAAAGTTTCTAAGTATTTTCAGAGTAGAGATTCTTCCATCCTTGAGCTTCTTGAGTGCATTAGGAGATTCTTGTAATTGCTTTGTAATTGGGATTGGGGCTGTGAAAGTTGTAAAGTGTGAGGCTTGAGAGAGTTATTCATACTGTACAAGTGATTCGGAGTAGAATCACAAAGAGTGAGAAACTGTGATTGAGGGATCGCAGTTGGGTAACTTGATTTCCTTACGGAACTTAGGTCTAGGCAGAATATTAGCGAGTGTAAATCATCTTTACATGGTGAAAGTATTCATTGCCTATCTCGAAGTGTCTTCTCTCTTAGTAGATAATTTAATTCCGCAAAATTTTCTATAGTCTACAATTCACCCCCCCCCCCCTCTTGTAGTAGACATTGTTCTATCAATGGCAAATTAATTAAGGTCAATCATTGTAGATGAAAATGAAAATAAGCCCGCTATCAACATTAGGAGACCCTTTGTACGAGAGGAACACCACCTGATGCAATGAACTTATTACTACATAGAGCTTGTTTAAATTTGAGCTTCTTTGATTTAGTATTAGTCAATTGATATACTTAGTATGCTTGTTATGTTAGTTATTTATCCACCTACTTTTTCAATGCCGAACAAGACAACCACTCTCAACTCGTAATCCTATATGACTTAAATAATTTCCATCGAAGTTCAATTCATTTTGCCTAATTCACATTTAGTTATATTTGTCGCGCGCTAAATTAATTCAAAAAAAGATAATATGTACAAATGATATGTAATAATATCAAGTAAAATAGGTTAGCTATACATAGTACACATGACTACATGACCAAATAACCTACAATCAAGATATGACATACTAAAGTCACTAAACATGTAGACCATACATACAGATGGACACCATTTCAGTTTCAGACTCCAGATAATGAAAATGAGAGAGTCATCATTTTTATTATTATTATTAGAGGACATGTTTATATGTATGTATCATGTACAAGTATGTGTTTTTGGATGGGCTGCTTTCTAAAGCATTATGAAAGTGTACTACACTAAACAAGGGATGTACCAAAACCAATTATATGTCTACATTTAGACAATTATAATAATAAGACTGTACCTAAAACTAAGGCTTTTTAACTGTCAGTAACTTCTCCTCTTTTTCCTCTTTCTGTAATAGTATGACTTCACAGAAGATACTTACTGCTAAAGTTAATGACTTACATTTGCATATGGTAAAAATATTATGTAATAAATATATTTATTTATATATTGGGATTAAATATTTTTTTTTTTCTGAAGGATGTTAACAGCTCAATATATAGTAGCTTCAATAAGCTTAAAGTATATCAACAGGAAGCCATTATATCAGTGGGTTTCAGTTCATCAACCTAAGAGTAACTCCAATTTCTAACAGTAACTTACTGATGATTCATAATTACTGCCGATGATTCAGTTCGTTACTTTATCTTTTGGGTATTGGGGTTGGAAAAACTATGCCATCATTTCCCGAATTTCATTTATCCGAACTTATTATCTTCATTTCCATAAATTTTAATATTGTGTGTGCAGAGTATGAGTGCATGTTTGAAACCCCTTGAAAGAAAATTATAATAACCTAAGACTACAACATATTAATACTCATTCAAATACAAATGATTCATTAGATATCTTTTACGGGTAAATCCATGTAGCTCTCCGGGATTAACTTGACAAAAAAGTCACAGGGCATTTTCGTCATTTTGAAGTTAAAAATAGGGGTGTAGTTGGAATTTCACGGACAAGTGTTAAAGGCATACTTGTAAACGACAGTTTACTCGCCATAACGGCAGTTTGTGTTCACACCTTGTACAACTCCATTAATGGAGATTGAAAGCTCACAAATAGGGGAAAGCTCATCTTTGATGATGAAAATCATTGGAGGAGGGAAATATCACTTATCCCTTGGGATTAACCTTACCCTGAATTTCTCCATTTTTCATTTGTTCTTAGGGTTTTCGTTAATTTCGGCGGCTTATGGTGGCGTTGGATATGGTTGAGCATCTTCAATGGAGGATGAAAGGTTGAGCATCTTTAATGGAGGATGAAAGCTTGAGAAGATGAAAGCTCATATGGAGTTTTTGATTCCCAAATTCCAGACCGAACGGGATTCAAAACAACCGTTATCCCTTCACTAACATCCAGTTAAGTGACACCTCACCAGCAAAACCATAAACGAACAATTGACTTTAGAGAATATAAAAACTAATAATTCCCTCATTAATCACAAAACAAAAAAAGAAATGAAAAGGAAAAAAGATGGGAATGGAAATTATACTTCTCCCGTTTCTTTATACTTGCACCACTTTTCTAAAATGAAAATGTCACAATAGTTACAACACATTATGAAATGAAGGTTTTTATGATGAAAAGTGTACTGTTACCTTTGTTTAAAGCTTATAGCCCACTTAATTGTACTCCTAAAAACTTCTTAATTCTATTTTAAAGTGTATTATATTATATGAGATCCACTTTTCTTAAATATCTTAATAAATAAAGAGTATAAAAAGAAACGGAGAAACTAATTCCTTAATGAAAAAGTGCGTCATAAATGATGTAAGAAGTTATTTAACTGTGTAATGCAGAGTAGCAGTAATAAGAAAGGAAAAGGACAACCTTTGATTAGGGGTCAAGATTTTCTTTTCATTAAGTGGGGGAAATAGTTAAGCGAGTAACAGTTACTGTTTGCTACTCCCCATCAACTTTTACCACTTTATTTTTCATTTTTTCTCCTACTCCCTTCTTCCTTTAATATTTGTATCATTTCATTCATTTGTTTTTTCGTTGAATGCAAATTCAAAGACGGAGTACATCATATAAATGAATAGTAAAACGTATGAATGATACCTGTAACATATTTTGATAATGTTATATGCAATCATTGCATAACAAAATCATGCGTAAATCAGATCAGTATAAGTATATTAATGTTTGATTTAGGGCTTGTTTGTTTGACATAAAAAAATATGAAAAGTGAGATTTCTTAAGAATTGCAAGTTTTGTGTATTGTTTGGTTGACAAAAATGGGAGAAGTGGAACTTCTTAGGAATTTTGAGTTCCCACAAAATGTAAAAATTTACTTATCTAATTCCCCGTAGGTAAGTAGAAATTCCCATGGAAAGTTACTTTCCTCATTGTTAACGAAACAATTTTATTAAATTCTCGTGAATTTGCAATTTATGAGAAGTTCTAATTTCCAAATGAACCAAACAACACCTTAGTTTAATACTTCGACTTTAACGGTATATTTATCTATTCAGCATTAAATGATTAATTTCAGAATATATTTATTATCTAGCTTATGAGGGTAGGGGAAAAGAAAGGACAGCAGATTGTACCATTCCCACGTGCGATAGACCCACCTTCTTCTCGTTGTTTAAAACAAACAAAGGCAGGCCCAACGGTTCATATAGACCTTTCTGACATTACCTTAACATAATCCTTTCTTTCTACAACAATTATTTATCTACAACCCTTAGCTATGCTCTTGGATTCCCACCATTATTGGCTTATTGCTCTCTTCCCTGGTCTATTAAGTTTCATATACCTATAAATAACCTATGTCATCATGCCCCATATAGGTGGCATTTCCCTTGTTATATTAAGTATGTTGGCACAAGCTATCACGACTGTGCTTACTCTATATCTGAAATAGAATTTTGGAACACTAAAACTCATTAGATTATTTGACATATATCCTTCTCGAGATAAATAAAATTTCTTGCTACTAAACCATGTAAATTTGTGTGTTCTATTTTGTTATTTGCATTAATCTTTTCACGTTCGTTACATGCTGCTAATAGGTTGTTGATGTAAATTAGTTTCGTGAGCTAAATCTTCGTACCTAAGATCAAATGTTCGTCTTAGACTCGCTAGCTAGTTGAAATATCATCGCCTAATTTTATCAATTGTGCTTATTTCTTTTCAAATCAGTAGACACGTTTTGACTTTTGACACTATTTATAAACTATACTTTGATTAATATTTGTGAATTATAGATATAAAAAAATAGTCAAACGGAATTTTGTTGATCTGTTTCAATGTGAAGTTAATTAGAATTTAGTACTTTATTTACAATAGTCTAATTAACGATATTTTCGGTTGAATTCAATATTAATTTAACAAACATGGTAAAAAAAAAATGTGCCAATTAATTTGGAACAAAGAAAGTAAACGTGTTATACTACATACCTCTGTTGTCCTTTCAATATTGCTACGTTTTCCTTTAATTTCATTTCATCCTTATAAATTATAATAATATCTTGCTTATACATGTTTACTCTCTGTCTTTGTTGTACTTTCATTTCTCTATCTTTCTTCTTATCACATAGACAACTAGAATACGTTAGCATCACTTACATGTTATGATTTGAGTAAATAAAAGAACAGATCAAGTAAGCTAGTGTATACTGACAAACTATTAAGCAGATTAATCGAGGCCATGATGACGCTAGTCATGTTTAGAGGCGGACCTTTGTTATGGCAGGTGAGGTCTTGACCCTCCTAAATTTTTCAGAGTTGTTGATTATAAATAATAAAAGGTCTAGTAAAAGCACATAAAAAGTTATGGCATAATGGTTAAATATTGTTGTTTTTTAGCAAAAGATTGGACAGTCAAATTTGGTTCTCCAACTTTTTGGCCCAAAATCCACCATTGGTCACGATGGAAAACAAGAGTTTACGACCCTAACAAAAGTCACCATCTTACCAACATGGATGCTCTCATAAATTATAGTACATGTATTTTCATAGCTGCTCCAATTCAATTGCAAGTTCGATCTTCTCCGGGCCAATTATTATCAATGTTGTCTACCAAATGTCCCACCATGGGCATGTCATGATTAAGAGTTTTGCTCGCGTTTTCATTAACACCAAAGCTTCAATCTATGACAATACACTGCTACCTTGATTGGATCTTGGTAGGGTCTATCGAAGTTGGTTCAAAACACAACCGGCTCCAACCTGTTTATTTGGGTCACTCGACTTCGAAATAAGATCATCAGTAATTATCCTAGTTTGGGATGTGTTAGGAAATACTACCACCATTTCTTATCTCATGTTTTGTCCAAGTTAATTATTCTACTTTTAGCATTCAGGTTAGGACTACAACTCAATTTCAAATCCCATCTTCATTACTGCCATTTGTAGCTCTTGCCGTAACTCACTAAATAGTGAATCACAGGGATGTCAAAGCGTGTGAAGCATGTTTGCAAGTTGGTAACATCTAAACACAGCATCACATAAACATATGTAGATATAGACAAGGCATAAAAACCATAGTACAAACAACATTAACTAGATACAGAAAAAAAGGGCCCACTTTATAAATAAAAAAAAAAAAAAAAAAAAAGGACCTACATAACATTTTATTAGCACCCACATTATAGCAAGTGGGCTGAAACTGTTAGGTGTTACTGGGCAACCATATTGTCTCATTTCTAAAACTTAGCCTGGCCTCCAAAAACTGATAGCTGTTCCTGAAATCTGTAACAAACTCAACAGTATTAGTAGAAATAGTAGAAGTTCCAATCAAACTTCATTAATGTATGATTAAACTTGAGGATGTACTGTGTTTGTTGTGATTCACTACTTTATTTTGATTATGTAGGGTACAACACAACCAATTTTTGGCTCTTGTTTTTGCATGGATGTCACCCTTAAACATTTACTTGTCTAATCTGTTTTTCTGCCCCTTCAATTAAATTAGTCCCACCTTGTATGTGTATAGCTAGCTATTAGAAGTGGATAGGTGATCGTTTCGATTGGTTATGGTTTGTATCGATTTGATTCAGGGTATATTCGCTCGGGTGTTGCATCCATCATTGGAGTTGATGTGAGATCATTGTTGTTAGATTTTAGGAACACCCAATACCATTGATTCAATATATATAGGGTTACAAGACTAGTCATAATTTTGCTAGAAAACCTAGTATGACAAGGATTACAAAATACAAAAATATTCGAATGTATTCCCAACCGTATACAAATATTTGGTTCATGTAAAATTTTTGTGATGAATCGTTTGGCCTGTATATGATTTAGGGGTGATTGAGATCATTTTAAGTTGATTCATATAAGAGTCCATCATCGTTTAGCTTACAATAATAATAATAATAATAATAATAATAATAATTATTATTATTATACATCATATTTTATTCTTTATAGTTCGTAATACAATTATCATTATTATTATTATATCTCAAAAACAGACAAAGTCATACAACCTATAAAAAATTAATGGAGAGCCGAGATACAATCTGGGCCCCCACTCCTCTAGTTATAGCAAAACCTATAATTATTATTATTATTCGCAAAAAGTTTTTGTGATGTTAAAATAGAGAAAATTAGTTACACACTCACACATCATAAGGTTGTGTAATTGTTGAACCCCCATATTCGTGTTGTGCACATGTGAGTTGTCGTCCGTGGACTATTTAAATGTGGAACGCAGAAGGATGAAGTGGCGCCTGAACAAAGCCAATGAAAGTTCCCTGAGTTAGGCCCCGTGCATAATGCCATGGGCAGCATCACCCGTGCGCTCTGAGCTACTGGCTAGTGTCCCCAGCTCCATGTAGAAAGTAAGCCCATACTTATTACTGTCATTGCATACAAGTAAATTTCAAATCATGTAAACTGTAAACAAAGTAACAAATATGCCTTTACTAGAAATTTCAGAGGAATTCTCGGCCTATAATAATTTAAGTCATGAATGACTCTAATAACACGCGTTGATATTAAATTATATTTTGGATGGTATTATCATGATACCAAAATACTTATTCAGTGATATCAACGACTGTAAAAATGTTTTGTTGGTATCTTTATAATTCCTTGTTGGTATTTAGATGATACCATCTAAAAATAATGTAATATCAACGCCGCGTTATTAGAGTCATTCATGACTCAAATTATTAGAGGTAGAGAATTCCATGAAATTTCAGCCCAATATGATCAGATCATGTACTGTTATATAATGTGTATTCTGTAAACAAACAATAAAATGTGGACTAATATGGTATTGGGCCTATGGTTTATGTTAAAAAATTGCTCAATTGTTCAAGTGGGTCTTGGGATGGGCTTATAGGATGACTTTGGGTTCTGATCAAGGCCCAACCTAAAAGATATACAAACCAAAAAGAAAAAAAAAAGAAAAAAAATCCTACAAGCCATAAAAAATACCAAAAATCTCTCGAGTATTCAATGGTTTTCCTAATCAACAAGCTAACCTATGCCGGTTAAATCATGCAAATTAAGGACATTATAATCTCAATACTTAAACTTCTTAATGTTCCAATCTTCCTACTTCAATAACAAATTATGGTGAAAAAAAAGATACAAAAGAAATTCGAGCTACACAGTGAAACATAACACGGAGTATGAAGATATTGATACAGCGTAGTCATTAGGAGTAGTAACCTAGTTAATTAACACAAACAAGTGTGCATAAACACAAGGAAATCATTAAAATCCAAAAGTCCATCATTATCTCTATCAAAACCTCTAATAATCTTCTTACATCTTTCAACATTTGATCCTTCTTTGAGATACCCTAAACTACAAAGAACTCTTCTCAATTCCATAGCATCAATAAACCCATCTTTATTTTCATCGAAAACTTGAAAAACTTCCGAAATTTCCTCTAAACATGGCTCCTCTTTCTCAAACAATCCCTCAAAATCTCCCTTGCCTAAAACATTCATATCATTCGAATCCTTGATTACTCCATTACTCATTCCTAGACTTTCCATCACCATATTAACCTCATTAACACTAATGACTTCTTTTGCAATCTCACCATTATTACCATCGTTTATTGGCCTTGCCAAACTAGTATTCGTGACATTACTCGATTTCATCAAGTAGCATAGCTTCATACATGAGGAAATGAGTGTATTTGAGAGTGAGCTTAAGGGTTTCAAGTAATTAGATAAATGCATGGTTGTTGTTAAACTAAGCATGAATGAAATGAAGGTTAATTCCACCATTTGAAATGATTAAAAAAAATAAATCTTAATTAGCTTAGTGACTTGGTGTATGACATGCATATATATATATATATATATATATATATATATATATATATATATATATATATATATATATATATATATATATATATATATATATATATAATAGCAAGAGTCCTTACTAATATGAAGTCATTTGCTCAGTCCTTACACATAAATTAAGCCACAAGATAATTTATTTAATTATACTTGGAAATTATGCAACATTTTCCATGAAGTTGCGATGATAGTGACACCGAAAGTAACTTGAGGAAATGTTTAGTCAACCTTAGTCAAATCTAATAATCTTCCTCCCACTTTCATATCATTTTACAGTAATCTTTAAAGTAGGTCAAGAGATAAAAAGTATGAGTAATACCTTTATTTCGAGGGAAGTACGAATAGTACGTACTTAGAATTCGACAAACAAAAATCTTTATTTTTTAGACTTAAATCTTGCATAAAATGCCGACTTAAAGTCACTATTCCCATTTCTTAGCTTAGCTTAAGTTTCCTCGCCATTTCACATGGGTTATGCTTTACTTTGTACTTCATATTAATTATTCGCCTTAATTAAGCGATTTGTAAAAGATTTTCAATGTACATATGATCTTCTCCTTTAATTTGAATGAACTTTGACATTGTATGTACCTTGGTATATTAGAAATAATAATCATGTGAAATAGTGAATTAGTTAAATACATCTTGATGAGTATTTTATTCTCAAAAATTTAACTTTATAATTTTATTACTCTCTCCGTCACATAATATGGTACTTATTGATAAATCCATGATCAAATTTGACTAAAAATTCTATCTCATTGATATATACAACGACAAACATAGTCATGTGAAATAATTTTAGATTCATCTCAATATTTAAGTTTATAATATCAATTTTATAATAATTTATATACATTAATATGTAATCAAAGATGTTAATGGTAAAGGAACATGTTGAAGACCGTGCAAAATGAAATAGACAACACAAAATTTATATGTGGTTGGCCACACCGTGTGGTTAGGGTTACTCGGGGGTTCGTTTAGGAGTTATTTAAGGGGTTACTCGATCAGGGGTTAATCGAGAGGTTACTTGATGGGTTCGGATAATGCGATATATATATATATTATTTCATATATAATAAAAAAATGTGTGAAACAAACCTCAAACTCTGGTCAAGTGGAACACACATTCCTTGGATTCTTAAAGAAACCAACTTAGCTATCCACAACTAACTAACATTTTACGCTAAAAATATTTTTAAAGAGAATCATGGGGGTGGCCATGGCCTACGCCAGCCAGCCAACCCCCTCTTGATTCCGCCCCTGAATATATGGCAATAAAAAAGACGAAAACAAATTATATTTACTCATTTAAATGAGGAAAGTTAAATTTCTATGTTACTGAGTACTAACTCTTACTCCTACTGTGTACAAGTTTTGCTCATTTTAGTCAAATAAGCAAATTTTACAATCGGTTTTTCCTACCGTAGTATGATCATATGATGCATAAATTGAACAATAGCTTGCTAAAATAAGCTGAGAAAAAAAAAAGGAAAAAAAGAAGAAAAAAAAACAGTCTTATCCCTATCTTTTTTTTTTTTTGAAACAAATCAATTCATTAATAAAAAAGCCATCCATCAAAGCTACAATCGTTGGAAATATCTGTACATCTCTCGCACACATTGCTGGAATATACAGCCTTTTCGAAGAGACGGTCTAACGATTTTTGTAGCCATAAGGATGATTTTTATCTGATTCGCTTGAACGCATTTGAAAACTTGACAACCGTTGCGATCCCGAACAAATCTTTACCAACAAACTGACAATAAGGCAAAAGATGATTACCTTTTTTATAAACCCTAACACACAAACAAACCGTAAACATAAACAAACAACTAAACTAACAAAAACTAACGACTCCACCATAGGGAGACGGACGAATATCTACACTATTCGTGTAGATTTATTGAAACCTAAATTGAATTAAAGAAAATTAAGGGAAAAGGGTTGGAAATAGTCTAATTTTCAAAGAAATTAGACTATTTTCGACCTAAACGATCAAAATTTTGAAGAAACCCTAGAAGAGAGGAGGAGAGGCAAGGCGAGGCGAAAGATTTATAGCACATGATCATCACTTATATCATCATACTCATAGTCTTATCCATGAGAAAATACATGTTAATAAGTCTGAGAAACAACTCAGTGAAATCAGGGGGTAAAAATCGTAAATACTATGATATAATAAGGGCAGTATTGTAATTTAAGGCTGACAAGAAAGGTGGATGGAAAATTGTATCGTTAGTTGATTTAACGATGTATGGACTCAAAAATTGGTGTTACTGTTGAATCTGTCTACCTTTACTCTTTTTGAAATACACCCTAACTCAAATTATTTGGATCGAGAAATCGAAATCGATTGGTTATGATTGGTGTACGAGTGTCAACAACATTGAAATTTCCGGTGGTGCATCACATCGACATCACAATTTCAGTAATTCGACACTAATTAAATCTCATTCTATTTTTTTTACGAAACCCCAAACAAATCTTCATTAATTACTCTACTTGTTAACGATACGGCGGAAATTATTGCGAAAAATAGCGAAATTAGGGTTGTAATTTATTGATTGGAGGCCATTAGAAAAGGGAAGAGCGAGAGCTTCCATTGTTTTTAGAAGCTTACAGAAAAATTGAAGAAGCATTGTTGCAGGTATGAAGAAATATTCACTCTCGTACTATCTCTCTCCTCTGCTTCAAGTTGAGGAAGAATTGCAGAAATGTGAGAAGAAAGTCAATAAAGAAGAAGGTAGAGAAGTTACATCGGAGTATTTATTTTTTATTTTTTAAATAAAAATTTGGATAAAAGCAAGTAAACGATCGTCCTCTAAGTGCCGTTACGCTCTTACAGACATCCGCCGTACACATCATTATAATAATAATTTATGTAGCAAAGCATGGCCCACAAAAGAGCTGATTTATAATTTCTTGTTAATCAGATTGATCAACCGGGGTGAGCCCCTTATCCATATCTCTCTCATTGGCTAAACATGTATAGATTTCGTTAGGCCCTGAATCGCAACTTTTGCCGAACATACTCTTTAGCCCCAAGGTTCAGATGAAAGCCATGGGCTGGAAGGTGGGCTAAAAGTAAGTAACTATATTTATATACAAAGTATTATTAAAATAAAAATCATGCATTTTTCACAATTAAATTAATTACAACCTTTTTTTTTCGAATAATTACAACCTCTTTTTTAGGGTTGGCAAAAACTGACCCGACCCGAAAACCCAACCCAAATCCGACCTAAAAATAGCGGGCTAGGGTTGAGATTTTCGACACGAAAACTTAAATGAGTTGACACAAACCCGACCCGAAATTAATTGGGTTAGGTTAAGGTTGAAAATTCCAACCCGAAAATGACCCACTTAACCCGAATTTCCAAATATTAAAAAAAAAACCCTAACTATGACCGGCCTAGTCCATATATATAAGTATCAAATTATTTCACCGCCCCTCCCCCCACTTATCCTCTCTCCTCTTTACCAAATTTGGTCTCTCGGTCTCTTCCCTTCTCTCCTCTTTCCCAAATCTGACTTCGATTTTTAGTATGATGGATAATAATAACAACAGTTATTCATCGTCTAATTTGTTACAAGTTGATGATTATTTTCAAGAAATCAATGATGTTTTTTGCAGCTGATCCTTTTGTAGCTTTGTAATCTGACTGAAAAAAGAAAAAAAAAAAAAAAAAAGAAAGAGAATCATCTTTTTATTTCTGAAGTTTTGTACCGGCGGCGAGTATTAATTAGATTTTTTGTTTAATTTTTCTATTAGTAGTACTAATATTATTCTCTACTAGAAATATAGCGGGGAATTTTTGAGAAAGTAATAAAATTAATTATATGGAGTAATTATTGAGGCCTTTAATTCTTTGTTTTGTGATGATGAGTTGTATACAGTAAATTCAAGGTAAAGATTTTGTAAAAAAAAAAAAAAAAAAAAAAAAATCAAATTAGGTCATTTTCGGGTTGACCGGAACCTGAAAATATCAGGTTTGGGTTGAGATTTTCAAACCAAAAACTTAAATAGATCAGGTTTGGGTTGGAGGATAGCTGACCCAAAAATAGATGATCTGACCACGAACCCGATCCGACTTTATCCGTTTGCCACTCCTACTCTTTTTTCTTTTTTTAACCCCTCTATTTTTAAGGTGCTCCATAATATTGTACGGGGTATGAGATATATTGGGTACCCGTAAAGGAAAACGATGTTGGAACTTGGAACATAGTTGAAAGCTATATGAGAAATTACGTTTTTTTTTTTTTTTTTTTTTTTTTTTTTTTTTTTTTTTTTTTAACAAACAGGAGAGTGCATATAAATTGAGTAATAATGACTTGGAGGTTCTTGGTTAAAAGATGGCAAAACAACTTATTTATTATTATATAGAGTAAGTACTCTATTTTGATCAATGTTTGTTCTTTATATAAAGATAAAAGATATTCATGTATTTACGTGTTAAATTGTCTCAAAGTATAATGTCGGTACATCAACTCTATAATTTAAATTTATTCATAATTTAAGATATCGTTTGTTAAAATTTTGCATTGGCATATATACCGATCAAAAAAATTTTAAAATCTCGCAACTATTTACAATTTGAAGTTATTTTGTAAATTATTGTTCATATATAATAAAAAAAAAAAAACAATCTTTGTTTCAGATTACTTCTAATAATTTGACTTTTACAATATTTATATATGCACTTTGACTATATTTTTTTTATCAATATATAAAATAAAATGTTGTCATGTAAAATATTTTTTAATTTATTTATATTATATTGATATATAATTTAATATATATACAGTAGACACTTTGGAAGAGCATTCGAAGCGCCACGTAAGAAATATATACTTATTTCGACCAATAAGAAGAAAGATTTGTATTTTATTTTTGAATTAAAAAATTATGTCGCCACCTAGATAAAAGTAACGAATTAGATTTGATATATCTAAAATTTCAATGCCACGTAGATTATAATCCACGAATTAAATTATTTTAATGAAAAAAATAAAGTAAAAATATAGGAAAAGATAAATTTATTAATTCAATACTACGAGTATAAGAAATCAAAAAAAAAATACTACAAAATATTTAAATGATAAACGCTTATAATAAAGTTTGATACCTATCATTATAAGATAAATTTTGATAGTATTTATGATAAGAAATACAAATTGTTCATTAATTATAATTAAATTAAAATTTGTGATACCTACCATTATAAATTGACACATCATACGACACAAATAAAATTTCGTATCAATAAAAAACCTCATCAAGCGAATTTTGTGTTAATTTTTGGTCATCAATGGTCGGGTAATTTTTAGCCTAATTTTTAAAATCCTATGTTTAAATTAGTATTTCTAATTATTATTTAAATTGTATTAATTTGGGATACTCAACGATTATATATTTATATTTTATTTACTAAATGATCTTTTACATGCAGATCTAACACATCATACTAGTAGAAAAACAGAAATAGGCAACCCCCCAATGACAACGGTTTTGCCAACTCTACCTTTTTTTTTTTTTAAATTAGCAACGGTTAACCGTTGCCAATTAATTAAATTATTTTTTTAAAAAAAAAACCCATATACATGCACTCTCCTCTCCTTGGCCCTCTTTCTCTTCTCCTTCCCCTATTCCCCCTGTTTCTCTGAATCTCTCTAACCTCTTTGAATCTCTTTCTCTTCTCCTTCCCCTTCTGTTTCTCCTTCCCGTTTCTCCTTCCCCTTCTGTTTCTCCTTCCCGTTTCTCCTTCCCCTTCTGTTTCTCCTTCCCCTTATTTCTCGTCTTTCTCGCCTTTTTGGGGTAATTCAGATCCGTATTTTTTTGGGGTACGAATTGCGGAAAGGAGGAGGCGAAATACGAGGCAAGAGGTTAAGTTAAGTTATTTTTTGTCTTTAATATTTCATTCGGTTATTAGATTTTGTCAAATAATTTTACAGTTTTTTTGGTCAAAATTGGGAAAAATCGAACAAAAAAACCCTAAATTTTGAATTTGGGAGTTTTCAATTCGGTCCATTATTCTTGAAATTGTTTGTTCCATGTTGTTATGCTATGTTTAAGGAGTGTTTTGCAACAAAATTCATGAAAAATGGTTAAGTATTAAACCTTGTATGAGCATGTCTTTGTTCGATTTCGTTCTTTGTATAAATGGTTAGGTTTGTTTGTTATTGTGGGCTGTTTGTTGAAACCATTATGATTCAGGGAATCCTAAAAGGTTTTGACCAGGCAACAAATATTATTCTTGATGAATCGCATGAGAGGGTTTTTTCTACCAAGGTTTGATTTGAATCTCTTCGGTGTCTCTCTTTCTTTCCCCTTCTTTAATTAATTAATTTATTTTTAAAGTCATCATGAAGTTTTTCTATGTCTCAAGTCAAAACAGACCTACTTCGTATAACAGGTGAGAAAAATTTTCTCTTTTCTTTTGTCTAAAATGTTTTCTTAGTTCATGATATTTGCTTTTGTTTGTGTGCTTTTTGTTAGGAGTGGAATGATAATGCTAATTTTTGTTTGAAATATTGGTGTAATTATTTGTGGTCAACTCTAATGATGAGGTTGTTAGCTTAGGGTACTGCTTTTAGTATAACTTTCACTTAAATGATCTTGTTACTTTTATAATGTATATGTTGATGATGACGACGACAACAACTTTTTATGGATTTCGTGTAGGCCGATAATTTTGTGGCCTGTAAACTTATCCTTGATTTTCCAAGAGGATGTTTACTTCAGAGATTTGTGGTTGTTTTGACGGTTATGGTGCCACTTTTAATGTGACACTTACTTGAATGTTCTTGTTACTTTATATGTTTGACTATTTGCAATTAGGCATAGCTTGGACTATAAACTTAAAAATGGCTTTTTTTTACAGTTGATTTGCACTTGAACTAATCCAAGGTTGATGGAAAGTCTTTTATGATTGATCTCTGAATGTGGGAATGCAATGGCTTGCCTTTATTTGTTTAGCTAAGTGTGGAGTGTGTGAGTACATCTCATTAAGGTGATTCTGCATGAAGTTGAGGTTTATTAATTACGCAATAAGTGTAGAGAAGTGTTAGTACTTGTTCTAGGAATGCCAAAGTTGGTTGTTCATAATTTAAGAAGTTTTAAAGTTAGAAAAGAAAAAAAATTGTTTTCCTGAAGGAACTTTAGATTACACGAGGATAAATAAAATTCAGGATCTTAATTTGTACTCTAAAGTTGTTGCTCCCTTAGTTAATGATGATGCAGATACCCCAAGACATACATTATTGTCACTATATTGGCGCACATGTCATGGTTGTCTTGTTGAAAGATTAAGGGCTTATCAGAAGATAGGTAATGAAAATCTCTCTATACTTTATAAGCTTAAGTAAAGAAATCTTGCTGTGGTGGAAGTGTGGTAGCTCGCTCAATTGATACATTGGCAGTAACGGAGCTTGGTTTGTAGAGTGTTGCAGCTCATAGGAGAATTAGCACAATTTGGAGTGCTTCCTGCTTGGCCAGTAGTCACCTGAATAATTTATTGTATAAAGGCAATACATAATTACATATGATGATTTGAATGTTAAGGGAAGCCATTCTGTATCATAGGGGAGAGCTGGGAGTTCAAATTTTGATAGAATTTTCAATCATTGCGTTGATAGTATATATCTGTGTAACACAAAGGAGCCCTTTTTAAAGCAGATTCAGATTGTATAGCATTGTAGGCATTTATGTTTCTTGTATTCATTCCTCCCTCCCCCCACCCCGTTGTTACACAACTCCGTTGTTTCAAGCTTCGTAAACTTTTTATCTACTCTGTTCACTATGTCTGCTACTATCTAATATACAGTAGCTGCTTGTTTAGAATTTTGAGTCTAATAGATCATTTTTCTCTATTAACTAAGATCAGTCTTGTGGTTTGGGATCTTTGGATCCATACATGGGGTGCGAGTTGTGTGTTTGCATTGGTGAAGTCAGGTCCTGGTTCGAATGAGGGGAAAATTGACCCTCCTCCGGTGACGATTTCTGAACCCTTATCTTTATTGATTATTTTTTGGTTGCATTGAGAAGGAGGTTTGTATGTACTTGATTGGTTTCCAGTAACATTAGTTGCTGGCCAGGGGGTGTGTGAATTTTGTTGTTGGTATTTGATTTGCTAGACTAATTTGTTGTGCTTGATTTGGTTGCCAATAACATGCTTTGTGAGTACATGCTTTGTGACTCCCTGTTGGGGTTGTGGTGGTTTATTTTGCGATATAGTGAGTCCCTTTGTCGTGGTCTGATTTTGCAATATAGAGTCCCTAAGATCTCATTGATTTAATTTGAGAGATCATTCTTGTTACTAAATCTAAATGATGAAGGGACTCAGCTGATTTTGAAATGACCTGTTTGATTTGCTCCAATTATAACATTGTTGAGGTAACAAACAGGATTTCATTTCTTGTGATCAAATTACAATCTCTCTGATGGATTTAAGATGTCACTCATGATTGGTTCAATGTGTACACAAACCTCAAGCTACTGCTGCCCTACTTTCTGTCTGGTACGCAGAGGATTTGTTTGAGCTCTGGCTTTCGGGTTTGCTGCTGTTACTGCTATCCCTGCTGCTGCTGTCCCTGCTTTTCTTTGCCTGCTGATGCTGTCTGCCTGCTGCTGCTGCTGATTCTGGAGGTTTCTGCCCTGCTGCTGTTATTCTTTCTTTTTTTCCTGGTTTGTTGCTATTTGTAACCTCCAAGTTTGGAGGGGTTTGTATTTTTTTCACGTAGCGTATTTATTTGTGTATGAGGACACGGTGCGGCTGTACTTTATGAGGGCTTGCCCTTTTTTCTTTTAGTAATAATATCCCTTTCTTACCTACCAAAAAAAAAAAAATGATTACCTCCTAAAATGTTGCCTTTGAGATTATTAGCTTTTTGCTTACTTACCAAAAAAAAAAAAGAATAGGTCAATAGCAACTGTTAACCGTTGCCAATCATTTAAAAAAAAAAAAAAAATGGTCAATGGCAACGGTTAACCGTTGCCAATTGCTTGAGTTGGCAACGGTTTTGAACCGTTGCCAATTATTTTGGAATTTGGCAACCCTCAAATACGCAACGGTTCAAAACCGTTGCCTTTGGGGGGGTTTGAACCGTTGCCAATTTGCCCTTTTCGTGTAGTGTCATACGACACAAATAAAATTTCGTATCAATACAAAACCCCATCAAGCGAATTTTGTGTTAGTAAATTTGTATTAGTTTTAGGTCATCAATGTCCAGTTAATTTTTATAATCTTATGTTTAAATTTATATTTGTAATTATTAGTTACATTGTATTTATTTAGGATACTTAACGATTATTTGTTTATATAATGGCATACGATTAAATGTTGTATACTTAATATATGGATGACTTTGGTTATTTTTGGAGATGATGAAAATATTCCAATGCATAAATTTGATTTTTGCAATTAGTAATGGTTAAAATTGCATTATAAGTGTGTCATGTGATGTTTTATCTAATTTATTACGATGAACTTTTTTAATATTTTTTATAATTACATAATTAAAAATATTAACGATAACAAATATGTATTGACCGTACAAAGTTCATAATTTTTGAACCGTGTTGAATCATTGTTTGTAAGCGTATCAGGAATCAAGAATATAAAGAGTGGATTTTTTGGTGTCTTTAAAAAAAAAAGATTGAATTTTTTGGTGGTTGTACAAGAAAAGATGCTTTTGGTTTCGGCCTTTTACACCCCAATTCGAGCTTATCTGGTACTTAAGTGAGGGCCTACTAGACTTTTCAGTCTACCTTTTTTACATTAAATGTATCATAAAAGAGAAAAAGAAAACTTAATTCGATTATTAAAATAAATTAAAGTGGGTATATATGCTGTGTTGGCATCATAAAGTCCAATGGTAAGCCACCTTTTGATTTACCGCCTCTCTGTTTGAGGAGTTTCTTAGGACGTTAATAAATCCAACACATGAAAAAACCCATTTTCAAACTATGATTTATGTTTTTGCCCATCTTATTTTTTTGGTTTATAATCAATCCACATTGAAAGTTAGTACGTATTAAAAAATAATCTTAGACATATTGTCAATTTGTCATGTATTAAAGGTGATCATAAATCTGATTAAGATGAACTTTTACTTGCTTATAACAATTGCCTGTTTCGAGTTAGAGGGGTAAAGTAAAATTTTAAATTTATGACGGGTAATTCATGTTGTTTCGGCCTAAGACTAAATTACCCAAAACTCATGTTTTGGACTTGCAAAACATGCCTGAAGTTTGAAATATTGTCCAAATTACTAGCAAAATAAATAGCCCCAAAATCAGCCTTAGTTAGATCGAGTAAAGTGGGTCAAATCAAAGTGACAGCTCTAACAATATGTATAAAAAAGGTTTCCGATGATATATTGGTATACCGAGTAAAAAAATAAAGTATGGATATATGATGCCAAAAGTAGTTGCAGTTAGTAAAATATTACTACCAAAAAAAAAAAAAAAAAGTCAAAGAAAACACATAAAATTTAAGATGAGTTATAGAAAAAAAAAAAAAAAAAAAGCTTGAATATATACACAGACTTAGACAAGGGAACATTAAGAATAAAAGGGTTGGGGAAAAAGGCTTCCCTTAGCTAATGAGAAGCCAAATATAAGCAGAGTACATCACTTCCTTTGCTGATTTGTGCAGCTTCTTTTTGCACACCTACCAACCCACCAAAATCTATTTAATTCACTATCTAGTTACATCATATAGTGATCAAATTCAAGTTATTGCCTCTAATTTTTGTACCTGTAAATAAATTTTACTCTAGCATTGCTCATTAGCTTTCATTGAGCAATTTCATGAAATGCTAGGGACCTTGAAAATGCCGCGGGATTGGCTTGTAGAGCTAAAGATGATGCTTCAACACCAGCTGCATTGTTGTTTATCTCATAGTTGTTGACATCCTTAGCTTGTTGTAACCCTCCAAAAAATGCTACTCTCCCGATTGAAGAGCTAGCATTGTGATTGTTGTTCTTGACTCCGAGAATAGTCCATATTGAGCTCTTAGAAGCCTCTATAGGATCATTGATCTTCAGTGTCTTTGGCATTAAGTTTTCGAGTTCTTTGTCATTGGAAGACTCGTTGTTGTCAGTGTTCAATGGCTCCAATGTCCTACCCTCCCTAGAATGTTTTCCTAGGGAAGAAGAATTATTAGGACTGGAATTTGTAGATGACTGATCAGAGTTTAATGACTGAGTTGGTATCCACTGCAGATTGCAAGGTCCTGCAGCTATGCTGTCACCCCACTGAGGCGAGGATGTCGAGTAGAACGATACAGGAAACCCTGATTGCCAAGAGACAGGGTTCCAACTGTAAGGAAAGCATGGAACCGGCTGAGGACTCTCTATTGTCCCTCCATTACAATTTGCTTCCTTCATGGAGACCAGATTAGGATTCGAGAATGACACCGAGTTTTTCTGTGAATCCTTGGAATAATTAGGAGGTGAATCCATCCCAAAGGCAAGAACTGTCCCATCTGGCCTCATCACTTGGTGAATTAGGCAATCAGAGGCTCCCGGAATCACTAGATGGCGGTGATGAGAAGCCGCAGAATTCTTGTTCTTCCGTCTTCCTGCACCCACAGGAACATTCCTCATAGAGCCACCAGCAGTCCAGTATCTTTGACAGCTTTTACAGAAGTGGCGCGGCTGGTTAACATTATAGTTGTTATAGTAACAGAATTTTGTGTCCATGCTACTACACCTAGCACAAGGGACAATTTTATCAGGTTTTTTGAGAGGGTTTTGGTCATTTGACTCAGAATTACTGCTTGCTTGATCACTTTGGTCTTGATCTTTCTTAGGTTGGTCTTGGGATGAGCAAAATTTGTCTATGGTACAAGTTTTCGGCTTTTCGGTGTCTGTTGAAGGGGTAGTTGGTGTTTTAGGCTCATCTAAAACTGAGGTACAAGATAGTTCCCCTTCTCGCTTGGTTTCCATTGCTTCTTTTGTTATTTTTTCCTGAATTACAAAAGAAAGAACACCAACAAACATTAGACTATTTTCGCATTTAAGTACTGATTTCAACAGGGACAAAAAGGGTTTTATGAATCTTGCTTATCTATAGACGTACTGAAAATTACATGAGCACAACACCAGGAAACAAAATTTTTGGGATGATTTTGGGTGAAAGTCTACCATTTTGATAGTACAATTAATTAAAGCTTGAAAAACACAAGAACTTGTTGTCTAAATTATTGATTGAAACCAGATCATTGAAGAATATATAAAATACAAAACTTACGGATATAATTAACAAAACTTTGAAATTGAAGATAAGATGAAATTAGTGATCAAAGGATGGACTAAAAGTTGGTTGACCACAAGTCCACAATATTTACAAGGATCCGAGTGTTTGTTTCAGATTAGCTGTTACCAATTGTCTAAAACTTCACCCAACAAAAAAAAAAAAAAAATGACTTGTCAATAAGAATTATAATTTTCTCACAAAGCTTAAGATATCATTAGAAAATACTCCTACATAGTATGTATACGCTAATTATATCATGCACCTAAGAGCATAAACAATGTGTTCGAAATATAAAAGGGTAACTGCAAAGACTGCTAAGCAAACCAGAATTTAGGGAAAATCGGTTTCATGATATCCAAAATAAACCCACAAATGATATCACATTTAAAAAATCAAAAAATTGGTTAAATCAAGGAAAACAAAGAACAACCCAGTTCAAATTCATGAATTTCACCATAAGGGTTAAACCCAAAATCCCAACTTTACAAAGATAAAGTACAGAAATTTAATTAAAAAAAAATAAAAAACAAACCTCATTTCCCCTGATTTTGTCCTGTTTAGAGCAGAGAAGATTCTGATCGCAAGTA
Source organism: Chenopodium quinoa (assembly GCF_001683475.1). Classification (NCBI taxonomy): domain Eukaryota; kingdom Viridiplantae; phylum Streptophyta; class Magnoliopsida; order Caryophyllales; family Amaranthaceae; genus Chenopodium; species Chenopodium quinoa. Next base: position 8,429,435 of record NW_018742418.1, on the reverse strand, counting down.
CTTTCACAATCATATTCAAAATCAACAGCAGCAGAAGAAGGCTCAAAAACCGATGCACTCACAAAATCATCATTAATATTTGAACCTACTTGAATCGTCTTCCCAAAAAGCTTAATTGAAAAATCTTCATAATTCTCTGACATATTTATTCTTTTGGCTATAAAATAATTTTACATAATTTGATTGACTCGTCGAGTTGAGGATGATCAGTTGCAGTAAGAAAGGAGAAGAGAATATATAAAGAAATGAAAATTAGGAATTGTGGGGGTGAGAATTGAAGGTGAAATGCCAAGTCATCAAAAGAGGAGAGATTTAGAGCCACAAAATGAATGTGGGGGTGTTAGGAGAAGATCTTTAAATGCTTTAAGAGAAAAAGAAAGTTTGGGAAAGTGTCTACTTGCCCTTTGCTTTTTTGCCCATGTCAGCATTTTCTCTCCGAAATCTTGTTTACCATTTTCTTGTCTACACTATTTCAAGTAGTGGCCCAATCCTCCTGGCATGCATACTATAATTAAAATAAATTAAATATAACAAATTAATTTGAATTATTCACCTTTTGCTTCATTGGTTGTGGGATTATATTGTGATCCTTTTTTTCACATCCATGAAATTTTTTTATTGAAATTTAATGAACCTTTTTCTTGCACTTTTAAAAAAATTTTATTCATACTTTTTTGTCTCTCTAAGGTGGTGTTATATGATGATTTTACCAAAAATATACTTGGTATTAAGATAAAACCCTATCCTATTCCCTTTATTTAATTTTTGCTGAATTGAAATAAATTTTAGTAATTTTGAATTTATTTATACTAAACTTAAATTATTGTAGCAAACTAATTCTCTATTATATTTGTTTTTTAAAGTTACTAATTTTTACTAATTATTTATGTTGATTTGAATTTATTTTTACTGAACTGATCGAAATTATTATTACAGATTTGACGTTATTTTTACTAAATAGTAGTATTATTTTAAGGTGAAGAGAACATGTTCTAGTTTGATTGAATATAGGTCTATAATTACATGAATAGAATTGAATTTGAATGATAGACGTGTCGTGTACCTAACAACAATAACCTAACAAAACCACTACTATGTAGATAGACAAGTAAGGATCGAATCCCAAAAGACTATGGTTTGACTAATTAAACTGACTCAAATAGATACTAAACAAGTAACCAAACACAATAGTGAGAATTAATAACTAAAGGACTAATTAATAAAGCAATTAAATCTAAATTATATAACAAATCAAATCCTAAAAGCATGCAAGGTTAAGCATCACCACGATAACAATTAATGCAATAGTTGTTCTACCCCTAACATATAATTCAATTGATTATTGAGGAAGAGTAATTTCTAAATAGTACCAATGGTCTTTCTCAAGTTGTCAATGACTTCCCTAATCACAATCAAACCTACTCTTGTGGAATCATGCAAATTAGAGACATTAAGCACATTACCTTGATTCCTAATCATCCATTCAACTACTCTCGTGATGAATTTCAAACCCTTAATTGATTTATTCAAACCTGTTAGAACCCAACCCTCGTCGCCATTAAAACAATGGATTAATAACAATACTAATTATCCCTAATCTAGTATTGACATGAGCACAATCAATTAAGCATATCAATTGCAATTATCATTAGAGAATTTAAAGAATTAAATCATGCATTAACCATATTCGGGTTCCGCTAGATCTTGGAATAAGGAAACTACTCACACATATTTTTATGAAATCAAGAATGATATTCAATAAAGAAAATATAATTAACAATAATAAAATAAGAGAATTGAGAGAAGAAATCAATACTTGGAATTAATTATGAAATCTTAAAAGCAAAACCCTAGAAAATAATGTAGAAGAACGTAATACCAAAAACTCTAAAATAATGTATGTAAGTGATAAATAAAAGACTATCTAAAACCTATTTATATGCTAGAAAAATAGTAGTAGTCTTTACTTAAGATTAGGACTCCTAAAATCCCAAAAATAGAGCTAATTCATAAAGAGGCCGCAACTAGGCTGCGGACAAGGTCGCGAGCTGGAATAAGGCTGTGGAGTAGGCTGACAACCTTGTGTTTCTTGCTCCCTTGTGAACCGCAATCCAAAGAATTTGATAAATACCTTAACACACAACTTACTCTGATACCATGTCAAGAATAGAGAGAATAGTTTTTTATAGTTGTATTACTGTATGAATAAGTATATATATATACAACCTAACAAGAGATTAGGATTGGTAACATTGGCCCAATAGCTATACAATATAAGGCTCAACAGACATGAAATTGACTTTCCCATGCACTAACACGTATTTTCTTGCTCATGTATGTTGTGTCATAGCTTAGCTCTAAAACCATAGATCAAACATAAAATAAACCTCTGTTTCATCATTTTTCTTCTATGTCGTGGGAAGGCCAATGCCCAAGAAAAAACAAAAAAAAAAATAAAAATAAAAAAACTAACAAAAATAATAAAAAAAAAAATTTACTCATCAAGCACAATATATATTATCATCATATGCTTGTGCTGGCAAAGCTTTCTTTCTTGTTAGATCAAGTTTTGCATTGAGTTGGTGCCATCTTTATATCCATAATAAAACGCGGTAAATGCTGACTAAAAATCCGATGATGATAAAAAAACATCTCCATCCAATATTAACTTACCTTATTTTTAAACCAGTAACGTAACAATAAAATCTAGTGATCCACAACTCCAGGCCACAAAGGAGATACGAAGAAGAAGTAACTTTCCAGCATATTACTTTTGCAAAGGAACCTGACACGTGGCCACAAAAACCCCCAGCCAAAAAAACATGTCACGACGAATAAAAAAAATAAATACAAAAGTGGTAATTTTTTTTTTTTGTAAGGTAAGGAATATAACATTAGAAACCCCTCATCACGAGGGACAAAAGTGGTAAAATTATTGATCCCTTCTAAATGATACAGGTAAAAGACACATACAATAAGGTTCCCTCTAGGTTTTCTCCTTGAGAGGGTTTTTTGGTTCCCTCTAGGGTTTATTTCTTGGGAGAGTTTTTCTAGCCTCTATTGCTAGATTATTATTATTTTTATTTTATTTTTTTTTTTTTTTTAAGGTTTTCCTTCACTCTTGCCTCAATTGTAAATTTTTGTAGGGGCTTTCACCGGTGTTTTTATCAGTGGTAAACCCCAAAAAACTTTTTAATTGCTTTCAATAATGGATCCCATCTTTTATGATGGTGTTATTCTATTAGGCTTAATTTCTTTGTTTGTTCGACTGCAAAATATTGAAGATTTAGGGTTTCATAATCTCCGGATGTATCTAGAAGACCATATGAGTTTTTTTCACCCATACAACTACGTATCTGTGGATTTCAAGCCGAATTAGTGCTAACTCACAGATTGTATTGCTTCAGATGAAGTTTCTTACACTACAAGAAAACAACCGATTTTCGACGGACTTTTTCCGTCGGAATAAGCGAAAAATTCCGTCGGAAAAGGTCTGTCGCAAAACACTTCGTAGGAAATTTGGGTCATTCCGAGGGAAATTCCGTCGGAAATGGCCTTTCCGACAGAATTATTTCCGTCGTAAAAGGATTTAACTTTCAACGTCAGTCCGTCGCAAATTTCCGACGGATTTTTCCTCGGAATAATTCGTCGGAACAGTTAACTTATGACGGAATATTCCGTCGGAATCTACTTTTTCCGACCGAATATTCCGTCGGAAATTTTATTAAAGAAAAATAAAAAAAAGCCCCCACCCCCACCACCACCCATACCCACCCAGCGAAACCCCCCACCACCACCCATACCCACCCAGCGAAACCCCCCACCAGCCCACCCATACCCATCGAGCGAAACCCCACCACCAGCCAACCCCACTAACCCACAACCCACCACCACTACAACCCCTAACCCACACCCACACACCCACCCACCCATACCCACCCAGCGAAAACCCCCACCAGCCCACCCATACCCACCCAGCGAAACCCCCCTAACCCATACCCCCACCCACGAAACCCCCCTAACCCACAACCCACCACCACTACAACCCCTAACCCACACCCCACCCACCCATACCCACCCGCACCAGCCTACCCATCCCTACCAGCGAAACCCCCCTAACCCATATCCCCACCCACGAAACCCCCCTAACCCACAACTACCCACAACCCACCACCATTACAACCCCTAACCTATAACGACCCACAACCCACCACCACCGAAACCCTCAACCCACAACCTACCACCACCGAAACCCACAATCCACCACCGAAACCCCCAAAACCCACAACCCACCACCACCGAAAAATATCCTGAAAAACCAAATCGAAACAAAAACCAAAAAATCGAAAAAAAACAATTTATACATTACATAGTTTAAAAATCCGAAAATCATGATTTACAAACTTACATTATAAAATTTATAAATTTACATTACAATCTCATCAAAAAAATAATTATAATCATAAATTTTGTAAAAAATTAACCTAGATCTACAAACTAACTAATATTAAACCTATATTTTCGGTGCTTGACGCGACAGCTGTTACGGTTTTCCTTGTTGTTGTTGTTGAGAGGAGACAGGGGAAAAAGGAGAGCAGAGAGAAAGAGAAAGGGGAAAGAGAGGAAAGAGAAAGAGAAAGGGGAAAAAGGAGAGAGAAAGAGAAGGAAAGAGGCGGTGACTAATTACCTGGGCACGGGCCGGGTTGGCCCGCGTGCCGCCCGGCACGGCCCGCCGTTCGGCGCAGCCCGGCACGACCCGAATTCAAGCACGGCACGGCACGAAGATTAACTCCCGTGCCACGGACAGGGTTGAGAATTCCCAGGCACGGCCCGGCACGAGCACGACCATGGCCCGCCGTGCTGGCCCGTCGTGCCGGCCCGCAGGCACGGCCCGGAACGACCCGCGGGCCAACGGTAATATTACCGTTTATTCTAGCTCCTTAATAAGCCAAAAAAACGGCTAGTTTTTTGCCAATTTGCTCCCCAAAAATTCTATAAATACTCACCTCCATTTCATTCCCAAATCACAAAATCACAATCTCTTCTTCTTATCTCTTATATTCTCTAAATCTCTAATAATCCTTATTTTCTTAAATTCTCTAATTATTCTCTTAAATTCTCTAATTATTTTCCTAATATCGGAAAAAATTAAAAAGTTCGTAATCGTAATTAGTGGAGCGTTGAAGCACGGTTGTAAGATCTAAACTAATCTTAAATTTATTATTGTTTTATTGTTATTATTAGAATAATCTTGTTTAATTATTATTGTTGTTAATTGTTATTGTTGTTGTTATAATTGTTGTTATTAATTATTATTATTGTTACAATTGTTGTTATTATTTATTTTTGTTGTTATTGTTATTGTTATAGTTGTTGTTATTAATTATTATTATTGATATTTTTATTGTTAAAATTGTTGTTATTAATTATTATTATTATAGTTAACCACTTTTTATTAAAAAATTAATTGTTAATTATGGCATCGAACAACCCATTATCTAGGTCTAGGGGGAAAGGCCGACTTATCCGTAGTAGTAGTTCTAGGGAACCACCAAATACAACGAGCCCCCAAATTACGAGTCAAACCAATGACCCCATTTACTTCCCCCCGGGCTATGAGCCATATAATACGTCGGGATTTCCAGCACCACCACTAAACCAATTTCCACTACCACCATACCAATTTCCACCTAATTATATCGGTGATCAACAAAACTATTGTTCTAGCCAAGGTAGCCAAGAAAGTACCCGAGTTCCCTCCGGTTCTGTCCTAAGTAAAGATGGTGAACAATGGGCAAAATGTAAAACATGTAATAGTGTATTCACGGCAGTTACCAAAAACGGGACGGGACACTTATCTAGACACATGAAAGCTTGTGCAAAACCAGCTAGTGATCCAACCCAGCCCAAAATTTCCCAATTCCATCCATACGGCTTTACATACAACTATGAGAGGGATAGGGATGAACTAGGAAAAACGATAGTACACGCCGAACAACCTTTTCTTTTCTCGGAAAGTGACGCATTCAACACCTACATTAACAAAGCACTACAACCCCAACATAAAAGAATCTCTAGGAAAACCGTTCGTTCCGCCGCAATGAAAAATTTCCTAGAGTACAAAGTCCGGTTACAAGCCGAATTGAGTAACCTTAACTGTAGAGTATCTTTAACAGCCGATTCTTGGGATAGTGGTTATAAATATCACTATTTATGTGTGACTTGCCATTGGGTAGATGATCAATGGATGTTACAAAAAAAGAATAATACATTTCAAAATGCTGGAATACCCACACACCGGCATTAACATTGCTCACCATTTAATGCAAGCAATAGACGAATACAACCTTCGAGATAAAATGATGTCTATGACTTTTGATAATGCAACCTCTATGACATACACAACTAATCTTATCAAACAAAACTTAACCGATGTACTATTAGACGGTGAAGCTCTTCATACTAGATGTGTTTGCCATGTACTTAACTTATGTGTACATGATGGAGTTCGGGCAATTGGCCCATACTACAGCAAAATCAGAGATGCTATTATGTCTATTAATAGCTCTAACATGAGATACCAAGAATGGAAGAGTTTTCTAAAACAACAAAAGATAAGGGTAATAAAAATTAGAACCGATTGCCCAACTAGGTGGAATTCCACCTATGACATGTTAACAAAGGCAATTGAGTACAAGGGCCCGTTAACATTATTTTACAACCAAAAATTTCCACAAAATGCTTTGTATGATGATGATTGGAATAACTGTGAAAGATATATGCAATTTTTACAGTTATTATATAACATGACATATTGTTTTTCTACTGTTTACAATCCTTGTGCTCAAAACTTTCTTTCTAATGCATGCTTATTCGCCCAACTTTTCGCTGATCATCGCCATCAAAGTGATTATGATCAGTATCTTCCAGCAATGGAAAAAAAGTGGCGTAAATATTATAGTGAGATTCCTTTGATTTATATTTTTGCTTCCATATTAGATCCTAGGTAAAAGTATGAAAACACATTTATGTTAGTTGACATTTACTTTCAATGCACGTTTCTTGACGATGATGTAGAAAACTATAAGACTAATGTGAAGGATCAATTTTTTGCTTTATATAGAGTCTATGAAGCCAAATATGGCACCGTTCCTCGCTCAGGGCCTTCCCAACCATCCAAAAACGTAAGTAAGAAGGCCAAACATTTATTTTCACAAGCTACTAACTTGATTTCAAGGTTTTCAGGTGATTCATCAATCAGGAGAACGCAAAGCGACGTCTCGGAGTTGCAGATGTACCTGAGTTACGACTTCACCAAAGGCATGGACGACGATGAGATAAACAGCCTCGACCTCCTTGCATGGTGGAAACAACAAAGCTCGAAGCATCCAACTTTGGCGGCAATGGCACGAGACATTCTTGCTATCCAAGTTTCCTCCGTCGCCTCCGAACGAGCTTTCAGCGCATCCAGAAGGGTTTTAGACGATAGAAGAACAAGTCTAAAACCCGAAACACTAGAAATGTGCGTGTGTTTCAAAGATTGGTTGGATGCGGAAAATCGCTCACAAGACCGTTCTTACGACCACAACGACAACGAAGAAGGAACCTCCGCTTCCGGTTCGGGTTCGGCTAGTTCCCAATCTATGCAACTAGCCGATGACCTTGAAGGCGAAGGCGAAGAAGAAGACGAGCAAGAAGAAGGAGAAGAAGAATAGACAATTATTGTATATTGTACGATTTTAAAAATATCAATTTTATCATTTTCCAATTTTTGTTTAATACCATCATTGTATGATTTTTATCATTGTACAATTTTCTCAACTCAAGTAATAATAATATAAAGTACGCATTATTCACATCCAAAGTCCAATTTGCCTTTTTTCCCGTTTTGTTACAATTTGTAAATTCATATTAAAATAAAATAAAATTATACCAATTACTAATAAATCATAAACATTAAATTTTAAAGTAATAGTATAAAGTAAATATATAAATATAAATATTGAATATACAAATTATAAAACATAAATATTCAACTTATAATTATAAAATTCATAATTTAATAACTTATAACTTATAAGTTATAAACTTATAACTTATAAGTTATAACCTTATAAAACTTATAATTATAATTTTATAACTTATATACATTATAAACTTATTAATTTATAATGTTGTCATATATATATAAAAAAAAAAAAAAAAAAAAATTATTTGAAAACTGCACCAGCCCGCAGGCCAGCCCGCAGGCCGGCACGTGGCCGGCACGGCACGAGGGCCGTGCCGTGGGATGGCCTGTGAAAATGCCCGGCACGGCACGGCACGAAATCCTGGGCCCGCTGGCACGACCGGCACAACACGAACCAGCCCGTGGCCCGCCAGGCACGGCCCGCGGCGGCACGGCCCGGCACGGTGCCCAGGTTTAGCGGTGAGGGCAAGATAAGAGGAGAGAGAAAGAGAAAGGGGAAAAAGGCGGAGAGGGAAAAGAAATAGTAACCCACGATTTTTTTTTTTATTTAAATTTCGACGGAAAATTTTCCGTCTCTTTCCGACGGACAATATTTCCGCCGAAAATTGTAAATTCCGACGGAAATTTCCGTCGGAAAGACTTGGGAAATTGTTTGACTTTTTCAAAACATTTCCGACGGAATTAGTTTCCTCGGAAATAATACCTTCCGACGGAAATTTCCGTCGGAACTTTTCCGAGGGAATTTCCGTCAGAAATAACCTTTTCCAACGGAATTTTCCGACAAATCGAAATTCCGTCGGAAAATTTGAAATTTCCGACAAAAATTGTGTCCGTCGGAAAAAGTCCCTCGGAAATCAGCCTATTTCTAGTAGTGTTATTAAGGCGATTGTTGATCGAATCTGCGATATAACTAGTTTTAAGGTAATTTGTACTTGTGTTGGAATTTTAACTTTTCTAGGAATAGTTTGTAAGTGCCATTTGGCTATCTTTCATCAATGAAATCCTTTTTCTTGTTAAAAAAAAAAGGTAAAAGGCACATACATGTCACATACAATGTAGAGCACATACTCTGAATTGGTAAAATCACCAATTCATCTAACAAAGTTAAAAACGAATAGTAACAAAACCATTAAACCAAGATCATGACTTAACATACATGATAATTGCCATATATGACCACAGATTTTTGTCAAGTTAGGCAGAAGGATGAGTTTAGGCAGATGTAGCATCATATAGTTAACTTAATTAAGCAATAAGTTTGAGTTTAAATCGAGATTATAGTAATTTTTTAGCAAAAAGCCGAAAATGGAGTTAGGCGATTAAATATTTATGACCACTAATTGTAGGTTACACTAATGACAGATTAGAGATCGACTAAAGATGGGTCATTTATGGTAAGAGATTAAAGGCCATAGAAAAGAAACTCTTTAGAGCAGCAAAATTTAGCACATTTCTGGGTAGCATAAAAGTTGTCCTGCCAAACTTGAATTGTCTGTTAATTATAATTTGGAGTATTCTAGAATGACATAAGTCTGAACTACGTCATAGTATGACATATTGTTAAATGATGTCAATGGGATGAAGTTAACTAAGAGTTAGGTTGGACTAACATGAATTTGTAATTGATTGAGTTGATCATGTGAAAGGTAATTGTCATTGAAAATCAATAGATATTTCTCAAAACAAAGACAATGGAGAAGGTGTTCACATCAATTCAGACCATGCCTAATTCACCAAGCACCAATCTGGAGCGATTCATTCCTGTTTTGCTAGTCACTAAGGAGTCTGGAGATGTTTGGTATGCTCGACTTGGTCACATTTCTTATAGGGTGTACAAAATTTTCAAATTTATGCTCAAATAAAGGAATGTTTATTATGCGTATGTCAATATGTAAAAAATGATACTACGTATTCTTTATGCTTGCAAAGTGCAAAATAATTTTGAGTATTCGTTATTAAAAAAAAAAAAAAAAATCAAGTTTCTTGTAAACTAGGATAGATGCATCAATTTGAAACAATGCATCATTTAACTCATTATATACAAAGTATAATACATCTATGTTCTAATTCATGCTCTCTTCTACCTCTTTTTTTATTGCTCCATAAAGTAAAGTTTACAGCTTCACATTATTAACAAACTATGCAAAATGGATTTACAAATGGTGTTGATGAGAAGAGGAGAGAGCAAGTAAAGAAATTTACCAATACTAAATTTCTTACCTTAAAAAGAAGCTTTCTTAACACAAAATGAAATCTTACTTCATGTATATCGAGATGTGGATGATATCTGAATTCGTAACCTTTTTGTCACTCTTACCGGATGCAGATGAGATCTCTTGATATTATGTTAGAGGACCCAGCTAATAATTATCAATAAGCTTATTAAAAAGTCAAGAGATATCAGGTGCAACTATGAGCACTAACCTTATTTGATTCATCTAAAAGTTTCTAGAACATACACAAATGATCCACCAAAACATTGGGCTTAGATAATTTGGGCCACACCAACACTAATGAGAAACAACAAAACAAATCAAGTTCATGTTGTCGCAATCCTCATGACAGAACAAAATCTTAGGATAATAGTTGTAAAAAATACTTGTATAATTTTAGCATTTGGATCAAAAACAGATCCTGCAGATTTTCTAATAAGCATAACTATACAGGTTTAACTCTATTTGCCAGAAATTTACAGTACTTAAAGTCAGATGTAAGAAAGGATAGATCATTAGATCATTCATCACTGTTCATGGATCCCTGAACATGTTCATTTGTGTTACTTATACTTGGGATTGGATGTCAAATACAGCCATACAGGTTATACATATCTGAGTCTGACTCTCTGACATGCCACCCGTCAAAGTTTAGGATACAGGAACAGTACCCGAAATGTGCTACCTCATTCGATAATATTTGCAACTTTTTGGTATTATTTGTGAGATATAGAAATTCAAAAGTTGCAAATATTATATAACGGAGGTAGTACATAACATACTTTTTAACCAGAATAATCTGTATCAAGAGATAGAGTACCTCAAAATTGTTGTCTGAAATTCTAATATTTAATCTACTCGAGTAGATTGCACGACTCTAAGCCACTCTCCCCTGCATCTGCCCATCGTTCAAAGTGGTATGAAGTGTCTGACTGCAAGGTAAAGTTTCCATACCAACATCGTTCTCATTTCCTGTCAAAACGGATGTGGCAGCTAAAATGCTAATTTGAAGTAACAGAATGGCACCAGTGAATTTGAGAGCGAAAAAAGTAGAGGTAGAAAGATGTAGATATGTTCAATTATATGAGTTTACACCGCTAACCTGTGAGATAATATTTTTCATAAAGGCTAGATACCTATAGAATCAGTCACGTAAAACCAGTTCAATTATAGAAGTCTGTTTAGACCATCTCCAGATAATTGTCTATTTCAAATATAATATCCTTTGAGTCTTAAAACCAATAAGTAGTACGAGGAGCTAAATGAAGAACAAGTGTATACAAACTGAGTCGGATCACCAAGATAGCCAGTGGTGACTGAACTTACTGCAGTCAAAGTGATACTCACGAAAGATTCACTCGATGGACCAGGCCCACTTTCCTATTGGATCGGTTCCTGCAATTGAAAGATATGTATGTAAAGATCAGGAGTGCAGCCAAGTTGGAACTTCAAGAACATGAAGGTAAACATATTTTTTTTGAATATTCAACATGATTTAAGAGAAATCAAATCTTATGAGTTTCATTTCTTTTCATAAGCATATCCCCTTCCCGAGTTAATTGTAACAGCAATATAGTAGCACATTAATGTCAGAGTTCATCAATAGGCTTACTCTTTTTTCTCTTAATATCTGCTCCAAAATTGTTTACCTTTCATTTCCCCAATGCCTGTACTTTGATCTTTTTCAGATGTTATTACCTTTTCATTATTTTCCCCTTTATGGTAGCAAACTAGCTATACACAATATTTCGTTGACGTTCAAAGCCATTATTGCAAGTAAAGACCAAAGTGGAACATGGGTTGCATTGCTGTATGCTGTACTTGGAACTTGTAGAAATCGTTCAATATTAGATGCACAATAAGCTTCAATTAATCAAGTTCCCAGAGTTTAAGTGTTTAATGATATCAAGACCCTTTGTCAAAAAAAATGATATCAAGACCCTAGTTTGAGGTTGCAAAATGAAGCATGACAGAAAGAGATACCTGAAGCATGTAAGCCATCATCTGAATCTGAATTTAAAAATCCTGGCAAGCAATTACAATATTGTAAGTTTAAGCAATAATCAGAATCGTTGCATAACTCCAGACGAAACCATGCATAACTGGTACTTATTATTTTTTTGAAGAATAACTGGCACCCATTTAAAAGGATCTCAACTTCAATAACAAGCTTTTTACATTAATACATTTTCACCAATCCTAAGTCATCTTTCTTTGAAATTTAATTAGAGTATACTCTTATGGATAATACAGGAAAATTCCAATTTCAACACACCAAATATATTTAGTATGGCCTATTTTTTTTTGGGACTACGTAGAATAGCAATGTGGTCTCGACGGAGAGAATACAACATACAAAAGTTTTTACCTTTCTAGTATGTACGTGGGGGTAAGGGTGGTCCAAATGCCAAAGATTCACATTAAAGTGCTCACATCATTATATATGTATTAGAATCAACAAACTCTAGACTGAATCCTATGCTTCCACATAAAGTTGGTTCGAATTATGTTTGGTTATCAACAAACTGCTCATTTACTCCACTTCATACTAAGATTCCAGATACCTAAAGGAACCACATCTATAAGCCAGCACCACTGTCTGATAAAGGCATGCAAACTCTCACCACACATTACTTAATGACATAGCTGTCCACTCAATAAAGACCTCAAAAGGCCAATCAATTTCTGGCCTATGGTTTCATCCTCAGTTGCAATTGACATAAACTAGATATCAGCCATCAGTTTTAATTTTTTTTATCTTTTCTTTCCAAGCAAAGATTTTCGAACATCCAATGGAAATCAATTATGGAGTATCTATTAGAAACTAAATCCATTTTCCGAAATTCCAAATCTGCAAGTTTTATAATAAAACTTATCCATCTTTTATAGCAAGCAGGAATTTAAGCATGAATACAGTTCAGTAAGAAAGATATTACTATAAACATTATGATAAGAGAGGATGGGATGTGTACCAAAGAGAAAACTCAACAAGATAGCATTAAAAATGTCATAAAGATAAAGAGTAGCTATATATATAACAGATGATGTTGGTAACATGTGATTATGCTACTGGGTGTTTGGAACAGAAACAGAAGACAAACCTGTAGGTTTTGGCAGGTTGAAATTTTAGCATGTACGGCTACTAAGATAATGCTGAATGCCCAACTTTCTGATGTTGGCCGACCACAAGGATAACATTGACAACAAAAGGTTGAAAAATTATTATTGTCTATTATAGAGATATGAAGAGTTTCAGAATGATTTCAAGCCTTTGATTAAAAATTGTTCCTCATAAAATTTCTGAAACGTGACAAAAGGTGACTTACTTGCATCTCATTGAAAACTAATGCTTATGTCAACATAACATCATCCTATATTGGAAGGGAAAGGGGGCTCCAAAATGCATTGACAGTACTGCAAATATGTAAGATCTTACAATTTTACAGCATACTTTTTGCAAATATGCATGGACTATCACTATCAGCATACTTTTTTGCAAATATGTAAGATCTTACAATTTTACAGCTCAACTCTATAATCTGATCCAGAGTATCTCCATCAATCCAAAGAAAATCTGGATCCCTACAATCGGGCATAATACTTTAATTTTTTTCTTGTCTCATAAGTTTTTTTAGTGTTAAGGCACCAAAAAATGCTCATAAGAAGGTTATGTTTAAATTAAACCAGCTCGGCCTTTAAGCTAGGTGTAAGATAGACATGAAGCGGAGGAATGATGAATGAAGTTCGGAAAGCACACAAGTTTCCTGAGTCTGAAATTTCCACAGCTTATTTTATCAGACACTGAATGGACTTAAACAGGTGGTAAAACAACACATATTGTTGGAAAGCTACTCATTTTCTTCCACTTCTATGGTGGGTTCTACTTTCCTTATGAGACTGACATATTATAAATCCAATTGATATCTTCCACTATACATCAGTCATCAAACACGCCTCACGAATCATGCACGGAAATAATAGAGAAAAAAATCCCAAGTGCCTTTCAGAATCACATCATAACAAAATATGTCCAAATTCATATGATTCAAGGAAGGCAGAAACAGAAAGTGCGCGATACACTTAAACTTTCAGAAACATCCAGTAATTGTCCAAAAGAACCCCATAATTTGACTTTTTTCGACTTAATGTAAATTGATAGAATTATGAGAAAGCTTATCTACATTTGGACCAAATTTTTTTTATAATTAATAAAATAATAACAAAAATCTTAAGCTTCCAAACATATCTTTCCCTATAAATATGTCAAAGGTACAAACCTCTATAGTACCCCAACTATCAACGGGTAATACCTTAAGTGAAGCAAGATATAATGGCATCCCCCATGCTTCATCTCTTTGTGCTCATGCTCGCTTGTTCTTACCTTATGATGTCAAATGCTATCCCCATGTCAAGTAATAAAAACACAGCTAAACCATCTTCAAGTTTCACTAATGGTTGATCGTTTTAGATCTTTTCCTTGGCTAATATTTGTTTGATTGTTTGTGTTACAATTTCAGGGCTTAACAATCTCCCGAATAAAGAAAGAGAATTTGTAGTAACAAGAAGCATGAAACAGGTATTTTTACTTCTATGTATACAATGGATGCATCACGTATGACAGACTGACAGTCATTTGAGTCATTTTTATTCCTGTAGTAAATTTTGTTCTGTTTTCTAACAGGATCAGATGATATCAAAGGATAAAGTAACAGAAGATTTTATCGAGGGTAGGATGGATTTTGAGAAAAATGATTATGGACCACCATCATCTAATCCAATCCACACCCCAAGACCACCACATTGATGATGCCTATTACACTGCTTATCTCTACAGTTATTAAGAAAAACTACTCTGGTAAGTGTATAGAAAGTCCATAAGATGGCAAGTTTGAATTTTAACCCTTAATTCAGGGAGTAGTTCCATTAGCCAACACTAAGTGTCTAAGTAGGGTCAATCATCACTCATGCATGTATTCTCAACGGTTTGTCTTCTAGGAATTTACATAGCCGACCCTATCTATATCAGTTGATTGAACAGGGTTGGTCAGTTAGTAGGCTAGTTTCTGTATTCTGTGTTACACAGAAATGTCATAACCTAGTCAGTGTTATAAGCTTCTCATGTAATTCTAGATATTCTATTTTCGAATAAGTATTATGTCTGATGATGATGAAATAAGCTTTCATAGTGTCATGAGATAATTATTCTAACAGGATTGTCTGTTTGAACTGTCAGGTTTTTTTAACTTTAAGCTTGGCTAAAATTAGTACTAAAGTGTTTACAGAATAGTGTTCACTTATTTATGATTCAGACAGGGTGCTTTTACTGATTTCTCCTATTAATATTAACACAAGTACAATTCAGCTAAAAAAAAAAGGGCTCGTGATAAAATGCGGAAGGGCAGTGTAACTGAGAAAAAACTCAACAAAATAGAATTACAAATGTTATTAAAAAAATAATGAGTTGCTAGATAAATGATGATGTAGGTAACATGTGATTCTGATACTGAATGTTTGAAACAGAAATAGAATACAAACCTGGTGGTTTTGGCAGGTTGAATATTAGCATGTACGGCTACTAAGATAATGTTCAATGCCCAACTTTCTGATTTTGCCGACCACAAGGTATAAGTTGATTTTCAGACTGATTTCAGTCTATTATATAAAAAGTTCTCCTGCACAAACCATAAAATTTCCGGAAAGTGAAATAAGGCATCTTACTTGCATCAACATGTGGTAAGCTCATTTAAGTTTAAACTAATACTTATAATAACATCCTATTATGGAAGACGAGGGGGGCTCATTATCACAACCACAAGGTGTAGTAAGCTAGATAGTAACACTATGAAAGTTCAGCTTCATATCGCCCAGTTAATAGTTGTAAGACACTACACATTCATATCAATTGTCATTGCAGAATTGATGCAATCTAGGATCTCAATTCAAACAACGTAGCACACAGGTTGTTGGTATCAATTTTCAGTAACTTGATATGCTTAGCGAAAGTGAGAGCTTTTAGTATTCTTAAACAGCTGAGCTAAATATCATTTATACTTCCTCCGTTTCTTTAATAGATGCATCACTTTAAATTCACAGATTCCTAAGCAGTTTTTGGAGATGAAAGAGATAGAGAGAGAGAAAAAAGTGGACCCATGTGATATAAGAGAGATAGAAAAAATTTATTAACCAAAAAGGAAAGGGATGCATCTAAATTAAAACTTTCAAATATAGAAAGCGAGGCATCTAAAAAAACGGAGGAAGTATATACTTTTAGTTGGAGTATCAGTACTGTAAATTTGCAAATATGTAAGATCTTACACTCTTACAGGTCAACTCAACAATCTGATTTCGAGTATCCCCACCAAGGACCAATCCAAATAAAACTTGGATCCCTATAATATAAATAAATGTTAGCACCAAAAATTTATTCGTGTTCAAAATGCTCAGAAGAAGAATATGTTCAAGTAAACAATTAAACCAGCTTGTCCTATAAGCTATACATACAGATCAATCATCTGCCGCAGCAGAGGAAGTTTGAATGTAGTTCTAAAAGCACACAAGTTCCTGAGTTCAAAGTTTCTGCATGCTTAGTTTATCAGATATATAATGGACTTTAAACAGGTGGTAAAATAACACATATTATTGGAAAGCTACTCATTTTCCTCCACTTATATGGTGGGTTCCACTTTCCTTATCAGAGTTTGACATACAAAGTATTATAATTCCAACTGATGTCTTCCACTATACATCAGTCATCAAACAAGCTTCATGCAAAGAAAACATAGAGAGGAAAAAAAAATCCCAAGAGCCTTTTAAAACCATATCATAACAAAATATGTCCAAATTCATATGATTATTCGAAGGCAAAGACAAAAAGGGCATGCCAGACACTTTACTTTCAGAAACATCCAGTTATCCTCCAAAAGAGATCCATTTTTTGGCTTAATACAATCGCTATGACTCATTATTGATTTACATGAATCACAAGATGTACATCAATGATTACAAAGGATAATTTAAAAAATAATTCCATAATAATATCAGATATATATGATAATAACTAAGATACCAAGAGAGAGAGTGTGCGTGCAATGTGCTAATTGGAGGGTAAGAACATAGTGTTGAATGCTTAATTATGTTTATGAGATGATACAGCTATGTACAGTGTTACAAAATGATTCAAACCTAATACAATCATTATGATTTATTAAAGATATACTTGAACCAAACTACAAAAGATATCAATATTTACATAACAATATTTGGTAAGATAAAAGCAAACCCATCAAGTAATATATGATATCAAATCATGAACAACAAATTATATCTGTAATATCAAAAGCATCAAATGTGCACTATCATATCTTAAACTTCCAAATATTGCCTACACTATAAATATATCAAAGGTACAAACCACTATAGTACTGTTGAAATATATCTCAAGTGAAGCAATATAATGGCAGGCCACAAGCTTCATCTCTTTATGCTCATGCTCGCTTGTTTTTACCTTGTTTTGTCAAATGCAGTCCCCATTTCAAGTAATTCCAAATACAGAAAAACCATCTTAAATTCTCAATAATTGATCACTTTATATCTTTTTCTTGACTAATATTGGTTTGATTGTTGTGTAATAAAATTAGGGCTTTACAATCTCCCAAATATAAGAAGAGAAAGTGTAGTAACAAGAACAATGCAACAGTTATTTGTACTATGATTGTATGCAATTCATACACCACGTACGTGTCATAGTCATTTCTTTTCCTGTAACAATTTTATGTTCTGTTTTCTAACAGGAACAGTATGTATTAAACGATAACATGAACAAATTTATCAAGGGTAGGATAGATTTTGAGAGATATGATTATGAACCACCGTCAGCTGATCCAATCCACACCCCGCCACCACCACCTTGATGATGCCAAGTACACTGCATAGTACACCTGTGTACAATAATATGTCCATATGATGGCAAATTCGGATCTAAACCTTTAATTACTGTGAGAGTTTCATCAGCCAACATCTATCCAGGGTAAAGCTCCATGATTTGTCAGTTAGTAGGCTAGTTTCTGTATTCTGTTACACAGAAAAGTCAGGACCTGGTGGTCAGTGTTATAAACTTCTCATGTAATGCTAGATCTTGTGCTTTATAATAAGAATTTTGTTTGATGGTAATGAAAAAAACATTAAACAGCACCACAGCATGTAGCCGATGTTTTTTTTTATTTCTCATATTAATATTATCACAAGTACAACTGATCTAAACTAGTAAAGTGTTGAACTAATAAATATGCCCAAATACATCTAAGGAATCATAGGAAACCCAATGCAAATCTTCAACCAATTACGAGGAATTATCTTTCATCCAATCAGCAAATTCATAATCATTCTTATATAGAAAATCTTTACCAACCTATTTTTGGTAAAACCTCTCTGAATTTGGTCTAATATCAACAGTAAAATGATGCTGAAGCATTTATGAAAATCCCAAATATTATTCTTCAAAAATTTTCAGTACCATTTTATATCATCGTGAAAGTGGTAACATTACCATGGACAATGACGTACAACTTTATAGTCTTGTGCTCATGTCAAACTACCATAATTGTAATATATTACCATCAACCAAACACACTGAATGTTTGAAACAGAATTAGAATACAAACCTAGAGGTTTTGGCAGGTTGAATATTAGCATGTACAGCTACTAAGATAATGTTCAATGCCCAACTTTTTGATGTTTGCCGACCACAAGGTAAAAGTTCTGCTGCACAAACCATAAAATTTCCGGAATGTGGAAAAAGGCGCCTTACTTGCATTCAATCTGTGGTAAGCTCATTGTAAACTAATACCTATGTCAAAATCCTAGTTTGGAAGAGGAGGGGGCTCGGTTCCACAACCACAAGGTGTAGAACGATAGCTAGTAACTCTATGAAAGCTCAGCTTCATATCACCTGTTTAATAGTTGTAAGACACTACACAATCATAACAATTTTCATCGTAGAATTGATGCAAACTAGGATCTCAATTCTAACAGCCTCACACACAGGTTGTTGGTAACGTTTTTCAGTAGCTTGATATAGAGCTTTTAGTATTCTTAAATAGCTGAGCTAAATATCATATATATATATATATATATATATATATATATATATATATATATATATATATATATATATATATATATATATATATATATATTTTTTTTTTTAGTTGGACTATCACTACTGTAAATTTGCAAATATGTAAGATTTTACAATTTTACAGCCCAACTCAACAATCTGATTTCGAGTATCCCCACCAATCCAAGTAAAACTTGGATCCCTACAATTGGATTGGTCATATTGTAATTTGCATCTGATAAGTAAGTTGAGGTTAAGCACCATAAATTAATTCGTGTTTAAAATACTTAGAAGAAGAATATGTTCAAATTAAACCATTAAACCAGTTCGTCCTTTAAGCTATACATACAGAACAATCACCTGGGTGTAGCAGAGGAATTTTGAATGAAGTTCTGAAAGCACATAAGTTACTGAGTTTAAAATTTCTACATGCTTAGCTTATCAGATATATAGTGGACTTAAACAGGTGGTAAAATAACCTATTGTTTGAAAGCTACTCATTTTCCTCCACTTGAGTATATGGTGGGTTCTACTTTCCTTATCAGAGTTTGACATACATTAGTCATCAAACATGCACAGAATGCATAGAGGAGAAAAAAAATATATCCCAAGAGCCTTTTAGAACCATATCATAACAAAATAAGTCCATATTTAATATGATTATTTGAAGGTAGAGGCAAAATGGGTATGACGGACACTTAACTTTTAGAAACATCAAGTTATTGTCCAAAAGATATCAAATTTTTTTTTTTTTTTTGGCTTAATACGATCTCTATGACTCATTAATGATTCACATGAATCACAAGATATACATCAATTGAATACAAAAGATAACATGAAAATATTTTCATAAAAATATCAGATATGATAATAACTAAGATACCAAGAAATATTGTGTACGTGCCATGTACTTAGGAGGGGGGAACAATAGGGAAACCTATCAAAAGATATATGATTTCATATTATGAACAAATAATAATATCTGTATTATCAGAAGCATCAAATGTGCATTATCATATCTTAAACTTCCAAACATTGCCTACACTATAAAAATGTCAAAAGGTACAAACCTCTATAGTACCCCAACTATCGTCGAGTTATTCCTCAAGTGAAGCAATATTATGGCAGCCCACAGGCTTCATCTCTTTGTGCTCATGCTTGCTTGTTTTTACCTTATTTCGTCAAATGCAGGCTATGCAGTTCTTGTTTCAAGTAATTCAAAATACAGAAAAAACCATTTTAAATTCTCAATAATTGATCATTTTATATCTTTTTCTTGACTAATATTTGTTTGATTGTTTGTGTAACAAAATCAGGGCTCAACAATCTCCCTAATATAAGAAGAGAAATTGTAGTAACCAGAAGAATGCAACAGGTATTTGTTATGCTTCTTCGTATATGATTGTATGCAATTCATACACCACGTACGTGTCAGTCTTTTCTTTTCCTGTAACAATTTTATGTTCTGTTTTCTAACAAGAACAGTATATATTAAACGATAAAATGGAGGACGATTTTATCAAGGGTAGGATGGATTTTGAGAGAAACGATTATGGACCACCGTCAGCTAATCCAATCCACACCCCACCACCACCTTGATGATGCCAAGTACACTGCATAGTACACCTGTGTACAATAATATGTCCATATGATATTGATGGCAATTTCGGATCTATACCTTCAATTAAGAGGAGAGCTTCATCAGCTAACATCTATCCAGTGTAAAGCTCCATGTAAAGGGTTGGTCAGTTAGTAGGCTAATTTCTGTATTCTGTTACACAGAAAAGTCAGAACCTGGTGGTCAGTGTAATAAACTTCTCATCTAATGCTAGATCTTCTGCTTTATAATAAGCATTGTGTTTGATGGTAATGAAAATAGCATGCATAGTGTCATGAGATCATTATTCTAAGCAAGATTGTATCTTTCAGTCGCGTTCAGATTATTAGCTTTAAGCTTGACTAAAACTAATACTAAATTGTTTCAGTGTTCACTAATTCATGATTCAGACAGGCAGCACCGCACCATGTAGCCGATGTTTTTACTGATTTCTCATATTAATTTTATCACAAGTACAACTGATCTAAACTAGTAAAGTGAATATTTGAACTAACAAATATGCCCAAATACATCCAACGAATCATAGGAAACCCAATGCAAATTGTTCAACCAATTACCAAGAATTGTCTTTCATCCAATCAGCAAATTCATAATCATTCTTCTTATATAGAAAATCTTTACCAACCTATTTTTGGTAAAAACCTCTCTGAATTTGGTCTAATTTCATAAGTAAAATGATGCTAAAGCATTTATGAATAACCCAATACATTCTTCGTAAATTTTCATTACCATTTTATACATCGTGAAAGTGGTAACATTACCATGGACAATGACATACTGCTTTATTGTCATGTTAGACTACCATAATCATAACATATTACCATCAACCAAACACGTCGTTAGTTCAACTCGAAAAAAAGAAAA
Organism: Chenopodium quinoa; assembly: GCF_001683475.1. Lineage (NCBI taxonomy): Eukaryota > Viridiplantae > Streptophyta > Magnoliopsida > Caryophyllales > Amaranthaceae > Chenopodium > Chenopodium quinoa. Next base: position 8,407,656 of record NW_018742418.1, on the reverse strand, counting down.
AAAAAAAAACGTCTACGTGGAATACATCCAAGGAATCAAAAGCTATTCAAGAATGAAAGGGGTAATTTTGAATGAGAACTTTCATTGAGGACTTTCATCGAACACCTTTCTATCAAAGTACAACAACATAAGTCAACTCAATAATTCCCTCAATGGAGTAGGATCCACAATTTTTTGAGATTGGATTTCATCATATCAATTCAAGGGATGAAAAGAAATGTAAGATTATACACTTTAATTAATCAAAAAAGCCTAATTTATAAGAGCAAAAACATGAATTAAAAAAGATAGTGGGAAGATAAATAAGAAGTGGGTTTGATGTGTGAGCCACTTACTTATAATGAAGTAATAGCTTATCTCTTTGCAAAATCATAAAAGTTAAGGCACTTTGCTCCATTAGCTAGATCTCATCATTAAGCTACAAGATTTCAATGGATAATGCCATTATTCTACAGAAAAATAGACATTTTGTTTTTGTGTTTGGTAATGTCAAGAAGTTGGCTTTGGCCTTTATGTCTGAAATCAAGAAGTTAGCCCAACCTTGACAAGAAGTCCACAACATCAAACAAATGCATACTTCCTCCGTTACGGAATAATCGACATGCTCACTTGGACACGTACTTGTATAATTTGAAAATCTTACATGCTCATAAATACAGAAACTAGGTTATCTTCGTGCATCGCACGTTTAAAATTAATTTTTCTTGTAATTTATGTTTTGTTGTATTACAATGTATATGAATATTAGAATTAGATATAAAATAATTTACATTTAACGAAAGTAACAAAAAAATTGAAATGCACGATCAAACATCAAACAAATTAGGTATGTGAAACTATAATTTAAGAGAGACCTGATTAATTGAATTTTATATAGGCATTTATGTATTTAAGTCAAAGTGTAAATTAATAATAAAAATAAAAATATTAATAATTTATTTGATGACATCACACGTAGAACTGTAAGGAAATTTTTTAATGTGAGAATGACATGTAGGATAGTTGTTGATTGATGATGTCAGCAATGTTTTGTTATAGTAATAGTTAATAGATGAGTTGTTTACTGATTTGTAGAGTAAACTAGTAAAGTTAGTGGATTTTGTTTTCATGACATATACACTATGCTATGGAACGGGAAATAACATAATAACACCTATTTAATACTCCGTAACATATATCATGATACAAAATTTGTTTTAATACATCATAACCTTTTAAAAAGTATGAGATAACTCTTATTAATAGTGTTTGGACAATTACATCTTTTAAAATATTTACTTACTTAATTACCCCCATTAATGTTAATTAACTCTTTTTTAAAACTCTTAAAAATAGCGTGTGGACATTTATATCCCTAAAAATATTTGTTTACATATTTTCCCTCATTAATGCTACATTGCTACTAACAAGTATTAACAACTAAAGTTGTGAGTAAGACCAAACCGAAAGAGCTTCCTGAATAAAAGTACTTGTAGCCATCCTAGTTATAATTAAAATTAGTACTCGTATATGAATAGTGAAAAATAAAAAACTCGTCAGAATTTGGGCATTATGTCTGGACCAAAGAAGTTGGATCAATGTTTACAAGAAAAAAGTCCCCAGACCACAGCACAAAAATGGTTTGGGCTTAACCATCCTCTTCGTTTCCACCTAAAACCCCCCATTTCTTCAATTCCCCTTTCAACAGTTCGTCAATGATCACATTTGCTGACTTTATTGTGAGCGTCTTTCTTAGGTAAATTTTTATTCATAAAATTCCTATTTTGCTTGATTTTTGTTATGGTTCTTATTCTAAGTTTCTGGGTAATTTGTTCCTTATTAGTGGATATGTATGACTTTTTCTATGCAAAATATAACCCATTTCTATATTTGTTTCAATGATCATTTTGTTATATAAGTAGTAGACAAAGGGAAAAATGGCTGTTGTTTTAAAGAATATTTAAGCTCTTCTCAATTTTAATTAGAATTTTATAATTTTCAAAAAGTTCTGAACTTATTAACCCTAAATCTGAACATATTAATCCTAAACTTATCTTACATGAATCTGTATTGAACTTGTTTTCACCTAAATTCCACTTATCTTGATACTTTAGATCCGTCTTCTCTCAATACAAAGACCTAAGCTTGAACTTAATTAATACAGGTATGAACTTATTAAAATTGAAATAAGTGAAAATATGGTAAGGAGAGCAAAGCTTATGAATAACAATTTTAGAGAAAATGAGAATAAAATTTGGGGATGGTGAGAGATTGAGAGTAATAAACCAACAAAATTTCATTTTGTTAACTACTTGTATTATGTAGGAAATAGTCAAATTAGCCCCTTAATTATAGGAACAGAATATTGTTAATTATGTTAGGAGTATATATCTTGTATGATTCTTTCCTTATCTTTCTCTAACTCTTCTTGTATAAATGTATCTACTTCCAGGTAGAATAATATACAGAAAATTAAACCCTTAAACTCTCTATATACGTCTGTAATTTTAGACATGGTATCAGAGCCATAAGGCCGATCCTCGGGAGATCGTTTTCCTGGTGCTCATCATCTACCGTAACTTACCTGTGATGGAAGATCCACCGGAAAACACCAACCAACTTATTTCCATGGAACATATGGAACAATTGTTCCAAATGTTTCAAAAACTCAACAAAAATCCGACCAACATCGAACCAAGGACTTCACAAATAGTGCGAGTCGCTAAAAAACTGAATTTTAACAATTACAACAAATGGTGTAAACTGATGCAGATAGCAATTGGTGGCCGGGGAAGGCTCAATCACATCACCGCCAACCCCGTTTCACCAGACGATCCAGAGTACCAGCAATGGGCTCAAAGAGATTCGATGGTCCTTTCATGGATCATCGAGAATATTGACGGAGAACTTGTCAATCAATTCCTGGACTATAAAACTGCCCGAGATCTATGGAAAGACATTGAGACTCTACTCAGTAGTGGTAGGGATGAATTACAGATCTATGATCTGAACTCAAAGGCTGCCTCTATGAAACAAGGGACTGATACTATAGAGGTGTATTTCAGCAAATTAAATACCCTCTGGAAGGAAATTGATAGAAGAATGCCTAACCCGATGAAATGTGCAGAGGACATCACGTTGTTTAATTCGTTTATACAACGACATAGGTTGTACCAATTTTTGGCAGGTGTGAGTGATACACTAGACAAGGAAAAACGGAATATTTTGTATTTAGATCTCCTCCCAACCATTGACGCCGCATACGCTTCTATCAGACGAGAAATTGCTCGTCGCAGCATAATGACCGGCGTCTCATCACCGGGACAAGGTCCCTCAGAGATTGGAAGTGGCCTTGTCGCTCAACGCCGGTCGGATTCCTCATCCCGACGAGAGGACAAAACTTACCTGAAGTGCAGTCATTGCGGGGGAACAAAACACACCGAGGAAGGGTGTTTTAAGCTCATCGGCTACCCGGAATGGTGGGAGGATCTAAGACAGCGCAAGGCCGCCACCAAGGTACCGAAGACCGGCGGCAAGGCCAATGTCGCTATCAGAGACACGAACAGACGAACACCAATAAAGACCCATCTACCACCATCACCGACAGGGGAACAGGTATGAGCAGCAGACATGGGTTCACCGGTTTTTCTGGTGAACCATGGATGAACACAGAACAGTAGTGGAAAGAGGAGATGAGAGGCTTCTAGAGGAATCTTCCTCTAGAAATATCTATGAGGCAATGAGTGTGAACAACAAAATCAGAAATGAGAAAAACCCTCACACCCTTTCCCTTCCTCAAACCAACAGCCACCCTAATAAACAAAAAGCCCAAACCACAAAAGACCCCCTTTATAAACCAGAAGCCCATTCCATTTCCTCTCCTCACGGTTTGGGCCTCATGGTTAATAAATCCACTTGGATTTTTGACTGTGGGGCCACGGACACTATGTCCTACGACCCATCCGACTTTCTTTCATCAAAATCCACTACCCGTACTAAGATTCAGACTACAAATGGGGAATTTGTTCCAATTACTCAGGCCGGAGATGTATATATTACATCGGAAATTCATTTAAAAAATTGTCTTTTAATTCCGAGTCTTACTCATAAACTCTTATTTGTTAGTCAATTAACCAAGGAACTAAATTGTACAATTTTAATGAATTCTTCTGATTGTATTGTACAGGATGCTCAGACGGGACGGATCATTGGTCGTGGTATTGAACGAGGAGGTCTATACTATGTGGATGAGACAACTCAACAGGGTAACGCTTTGCTTGCTCATGGGTCACCGGAATATCAAATCTGGATGTGGCACAGTCGGCTAGGTCATCCTTCTTTAGGTTATCTTAAACGATTATTTCCCTCTTTTAAAGACATTGATTTTGTTTTGGATTGTGAAGCATGTGTACTTGCAAAAAGCCATAAACACTCTTATTCTCCTAGTTTGACTCATGCTACTAGACCATTTACTTTAATTCACTCTGATGTCTGGGGTCCTGCGCCTGAATTTGCTTTTCATAACTATTCTTATTTTGTTTTGTTTGTGGATGATTGCACCCGTATGAGTTGGGTTTATTTTCTAAAAAATAAATCTGAAGTATATGACGTGTTTATAAATTTCTACAACATGATCAATACTCAATTTGATGCCCAACCTAAAATTTTCCGATCTGATAACGGGGGAGAGTACATAACCTTGGATATAAAACAATTTATTTCTGATCACTTGTTCATCAGACTACCTGCTGGGATACTCCCCAACAAAACGGGGTAGCTGAACGGAAAAACCGAACCCTTCTTGAAATCACTAGAGCTATTATGTTAGAATCTCATGTTCCTGTCCATTTTTGGCCAGAAGCTATTGCCACATCCACATATTTAACCAACCGACTCCCTTCCAAACCTCTAGCCTACCAAACTCCACTTGACACCCTTTCTTCCCATGTTTCTATTCCATCCTATCATTCTTTACCTCCTCGGTTGTTCGGTTGTGTTGTCTATGTTCATCTTCCAAAGAGGGTTAGAAATAAACTCAAACCACGAGCCATAAAATGCTTTTTTATTGGGTATGGGGTTAATAAAAAAGGGTACCAATGCTTTGATCCCATTAAAAATAAAATCTACACCACTCTTGATTGTGAGTTCTTTGAACACTCCTATTTCTATACCCAGCCTGGTCCTCAGGGGGAGACTAAGTAATGACGACCTTAGCTGGTTAATATATCCAGAAATGATGGACCATGATCCTCCAACACAAGTAGGCAATACCACCGATGTTGACACTGAAACATCAGTATCTCCTTCTCTTCAATCCACTCCAATGACGACCACTCAGCATCCCGAGTCAACATCAGTTGAGGTAAACTCTGAAATCCATGAACCATGTACTGTTCCTACTGACTCTGTATCTATTCCTAGTGATAATTGTCTAAACAGATATGAGCTACCTCCCAGAAGCACGAGAGATGTTCCTCCAAAAAGATATGACCTGGAATATGAAGATCAGCGGTCTAGATACCCCATAGAAAGAATCAGCAATGAAAACTTTTCTAACACAGCTGTTGCCTTTAATGCCTCTTTATACTCAAATACCATTCCCAGAACCGTGGAAGAAGCTTTTGAAGATGAGAAGTGGAGACAAGCCATGGAGGATGAGTATGTTGCCTTGGAAAAAAACCAGACATGGGAAAAGTGTGTTCTACCCAGAGGGAAGAAGAAGGTGGGATGTAGATGGGTATTCTCCATTAAGCACCGGGCAGATGGGACTATTGAAAGATACAAAGCAAGACTGGTGGCCAAGGGTTACACTCAGACTTATGGGATCGATTATTCAAAGACCTTTTCTCCGGTAGCCAAGATAGATACAATACGAGTGTTGTTCTATGTAGCAGCAAATAAAGATTGGCCCCTGTATCAGTTTGATGTAAAAAATGCCTTTCTCCATGGGAGCATTGAAGAATAAGTCTATATGGAACCCCCTCTAGGATATTCTCGTGACTTTAAGGATGGAGAAGGATGTAAGCTGAAGAAGGCCCTGTTTGGTTTAAAACAGTCCCCAAGAGCTTGGTTTGGAAGGTTTACTAAAGTCATGAAGAAGTTCGGGTATATACAAAGTAATTCTGATCATACCTTATTCATAAAAAGGGCAAATCAGAGAATCACCTGTCTAATCATATATGTAGATGATATGATCATCACTGGAGATGATGAGGAAGAAATTGTTTCCTTAAAAGGGAAATTGTTTCAAGAATTCGAGATGAAAGACCTAGGAAACTTGAAATACTTCCTTGGTATAGAAGTCCTAAGTTCTACGCAAGAAATATTTATTCATCAACGAAAGTATATTCTCGATCTTTTAGCTGAAACTGGAATGTTAGGATGTAAGCCGACTGACACTCCAATGGTAGCAAATCATGGTCTTTAGATTGTAGAAGGAGCAAAGGCAAAAAATAGAGAGAAATATCAGAAGATTGTAGGAAAACTGATCTATCTAGCTCACACAAGGCCAAATATTGCATATGCGGTAGGGGTAGTGAGTAGATTCATGCATCTCCCTCAAATACATCACATGACAGCTGTAATGAGGATTCTGAGGTATCTAAAGGGTACAAGCAGCACCGGGATCTATTTTGGGAAAAATGATAGTCTTGATATAGTTGCTTATACTGATGCAGATTGGGCCGGAGACCGAGATGGGAGGAAATCCACTTCTGGATACTTCACTTTGGTAGGAGGAAATCTTGTCACTTGGAGAAGCAAGAAGCAAAAGGTAGTAGCCTTGTCAAGTGCAGAAGCTGAGTTCAGAGGAATTGTTAAATGAGCTTGGTTTCCCTCAGAAAACAGCTTGTAAGTTATTCTGTAACAACAAAGCGGCAATAAGTATTTCTGGAAATCCGGTTCAGCATGATAAAACAAAACATGTTGAGATTGATCGGCACTTCATCAAAGACAAGTTAGAAGATAAGATCATCAAACTTCCATTTGTTCGATCAAAAGACCAATTGGCAGATATCCTAACCAAAGCTGTCAGTACTGAAGCCTTCAGTAATACTTTGTGCAAGTTGGGGATTGGAAATCCGAGTGCCCAACTTGAAGGGGAGTGTAGGAAATAGTCCAATTAGCCCCTTAATTATAGGAACAGAATATTGTTAATTATGTTAGGATTATATATCTTGTATGATTCTTTCCTTATCTTTCTCTAACTCTTCTTGTATAAATGTATCTACTTCAAGGCAGAATAATATACAGAAAATTAAACCCTTAAATTCTATATATACGTCTGTAATTTTAGACATATTACTCCGTATGTGACAATCGTATGTGACGCTCTCAATGCTCATATAGTCATATACTTGCATTACTTTGTAGATTTTCCCTTGATTTCAAGGATATCATGAATATGTACTATGGTAGAATTTGTCCACTTTTGCGACTTAATTTTAGCTTATGTGCTCCTTCATTTAGATACTAATGGTGGAGTATGGAATCTTGATTGCTTTGTTATCTCACAATAAGTTTGTTTAGTACCGAAAAGAATGCCTTTTTTCATGATGTCATTTGCTTTTTTTAGAGTATAGACTATCTTATTATATTGATCAATGTTTTGTTGTACTCTGGTTCATCAATTTGTAGTCTTGACTTGGATATACTTATTAATATTAATAGTCAAAATCAACATACTTTGACTTTGACCTCAAAAGTCAAATATAACCTGTCATATTGGTGTAGATTGTGAATACGAGTATGTTTCATTTGAAGTTAAGTACAAGTTTACACATATGTCATACTACTCTAGCTCTCCTCGGAAAGATTCTTTATTTGGGGGTTTAAATTGAATTGTCCTAATATTTCTATGCTACCCAAATAACCCAATATGCCTATCATACTTGGACATGATACTAGGGTTAAAATTCTTTGACACTCTTGGATTAGGAGGTTCATATGATAGACCTTTGGGCTTATATATGGGAATGTTTGTTGTAGGTTGGTTGCAGCCAATTGGCATGGGGGGAATGTCCCGTACACCCTTCACTTGGGCAAACACTTATCCAGAATGTACATATGAAACAAAAATACCTAAGGTAAATTATCAAATAAAATATTTGTGATCCATGCTTTATTTTTTTTTTAGTTTTGATGAGTTTCATAGAGGTGAAATTAAGTAGTGGATAATGGCTGTGGGATTGAAAGTAAATTCAGAAGTTTGTTTTGAACTGACAGTGTGAGGCAGAAGTATCAACGACTGATTTCTAGAAAGAATATGCATGGTACAAGTTAGGTTATCATAATATGAGTTGTATTTTGAGATATACATGATTTCAACCAATAAGATGTTTTGGTGCATTATAAAGTCTGATATGTACATTAACTATGAGTCTACAACTAAAGAAAATCTCAAAGCTGTTTGGGTCCAATTTACTTCAAGTGGGCTGGTCCACAAATGGTTCAATTATAAAGCCCAAAGCAAGGTTCAACTCTCCAATAAAATGCCAAGTCAGTCAACGACCCAATTAACAAGGCAAGCCCATTTGATTTCAAGGCCCACTTTTCTATTGGAAAAGGTATAAAAGCCTTCATTCTCTTCTCTCTACATTCATTCAAAAAAGCCTCAAGCAATTAATACTCTTGCATAGCTTTCTCTCTCTAAACACTGTACTAACTTCGGCATCGGAGTAGCCTTCCTCGGTACAACCCCCGAGGCCAGTTTACGTGTGTTTGCTGTGCAGGTTACCCTCGTCCCAATCATCACTTGGGTCAATTCCCGTCTTCAGTCCACCAAAAAAGTCCAGACGAAGGACCTATTGTTTTCATCCGAAACAATTTGGCGCTGTCTGTGGGGAAGACTTTAAAAAAAAAAAAAAGCCAAAAACCAACCAATCTTAGCAACATGACTAAGAGTGGAAAGAGTGCCAAGAGCACCAAAAAGAATGGTCTTACTTCCTCGAAGAGGGGCCAACCACCTTCATCATCTTCTTCGGACGTAGTCTCTTCGGAGAAAGCTACATCCGAGAGGTCACCATCTCATCACACTCAGCAGCCGTCGAGCTCTCGCCGGCTAAGTCAGACCAATGCTAAGAGCCCAACTCCTAGCTTACACACACAATCTCACCCGACACCTCAGACGGGTCCTATTACAAAGGAGGTAGCGAAAGCTGTCGTGGTCTTCATAGACCTCATGAAAGGCCCAAGAAGGCAATTTTCTGCCACCTCCCAGCCAGTCAGTCCATGCCAACACTCCTTAGCAGCAGAGAAATCTGAGAAGGAGGACCGACCAAGAGGACGACGGGCGAGTTCCATCTTTCAAGGAGCTCGGAGAGAAATGGGAAGATGATACTTGGAGAGCTAAACGGGAAAGAAAGAGAAACCCCTAGTTCTTCGTGGAATCTGAAGCCCGAAGTTTCAAAAGCAGTAACACCACCTCCGCGTGGAACCTGCTCGCCAAAACGTTCACGAATGTATCGGCTCAAGGGAGGTGAGCGTGCACAGTCGCCTCACTTACCCAGAAGGGACTGCACCATACCCCGCATCGTCCCAGCCGAGGACAAAAACCACTTCTACCTCTCTGTGAGGGCGAAACGAGGTCCCTTTAGCTGGGTACAAGGGAAAGTCATGATGGTACCCACCAGTTCACCTTTCCAGAGCTGGATTCTGGAAGATCATGTGCCAACGGTGAAAATACCGGCGCACATAACATATGATGGAACTTGGGATCCAAAGGACCATATTGCCTCTTACAAGGGGCATATGTATCTGAACCCCAGGTCCGAAGCGACCTGGTGTAAATATTTCCCGACTACTCTCAAGGGTGTTGCTTAAGCGTGGATCACCAAGGGAATGAAGGAAGACTCTATAACCGGTTGGAAGGACCTTTTTGGCAAATTTAAGAGCAAGTTTTATACGGAAACCGCCGAGAGAAGACGACTTTAGAGCTGATGAGCCTGCAGCAAGGGGAGGACAAAAGCCTCCGAGACTATTTGACTCGCTTCAGCAATGAGTCGTCCAGAATCACAAGTCTGGACCAAGGACTATTAGTTTTCGCATTGCAGAATAGGCTACAGGCTGGAAAGTTCCTTGACTTCATGATCATGCATACCCCACAGACCTTGGAGGAAGCTTTAGAAGCTTCAGATAAGTACATCCGAGCTGAAGAGTGGAACAAGATTAAGTCCCAAGCTCAAACTGGGACTAGTAAAACAAAAGGACAAACATCCGAGGGCCAGAGCCAAAGGAAAGGGAAGGCAAAAGCCTCAGAACCGTCCTCAGCTATTGAGCCGAAAAAAGAAAAAACCCCATTCGTAGGGAAATACGAATTTTACACTCCTCTCGCCCTTCCACGTGCTAAAATTTATAGCATAACGAAGGATGAGAAAAAGTGGAAGAAGCCGAGGCCACTGCCATCGTGGCATCAGTAGAAAAATATAGACCGATTGTGTGTGTTCCATGAATCTCCAGGACATCACACTTAGGACTGTATCCAGCTGAGAGATCAGATCGAGGATATGGTCTGAAAGGGGTATCTGAAGAAGTACCTCGCGAATCGATGTGAGGAGAAAAAGGCCAAGCGAGACTCTCGGTAGCAACTGGATTTCCCAAGGAAAAAAGACAAGCCGCAAGATAAAGATAATATTGATATCCTTGTCATTTCTGGGGGGACGAGCTCCCGAAACGCTTGGAAGCGCCACTTAAGGGGTTTAACCCATCAAGCCAACCATGCCGCCATCCAGGGACCAAAGTCTCCAACGCCGAATTTTACGTTCACAGCCGAATACTGTCGGGGGGTGGCGTACCCTCACGATGATCCGCTGGTAATCATCGCGGGAATTGCAAACCACAACGTCTGGCGAACCCTCGTCAACGGTGGTAGTGGAGCAAACATCCTATTTCGAGAGGCATATGACCAGTTGAAGTTGCAGACCAAGGACCTGAATCCAGTACCTTACCCGGTATTCGGATTCAATAGGTCTGCAACGTTTCCAGATGGGAAGATCATCCTTCCCGTCACCATCGGCAAAGACCAAGCGGCTCGGAACATCATGGCCGAATTTCTGGTCGTAGATGCTCCATCAGCATACAACGTGATCACGGGGAGACCCATAATTCACGAAATTCAAGGAGTGGTCTCCACGTATCATCAAATGATGATATATGTCTCAGACGGGGGCCACTCCGAAAGAATCCAAGGCAATTAGAAAGAAGCCTGTAGATGTAATTACCTCAAGCCATCTAAAGGTCGCCGCGACGACCAGGATGAAAAGGAAAAAGAAAAAGAAAGGGACTGAAGCATAAAGAAACAAAAAGGCTTGAGTGCTTCGACCCAGGTACCCCTGCCCAAGAAAAACCATAGGGGAAAGAAAAGGCTGGTTCCTCGTCCGAGCCGAAAGACTCAGAACGGCAACCGAAGTCTGGAAAGCTTGCTGATATTGACAGCAGGCCAGATCATAAAGAGTCCGGCTCCAAATCAATGGAGCTGGATCAGCAGACTGAAACAATTGAGTTAACCGAAGGAGACCCAAAAAAGTGTGTCAGCATCGGGCTCGGACTCCATCCAAACGTCCGTGTTGAACTCATCCAACTCCTTCGGGACAACAAAGATGTGTTCGCTTTCTCGGCAGCAGACATGTCAGGGATTGATCTGAACCTCATCTCACATAAGCTAAACGTCGACCCCACTTGTCGACCCGTTAAGAAAAAAAAGCGGAATTACTCCGCTAATAAGAACCGAAACATCGCAGCTGAAGTAAAAAAAAACTTCTGGATGCAGGCTTCATCGAACCCTGCTAATATCCAGAATGGTTGGCTAATGTGGTGATGGTTCAGAAGGCAAATGACACCTAGAGAATGTGTGTTGACTTCACGGACCTAAATAGGCCTTGTCTGAAGGATTTTTATCCCTTGCCGAGGATTTATCAGCTAGTCGACTCGAGAAGTGGCCACACCCTGCTTAGTTTCATGGACGCATTCTCGGGGTATCATTAGATCTTCATGCACCCCGATGATCGAGCAAAAATGACATTCGTTATGAACGCCGGGGTGTACAATTACAAGATGATGCCCTTCGGATTGAAAAATGCGGGGGCAACATATCAAAGGCTGGTTGATCAGGTCTTCGCTGAGCAAAAAGGTCGCAACATGGAAGTCTATGTTGACGATTCAATCGTCAAGAGCAAAGAGGACAAAGACCATGTCGCAGACCTAGCCGAAACCTTCGCCACCTTAAGAAAACACCGAATGAAGCTGAATCCGAATAAGTGTGTCTTCGGCGTGAAGTCAGGCAAGTTCCTGGCTTCATGGTTAGCAAAAGGGGGATTAATGCAAATCCCGCTAAAGTTCAAGCAGCGCTCGATCTTCCCGAGCCAAAAACAAAAAGGGACGCTCAACGTCTCACTAGAAGAATGGCTGCCCTGTCCAGGTTCATCTCTAGAGCTTCAAACAAGGGGCTTCCCTTCTTCAAAGCGCTGAAACTCCTAAAAACAAAGAAGCTCATCTGGGAAGACAAGAAAAAAGAAGCCTTCAAACATCTTTGTGAGCACCTGGCTCAACTCCTGACACTAGCACGTCCAGCCGAAGGAGAAAGGCTGTACTTATACGTGGCAGCTAGCCTTGCCACTATAAGCGCGGTTCTGCTGAAAGAAGAAGATAAGGTCCAAAAGCCGATCTACTTCGTCAGCCACACCCTGACGGATGCCGAGACTCGCTACCCCCTACTCAAAAAAGTTGCATATGCTGTAGTGGTAGCCGCTCGGAAGCTGAGGCCTTATTTCGATTGTCATCAAATTGTGGTATTAACTGATCAACCGTTGGAAAAAGTCCTTGGCAAAGTTGAAAAATCTGGTAGGTTGGCAAAGTGGGCCTTCCAGCTCATTGAATTCAGCATCAGCTATCAACTGAGGACAGCCATCAAAGCTCAACCTCTAGCTGATTTCCTGGCTGAATGCTTCTACCAGGAAACGCTAGATGAGGAAAAGAAAAACTGGACCGTTTTTACGGATGGATCCTCCACCGTAAATGGTTCGGGGGCAGGGGTAGTACTCACCTCACCCGAGGGCAAGTACTTTGAGTATGTACTAAAATTTTCATTCCGAGCTTCGAATAACGAGGCAATGTACGAAACAGCAATTGCTGGCTTAAAGTTGTGCATATCACTGGAAGCCAAGCATGTCTGTTTAAAGACAGACTCTCAGCTCGTCGCAAACCAGATCCGAGGCGAATATGAGGCTAAAGAGCCCTCAATGCTTGCTTACCTCGCAAGGATCAAAACAATAATTGCAAAGTTGAGAACTTTTGAGGTTGAGCTGATCCCAAGGGTTTAGAACGCGCAAGCCGATGCACTTTCTAAACTTACAAGTTCAACTCTAACCGAGCTGAACCGATCCGTATATGTGGAAGTACGACGAGAAAGAAGTGTGGATGAAGCACCTGAAGTTTGTTATGTCACACACGAACCGAGCTGGATAGACCCCATCCTGGCTTACAAAATTCGGGGAGAAATTCCTGAAGACAGAAACTTAGCCTCCAAGCTGAAGCGAATAAGCTCACGATTCATCGTCTTCAGAGGAGAGCTGCTGAAAAATCCTTCTCATCCCCACTACTGAAATGCGTGGGACCAACAGATGCCGATTACATCCTTCGGGAGATTCACCTTGGCATCTGTGGAAACCACATCGGGGGAAGGATATTAGCCCACAAGGCATTGAGGGAAAGGTATTATTGGCCCACCATGATCCTATACACTAAGGAGCTGGTCAGAAAATGCGAAAAAAATGTCAAAAATTTGCACCAGTCATCCATCAGTCAGCCCGAAACCTCCAGCCGATCTTGAACCCGCTTCCATTTGTTCAATGGGGGCTGGATATCTTGGGTCATTTCCCAATGCTCCGTATCAGAAAAGATGGCTGATAGTCGGCATTTACTATTTCAGCAAATGGATCAAGGCCGAAGCAGCCTCGAACATCACAAAGCAAACTTTCAGGAAATTCATCTGGCAGAATATTATCACTCGCTTTGGAATCCCGAAGGTCTTTGTCTTCGATCATGGGAGGCAATTTGATAATTTTCCACTAAGGTTGTACACTGATTAGTTCAGCATCAAGTTGGCATATTCTGCAATATGTCATCCGTAGAGTAATGGTCAAGCCGAAGCTGCAAACAAGCAGATTCAACGCTCTCAAGAAGAGAGTTGATGATCAAAATTCCAAGTGGATAGAGGAACTCCCAGGAACCCTCTGGTCACTTCGGACGACTGAAAAAGAGGCTACGGGAAACTCACCTTTTGAGATGGTGTATGGATCCGAAACTGTTCTACTAGTGGAAATCGGCACAGATAGTCTGCGGGTAAATCTCTTCTCGGCCAAAGAAAACGAGCAACTCATGAAAGAATCCCTCGATTTTCTGGATGAGGTCAGAGATTCGGCTCGAGACATAATGACTGCATACAAGCAAAGAATCAGCAAATTCTACAACCGAAGAGTCAATGCAAGACCTCTTAAAATTGGGGATCTGGTTCTTCGGAATGTTGCAGCTGTGCAAAAAGGCAGCATTCATGGGGAACTCTCAGCCACTTGGGAGGGACCTTACGAAATTTATGATGAGCTTCAGCCTGGAACCTACCGACTTCGACAGTTGGACAGAACCGAGCTGAAAAACCACCGGAAATTGAAAAAATATCATGTATAAACCCGCCGAGGGAGAACAATCTATGTAAGTACATCTTTTTGAATTAATGAAAGGCCTTTGAGCTACCATTTCTATTAATTTATCAAGTTTCTATTTTTCTGTCTTCTACATTTTTTGTAGAAAAGGTTTCCCTTCAGCAATGTCCGAAGTATAGCCAGCAGAGGCATTGTACTTCGCATTGCCGTCAAACCTGCTAAACAGGGAACAATGATTTCACCACCGAAGTATTGCCATTTCAGGGCATTGTACTTCGGATAAATCAGTTCCTTGGGGAAAAGAGGTCGTGGACGAATATGAAGCATATCTTAAACATTGGCATCGTGCTTCAGAAGAGTTATATTCGAAACATTGCCAAAATAATGGCCTTGGGTTTCGGATAGTCATTCCCTCGGATCGAATCTTAAGGATCGAGAGATACTGCTCCCGGAGTCTAAGACTTCTCAGCAGCGAACTCATAGATTCTTCAAAAATTCTAATTTTAGAAATTTTGCTAAGGCAAAGCTTCGTCTGCACCAAAGAGCTAAAGCGAGCACCTTAGAAATCCAAAGATTACAACTTCAGATTTCTGGGGGGGGCAAGAAGCACTCAGCTAAGTAATAATTCCAAGCTGAAGCTCAACACTTAGAAAAATTTTGCAAAATTTGCGAAAAAAGCAAAAAGGCTAAGTAGAAGGAGCAAGGCAATGGGAAAGAAAAGAAACCGGTGCATTCATAGCAAATCAAGTATGATCGGATCTCCGAGCTACATCAAATAAAGTGTCAGAATAGAAAAAGAAACATCCTAAATCGGCAGCCACCCACAAGCGAAAAAATTCACAGCTACCGAACTAAGTACAACTACTCAAAAACAAGTGCAGATAAAGAGTTTGTACATCGAGGCAAGCTGAAGCAAATGATTCAAGGCAAAAGCAGATGCGGCAAAGTATAAAGTTAAAAGCAAGTTGATCCGCAAGATTCTGTAGACGACTGCCAAAGTTCCTATGCTTCAGCATCAGCAGGATTAGGTTGAGCAGTTGTACTTGGACTCTTGGAGGCTACATCGCCAGCAAAAGAAGAGGCAGGCTGCGCAAGAGTCTTTTTAGATTCTTTCTTCTTAGCATGTCGAATTTCTTCGCATCCTCAGCTTTCTTCTCAGTCTCCTTCAGACCCTCAGCATTAAAATCCTTGGCTCCTCACCCAAAATCTGCACATCATTATCCTCGGAATGGACAATCAGCGCATCAGCTTCCTTCTTAACCTCACCAGCAAAAGGTTCGGCCACATGTCGAGGAGATGGTTGAGGAGTTAAGTTTGTGGACTGAACCTCCTGGGTTTCAGACAGTTGCCCAGGAAGGGGAGTCTTCTGCTGGACCTCCTCCTCGATATGAGTCTAGGGAGGAGGAGTACTTTGTTCAATTCTTCCCTCAGCAGAATCCTCAGGAGGAGGAGGACTTTTCTCCTTAATCTTTGCTGGCTCATCTTCTTCCAGGCGAGGCCTTTTAGCAGGAACTAAGGCAGCTTGAAATTGCCTCGACCCTATCACAACTCTTCTCCTCTTCGGACCCGACATTTCTTCGTCAGAAGATGATTCATCCGAAGATAGCAGCCTCGACCGACTCTCCCGTGTTCTCTTCTTCTTCGTCGGGCTGCAGAAGAAAGAACAGGGGGGCAAGGAGCTAGATGAGCAACAACTCAAGGCAAAATAATAATAATCAAATTCAGAAAAGTATGGGAACTCACCGAAGTCTTCAGCACGCGAGCGTCTTCGGGATCCTCTTCTTCCTCCTCGACTTCTTCTCCTTCTGCTCTCGGCTCAGCAGCAGGAGTAGAGGGCCCAACTCCACTTCTGGAGGCCTTAGCGGCGATAGTCGTAGCGGCTTGTTCTTTAGCCGAGTGGAGAAAATAGGGGTCGACCTTCTCGAACCAAGGTTTATGTGCGTGATATTCAGCTGCGCTGACAATCTAAAGCCTTTTCTCAGCCAAGCTAAGAGGACGGTCTTGGGGATCGGTGATCTTCGGCTTATTTGTAAGGGGATTCCTTTCCTGATTGATCCTAAGCACCTTGTAGTTGAAACCCGATTTCTCCTCGCACACTTCTAAAAAAGTAAAATAGAAATGAGTTCCCCAAAGAAAGTAAATAAACAAAAACAAAAGCAGAAAACTAAGTCTTCGGCCCCAGCTGAGCTCCTTACCGTTCTGGTACTTTCGGCTGAGGCCGACAACAGCAAGAATCTTCTCTTGGAAGATGTAATGGCAATAGGGAAGCCAAACGGAGGGCACACTCGCCATTCGGCCTGTGGCCCCCTAGCTAGGAGATCGGCTAAAATGCGTCATCTGCATTCCTTCCGCATTGGAAAATTCAGCAGGACCGATGCTCCTCATCTCCGGGTCGGGGCACCTCAAATATCTTAGCGCACCAAAAAAGTTAGGGTGATCCTTGTCTTGGGGTGCTCTCACCCAGATCCATTGACCCCTCCAGTCCTTGTCTGAGGTATCGTTCGGCCAGACTGAAAGATACCCCTTTTTATCTTCGATCTGCCACCAACTAGGGCCATGAAATCGGTATGCCTTAGTATTTCGGACAACCTTATGCATATGATGAAAGCAATAAACGTTCTGCCGAAACCTAAAAAACAGGAAGACCTAGAGATAGGTCATTATCCTTCGGATGCTCACGGGAGTCAACTGGCACAACGAAATGTTATACTCGTTCAGCACCGAGGTAATGAAAGAATGAAGCGGGAACCGAAGCCCATATTGCAGCCGACGGGAGTAAACCCCAATATAGCCTGGAGGAGCACAGTAGATCCTCTCAGCCGAAGTAAGCATTCGGCACCAATACCCGTCAGACTCCATAATCTCGTAGCAAATCTCAATTCGCTCGGCGAAGCAGTACACAACATTGTTCTCAATCCACCAATTGTAGGGCCGATAGGTCATAATGCCTGAGTTATAGGCTGGAACCAGCCACTCCCTTTCCTCGAGAGGCAATGTCCGAGACGCTGAATCGGCACTTTGGCCAGAAGTGCTAGTCGACCCCAAAGCCCTCGGAGGCAAAGAGCTTATCGGGATAGCCCAGATGGCAGAACTGCTAGGGGTGGCAGTAGCGCCGGTCCTCGCCCTCGGATTCTGGTCGCTAAGCGGCAACATTAACTCCAAGGGGCGATTTTGCCGCAAAATTAGCCGAGGAACCTCCTCCTCTTCCTCAGCATTTTCTTTTCCAGCCTCATTCTTTCTCTTCCCGCGATCGCCGGCCATTTCAAACGGCGATGGTTCAAGAAGTCGGAAAAAGAGAGGTGTTTGAAAAAGCAAAGAAAACCAAAGAAAATTTCAAGAAAATTACCTTTACCAGACGCAGAATTCGCCGATCTATAAGTTCGGAGCAACGAATTTCAATTTAAGGCTTCGGATTGCTGAAAATAAGCTGAAAAAGAAAATTGGGTTAGTAGCGAAGATTAGCGAGAAGCGAATGTGAATTAGCGAAAGGAAATAAAGAGAAATGTGGGACGAGTGGCTTAAGTACCTTCAAGAAATGGGAATTTCGGGAGTCTGCGCCACTAAAATCCCCACTAACTCCACTTCAATGCTCTGCTGTTCATATGCTTCTCTAATTAACCGCACACTAAACCATCCAACTTCCCAATTACTTCAAAAAATAACCGTTATTGCCTCAATAACTTCCAAATTTAAATGTTAATTAAGCCATTTGCTTCCCTCCATTTTGCAAGTCAAACCCGTTTCGTCATGCTTCCTAATCGGGTTTTGGGGGCAAGTTGTTTGGGTCCAATTTACTTCAATTGGGACGGTCCACAAATGGTTCAGTTATAAAGCCTAAAGCAAGGTTCAACTCTCCAATAAAATGTCAAGTCAGTCAACGGCCCAGTCAACATAGCAAGCCCATTTGACTTCAAGGCGACTTATCTATTGGGAAAGGTATAAAAGCCTTCATTCTCCTCTCTCTACATTCATTCAAAAAAAGCCTCAAGCAATTAATACTCTTGCATAGTTTTCTCTCTCTAAACACTGTACTGACTTCGGCATCGGAGGGGCCCTCTTTGGCACAATCCCCAAAGCCAGTTTACGTGTGTTTACTGTGCAGGAAATCCTCGTCCTAATCATCACTTCGGTCGAGTCCCGTCTTCAGTCCACCAGAAAGGTCTAGACGAAGGACCTATTGTTTTCATCCAAAACACAAGCTATTGAATCTGATGATTATTATTCATCTTTTGTGGCTTTTTACATCAACAACTTGATATTTGCTTGTCACTTGTTTAATATGTTGTACATTGTATTCCTTTTCAAAGCTATGTTTAACTTGTCACTTGTTTAATATGTAGTACATGATATTCCTTTTCAAAGCTGTGTTTAACTTTTTGAATCCATCTAATATGGCAAGGTGCTCTTCCTTATCAATGAAGCAGTGTCATAGCTGTATCATAGTCAATGAAATAAGCATTAATGTAGCTTGGAAGTTTGAAACTATTGCTGATTCTCTTAGGCAAACGCAAAGATTTCAATATTTCCATTTTCTATTGTCATTTTCCTAGAAAAGATGCGGTTTGAAAGAGCCTCTCAAAGCAGTACAAGTTTATGCTTGTGTTTCAAAGTCCTTATCATTGTCACTATTAATCAACTGTTAATCTGTGTTTTGTCTGTTCTCTTTTGCTTGTCATCTCTGTAATCAGAGTTTGCCACTTTTTCCCACTACAATCATATTACTTAACCCATACATGACAACTTTGATAATCATCATATCTGATTATTATGATCTGTTTGAACATAATATAAGAACGTGCCAAATCGTCTACATATTGCTTGTTAACACTAATATGAATTTAGGAAGCATAGTTTGTAACCTAAATTATTATGTAATTGACTGGGATGACTCTTTTAACTCATCTATAATTGATTCCAGCACATTTCTAATTCTCTGCTTTCCTCTGATATCCTATCACCTACAGATCTGTAGATGCTATATGTGACAATGTGTCATCGTAAGAGAAGTGGTGGGCATGGTTACTGCATGCTTGAAGATAAACAATATCCTAATGAAAATATCAAAATTTTGGCAAGATTTACTCCTTCCCTAGTATTTCAGTTGCTTCTTAGTACTGTGAAGACAGAACTATGATGAATTGAATATTGTAGCTAATTTTGGTAATGTTAGACTGATGTGTCATGTAGTTCATCTTCTGTCTGCATATAATCATCTCTCTCCGAAATTGCACGCTTAAAAGTTATAAGGATAGTTATAGCTAGTACAGCGGGATTATAGAAGCTATTGTGTTGAATATTGCTATAAATTCAAGCTGAAAAAAGGTGGATAGGGGCATAGGAGAACGGATTTTGTCACAGTTATGTCTGGGTTTGAGAGGCATGTCATCTTTGTTTTGTTAATATTGAATTTGTCATCCATTAGGTTAGCCTCTAATGCATAGAAGAACAAAATATGACCATTGCTTTCTTATGTTTGCATGAATTGTCTGGTAGCAGGTTATGCATTTGAAGTTGCCTTTACATAAAATGAGTTTGTGACATTTGTGCTACATGAAAATTGTTTGAACTCTTAATTTTATGTACTGGCATGATTTCACTAAGCAGTCCACCAAACTGGCATTGGACATACTTAGTTAAATTGGCTATATATGTGCACTCTAGATTAATAGAAATTGAAACAAAAACTAAACCTTAGTTCATAAATGCATTCCTACGTTACCTGGACTTAGCTTGGGAAACCTCATAGCAGACACAATCACATAAGTTGGCATTGTAAGGTATAAGTTTCATGCTTTTGGTCGTAGATGAAAGTATTGAAGTAAATTACACCTATGTTGGAGTGTTTAAGGATGTGCACTGGTACTTAAAGTAAAATGGAGTGTTCGAGTAATAACATTGATGCGTTTCCTATTCTGATCTTAGGAGTGATTTGTGTAACAGAACGACTGGTTCTTGTCGTATTTTGGAGGACTGTAAGGAGTAGGTGGAATTACAAATCATACCTTTGCCAGGTTTCTTTGTTGATAAGACTGGAAAAAAGTAGCATTATTCAGGAATCTTTTAACCACTAACAAAACTCGCATAGCTGGAGAGTTTTAAGTGTTTATTTACCTTTCCTTCTTTAATGTTTATGGCTTCCAGTATAACATGTTGTCAGGATTTATGCTTTAGCCTTTCCTTGTAAATTATTGTTGTCCATGGTAAGTTTTCCATGAAAATTGAGAACACCTTTTCAGTGCTGCTGCATACGCATGGTCGCATGGAGACTCAAAGCACATTTTTTTCTTTCTTGTTTCCACTTGGTATGGCTGAAATTATCAGTGGACTGATATGCTTCCGAAATTTTTTACATTGTAGCTAAAAACATAAGTTTGGCTTGCTGTGCTAAATTTTTATGTCATTATATCCTTTCCCTTCCTAGCATTGTGAATTGATGATCTAAAGCTTTTAGTTTTAAACCAGTGTAATTGTGGGAATGTAATGCTATACCGTTGGACATTAACAATTTATAGTGTCTTAACGACATTCTGTGTTTGGAATGGCTAAGTAGAGAGGTGGTTTAAGGTGTATGCACTCATAATCCTGTGATTGCAGCTATATTACTCAAACACTAGAACTATGTATTAGTTTATGTGTTGAACTTTAAATGAAAATGTTCTTTATTTGGTTTTAAAAAAAGTGTCAATTGTCCATATCCAGGTCGAAGAATCAAGGATCACGGGTATGTGAAATAAAATGATGAGCTCAAACAATATAAGATTGCAGTGATTTAACTCAGAGATTTATCTCTTTTAACTCTGGTTTGATATGTGATTAGCTGACATACTTCTTCGAAATAGGAGTCAAGTTATTGTGATATACTTCGTATAAGACGATAGAACACCTTCCAGGTCTATACTAGTGTTTTCAGATCATCTAAAAATCAGTTTAGTTCTGGATTATACTAGGTTACCTAATATCAGCAGACTCATTGACGTAAAATGACATTACTATACTGTAGAAAGGACTTCGAAAAGTGAACACAAGATTTCATTGCTTTGCTATCTTTAGGTTCCCGCTTGGCGTTTGTGGTAGTGCCCTGTGCTTATTGCAAGTTTTGCAGTATTATTAGTTTCCCTTTGAAATAATGTGGTATCAGAAAATAATGCTTATTATCCTGTCATCTATGAATAAGTCTTGATCAAATTATACAACGGAATATTTTAACAGTGATTCTGGTTTGTCTCTGTGATTAAATTGTGGGGTCTTTGACAAAGACATTCTGTTTGTAATGGTTCAAGGTATTATATCATGACAAACGAGGGAAATTATTCTTTCTCACTAGTTGAAATTATGATGATTTATATCCACTGTTAGTTGGCCTGGCTATACTTTTTTGGAGCGTTGTATATTCTGCATCAATCTGAAAACAAAACTCAAAAATAAAACTAATACACAAATTACTATTGAGGGTATATTTATGCTATGATCTGTGACTTATAAATTTCAGTAAATCAGATGAAAGAATCTAACTTACTGTCCTTGCTCAATGTTTGCCTCTGACAACCTGTATGCAGAATATAATATGTACTCCATATGTAACTGGATGCTGATATAATTGTTCCGGATACTTATAAATCTCTCTTACGAAGTACTAAGTTTAGTCAACACATTACTAGTCCAAATTACACCAGCAACTATGTGCTATGGATCGAGAGAATATTTCTAAGCTATATTTATTATTATGTCTGAATGTCACACGTATATCTGACTATCCTTACCTGCCAATTCATACCAATCATTTTATGCTTATTAAATATCAATTGTTTTCTTGTTTTTGGGAGAGGGAGGATTCCGTCACTTTGCAGCCCCAGGTTCCCTTCCAAAGAGGGAATTTCAAGAAATGATAAGTTGATGGACCATCGCCGAATACAGTTCTTGACCTGTAGACATCAAACTTGCACGTGGAATGTCGAACATCTGTTCAATTTGGGGGTATGCTTATTTACTTTTCTACTATTTATTTATCTAAGTTAAACCAGTTTGTTTATACCTTGATGTAAATAGTAAATTGTCATGTAAAGTTAAAAAAAAAAAAAGAAGAAGAAGAATTAAGAAAAATAGATGCTAACTACTTATTCTTTTCTTCTTTTCAAGTCCAAAGTGATCTTAATTCAGAAGTAACTACAGAAAGGTGAATTTAAACGTGTGACATACTGCTCGCGTCATTTTCAGTAAGTATGACATTTTCATTTGTATTAGTTTGCAGCAACTGAATGAATTTTACTTTGTAGGAGTGGTGGTGACTTGGGGTTCTTTTTTTGATTCCAGAGACCATATTCTTTTCATTTTGATGTTCATGCTTTTGGCTTTATAAAAACATCTTCTTCACGAGGTCCCTACCGAATAATAATTGATGAGGAAGGAACCCCCTTTGCCCCTCTTAAGAGAACTTTTTATGTTTTAATTCACAACAACTTCACCTTCAAACCAAAAAAATTACACAGGATTCTTTCAGCATCAGCCCCAGAATCCACTTTACTTATTATGGAATATATTAAAGCGATTAAAGAGCTAAGTACATCAGCTAGCTAAAGAGAAAGGTTCATCAACATTTCTTTTTTTTCGCTTGTTTTTCAAATCTTTGGGCCACAGTTCATCATAGACTCCGTTACATAAAAATTGATTCCTTTCTTTCATTATGACGAGTTTATTAATATGTTTTTATCGTCGCTGATCATTTCTATTATGTGCAATAAGCCTACATGTATATGTCAAAGTATTGTGGACCAACCAGTTAAGATCCCCAGGTTTAAAGTCCCCTGTATGCTTTCAGCATACAAAAGCAACGTCCCTTAATATGTGCTCTTGATTTTTTTCTTTTTATCTCCCCCTTTAATAGTTGAAGTTCTTTTTTCATCTAATGTTACCTGGTATCTAATCTTTTTCTCTTTTTCGCATCCTGGAAATTATTTTACAATGCACCAGAACATGTAATTGTATGGCACTGAGATAGCAGCACTTTAGAAAATCAATGATTAAATTCTGATTCCCCTTAGTTATCAAACACTTAGACCGTTACCCAAGAAATCTAAAGGAAGATCAATCTTGATCAATTTGGATATGTTGTTCGCCATATTGTGCTTCTTTAATTTTTCCCCTTTTCGTTCGTGATTTACACTTTGCTATCTTAAGTTTTAGCTTGTTTTAGGATATGGATTACAGGCCTAATCTAGTATGCGAAATGTATTCCATACTTTCTTATTTCATCATTGGAGTGCTATCAATCGTGTTGATTGCTTTATATTGTTTGAATATAAAAACTAGATATGACCACTTTTAGCCATTTCCATTTATATTCTAGTGTACGTTAGGTCGTTACCTCCCCTAATGAAGATTAACTTTCAAGTCTTCTGCTCATGAGAAAATAGAGAGAAGATGTTCTTTTTCCTAACTTGTTTGCCTGTTGCTAAAATCAGAGTTGGTAACATGCTTCTAATTGTACCATCTCCTTCTAGGTCTGAGCCTTGATCGATTATTAACACGACTAGACATGTACATTAAGTGTGCATAGAATATTCATTTCATATACTTCTATTGGCTCAGCAATTTTCTTGGTAAAAAACAGTTTTGGAGAGAAATTTTCATGCATACTTAGTGTAATGTATATTATCCCGCACTCATTGAGCTGTTATAGACTTATAGTCGTATTTCCACTAGTGGCGGACCTAGGAATTTACCTAAGTTTAAACCAAAGTTAACATTTGCCCTGTTCTTCAAGTGTGTTGAATACTTGAATGTATGGGGTAAAACATCATATGATTCATATCTAATTTGTAACTCTCTAATCAAATTTATTGGGTTTGCTCCTAACTTCAGCCTGAAATTTCATATGCATCATTGGAAGTTGTACAGGAGAAGATTATGGTAATTTTAATCTTTTCCCTATTACTTCGAAAGAACTAGATGTAATTACAGATGTAGTTAAGGAATATTAAACAGGGAAAGTACAACAGAATTAACTTTTCTGGTCAAGCTAATCATTATTTAGACAAAACTAGACTTGGAGCTGAAGAATAGAACCTGATCTCAGCTGCAAGTACCTTTAACCCCAATTATGCATTACAGTAAAGCCTAGAACATATCGACGGAGCCAGTGATAAGTTGTTCTCCAACTGCTTGTAAATATTCTCAGAACAAAATAAAGGGGGATATATTCTGAGTTCTGTAACATTATCAGTATATAATGCTCACGGGCTCACGGCTCCGAAAATCTGATTCTCTGTGCATGGATAACTCTGCTGATATGCGGTTTCATCTTTGTTCTATTCGTAGTAGAGATAAGAGGATAGGAGGGGTATGGTCTTAGGAATTCATATTCTTATTCATATTCAGTTACATTGAACTGGCTGGTTTGATTGTCATTTGGGTTGTAGTAGATAATACAGATGGCTTGAGTGTGCCCCAAAATCTATCAATAGATTCTTTGGTTCCTTTTAGCTTACAAGGAACAATAAGAATCTGACAATTTCAACCACATGAAAGAAAAGTAATAAGAGATAATACATTATAGGTCTAATATCCTTTCAATCATAATAAATATCCATTCAAACAAACAATTCCAATCAATGATAATTTATTTTACCTGTTCCATCCTATTTTATTCACTCCATATTCTAATGGCATGATTTTTGACATAAGATATAAAAAAAACGTAGGTAGATGATTGTGAAATTTAAGGGATAAGATAGGTAAATTGGGACATTTTAAAAGCGAAAACGATGCAGGTAAATTGAGACGTGGAGAGTATCCTTTTTTTTTTTTTTTTTTTCTGCATCTACACTCTATTTCTTTATTATGGTGGGGCTATCTAATTCCCCTGGAAATAAGAGAGGAAGGAGAGGTGAAGGAAGATACAAACAAAGGCTACACTTTTATTCCTTTTCTTTTCTTTGTATTTCTATCCTTTTGAGACTCCATGTTGAAATGTGTTGCTTTCTCTGTTTTTCCTGCCTCAGTGAGATTCTCTCCCACTTCCTTTCAAGTCAAAGGACATGAGAGAGGTAACTCAAGTTGAAAACTGAAAATGAAAATTTTAAAAAAAAAAAAAAAAAAAAAAAAATTGTAATTTTTTTTTTTTACAAAAACTAAAAAATAAAAAAGGTGACATGAATTTTTTGGGGAGGTGAGAGGAAAGCATCCCCAGCTCATGGGCATATATTCCTTGTAGAACCCCACTTAAAATGTTTCCAGATATGGAGTGAGAACATAGGACAAGTCCAACAAACTTCTCAATTTTTATATAAAAAGAATTCACTTCTTCTGCTTATTTTGAAGCATCAGAGCTTCAAGGGTCAGAGTTACCTTATTCTGTATTTAAACTACTTGTATTAGTCTTACTATTTATATGCTCCCTTGGCTATTTTCCAACCTGTCATTCCTCCATAAAAATAAACATGGGTCATCTTCAAAATTTGGAAACTCAAGACATGAACTTGGTCTTATCTACTGATGCAAAGCCTAGGCTTAGATGGACACCGGATCTTCACCAACGGTTTGTCGAAGCAGTCGATCAGCTTGGTGGTGCTAACAGTTGCGTAGCGATCCCTTCATTCATTTTCTCTTACTATGGTTTTATTCTCTATAACATTAGCTCGTCTTACAGTATTTTTATGTGTTCTCATTCAATAGCTTTTTTTTTTTCATTTATTCATTAATCAAGCAGGGGCAACGCCGAAGGGTCTGATGAGGGTGATGGGAATACCAGGACTTACTTTGTATCACCTGAAGAGTCATTTACAGGCAATTCATCTCATGCTTCTATCACCTTAGCTTATAATCTTTAGCTTCTAGAAAGAGCAGAGTTTTGAAGTACACATCGTTTTTCGATCATTGCAGAAATTCAGGCTTGGAAAGAATCATCAGCATATTCAGCAATCAGAAACCTGCAGTGAATCGAAACCAGATGATGCAGACTGTGAAGAAAGCCAGGCCATGGACACGCTTAATCTATTCTGCGAGGAAAAGGAAATAAATGATCCATCTCAAGAACAGATCAATGAGTAAGAGTCATAAATGTTCGCCTTTCCTGTGTTTAGATAAGATTTTCATCTGTACTGATTCTTGTTCTCTTTCATTGCAGAAATGTTCAGATATCCGAGGCTATAAAAGTGCAGATGGAGGTACAGAAGAAACTTCATGAACAGATTGAGGTAAGAAGATACACATTTATCCTATAACAGTAATTCAATTCGGCCTCATTATTGAAGATGTATAATAAACTTCGTATCATGTTATTATAGGTACAGAGACACTTGCAGTTGCGAATCGAAGCTCAAGGAAAATATTTACAGAAGGTGCTGAAGAAAGCGCAGGAAACACTGTCAAGCTATAACTGCACAGCAGCAGGAGTCGAACATGCAAAAGCCGAACTTTCGCAGCTAGTCTCCATGGTTAGCACTTCATCATTCTCTGGTCTAACAGAGGTGACAGATTTATCACTAGAGCAAAAGCATATAATGAGACATACAGTATGTTCTGCTGAAAGCTCCTTGACTTCATCCGAGAGCTCGGAGCAGAAAGAAACAGGACTCGAAAACGAAGAGATTACCGGTAAGGGTAGCCAAGAACAATGTCTATTTGTTCTCCCATTACTCGATCAATTGAGAACGAAAGGGTCGGGGTCGAGGAAGAGGAGCAGAAGCATAGTATTTGATAGCAACTGTGTAGAGCAAACAGACAGTAAGAAATCATTTAAGCAAGGTTATGGAGAGGAAATGGGACATGGGCTAAAAAAGTTTGGACTTTTTGAGACAATTGATCTGAATAGCCAATGTGAGAATGACTTAGATTTAGGTCCAAGGCAAGCAATAGACTTGAATTCAAAGGAATAGAAATATTCAATGTGCATCTTTATTAGGTGCTTTTTAGTGGACCATTAAGCTAGATTATTGGCCCCTAATTTAAGTATAATGTAGTCATTTTTATGCGCCAAAAATAGTGGGTTATAGGAGATAATGTTTGTTTATAAAAACTTATCTGATATTGTTTGTATATTTTTGGACTTTCTGCCAACTTTTTAGAGTATATACTGAAAACAATTTATCTGTAATGTGATAGGAGTATGTGTACATAAAGTAGCTCACTTTTCTTATCTACATTTAGTCAAATTAATACATCAGACCAAACTAGAAAACTTCATACTAGACCAGACCTTTTTAAAATCAAACCATATCACCTTATTTCAAGTGAAGAGAACAATCATGTTTTCAAAGGCAAATTTGTAGAGGATGGTGTTAAAAAACTTTTCCAATACGGATTACTAGCTATTCCATATCAGACTTAAATTGGTGTTTGTGGAAATGACTTGCTACATTTCAAAGTTGTAGAAAACAAATTATACTACCTTTAATATACTAAGGTGTAAATGCGGTAATTGGGGTATTAAAAATCTATAAGAAAAAATAGCGAAGTAAAGACTTTGCATTAACGATCTACAATGAAACAACCAAATAATATACTATCTCCGTTTTTTATTAGTTGTCACGTTTTGACTTTAGCACTATTCACACACCTCCTTTTGACCATGTTTTGTGATTTATATGTGAATAAAAATATATTCAAGTGAGATCTTGTTAGATTCGTCACAATTTATATTTTCAAAATATCAACTTTTTACAATCTTTGCTTATCGGTAACTAAAGATATTAATTATTGAATTTGTCACTAGTAGAAAAAAAGAAATAGGCAACCCCCCTACGGCAACGTTTCATGAAAACCGTTGCTAACTTTATCGAGCGCCATTTTAATACCCCCCTGTGGCAACGGTGAACCGTTGCCAATTGGTTTAAAAAAAAAAAAAAAAAAAAAGGGGTTAAGTTGGCAACGGTTAACCGTTGCCAAGTTTAAATTTTTTTTTTTAAAAAAAAAAGGGGGGGGGGGAGATTTGGCAGCGGTTAACCGTTGCCAATTACACCACCTATGGCAGCGGTTAACCGTTGCCAAGTTTTTTTTTTTTAAAAATAAAAAATAAAAAAGGGGGGAAGATTTGGCAGCGGTTAACCGTTGCCAATTGTGAATTTAAAAAAATAAAAAATTAAAAAATTAAAAGGATTAGTGTTGGCAACGGTTAACCGTTGCCAATTAATTAAAAAAAAAAATCGGGCTCCTTTTATTCTTTCCCTCAACCCCTCTATCTCTCTCTCAAATTCATTCTATTTCCAATTCATTCAGAGCTTCTTCTCTCTCATCTCCCTTAGCTTAATTATCTCCAAAATCCGCATGCACCTTAGATCTCTCTAGTCTCTCAAATCACCCGTTCTTCTTGTTTCTTGATATTTGCACTTTCATCTTCAATTATAGCTACCAAGAAAGGTATTTTCTTGAATTTTTTTTTGGTTTTTTTCGTGTTTTAATTTCTGGGTTCGAAATTTTTTCGTTTTTTTGGGGTTTTTCTAGGTACGAATACCTGGTTTTTTTTTTTGTTTTTTCTCGATTTTTCTCGGTTTCTTAGTTTCTTGAATTTTTTGGGTTTTTTGGGTTTAAATTTTTGGGATCGGATTTTTTTTCGAATTTTTGGGTTCGAATTCCTTTGGTTTTTTCTCGGTTTTTGGGTTCGGATTGTTTTCTGGGTTTCGAATTTGATTGGTTCGAATTTTTTTGGTTTTTTCTGTTTAAATTTCTGGGTTTCTGGGTTCGGATTTTTTTTTCGAATTTTCTAGGTTCGAATTCCTTTGGTTTTTTCTGGGTTTTTTGTTTCTAGTTTTTTCTGGGTTTATTAGGTTCTAGATTATTGGTTTTTTTGGGTTTATTAGGTTCTAGACTAAAACGTAACAATGGTTTTTTCTTTGTTTAAAGTTCTGGGTTTATTAGTTTCCAGGTTATTGGTTCGAAATTTTTTCTGATTTTTGGGGTTTTAATTTAATTGATGCAGGTAGTATTACAACTACAGCAATTGCTCATAGACGAAGGATTCAAGATTCAAGGATTTGGTGTTTTGTTGTTCATTGTTACGTTTTTATTTATATAATTTTTTTATAAATTGTAAAATAACAATTTATTTAATATAATATATTCATGTATATGGTGTTCATTGTTGTTCATTAGTGATTACTGCTGATACGATTCTGGTGTTTTTTTTTTTTTTTGAGAATAACGATTATGGTGTATGTTTATGTTGATTTTGAAGTGTTAAAAAAAAAAACAAGTCAATGGCACCAGTTAACCGGTGCCAACTGCATTAAATTTAATTATAAAAAAAAGGCGCCATAGCAATTGGCAACGGTTAACCGTTGCCAATTTGTTGAGTTGGCAACGGTTTTGAACCGTTGCCAATTATTTTGGGATTTGGCAACCCTCTAATACGCAACGGTTCAAAACCGTTGCCTTTGGGGGGGTTTGAACCGTTGCCAATTTGCTCTATTCGTGTAGTGTGTGCATTGGCAAACGTGACTAAAGAAACGTGTCAACTAAAAAGAAACCGAGGAAGTATATAGGGAGATTTGGATTTGGATTCGAAGGTCTGAATCTATTGGAGTTGGACTTGGATTTGGAGCTCCAAAAACTCCGACGGACATGGACTTGGATTTCACCTAATGGACTTAGATTCGGACATGGACTTGGATTTCACCTAATGGACTTAGGGTCCGAATGTCCGATCCATTGCCATCTTTAAGAATCCGTAACATTAATCAAATTGGATTAGGTGAATTGTGTAAAAATTCAAAATGTTTCACTTAAATAAACGGAGTAAAAATTGCTCGATTTAATCTCTCTACTAAAAATGGTTGGATGAGTTTCGTTCGTTCTTTTTTGTTTGTTCTATTACTTTATTTGTTTTTGTACAATTTTCAATGCACATGTTTTACACAAAGTTATAAATTGCATATATTTAGGGTATTCCTTTCCTTCCTCCATTCTCCGTTGATTATAACAACTTGGTGAAAACTAACAAATAAATGCTAACATACTACAAGATCGTAGATCCCTACAGCCACAATTCAAATCGATTATGAAATTAAAGGCTAAATTGTTGAAGGCTAGCTAGGAGATTTGGACCCGACCTAAAATAACTTGAAATTGACCTAAATTTGAACTGAAGTCTGGTCTAGTCCGATTATAAACAGACCAAACATATCTAAATTCAAATTGACCCGAACCGACTCAAATCCGACCATATTATTGAGTTGTAATTACCTATCCAAAAATGATAGATCCGATTTATGAGCCTGAGAATACTAATTACTAAGCCAAGAACTCATTGGTTGGTTGTTATATTAACGGACATCAATTTTTTACGTAATCAACCAATGAACAACCATCTTCAATTTATAATAATAAGTAAATGGTAGTAGGTGAAGAACGTCTTTTTATAACTTCCCACTATAAAAAAAATATGGGGAGGTCCAATCAATTATACATGAAGTCCAAGGAAGAGCATGCAATAATAACCATAGCAAGCAACATTATTACATACCCGACGAATATTAGTCCAAGTTATAATTGCTCTAAACATGCGTAAAGTTTTAGTAGTATTAATTAGTTCTCTATCTACCATTAAAATAACAAAATTCATATTAGAAAAGAGTTTTTTTTTTTTTTTTTTTTTTTTTTTTTTTTTTTTTTGGTTGCATGCATCTTTATAACCAAAGTTTTCTAGGATATCGATTGTCATTGTCTTTCTGAACAATTTCTTGTACTTTTTACATACTACACTATTTCTCAAGTCTCAAAATATTAAGCAATAATCTTCTTCTCATCATACCATAAATGAAGAAGCTTCAAGAAACTAGAGTTAGAATTTGGTTTCTTATCCATAGCATTCTTTCAATCATCTATTTGTCAGCTAGCGCATCACCAACCGCCTCTCCTTTATGTAACAATGGTAAGATATTTTTTCTTAAGAAATAGTAACTCACATGTTTATATACAAATGTGAGCATTTTTTAACCAAATTAGGTCGTACATAAACTAGTTTCTACTAGTTGAAACTTATATTTTTTTCATCATTTTTAATTTTTCATGGTGTTTTTCTGTTAATATTTACTCATTTGACAACGTATTATATATTGTGATTGAAGAGAGCACAGCCATAGTTTAAATCACTGTTGACATTTATTAGAGAGACTCGCAAAGCAGGTCGATGATGAAATATATTTCTAAAGGGACATTGTCATTTAACTACATAAACATAACCTTGTTTCATTACATGGCAGGACTAAAAGTTGAGCACCCAAACATGACTTCGGACGTAACAGAAATCGAAGGGAAATCTTTCGATTACATAATAATCGGAGGAGGAGCATGCGGCTGCCCATTAGCAGCTACACTCTCGGAGAAATACTCCGTGCTTGTAATCGAACGAGGGGACTCCCCTTACGGCAACCCAACAATTTTAGAACGAACTAAATTCGGCTATCCACTCGTGGAAACGAACAAATACACTTCAGTAGCACAAGAGTTCGTTTCCTTAGACGGAGTTTTGAATTACAGGGGAAGAGTCCTAGGAGGATCGACCGCTATAAATAGCGGATTTTATAGTAGGGCAAGTGATGCATTTATTAAGAAAATGGGTTGGAACGAAAAAATGGTTAAACAAGCTTATGAATGGGTGGAATCAAAGGTAGTTTTCGCGCCGGAAACATTAAGTCCTTGGCAATCTGTTGTGTTAGATGGACTCTTAGAGGCAGGGGTTTTGCCTTTTAACGGGTACACACTAGAGCATGTTGAAGGGACTAAATTGAGTGGTACGATATTCGACGTGCTCGGAAAACGGCACACAGCTGCTGATCTACTTGGTGGAGGGAATGCGAAGAACATTGTGGTATTGTTGAATGCAACTGTGAGTAAGGTCTTCTTCCACCATGAAGAAGGTAAGTGTTGTAAGAAAATTTTAGGTTTTCAACTGTACATTTTTTCATTGTACTTTTTTTATAGTTTTGTGACTTTGTCACCTAGAATTTCTTCTTTTAATTATTAGGAAATTTCAAAGTCTTTAATAATGGAATACTTTGTACAATTCTATAACATTGTGCCGACCGTATAATTGTTAGTCTAGAGTTGCAGTCTTGTAGACATCCAAAAGTTGATTGATAAACTTTTACAGTATTTTTTTTTTTTAATAAAAAAAAAAAAAAAAAAAAAGTAGAGTGATAACGTCAACATTACAATTGATAATGTCATAAAAAATGTATGTTGAAAAAATAAAAAAGGATAGGAAAACTAGTTGATTATCTTGGGGTAGAATACTAGTCAATTACATTGAATAATTTGGAGGTCACTTCAGAATGATGGGATTTTAGGTTCGATTTGATCACGTCATTTTGAATCTATTATTACAACTAATTAATATTATTAATCATTATTAATTTTTGGGGTTAGATATTGCCAACTTTAATTTGAATCAAATTGGATCATCTATTTTTCACTAATACTTTAGTCTAGATCAAATAATTCTTTGCACTAATTGGGTACATTTCAAACTTGAGTCAAGCTAATTAAATTATTGTGTGCATACGAGTCGAAATCTAAATCGGGTATTTTTCAATTTAGTTGGGTCAGATTTTGACACCTCTAAGTACAGGTCATTTCAAGACGTGCATTTACCTTATGCTTACCCTATGCTTATTGTTTTACACCCACCTAATGACTTATGCATTCAAAACTCAAAATTTCTAAACCCTGAATTAATTCTGTTCTTTCTGTTTCTGATTAACGAAGCAGGGGAAGAACCAAGGGCTAAAGGAGTAAAGTTCATCAAAAGTGACGACGACACAAAAAAATCCTACAAAGTTCACCTCAAGAAGCAAGAGAATTCAAGTTTACCAAAGGGTGAAGTTATACTCACAGCAGGAGCACTTAGCAGCCCACAAATCCTCATGCTAAGCGGAATCGGACCCTCGAAACACCTCCAAAGCTTCAACATATCAGTGTTAGCAAACTTGAAAGGTGTAGGAAACAGAATGCAGGACAATCCAGCAATATCTCTACTAGTCGATTCAAAGCCTAAATCTCGTGTACCCGATACACCCCAAGTAACAGGCATTACAGAAAACTTTAAGGTCATACTCGAATCAATCATAGTACCAGTAAGCAAAGGCTTAACACGGGTGTCAATAGCTGGTAAGCTTGCATTCCCTGCATCGACGGGCACACTTGAGTTAAACAACAAGGATCCTAGGGAAAATCCGCTTGTAAAATTCAATTATCTTTCAAAAGACGAAGATATGGAGTATTGTGTTAAGATACATCAGTTGGTAGAGGGAGTATCAATGTCCGAGGCAGTGAGTGTATACCTTGGGAGCGAACGTAACCGGTTAGAGAAGCTAGGGAAAGAGGAGAGTAAAGAGTATTGTAAGAAAAATGTGAGCACATTTTATCATTATCATGGGGGTTGTACTATAGGAGAAGTGGTAGATAAGGATTATAAAGTGTATGGAATTAAGGGTTTAAGGGTTATGGATGGATCAACTTTGGTGGAATCTCCTGGGACTAATCCTATGGGTACATTGATGATGTTAGGAAGGTATCAAGGTTTGAAGATTTTAGAGGGTAGAAAAAGTTCGTGATCTTCAAAGATGATTTATGTTCTAACTATTGTGTTTATTGTTCACACTAGTGAGTGATTGATTTTGTGTGATGTTTTTTTGAGGAATTTTGTTATTAAACTCATGTGACATACGAATTGTAAAATATATTCTATAGAATAATATATATGTACTCCCTTCGTGTTTTATTAAGTGTTACACTTTGATCGGCACATAATTTTAAGCAATTTAATTGACTTAAATAAAATAAGAGGTAAGTGAGATAGTTGGAGTACTAAAAATTGTAAAAGAATGATAGTGTGGTTAATAGTTTATTGAAAAGTAATGAATGTGAGAAAAAAGAAATAATTAAAAAAAAAGTAATAATGAGTTTGAGTGGGACCATAAAAGAGAAAGATATAATATTATAATGTAGCTTTTTGCCAAAAAAGAAATATAACATTTATTAAAACTCGGAAGGAGAAGTATATTTTTGTATATGTTTCATACTTCATCCTTCGTAAAACAACATGATTGTCATATTTTCTTATTTCGAGTTAAAGCTAGTAACTTAGGCATTAGTTTATAATTGTACTAATATGCATATGGTTACAACATACAAGTATCAATTTTCACAAGTTTTATCAATATATAACTAATGAAAGATTATTACCGTAAAAATATGTCTTGTAAATTGCATATATTCAAATATTGCAATTAATTTGAGACTAAAGTATATACTTCGTAATTTATAAGTATGAAGTATAATAGTACTCGTATATAATTATGTAATTAAGGAGCCGAGTGTTTTGTGCGGTGGGAGTTGAAAGGTGATATTAAAAATTCTAATCCCAAAATTCAAAGTTCCATAACTGTAAGGATAGGAACTTCTATAGTAAATATCATATACTCATACTATGTAAGGATCATTGACTTTAATTGATGTACTAGGAAAGGTATACCTCAAGAAGGATTGATAATAAGGGGATTGAAATCGAATTAGATTAGACAGATCCTGTAAAAGGTACATAATTTATCAACCTTTTTCACATCATTATAAACATGTATAAAAGCTTAATTAAAACTAGTCCAAATCAGTTTTGCTCAAATATTTCTATTCTAGACAATATATGATCCTTACGTAGATCTAATTCAACAACTTCGAAATTTTAATTTTTTGTCTAATTCTATCCGGTTTTAGACCAATAAATAATGGAGTCCAAACATGAACATGACCTATCTAACAAGTCCACAACTCTGTTAATTGACTAGAATAACAAGATAAACAACAGTTATGCATCTGATCTCTAAAGTTCTCAATTAAGTCACTTCAGCTAGCTGTTCGAAATTATGAATGAACTCAATTTAAAAAAAAAAATGCAGATAACAACGAGCTTAAAATTTTTTAAAAAGATAATAAGTCAAAAGTGAGCCTAATTAAGAAACAATGTTCCATATTAGACGTTTGGCAAAACTATTTACCAAACTAAGCTTACAGGGTAAAACACCATCCTGGATGGCGTTTTACCCTTGGCCAATTTTTTTAAAAAAAATTCAGTCACGGCAAAAACGCCAGCCTAGTTGGCGTTTTACCTTGACTAAAATTTTTAAAAAAATTGGCCAGGGTAAAAACGCCAGCCTAGTTGGCGTTTTACTGTTGTACCAAAAGTGCCAGCCTAGTTGGCGTTTTTGCATCGGGTATTTCAGAGTTTCGTTCTATTTTTTTCATTGTTCTTCAAAAAACACAAAACCCCCAATTCCCAAACCCTAACCCGCGCACAGTACCTCGCCCAATCCTCCATATTTGCAGCAAATTCATCACTTCCCATTGCTTAGATCTTCATCATACTCACTAAAAATTGTTCCTCCTTCGTTCTTTAACACTTTTACGCAGTGAATTTACGTATTTGAGGTATGTATTCAATTTAACTATGTTACTTGTTTTTGATGTTTTTTGGGAATTTATGTTTGTAATTTACAATTTATGTACTATATTGTTGTTCAAGTATGCGAAATAAGTATAACTACATAATAGATTGTTGTTTAATTATTGAAATTAAGTATATTTATATGTATGTTGTGTAATTTCAAATTAAGTATATGAAGCATACATTGTTGTTCAAGTATGTAGTGTTTTTTTTTTTTTTTTTTGCTAAATATGTATATTTATTGTGTAATTATGTA
The DNA here is from genome assembly GCF_001683475.1 of Chenopodium quinoa. Taxonomy (NCBI): domain Eukaryota; kingdom Viridiplantae; phylum Streptophyta; class Magnoliopsida; order Caryophyllales; family Amaranthaceae; genus Chenopodium; species Chenopodium quinoa. Next base: position 8,371,340 of record NW_018742418.1, on the reverse strand, counting down.
ATTTAAGTATATTTACAAACTACATTGTTGAATTAGGTACATTTAAGTATATACTACATTGTTGATTAATTAGGTGAATAAGTACATTGTTGAACACTACTTTGTATATACACTTAGCTTGAGGATTTAATGGAATTATTGTGGTTTTAGTTGTGTTGTGTATTTGTGTCATCTAATATGCGTTTCGATTCTTATGTAGAACATGGCTTCACAATTGATTGTTTTGTTATGTGTGTGGGGGGGTGAAATTTTGTGTGTCAGATCGAACGTCGAGTATAGAGGAGGAAAAATGGAACCAATTGCATTGAAACCTTGTATGACTTACAATGATTTGTTGAATAAGGTTTATACTGTAACTGGTTCAAACCCAATTAATGTTGAAATAAACATTAAAATGAGGTTTGAGAGTGTTAGTGGGGTTCAAATCTTACCTGTTTTGAATGATAACCATTTGGAGGTTCTGAGGGGTGTCGTTGCAGTGAGGTGTCTTCCTACTGATTTGTATGTGGAAATGGTGCCTATATGTACTCAACAGACTATTCGATTGACATAACAACAACCTACATACCTTCCCTCATACCATACAAGATCGTTACAAATTCCCTCATACAACATTCCGTCATCTGAATATGGAATGGGATCGTTCAGTAGAATGTTACACGACGATCAATTTAATATTCCGTTCAGTTCACATACTACACCTGTACATGAAGGGGTGTCGGTGCTAATGTTGCAGCAACCTGGTCCATCTACCTCAAAAAATGACATTTCATCACCGCTGCAGTTGCATAGTTACTCTCCTATGCAAGAACATGTTCAAGCAACACCATCTCAAACTTTGGTGACTGCTGAAACTGTTAACAACGAATTGTCTGTTCTTAATATGTATGAGGATACAAATAACGAGGGTGAGGGCGGAGATGAGGAAGATGGTATAAACAACAAAATGTCTGTTGATGATGCTGTGGCTAGAACTCCCTTGCCTTGGTTCACTCAAATAAACAAGAACTATGAGGTGGACATGTATTGGGTTGATCCGGGTAACCAGACTTCGTTTGTTGCCGGGGGAGAATTTGAGAAGGGTATGATTTTCGACAGTAAGAAAGTGCTTCAAGAAATGGTGAAAATGTATTCCATACAACGGAATCAATTGTACACCACGGTGACATCGAATGAGAATGTCCTTCATCTTAAATGCAAGAGGAAGTCTGGTTGGTCGATACGTGGTACAAAAACAAATCTAAACACAAGTGCCTTTAAGATTGTATCTTACAAGGGCCTACACCGTGAGAATTGCGTGAGTGAAGTTCCGCCCAGCGATCACCGGCACTTGGACTCCTCCATAATCTGTGACTATGTCAAGTAATTTGTGCAGAAAGATCCATGTTTGAAAGTTGAATTCATACAAGATCTCATCTCTAACCAATTTCAATTCAATTCGATGTTATGCCAAACAAAAAGCGATTGAGGAAATTTTTGGGGATTGGGAGAGTTCGTACAACAAACTTCCTTTTTTCATGCAAGCCCTCCAAGAGTCAAACCCCGACACCGTTGTTTTATGGAAACACAAAGCTATTGTGGAAGGTTTTTACTACAGCAACATGGAAGTGTTTGAACGAGTGTTTTGGGCCTTCAAACCTTGCATCGATGGTTTTAAACATTGCATGCCTGTTATCTCGATTGATGGGACACACTTGTATGGGAAATATAAAGGGACACTTTTAGTTGCTACAAGTGTTGATGCTAATTTTCAAGTATTTCCTCTAGCATTTGCAATAGTTGAAGGGGAAAACACTTCCAGTTGGTCTTGGTTTCTAAGCTACATTCGGGTTCATGTTACTGATCGAGATGGCCTATGTGTTATATCTGACCGACATGCTGGGATTATTGCTGCAATGACTGACCCGAATGTTGGATTTCATGAGCCACGGGCCTTTCACAGGTTTTGCGTTCGACACATGGCCTCTAACTTGAGGACTCATGTGGAGAACAACAACATAAGAGATAGGTTCAAGGCTGCTGCTTACCAACGCCAAGAAAATTTTTTTGATGAAGGTATGCGTTCTATCGGTGAATCTTGTGTCAAGTCCCTAGAGTACATTATGGATGTGTCGTTTCCCAGGTGGTCCTTGTTTCATTACGCTGGTCGTAGGTATGGGATATGTACTACAAATTTCTCAGAAACATTTAACAATGTGTTGAAGGGAGCTCGTTTTCTGCCGATCATGTCCCTTGTCGAGTTAACTTTCCACAGAGTTAACAGATATTTTAATATAAGAAAGATAGTTCACATGCTAAGTGTGCCGACGGATATGCATACCCACCTAAGGTCACTTCCATTTTGGAGAAAAATAACGGAAAAGCAAAATACCATAAAGTGGATGTTTATGACCGTCAGCTTGGTATATACTAAGTATAAACACACCGGGGAGAGAGGATAGGCAGAAAAGGAAACCATAAGCATACCGTCAATTTCAATTTGAGAACATGTACATGCAACAAACCTATGATATTTCACCAACCGTGCTCTCATGCTCTAGCCATATGTCTTAAGTATTCAGTTTCTGAGGAACCATGGGTGGACAGTTTCCTTCGATCGGAGGCGTATGCGAATACTTATGTCCCAAAGTTCTGGCCTATTCTTTGTGAAACGACGTGGAGGACATATAGAGGGCCTAAAATCATTCCTGATGAGAGCATGGTCTGAGGACTTGGTCAGCCAAGGTCAAAGCGCATACGAATGAAATGGATGAGACTAACCGTCCACCAATCAAATGCGGCCGTTGTCATCAGGACGGACACAATAAGAGAACTTGTCTGTTACGAATGGGCGGTGACGGGTATATGTCTTAGTTTAATAACATGTTGTGTGTATGTTTTCACTTATGATGTTGCTGATTTCTTTTTTAACATTGTGCAATAAACAAAGATCATGGAGGGACACGATCAAGGACCGGGACCAGCTGACCCTTCTATCCTAACACTTAAGGATAGCCATCGGAGCCATGACATATGGGAGCAGTCAGTAAGTTTTCATCTACCAAATCTTTAATGTTTTTGGCATTTTTTATGTTAATTTATCCAACTATGTAATTTTTTTTGTTCTACGGGTTGATCCAGCACGGTGCTTGCTTTGCAGGCACCATGTTGGCAGGGTGATGGAAGACTGGGTTGTCGGCCCACATGTACTACGTTACATCGATTATGTAGGTTTTGGCGGATTTCATAGGATGGCATTCACACCTATAGATCGAGCGCTAATTACTGCGCTCGTTAAGAGATGGAGACAGGAGACTCACTCCTTCCATCTACCAGTTGGGGAGGCCACCGTCACGCTCCGAGATGTGGCGATATTGACACGACTTCCAATACGTGGTAAGGCAGTGACCGGGCCCATTATAGAGGATCCTCGTGGCCTTGTTGAGAGGGTGTTAGGGGTGAGGCCTGAGGTCGCTGATATTAGAAGCACAGGACTTAGACACATATGGTTACGAGAGACATTTGGGGTGTTGCCTCCTGATGCTGATGATGGAGTCGTTCAGAGATACGCTCGAGCGTACCTGTTCATGTTGATAGGATCGTTATTTAGTAACAAGAGTGGTAGTCACATATAGTTGATCTACCTACAGCTGTTAGAGAACAACTGAGAGCGGATACGTGACTACAGCTGGGGTAGTGCGTGTCTGGCGACCTTGTATCGCCATCTATGCAGAGCATCCCAACAAGGTAGATGGGAGATCGGTGGTCCCTTGATTATGCTTTAGGTAGTCCCCTTTTTTTTAACTATTACGTACTTAACGGTGACTAAACTTAACTTGTGAATTTTGGCTTGGGAGCACATTCACGTTGGTAGGCCAGCTAGGGCTGCTAACTATCGACAGCAGAGTGGCCATGAGGAGGAAGGCGAACGGGAGCATGCATATGAGGCTCCACCACTCCCTTGGTAGGCCAGCTAGGGTTGCTAATTATGATGTTACTGACGCCGTGTTAATGCAGATGACGTGGGATTCGTACGCCGCAGGCTTAGTCGATGCCATGCCCCCATATCTTCGTGATCATCAAATGAAGTGACGTGCCATCTGTTTTGAGGTAGTGGAGGTTCACCTCCCCGACAGTCATGCGACAGTTTGGCCTTAGTCAGGACGTCCTCGCCACGTCTGATACGGGTGTCCACTTGCACAGGACAGACCGACGAGGAAAGGGGGATGTCTGATACTGTTGCCGGTAGTTTTTACGTTCAACATAAAACGCCAACCTGGTTGGTGTTTTATGTTTGAAAAAAAACGCCACCCCAATATTTCAGTTAGGAGATAAAACGTCATCCAGGGTAGCGTTTTACCCTTGGCAGAATTTGTTTTCAAACATTTCAGGTAAAGGTAGCCCTGGGTGGCGTTTTTCCTTCGAGCTTAGTTTGATAAATATTTTTGCCACACATCTAAAATAGAGTATATTTTCTAAATTTTCCAGAAAAGTCATTGTCTGAAAAGACATTCTAGAACTTATTAGAACACCTAAATAAAAAAATGCTTCTAAGAATTTTCCCATGAACTAATCAATCCATACATGTCTTCTATTTACAAAATGAATGAAACAATAAAACAATAATCAATATAATAGTCAAAAACAGTAACAAATAAATCAATCAAAGAATTGAAACGAATTGTTCAAAGAAATCAAACCCAACAAATTTATTTTTGTTCATCTAATCTCCTACAATATTCACAATCATTAACAAAGAAACAACCCTAGTGAAACTTCCATAACTTGTTCCTTTTGTTTCGATATCCTGTCTTTAACCTGACTCGAAATAACCTGACTGATCAAACCCGAATTCACACCTCTAATTACTATTTTCATTCTCATTCTGATCTCTTGAATTAGACTCACTTTCTCTCTCCTCTTCTTCCTCTGATCTTCTCCTACTCCGCCAAAACATAAAACTAAACCTAATCACTCTTTGCCCTCTCCTTTCTCTCTCCTCATCTTCGCCCTTCTTCCCGCCATCTTCCTCCTCAACAGGTAAATTAAACCGGCACACCGGACACGAACCGTGAAGATTCAACCATTTATCGATACACCCGCCATGAAACCTATGCTTACATGGCATCTCCTTCGCAAGATTCCCAACCCCTTACACTCTTCCAAGCAAATCACACACTCTTTCTCCTCGCCTTCTCTGATCTCGACGCTTGCCATCTTCTCGATCGCTGATTTTGAAGCTGGTGGTTGTCCTTCCTTACTCTGTACTCCGTGAAACAGCGAATCAAGCCCTGCTCCTTCGATCACTACCATCCCTTGTGTCATCGGGTTTATCAGCACGATTCTTTCACGACGTTCTTCTGGGGTTCTCGGGTTTTCCTCCGAGTTGGGCCGGGTTTGAGTCAGGTCGGGCCCACTGAACCCTAACATGAAGGGGAGAGACATTGAGATGTCTCTGTTTCTTGAAGTTATTAATCTTTCTAAGAATAATTGCATCTCTGTTGCAGAAATTTCTGATTCTGACGCCATTGTTGAAAGAAAGAAGATCGAGGAGATAGATCGAAGAAATCGATGAATTGAATTGAAATTTTGAGGAGAGAGAAAATTCGGGAAGAAGATTTATATACGAAGTATGAAGAAGGTGTTTGGGGTTGAAGAAAGTGGAAGTTAGAAGGTGGTAGAAGGTGGTAGAAGGATCTGGAATGTTTGTGTATGAGCATGTATTTTCTTAATTGAAGATAAAGAAATAGAAAAAAAGGAATTAAGGAAATTTGTTTTTTTTTTTTTTTGGTGATGTTTATCCGATAAGGGAGAGATATTTATGGAAGGGGGATTGTCTGCAGACGGGCCCACGGGATTATAGTAGGTTCTAGTCTAATCAGTTTGGATGGAGGTAGTAATATGATGACATCTGTAATTGTTGGTGGATTTGAGATTTGATTGATTATGTTAATCAGGCGATGAAAATTTGGGAATTGGAATCAGCAGTATCAAGATGGAAAATTAGAGTGACACGTGGTTATGTTGATTAAGGGCTTGTTTAATTCACTTTATTTTTTTATCTGATCTGATCTAATTATCAGATTTAATCAAACTGTAATTATATGTGTACAATAATCAATAAAGAAGAAATATATAGGAAAAAGTTTTGTTAGATGTGTATTAATGTATATTTTATTAATATATAATTTTTATAATTTTTGTTTATTACGTAATTCCCTTAAAGATATTTAGCGATAAAAAACTGTAAAAGATATCTGATCTGAACTTATTTTTTTTATTAGATTTGAACTAATTTTTTATAAAAAAAAAAAAGTAAAAATAAGTTTAACTAAACAAGACTTAAGTATTACCGTTAGATTCGAAATTCTTACATAGTTTTTTTTTTTTTGGACTGCACTTTTAGTTCAATTAAAAAAACCATTATACTCAGCCGTTTGAAACAAAAACAAAAAATAATTTTAACAAAAAAAACAATACGAGTATATTTTTATTATTTTATTATCATTTTACGGTTCTACTATTATGGATCAAATTACAAGCTACTCGAAATCAATTTATTCAAATCTCAACTCAGTTAAAGCTCATGTCATCTTGACTCGATATATTAGCGACTCGAGTCAAGCTACCCAAACTCAAACTTGACTCGCATCAGCATTCAGCACCCCCTAAGCTACTTATAATATTAGGCCTAATTTGTCTATAGACCAACGAACTTGAACCTGTCTGCCTGAAACAGAAACAAATTACGGCGGGAGAAATTTAAACAAATTTAGTAAACGTAACCAACTAATCAAGCAGAAATCATCATCGACAAACCAGTAAGCTAATGATTGCTCCAATTTTTAAAGGTATGTTAGTTAACTGCATTCAACAATTTCATAATCATTATTTCTAGCTTTTTAAAAATGAGAAAATATCTTTATTTCTAGCTTTTTATGTAACAATCCACAAAATTCCCAATACCCATTAACATATCCTTTGAATTTTTGACATGGGTTATGCAATTAAGTACTTTCTTATCATAATTCAAGGATTAAATTTGGTGCTTTCATCCTTTGCACACCACCTGTTTGTTAAAATTACACTTAGAAGTTTGCCCCTTTTTATGTTGATAAATAATGCAAGGATATGTTACTAGTATATGCTTTTTGGAATTGGATTTGACTGATTGTATATTTGTATGTGTTAATCTGTTTTAGGAAGTGGGTTGGTTTGATGTCAAAGTTAGATTGCTGACATTTATTGTCTGAAGCACAATGGCTCTTTTGAATGTCAATCCAATGCAGCATGTGAATTGTTGGCTTCTTAATAGGATTGCTTTGAATCCATTAAGAGTTCACTTGATGCCAGTGCATACTCGAGGTAAGCCCGGCGAAAAAACGGTTATACAAAATGGCAAAGTGTTTAGGTTTGTTTGAAAGTAGTCCTTGTGTGACTTTCAAGATTTGCAATTTTGGAGGTTCAGGAATATTTTGTTTTGTTTTTGGACAGTAGGAGTTGCTTGGAAGTCGTTGGTAGTTGAAGCGAAGTTTAGGAAAAGGGCGAATGCTCGAATTGAAAGTAGCAAACTCCGAAACAGACGATTACAGAAAAAGGTATGAGACCTAGGATGATCACACCTTATTCAAGGACTGTAATTAACACAATGTTTGTGGTTTATACTTCAAATCTGCTTATGAATTTGAAAAGTATTTAACATTGTAAACTTGGTGAATTCAAGGGAACTACTAGTGGAGATGTTAATGAATCAATTTTGTGTACTACTTTATGGCTATTCTTGGGATGAAGAATCTGTTTTTGTTTAACATATATATACAAAAGCTTGAATGCAGCTGCTAGTAATTTCGGTTGCTGGTGCCTTGTAAAGCCATGGACTTTCTAAGAACATATTTTTTCGTTATCACAGTATGATGGCACATCAACCAAACCGAGGCTTTCAGTATTCTGTTCAGACAAGCAGCTGTATGCAATGCTTGTAGATGATGTAAATAAGAAGTGTTTATATTATGGAAGCACTTTGCAGAAATCTGTACGAAGTGATCCTGATGTGAGTACTGTGGTAAGCACCAAATTAACTTCATATGATGTTTGCGTACGTACTCCTCTCAATTGACTTGGTTGGAATTTAATCTCAATATGCTATATGCAATAAACTTTTCTAGTTCGTCATATCACTACTAGCAGTTAACTATGTGACTTGCTATGATGCTAAAGCATTCAAGAATCACCTACCGAGTATTTCTTGCAGTTTCTTAAAGTTTCAGTGATTAGATAGAAATTGAATTAAAATGTTCCTGGTTGTCAATGCTTTCAGGAGGCTGCGAAAGCAGTTGGTGAAGAGCTTGTAAAAGCAGCAGTAAACCTCAGTATCGATGAAATATCATCTTACGATCGCAATGGCAGTGTTCGTGGAGAAAGGGTGAAAGCATTTGAAATTGCACTCTCTGAACATGGCTTCTTGCTTAGATAGACTGCAGGATAATCCTTGTAAGTTGTAAATTCCTCCATAAACCCTTAAAATTCGCGTACAAGTTTCGAAACACAAGGTGGATGTGCTCCTGAGATCCATGTTAAATCATAAACTTCCACACTCATGGCACCAAGAGATCTTGCATAACACCATGCAAGTAGACACCCTTTTACTCCGTATTCATTAAAAGCCGTATTTAATCATAAAGAAGATGATGAGCGGATGAACCTGAGCCCAAAACATCTAGAATCATGGTCTAGACACACTTGAAAACATAGAAATTTGTATTAACAAAAACCTGAGCCTTTAGGTTTTCGGTTCAGCCTATAGAAGCAGTTAGAACCGAGGCTCAAATCGTATGTGATTGTTACCTATAATGTACTGTATATTTACTCTTAAACAATAATGACTCAATTCTAGCCAATTTGTTGCTTTTTCCTCTTTCTACTTCATCTTGGAAGCAACATTGAATAAGATGAATGGCGGTTAATTTTTCATAAATAATTATTAAAAAAAACGGTGGTTATCAACATTTTTTCAAGGCAGTTATTTTTTTTTTTAGGGTGGTTATTTATTCTTTCAAATCACGGACAATAAATAAATCAACAAACCTTCATTTTAAACCAAAAACCACTCCCATTATCATACTCTTAAGAAACAAACTTAACTTCTACAACCCCAATAACTCTCTTTCCTTACACCACCACGACCAAATGGAGCAACCTGAACAACCTGAATTAGGGATCAAAATCTACACTGCATCTCCATCCAAAGGCCCTCCTCAATTCCCTCCACCATCAACCCCTCCGGCACCCTCGGACCCGCCAACGCTGCCTGTATCCACGGGTGTGCCAAAGAAAAGGCGTGCCGTGGTTGCGAAATCGGTCCAAAGAACCCTTTCTAAGACATCTATGCTAGCCCATTTCCTTCCTACTGGAACCCTACTCACTTTTGAGATGGTCCTCCCTTCTATTTATGGTGTTGGTGAATGCTCTTCAGTTTCCACTATTATGACTACTATTCTACTTATACTATGTGCCCTCTCTTGCTTCTTCTTCCATTTTACTGATAGTTTTCGGGCCCCAGATGGGAAGGTGTACTACGGTTTCGTGACTCGTAACGGGTTAGCAGTGTTCAAGCCAGGGTTGGATGTTGAGGTGCCTAAGGAGGACAAGTATAACGTCCATTTTTCTGATTTTGTGCACGCTATGATGTCTGTTATGGTGTTTATGGCGATCGCTTTTTCGGATCATCGGGTTACCAACTGTCTTCTCCCGGGTCATGCTAAGGAGATGGAGGAAGCCATGGAGAGTTTCCCTTTGATGGTTGGTGTTGTTTGTAGTTGCCTTTTTCTTGTCTTTCCTAAGGCTCGTTTTGGTGTTGGGTGCATGGCTACTTAGAAAGAAATTTATGCAATTGTTGGTACGTAGTATGTCATAGTCTATTTGTCTGCCTTTATTAATATGAGAATTTAAGTTTTTATTTGGTTCATGTAACGTAGTTGATGTTGTACTTTTAAGTAGTAATTATGACAATGAGTTATATAATGATTTTAATAGTTTCTCCTTTTGTTTGTTTGCTTTAAACATTGTTGTTGATTTGTATTTTGTACTTGGACTGAACATGCTAATACTTTCGATGATTGATTAACTACCCAAGTATAGATCTAATTCTTGGACGATAAAAAGTTTCTTTAACTTATTATACCAACTTGCTATTCTTTTGCATAGTTTTTTTGGCAATTAAGGAATGTAAATAGAGGCACGAATCAATCTTGTTAAAAAACAAGGTAAAGTTTAGACATTTTTTTATCATGAGAGGCTTTAGAGTTTAGAATTTTTCTCTAAAGGAAAAGTTGTATGGCTTGAAAGTTATAACTGTGACTTTTTCCCACTTTTTATTGTAAATAAAGTCCGTTGATTTTGGTGTTTTTAAACCTTGAAACTACCTTATCTTTGGCAGGAACAAAATTTCTATCCAACACAAATTTTATAGTCTGGCAACTATAATGGAGAACGGTATATTTTGTGGCTTTGAAAGAAGGTTAAGCAATCTTTAAAGTACACACTATAATGCACCCATACTAATGCGGATTATAAAAGAAAAAGTTAGTTTGTATCCCCTTAGTATAAACCTAAATAATTACGAATTACGATGTGTAAGAGTAGAATGATTTTTATTATTATTATTATTATTAAAAAATAAATAAATAAATAAAAAGTGTTTAGAATTGCTAGAACGGGGTTTTGAAGGGTTGTGATGAATTGTTGGAAAAATGATCTTATTATATACAGTATAGGATATCATAAATTTGAGATGGAAGAATGGGAGAAAAGGGTATTCAACACATCATAATTGCAAAATTCTCTGAATTTATACGCCCTTTTCTAATTCTATACAAGGATATTAGATAATACTCCGTATATGTGACTTCTCCCTCGCACTCACATATACGGAGTAATCGATATGATACAAAATGGAATATGGCTAAACCCTTAGAAATCAGCTACTCGCTCTCAAACAATGAGAGGTAAAAGAATAAGGTAATGCCTCCTATATATGCAGTCCTAGAAATGTGTATTATTTACTACCTAATCCTACATCTATGCAAAAGCAATAGTTGGTAGTCACTGTCAGCCGTCAAAAAAATTCTCAGCTCATACCATCTCCACAACAGAAGGCGCGCTTGGTTTCTTGAAGTTTTTGCCATAAACATAACATGTCTCTTGGACCCTGATAGTGTGCAACGACATAACCGTCCTTGCAACCCTCATTATAGACTCGCATCTCTTTCTCATACCTGACCTCAAGCCCTTCTTTCTTCATGTCAGCAATCCAGATGCCCATTGCGACATCCTCCAACTTAAACATCTGGTGTTTACAAGAACCAGAATAAATGTTTTTAGAGTACAACACATGGCAACAAAATTTTACTGAAAATTTATCAGCATTCAAACAGAAACTCAATATTATTGTTGCACTTGGCTTCTCCCACCTTCAGTTGCCCATTTTGATGTCTCTTGGATACTGCTTTCGCAATGTCATGTGACACAACATAACCAGGACCATGTGCCCAAGGTGGGTAAGTTTCTTCTGGCCATTCCTTCAAAAGTACACATCAAAGAATAATCAGAAGCTATGAACACTAGCATGTAAAATAGTATGACTTGATTGTACATCGAGCAAACAAGCCTAGGATATAAGCATTTAAAAATAGCCTTATAAAACAGAGTGCTTTTGAATTATACAAGTACATGTGTAGAATCATACACACTAAGACGTCGTTGAATCACCTTGATGATTTTGATGATGGAGCTCAAAGGAGTTCTTAGATCAACTCAACAAAGCAGACAGTAAATTTATGCAATGGTAGGAGCTGATTATCAGCTATTACAAAAGAATACTCATGGAATCACATATACTAGTAGATAATTGAACAATGTATGCAACATTGAAATTTTACTAATAGCTTCTAATATTACCTCAGTACTAATAAACCATTTGCTGTCAGGACTCCGGTGAGGTCGTGAGTCAGAGTTAATGAGCCCATAAAGCAATCCACGAGTCACATTTATCTTATTCAAGGAAGCTATTACTTCATCAACACGAACAAAAGCATCGTCATCTGTCTTCATGACATATTTTGCTGAAACAACCTCCGTCTGTTGCATCATTGTGCCAGAGAAGTCAATGAGAAGTTCTATCAATGTTTACAAGACAAAATTTCCCTACAATTATGTGAAAATGAAATCCCAACATATGGCCTAATGGAATATATTTCCAAAAGAAGTGAGTACTATAACTCAATAGGATTCATGCACCCTTCTATACAATCACAAAATTGTTGGATATAGCAAATTCAAGGATAAAAGTTAAAAATGTCGTAGTTGGATAATCACCTGTTGAACAGAGCAAATCAATGAGAAAAGCAACTATCCTAAACAGCAATTTTCCTTTTTATAGATTGATATGTTCAGACAAAGTGACAAGTCCCCTGGCTCCAACAAAATCGCATTTAGGAAACATTTTCCAACAGGCCATAGATTGAAACAACCTTTTTTTTTCTACAGGATTTTTTATGAAAGGGCATAACTGATAGGAGTATCCACTTCATCCAAAAAAAGGGAAGACATAAATCAAACAAGACATTACCCCAAAAACACAGATGGCCACAGTCTTCCATGTAATCAGACTATAATAATCAACAAATGGCATCAACTGCACGTCTCCGTAAGTACGGGCTTCATTCCACAGTTCTTCATTCACTCTTTGGTTTTTATGCTGTAAAAATACCACCTTTATAAGTAATTCTCATTCAAATGATTTGAGCAAAAAGGATTTCAATAATAGCTATCAATATCCTAACCATGATACATATTATTGTACAGAAAATCCCTGTTGTTTTTTATGCAACTATTCCTAGGCCTTTTTTTTATAGCAACATTTCCTAGGCCTTTTTTTTTTTTTTTTTTAATTTCAACAATTCCTAGGCCTTTTTTTTTTAAATGCAAAACTTCCTTAAATGGAAATACTATTCATATTTTATTATATCTTTCTCCTCACATGGTCCCCACTCTTACCCCATTCAAACATTTGTAAGATTTCTCTCACATCTCTTACTTTTACATAAACTATTCACCCACTATCATTTTGTTTTTGATGGCCAGATGCAATTAGGAGTATCGCAACCCAATACATGAAATTAAACAGACTGGCGAAACTTGGAGTGACTTTGAAGTCACCATTCAACAGGTTAAACAAAGTTTAGAGACTCACCAAACCAACAAAAAAGCGCACTGCAACTGACCCTGAGCGCACTTCTGGAAATTGCATCCACGTTCTTCGAACAGCCATACGGCGCTTAAAGTTGTTTGCAGTAGAGAAAACCCCAATAAAAAGATCTAAAGCTTTTTGGTGTGGAATGGGAACAGCCTTCAGAGTTTCCAGATCACGAACATGCTCTATATCCTCAGATGTAGGTAGACCACTTGCAATGATAGAGATTAACTGCAGATCTCCAGATATTCTAACTTCACTAACAAGCCAAGGCTCCAAGGTCTGAAATAATTGGAAAATGCAAGTGAATAAATTGAACTGGATTTTACCTCAAGCATCTAAAGTGCAATTCTAGAGAAATTTTGAAAACAGCACCTCACGATAAGCAAATGATGTTACATGCTTCCCATCAACTGTCATTTGTATCCCTTCTGAACCCACTCTAAGTGTTGCAACAAATGGATAGCTCTGTTTGAAAGGGAAGTATGGTCTTCTTTTAAACCCGTCATGAATATGTGGAGACCCTTTAGAACCATTTACATGGGTGAACGCCTTCAATGTCTGATTGACATCCTTTCCCACCATTTCATTGCACTGATCAAGCTCATCCACTATAAATTTTGGACGAGGGTCAGCTCCAAAGTCATATACAAATACAACATGGGTTCATTCACAAAAAATGTCGAAAATTGAAGACATAACTCCAATATGGAAAACATAAGATAAAGTCAAGACGGAAGCAGTCATAATGTTTATCAAGTTTCATAGTACAGTAGTCCTGATGGAAAACCTTACGATCTTATGCAGAAGTCTAGACCTCAATAAATGGGGACTATGAGTCATCATTGCAAAATTAGGATAACACATACAAAGTATGAATCACATCAGGGGTAATTTACACTGTTTCCTCTAGTATGCACATTTTTAGCTCAGCATCATCCAAAAGAACGAGATTGTAGGTTTGAATAAATATTGAGACAAGGAATTAAAGCTACAAACTCAAATAACACATGAAAACTACAAAAGAAACATGAGAGTTTACTGGAACAGTGGAACCTGGACAATCCTAATGACTACATTTTTGGACAATGACTGAACCTTACATAAAAATTTCATTCTTGTTCAAAGTTTCCTACACCTTCTAGTAGGGTCATATTACTCATATAGCAGACCAGAATATACAAGTATAGTGGCTCATCAAACTCCAACCACCAAATTCCAAGCACGACCACGAATTGCTTAAATAAAATTATTAAAAGAATTTTCGCAGACATCCTTTGTTTTCCAGAAAACATAATGAATGACTTAGTTGAAAATGACAAAGAAAAGGACATGAAATTTGAGTGTGGCATAGCAAGTAACTAACAAAAATTCTTCAAATGGTGGCAATCTATACTTTTACAAAATAATAAAAGAATAGAGCTTCACATAATCCCCGGAATAGAGAAACCTAGTTACCTTTTTTATTAGTGTCAGTTTCAGAATTCGGGCAACGCTCCTCTTCACCCCAGTCATGTGCAGCAGTCCAGGTGTTTTGAACAATAACAGGGTCCTCCGTTATCTGATCTCCATGTAACCTAACATTATAGTGAAGTATAATAGGTGGGTCTGGCTCTCCAGGAATATGTTCCCCAGTTAAGTCAATCCGGAAGTTGCCAAGAAGGCCATTTGGAATAGCAATAATTGTAACAGACGAACCTTGAGTCAATCCACAAGGGACCTCTAGCCTGAAATCACTACTGTTAAGTTCTAAGCCACTCATCTTCTTAAGATAGTGCGGACACTGTTTCTCCTTTGCTTTTACAGAAGTACTGTCATTTACATGAAGCTTTTCCTCTTCAATCACAGTCATAAGGCCATTCCACGCATGTGAAGCTTCTCTAGTGGCTTCTAGTGCATTTGGTAAAGACTGAGAATTATTCATCAAGTGCTTTAGCTGGTTCCAAGTCAGTAAAGAATGTTGCTCCACCTTTGTAAGGTTTCTCCAAACAAAGAGTCCGGATGTCAGAGTATCAGTAGAAATTACTTGGGTAGCAATCTTAGGACTTTGAAGATCAGGTGTACCAGTAGAGCTTATCCATTCTAGAGGATTAGTGTTAACCCATTCAAATGGATTAGTCGCATTGAACGTTAGGGAAGCAGTCAAGGAACTTTTCCCTAGAGGGTTTTGCATGATGGTGTATCGTAGCACCAGCAACATGAAGACAGAGGAAACTATAACACCAACATACCATTTCTTCATGTCTTTCATTATTAGCTCCAACAAGTAGAGTCAATCACTTTGTGCAGAAAGGTAGTGCTTAAACGTGACAACCTCAAACCAAATAGCACATGAAGCCAAAGGCGATGAGATATTATACAGCTATACTGCAATGATCAATTGATCGGTCTTTGAAAGCAGACATGAACCAGACGGTTGACCACTTTCATGTAACCATTATCTGATCTTTAAACAGCATTTTCTTAGTGTAGAAATCTGTAAGAGTAGTAAGACCAAATTCCATAATTAAAGAACAGATTATCAGACTAGTTCCTCAAGGATTATATCAACAACTACTCAACCCATGTCCTGAAAACCAAATATTAGAGCACAAGAACATTAAGGAGATACAAACAGACCACAGAAAACCATGCACCATCAACACAAAGCTACAACAAGAAAATTAAAGGCATCATGGATACTCTCATTGTCTGCTTGCCGTTCAGCTTAATAAAATCATGATGAAAATAATGAATACATCTATTATCATTTCTCTATCAAAAAAATTTTCCTACTCCGTTTTTACTGCTTCAACTAGTTACATACTTTTTAGTTTTTACTAAAAACCATGCACCATCAACACAAAGCTACAACTAGTTTTTACTGCTTCAACTAGTTACATACATCAAATAAGACATTGCTACAGATGATTAAGCAAAGGAGAAATCATATTATATTATATACTTGTATACAATTTGTATGACCAACAAATTCGAATCAACAAAACACGAGCACATTCATTGTCCGCTCACTAAAAACCATGAAAAAACTAGAGTATGGATTTAGATTTTGTATCAGGCCATTATACTTAGACAGATTAATGCATGTTGCAGAGGTTTTTGAAGTGCTCAAGTAACAAAATCCAGACATCTGGGGCTGAGATTCAAAAATTAAATGGTCAAATAACAAAGATAAACTCCAATGTTACTGTGATTATTGCAACTACTGATTAAATATGCAAATCAAAATGTTGCCGAAAAAAAAAAAAAAAAAAAAAAAAAACACACACACACACATATTAGATTTACCACCCAAAACCCATTTAGGAAACCCCTTAACAAATTTATTAAACAAAATTCATTACACTATAATATTAAGTATAAGTATCAAGGAAAATATAAAAGGCTTCCAATTTCAGTAGTTCAATAGAAAATCATCAATGATTCTAGCACTTGTTTTGACAGATTCAAAGTTAGCTTCTTGATTAGTGGGTTAATGTCTATCGGGTTGAGCCCAAGACCTCGGATCGAATCTCGTCTACTTCATTGTCATTTACACATTGCCCAATTTCTAGCCACTGTAAAGAGACACTAGTCACTAAGAAAATTATGAACAATTTCATCTAATAAATTAATTTTCCACCCAACAAAACCCCACCAAAATAAAAGCGAGAAAGATCAAAACTTTACATCAAATTAACAAAAATAGAAGATCCCATTAAACATCACATTGAACCACAATTGGCATAAAACATTTTATGGGTAATTTTTGATACAAAAATCACTAAAAAAACTGCCTAAAAACTAACGCTTGAAGTTCAATTTAAAAGCAAAATGACAATTAAAGCAGAAATTAAAATTGTAAAAATGAAAAACTCGCCTGGAATTTGAAATGGAATAACTTCAAAAGACAAAGATGATGGTAGAAGAGAAAAGAGTAAGATAAAGAGAGAGAAATTGAAGGGGACTTTAATTGGTTTGAATAGTGGTCTTCAAGTCTACGCTTTAATGGTGGTACTACCAAAAAATTAAAAGAAAAAGGAAAAAAGGAAAAAAGGAAAAAAAAAATAAAAAAGAATTGAGTAATTTGACTAGTCGAGAGTAGGTTTTAAGGTAGCATTATTTTGACAAGTTCTACCCTTAAAACGTTACAAGTATTCTTTTTTAGGGAATTTTAGAGTCAATAAGTCATCCATTAATATTATCTACTTCTTATAATAAAGTTTTAATAATGGAATTAATTCATAATTGGCGTTCTTCATTTAATTCGGTCCAAACTTCAAATTCTTAATGGACTACATTTTTCCTAATCTAGAATCTAGATGGTATACGTTAGTTATAGGTTTTCCTTAACTAAATAAAAATAAAGTTTTTGAATTGAATATTTTTTATGGTTACGTTGAAATAATATTACATCTTGGGGGCGATGAGAAGTTTTCATATTGATAAAAAGATTAGATTAATGATAAATTTTAAAGTATGTTTTATTCACCGGGTTTTTTATTGGGATTTGTTTAAATTTTTTAAAACTTATCTAAATTTACTTGTATTTATTATTTGATATTATTTAGTTCTAAATTGAATTTTTATTTTTTTTGACGGGTAGTTCTAAATTGACTCTAGTAGTCCTAATTACCTTTATTATAACCTATTTTTTATATTACAGAGTATTTTATTTTAATTATCTTATTTGTATCTTTTTATTTTATTTTTTTATTGGAAATCTTTATGTGTACCAAGTTATCAACTCTACTCAAACTTCCTTGAAATAATTGAAAATAAGGAAAACAAAATAGGAACTAAATTGCATTTGATATTCGCTTTATAATTAAACTAGTTTTGTGCTCGGACGATGTCCGGATTGTTGATAAAATTTTAAGATAAACTTTTTGGCTTGAATGTTAAATACGATCATATAATTTTTTTGATAATGCGATATATTTAGACATACGATATCATATCGCTTATTTATATTATAATGTACTTTTTGTAATTTTGTTTGTAAAAAGCTATCTATGATATTATTAACTTGAATTTTTTTTTTTTTTTGACATTGACTAAAGTTATTTTTACTGCTTAAAGCTTTTTTTAGCATGTTTTCTATTATTTTTATAAATAAATTAAATCTAATCTAATATATATAAATAAAGTAGACATTTTTGGAGAGCATCCGGAGCGCCACGTAAGAAATATACTTATTTCGACCAATAAGAAGAAAGATTTGTATTTTATTTTTGAATTAAAAAATTATGTCGCCACCTAGATAAAAGTAACAAATTAGATTTGATATATCTAACATTTTAATGGCACGTAGATTATAATCCACGAATTAAATTATTTTAATGAAAAAAATAAAGTAAAAATATAGAAAAAGATAAATTTATTAATTCAATACTACAAGTATAAGAAATCCAAAAAAAATATACTAAAAAATATTTAAATGATAAACGCTTATAATAAAGTTTGATACCTATCATATAAGATAAATTTTGATAGTATTTATGGTAAGAAATACAAATTGTTCGTTAAATATAATTAAATTAAAATTTGTGATACCTACCATTATAAATTGACACATCATACGACACAAACAAAATTTCGTATCAATAAAAAACCCCATCAAGCGAATTTTGTGTTAGTAATTTTGTGTTAATTTTTGGTCATCAATGACCGGGTAATTTTTAGCTTAATTTTTAAAATCCTATGTTTGAATTAGTATTTCTAAGTGTTACTTACATTGTATTAATTTGGGATAATCAACGATCATATGTTTATGTTTTATTTACTAAATGTTATTTTACATGCAAATCTAACACATCAAACGACACAAATAAAATTTCTTATCAATACAAAACCCCATCAAACGAATTTTGTGTTAGTAATTTTGTGTTAGTTTTAGGTCATCAATGTCCGGATAATTTTTAAAATCTTATGTTTAAATTTATATTTGTAATTATTAGTTACATTGTATTTATTTAGGATATTTAAAGATTATTTGTTTATGTAATGGCATACGATTAGATGTTGTATACTTAATATATGAATGGCTTTGGTTATTTTTTGAGATGATGAAAAAATTCCAATGCATAGATTTGATTTTATATCGCAACAATTTTTCATTTATTGGTAAATATATTGATTTATTTTATATAAATGTAAAGATTTAATTTACATCAATGTCAGTTTGGCTAACATTTCACAGTTCAATTTACCATTGATGTAGTAGGTTGGTTGTGGACGAGGCTGGTGATTCTATCGAAATAAAAGATATGGTAAAACAATGAATAATGATTTAGGATTTAAATTATTAAAAATTTATCATTTCACATTAAAGATTTTATATAACGGAAAAAATATCATATTTACAATTTATTTATATTTAATAAATTCATTATAAATTATAGTAAAAAAATATATAAATATTAAACTTTTGTAATTTTGTCTGAAATTATTAAATACAATAAATAAACAATTAAAAATCTTAGATGAAAAAATCGTGCATCGCACATGGATCTTATTTTAAAGAACTTTTTAAAATAAATTTTATGATGTAAATAGAACCGAGTTATAAGATATTTATAAAAAGTTATGATTAATTTCGTATATATGAAATATTAGAAGTATATCGATAATAAAACTCTATACAACATTTTTATCATAAAAAATCTATCCAAAATTCGCTTACTTAGCATCATATGTGTCACAATAATACCTATTTGTCGCCTACGTGACTTGACACTTGGCGAAAAACTGAAATGCCAAGTGTCAGTACCTTGTGGCCTGGCTACGAGACCGGCTTTATTTATTAGTGACTAGTTTTGTGCCTCGGGCGATGCTCAGGTTGTTTATTGAATTTTAGGATAAATCTTTTGGCTTGAATGTTAAATACGTTACGGTTATATAATCACTTTTGACAATGCATTGCAGCTAGCCATATCATCTGGCCGGACAAGTAACCCCTATAAAACTGACCCAGTAACTTTTGTAATACTAAATGAGTAACCTCTAACACTAACTAAGTAACTCCTATCTATAACACTGATTGAGTAACCATTATAACACTGACCAAGTAACCCCTATAGCACTTGTTTCGGGGTTTTCTGATGTCTGCGGGAGAGTTACAATTCCGAGATTGGAACCGGACGCCTGTACCTGCAAAACAACGGAGACTCCTGGTGGTGGGAGCTCCGCCTCCAACGGTCAAGTTAGTACCTTATTAAGGAGTAATTAATGCGGAAATTAAAGTGATTGGGTCTCTCTAGGTGAGAGTGTTTAATTGCTTAATCCCCTTTAATGAGGATTAATTAAGTATTTATAGTCTTTGAGAAGCGTACCAATCCTAGGTTTAGGTTAACCTTGGACTGATTGAGCTTTCCTCGGAAGTTGGGCCTGGGTGGCCGGTTTCTCCATTAGGCATGGAGTATGCCACGTGTCATGACATAATAGGTCCAAGGTGGACGAATAAGCGGGTGCCACGTGGCAAGCCCTGACAGTTCCAACTGAGGGACACTTGGCAGGACCTGATTGGCTCACGTGGCGCATTCCGATTGGTGGGAGCAAAATCCCCTAATCATTTGCCCCTCACAGGTGGCACGTGACTGGTCACGTGTTACCTGTGACAGGTGTCGCACTGTAACAGGCGACGGCCTGCTACAGGTGTCACTCGGCGAAAGGCCGAGAGATTCTCCTGCCCAAATTATGAATTTTGGAAGTGACCCTTCGCCTTCTCACTTTGCCTATATAAAGGAGTGTTGACTTCGGTCATTTTCACACTTGAGAACTTTGTGAGAGAACATTCGGACCCCTGAACTTGCTCTGACATTTTGGACCCTTTCTGCCTACCGCCTGCTCTGACAAGCCGACTGCAAAGGATTTCCAGAACTTTATCAATCGTCACTCGTTCAGGTAACCGTCGGTTCTCTTACTCTTAATTTCCTCTTTACTTTATTCTTTTTTGAAATGGCACCACGGAAGCACACGACACGACCTAGGTTAGTGATCAGCCGGTCACCGGGGACGGCTGAATCTAGGACTAGGAGTGCCGCCTGCCCTTTTCTGGACCCATCTTTGCCCTTTATACAAAGTCCGACTGTATCTGTGTCTATGCAGAGCATGATGGCCAGGACAAAAAAGACTGCCAGGATCTCAAACTCAGACGGCTCCTCCCACATGGTGCCGATTAGTGAAACATCTGACCAGGCGCCAGATGTGGAGGTGAAACAAAGCGGCTTGAAAGCCGGCAGTTCTGAGGGAGGAGTCAAAGTGACCCCTTCCCATTTTACAGTTGACAATTCTTCATTCTCTCCTTCTCCTTTTAAAAGAGATGAGGCGGGCCCCTCCGGGAGAGGGGAAGAGTCGTCCTCTTCGGACTCGTCAGAGAACGATTCCGAGTCTAGCTCTTCTGGCCATGCTTCTCTGGACACAGAAGAGAAAAACAGTCGCCTGCAAGAGGCGAGGCTTTCTCACGCAGTTGAGAAGGGGGACGATTGGGCGGAGCCATCCGCCTATCACCGAGAGCAAAATACCCCCTACTACTGCACGGTACCTCGGGGCCGGATCACAGCCATGCAAGAGAAAGTGGAGAGCTTTATCGCAAACCACACAATGGGCCCTGGCTTTTTAGTGTTTGTGCCGGATCCAGAAGACACAGTCGTCTGGCCGGCTGGTACCAGTTATGATGGCGCCTGCTTTGGCTGCTACGAGGCGGCCATCAAGGCTGGGCTGTGCTTCCCACTACATCCGGCTGTTCAGCAGATCTTGGATGGGTATGAGTTGGGGTTATGGCATTTAGCACCGAACTCCTGGGTCAACGTACTCGGCTATGTGGCCGGGTGCGAACTGCACGGGGTGGAGCCGAGCTTTGAGGCTTTCGCCCACATGAACTACCTCAGCCGGACCCCTAAGGCAGGCGGTACCGGCTGGTATCAATTGACGAGCCATAGGGGCTACCTCATGACGAGAGGTAAAGCAAACAAATGGAAGGACTGGCGGAGCACCTTCCTCATCATTGAGAGTTCAGACACAGAGCTGAACAAGCGCTTCAACAGGTGGAACAGGAATCTGCCCCTTCTTGCAGGCGGCCGCAGCATGCCGCCTGTTCCCCCCAAGGCTAAGAAAGAGATCCTAGATAAAGGACTCTTCAAAGTAGAGTCGAAGGTGAACTCTACTTCAGGGGTACGAGAGCAAGTACCCCTGCACTGCGTCCCGAGCTTCAAATGGCTCTACGACGAGTACTTTTTGGCCGCCTGTGGCCTCAGCAGTCGGTGCTCAAGAGGTAGCCGGCCTGTCGAATACTCTGTTGTTCCATGCATTTCTTGTTATGACTTTTATTAACTTTGCTATTTGTTTTTGCAGCGGACGCCATGAGCAAAATTACCGCCTCCAAGACTGCGGCGGCCATGTTGCGGGCCTCCATCATGCAACAAGCTTCAACTGACTCCCCCAACAAGGGGGCACCCTTGGTGGGCTTCGAACCTTTCACCCTCTTTTTGGAGTTGTGTTTATGCATATACTGACTTCTTCTTTTTTAGACGGGCGCTCCAAGAGCTTCTTCTTCCCAACAGCCGGACCCCAAGGCCCGGAGGACGACTGTTGCGAGCTCTCCTGGTTCTGCCAGGAAACATGCGGCGGCTAAGAAACAGTCGGCCTAAAACTCCAGCTAGGCCGCCTAGAAGTATGAAGTTGTCCTTGTAAATTTTAGACTTGCTCCCTTTTTTACTAGGTCTAATCCGTTTGTTTATGCTTGATGCAACCGGCCCTCAGGAGCCTGACTTGGTCGAGGTGGCCAAGTCTATGATCAAGGCCGTTCCTCCAGCTGAAAGGGAGGCGGTCAGGGGTGTCGGCACCCTTGACCTAGACGGGATTGCAGGGGTCCTTGCTGAGGTATACTTAGCATATTTTTGAGTATTTGAATTCCAGGACGCCTGTTTTCTTTTTTGTTTGGAAACTGACGCCTGTTCCCCTTTTTACTTAGGCCACCTCCGAGTGAACGGCCTTCGCAAGCCGCTTGACTGGAAGAACAAAGAGGTAAAGGCTGCAAAAGCTATGGCCGCCTCTGACTGTGATAAGGCAATGTTTCAAATTGCCCAAAATGAAGTTCTGACCATTGATATTCTTTATTATCAGGCGCAGGCTACCGCCGCTATCCGGGCTCAGTTAGAGGCGGCCCAGAAGAGGAATAGCGAGCTGGAGGCGACCATCAACAGCCTCAAGGCCGAGCTGAGACCTCTTGGCCAAAAGATGTCCTCATACGAAACCTTGGAGAAATCCTTGGCGAGCGTAAAGGTACGCCTAGTGACCCAGGAGAAGAGTCTTACTCAGGAGCTCTCGGAAAAGGCCGAGCAAGAAAAGAAAGAGCTGGTCCGGGAGATGATGGAAGACTCTGCTCAAATCCAGCGCATGACTTGGGGCCGCCTCTTCCCTAATGCCGACTTTGCCTCATGGGAAAAAACGTACCGCGAGTGGCGTTGGAGGAGGCGTTGGAGGAAGCGTTGGAGGAGGAGGAGGAGCCGGTAGTGGCGCTTGTGTCGCTTGGGGGTAATGCATCAAAGAAGGATGCAGCTGAAGCCGAGTCCAGCAAGAAGAGTGCTGACCAGGCGGCAACTGCTAATATTGAAGATCTGCCCCCTTCTTAAGCTTTATGTCTTCTTGTCACGGCCTGCGTGCCGTTTGTTTTGTATTTACCCGGCTAGGGGGCCGGGGCTCTGAATATTTTGCCGGTCTTTAATGACCGGCTTCTTTTTAATGAATATTTTTGTTTTGCTTCAAATTTGTTCAAGTATTGAATATTCTGATATCCAATTGTACACTATACCGACTATTTTACATGGCCGATAGTTGCAGACAGGTACGGATAGTTAGTCACGCCGCCTATGCCCCTGGACGACTGGTTGTCTGTTTCCAGGCTAGACGATCAGTCGGCCATTTATCCAATCGGTATTCGAACCATTTTAAAGACTGGATCCCCTTTAGGCAGGCGGTCCTGTCATTTGTAAAATTAACCAAGTAGGAAAGTGGTTTGACCAAGTAAACATGATTGTTACCTAGTCGCCTAAGTAACTGAGTGGTAGAGGTATCAAGCGGTTGGTACCAGTTGTTCCCCTTTATTCGCCAATGTTTGTTGGCTTTTAACTCATAGGTTGTTAACCTAGCAGGAGTAGTGGTTGAGAGCCCCTGTTTGCGAAAAACAGGCGGACGACTTATACCTTTTAGGCTCCATACTAAGTTTGAGAGAGTGACTATGAGTTAACTTTGGAGTTACTCAGTCGCCGTCACTCCTGCTTGAGTAGTAAAGGTACCAGGCGGCGGAGACCGGCTGATCCTTTTGATTCGCCAATGTTTGTTGGCTATTAACTCAAGAGGTACCCCCTGCATTTATCCCAAGTAATACAGGCGGTCATCTGACTCAGATGTCAACTGCTACCACTGGTTTGGTTAGTGATAGAGTTATCCTTGTCTCAAAAACGGCTACGTGGTTGCCCTTGGGGGCAGTCGTATAGGTGCCGTGTATTTAGTTTATAGAGCAATGTTCCACCCAAAAGGGAGCTGCTCTCTGCGACGAATTTCATCCGGAGGGATGCCGCCGGACGCCTGCTATGATGTTGGGACAGGTCGTATTAGTTTTGAAGATTGGATCAGTTGGCTTGGCGCCTGGTCTGATCATTCGGCTTGTGGCCTTGGTTAGTTCTTGGTGAACGTAGGTGCTAAGTAAAAGGAGGGTAGCCGCCTGTTTAGGCACAGGGTCGGCCAGGCCCTAATCATTTTTAGTTAAGTATAAGGGGGGTGGCTGTGTGTTTGGAACCAGTCGGCCCTCTTCTATGGAGAGTAGCCGACTATATGTCCAGACGGCATGCCCCTATGGTAAAATACTCAATGGAGAGTAGCCGACTATAAAGGTACAGGCGGCATGCCCCTCTGAAGATAGAGTAAAATACTCAATGGAGAGTAGCCGACTGTAAAGGTACAGACGGCATGCCCCTCTGAAGATAGAGTAAAAATTAAACATGGAAAGTAGCCGAATGTTTGTTAGTAGGCGTGCCCCTCTTAGTACAAAATTGAATATTAAGTATGCAAACTTTTATTAAGTAGCCCTTGACTATTTACATCATTCAAAAGAAATATTTCTTAGATTATCTACATTCCAAGTTCGAGGCAACGGTTGTCCGTCTGGTGTTCCCAGACGGTAGGTACCGTCCCTGACCTCTTCACAGATTCGGTAGGGTCCTTCCCAGTTGGGAGTTAGTTTGCCAGACTCATTAGCCCTACCAACTGCTTCCATTTTTCTAAGTACAAAGTCCCCCACTTTGAGTGGACGCCTGTGTACTTTTTTGTTGTATGATCTAGTCATTCTCAGGCGGTAAATTTCATGGCGCAAGACAGCATTGCCCCTCCTTTCAGGAAGTGAGTCTAATGCCAGGCGCATGGCTTCCCAGTTTGCCTCTTCGTCATATAGCATTACTCGAAGAGTCGGTTCGTAGTGTTCTATTGGAAGAACAGCTTCCGCACCATAAGTTAGGAGGAATGGAGTTTCTCCAGTCACCCCTTTTTCAGTCGTCCTAATGGCCCAGAGAACATGTGGTAATTCATCCGCCCATAGGCCGCCTGCTCGTTCAATCTTTTTCTTGAGACCGTCTGAGATGATTTTATTAAAGGCTTCTACCTGGCCGTTTGCTTGTGAACGGCCGACAGATGCAAAGTAGTGTGAAATTCCTTGGTCACCCAACCAGCTTTTGAGAACAGACGTCTCAAATTGGGGACCATTATCAAAAACCATAGACATGGGAACCCCGAACCGAGTGATGACATTTTTCCAAATGAATGAAATTACATCCTTCGTCTTGATTCCCTTTACAGCCTCCGCCTATACCCATTTAGTGAAGTAGTCGACGGCAACAAGTATGTACCTCCTTCCGCCTGTAGCAGGCGTATATGGACCCAGAATATCCATGCCTCACTTAGCAAACGGTAGTGGGCTATGAATGGTAGTGAGGTCAGTAGCCGGACGGTGAATTAGTTTGCCAAACCTTTGGCACTTGTCACATTTTTTCACCATCACCATCGCATCTGCTTCTAAAGTAGGCCAAAAGTAGCCCTGCCGCCTTGCCTGTTGAGCAAGCGTCCTACCGCCTATATGGGAAGCACAGTAACCAGAGTGAAGATCGTCTAGTATCTCTCGTCCCTTTTCTGGAGTAACACACTAAGAAGGGTTGAAGGTACCCCCTTTTGTGAAGTTCTCCCTTTATTATTTCAAAACTGGTTGCTCGTTTTTTCAGTGCTGCCGCCTGTTGATGATCATCCGGCAGGGTACCGTTTGTCAGATATGCCCTGATTGGATCCATCCAGGTTGAGCTTCTGTCTAGGATGCCTTTCTCTTCTTGCCGCCTGCTTCTTGAACAGGCGCACTCTCCTTGACATCGTCAAGGTCTATTTTTCCACCACTCGACCCAGTGGCCATAACAGTGGGCTTGAAATCCGAGAGATAGCACTCTCGGGCCATCCTCTGATCTCCCCTTAGGGACCCGACTGTTCCATTATCCCTCTCAAACTTGAGCAACATAAGAGATGGGATTATAACAGCCTTGGAATTATTCAGGGTTGGTCGTCCCAGAATCATGTTGTAGGCCGAGAGTTCTTTTACTACCAAGAACCGGACTACCATGTGTCGTCCTTCCCCTTTTTCGCCCAGGCGGATGGGTAAATTCACTCGTCCCACTGGGTGGACTCCTCCTCCTCCAAACCCTACTAAAGGGTGGGAGGCCGGATGTATGCAATCAGTCTGATATTTTAGTTTCGACAGACATTTGCTACTGATGAGATCTGAGGAGCTTCCGGTATCTATGAGGATTCGGCCAACTCTCTGGTTGGCCACTTTACATTCAATAACGATAGGGTCATCATGCGGCCCTCTTACCCCTCCTAGATCTTCTTCAGTGATGACAATCTCAGGAAATGAATATTTGGAGGGCCGTTCTTGGTGAACGGAATTTACATCTAACCGTCTGATATTGTCTTTGTTGCCCCTAATAGTGGGGCCGCCTCCTGAGAAGCCGCCTGCAATGGTGTAGACGACTGCATCATCTGTATCGGAGTTGTCGGCCTTTTGATTCTTTTTGGCCGACTGCTTTTTTGAGGAAGTGTTCCCCGTAGATTTCTTGACATAAGTGTCAAGATCACCTTGCTCAGCCAGGCGGTCCAGATACCGCATGAGACTGATGCATTCATTGGTGTGATGACCAACATCTTCATGATAAGCACAAAATTTTTCTTGGTTCCGGTTGTTTGCAGAACCCTTCATGGGGACCGGCTTCTCAATTGAGATCTGTCCCTTGATTTCCTTTAGGATAAACTGGCTATCCTTGTTAAACGCATACTTTGGGGAGTATGGTTTGAATTCTTTTTTCTTTTTCTGGGCCGGCTGTTTAGAGGAATCAGCCGCCCAGACCTCTTTTCTCTTCTCGTCTTTGTTTGACGACTGTTTCTGTCGTCCTTCTCTTTTGTCGGACCTTCTCCCGTCTGACTGTTTTACCGTACCACAAAGATCAGTCGCCTGTATATAGGCTTCCGCTTCAATTAAGGCCTCTTGAATAGTCGCCACCCTCTTTCGGACCAAATCAAATTTGAAGGTCGACCCGTCTTTGAGACCTCTGAAAAAGTCAGTATAGGCTACTTCATCCGGTAACCCTTGAATCTGTATTCTCATCAGGTTAAACCGCCTGATGTAAGAACGAAGCCCCTCCTTCTCGCCCTGCTGAATTGTTCCTAAATCAAGGGTCGTCTTCTTCGCAGGGATGTTCATGGCGAAGTTGGAGGTGAATAAGTAAGCAAGCGTCTTGAAGTTATTTACACAACCAGTCGGCAGGTTGCCGAACCATTGTTGTGCGATTCCTTTGAGTGTCGCTGGGAAACACTTGCACCAAGTGGGATCATCCAACCCTTGAAGGTACATCAGGTTGGTTAATGCCATCAGATGGTCTTCTGGGTTAGTAGTGCCGTCAAAGGCGCCTACTAATACATTTTTCACTTTGGCCGGCTGAGCGGCTTCAGTAATTTCCTTGGAGAAGGCCGACGGCTGTTCGCCAAGTCTAAGCAACCGTAGCTTCCAGTCCATAGGTTGGACGTTTTTTGCTGCATGTCCACCAAACGGAGGTGGCTGTAAGAAATATTGTTGTTGCGGTACAAACGGTAAGTTTGGTACCGCCTGGTCGCTATGAAAGCCGGACTGACGGGAGGTGCCGCCTGACTGACTCTCATGATACGACTGAGTATGCCTCATCGAGGTATTTTGCAGACTGTCTTGGAAGTTTGAAGTAGAGGCCGAATCTGACAATCGGACACTCTTCTTCTGCTCTAGCAGTAGCCGAGCGTCTGTGTATGTTTTCCTTGACCCGTCCGCCTGAATATGACGAACAGGTTTCCTATTTCCTGGAGTAGAAAAACGGTATTTTGTGAAATCAAGGGCAGGTGGCTCCCACTTCCTAGATTTAGGATGAGGGGTCGCCTCTCGCCCTTGAACTGGTTTCCTCTTCAGTGAAGTGGAAGGTTTCTTAGCCGACTGCTCCTTGTCCAGAGCAGGCGGCTTCTTGTTGATCAACTCTTGAATTTCTCCCTTGAAGTCCCTCATGAAGGTCATGAGTTCGTTCCTTGTGATGGGAGCAGACCCATCAGTCGGCTGCTGCCGAACAGGCGGTGCGCCTGCTGGCTCACTTCCAGTTTGAAGATGTTCCCGTTCCCTCCTTTCGGTATGACGGGTACGTCGGGCCTTAGGGTCCCGTCTGAAGCTGTGTGAGCTTCAACTTCAAATTCATTCTCAGTATCGTGGTCCAACTGAACTAGAGGGTCGTCCAGGGGACGCCTCTCTTCAGGAGTCGGTACAAACGTGGATGCCATCTCAGAAGTACTCTCCCCACAGACGGCGCCAAATGTTTCGGGGTTTTCTGATGTCCTGCGGGAGAGTTACAATTCCGAGACTGGAACCGGACGCCTGTACCTGCAAAACAACGGAGACTCCTGGTGGTGGGAGCTCCGCCTCCAACGGTCAAGTTAGTACCTGATTAAGGAGTAATTAATGCGGAAATTAAAGTGATTGGGTCTCTCTAGGTGAGAGTGTTTAATTGCTTAATCCCCTTTAATGAGGATTAATTAAGTATTTATAGTCTTTGAGAAGCGTGCCAATCCTAGGTTTAGGTTAACCTTGGGCTGATTGGGCTTTCCTCGGAAGTTAGGCCTGGGTGGCCGGTTTCTCCATTAGGCATGGAGTATGCCACGTGTCATGACATAATAAGTCCAAGGTGGACGAATAAGCGGGTGCCACGTGGCAAGCTCTGACAGTTCCAACTGAGGGACACTTGGCAGGACCTGATTGGCCCACGTGGCGCATTCCGATTGGTGGGAGCAAAATCCCCTAATCAGAGGTCGTTGTGTAAAACTTGGGGGGCGTGCGTCACTAGGATTTATGTACCGGTGATGGCGTCTTTCGCTTCTAAGGCAGTGGGTCCCAAACCACAGTGCAACCGAAGGAAAGTGCTATAATTCTTCATTGTTTTTCTTGGAATCAACTGGTATTTTTTCCAACACAATTTACTTGCCATAATTTTTCGTGGAATTTTTTTTCACGGTTTCCTTTTGAGTTGTGTCTCACACTCGCCTGACTATTGTTTCTCTTTACTTTTTCACTAGAATAAAATCATGTGCAACAGTTTGTTGGGCAATCAAACAAGGGCAAAAGGAATAATTTCTCAAAACTACTTCCTCCGTTTTTTTATTGACACGTTTTGACTTTTAATACTATTCACTAATCTTACTTTGACTAGCCTATGTGATTTTTATTTGAGATAAAACATTGTCATTTGTAGTCTTGTTAGAATTAACTCAAAATATATTTTCACAATATCACTTTTTTATTATTTTACTTATTGATAATTAGATATATTGATCATAAAAATAATATGTTTGCAAACGTGAAAAAAAGAAACGTGTCAACAAAAAAACGGAGGAAGTATATGTTTCCATTATTTGCTGTTCATGCTTCTATAATGACTATATATAAGTAGGGATGGCTCTATGTAAGTGTGTAGAATCAGGACGGAATCCTACCGAATCCAAATTTGATAAATCTAGATCCACGAGCAACAAGTTCAGATGTATACAAATCCACAGATCGAATCCTATCAACTTATCAAATTTTATTTTATTTTTATTTTTTATTTTTTATCAAAACATATTTTTGGTACCCCATTGCAATTATTGAAAATATATTTAATTATGTTCGTTCAATCAAAAGACATATGACATCACAAAATAATATACACTGTAATAAAGTACAAAGTAGTTATGGAACATTTGATATATCGTAGTTCACAACTTTTTGGTTTTTCTTATAAAGTCATATGATATATTTCATCACACTAATTTTAATTTTATATGTGGTTGGTTACATGTTGTGGTCAGTTTCCATGGAGTTACTTGGTTAGTGTTGATTAGGGTAAAAAATACCCTAGCCACGTGGCCCAATCAGGGAGTGTCACGTGTCAGTCCCGGAGAGGGCAAGTGGGAGCCAATCCCAGGCTGACACGTGGCAGGCCTTCATTGGTAGGGACACAGTTCCCCTGCCCTATAAATAGAGGAACATACCTCATTTATGGGGCATCCAGAAAATTAAACACAAAAAACACAAAAAAGCAAACAGCATTTATTCTCTCTGAATCAGAGAGAAAACACCTACTTTTCCGCACTATTCACTTCGAACGTATTCTAATTAGATCGTCGGAAGCGGAACTCCACCCAACCGGAGTTTCGTTATTTTGCAGGTACAGCCGGTCAGCAAGCCAGTCTCGGAATTGTAACTCTCCCGCAGGACACAGAAAAAACCCCGAAACAAGTGTTATAAAGTTAGAAATACCATGTTAGGGTTATAAAAGTTACTTAGTAATATAGAGGTTACTTTGTCAGTTTTATAAGGGTTATTTTATTATTAAATGGTTACCGAATAAGTAATAGTAAAGAGTTACTTTGTCAGTATAATAGGGGTTACTCTGTTAGTATTACAAGGACTACCTTGTTTTTAACAAGCGGCCATAATGTGGCCAACCGCACAGAAAACGCGTTGATTTCATAATAACATAGCATAAAAATAAAAAATAAAAATAAAAAACTCAAACTTATTAAAATTAGAATTATCATAAAATTGACAACGAAAAGATCACTTTTTGTTAATTTCTTAGTAAATAAATGTTAGCACCATGAGAAACATTACAAATTCCAATTTATTTTATTTTGTTAGCCATATAAAGTTAAATTATACTTATATTTTGTGTGTTTATTGAAAAGTAAATGAATATGCTAATAAGGATTTATCTATGGGTGGAACGAATCCTAACTCGTGGATCTTAAACTCGAAAATTGGATGTAGATCCAAATTTAACTCCTACGAAATGAATTCAGTTTTAAATTTGAAGACTCAATTCCTATTATATAATTATTTTTTTAGAGGTAAGTGGAGCCCCACACAGCTCATCCTATCACAGGAGGAAACTGTGGGTGGGGGTGCCCGGGGGTGTGCTCGACCCTGGGTCGAGACCACGGAATGTGAGTGTAGCTCTACTGAGCTATTCACTCGCTACATATATATATATATATATATATATATATATATATATATATATATATATATATATATATATATATATATATATATATATATATATATATATATATATATATATATATATATATATATATATATATATATCCACCAAAATTATACCAATTAAGTTCAAGATCCACCGACATTTCTAATATATTCGTTTGATTATTATTTATATTCATTTTAAAATCAATTAAACATGAAAGCAGATTCAAAATAACTCGTATGTCGAAACTAAGTTATTTAGCAGTGTTGGTAATTTTGATGAATGATGCACTCACGTATATGACCTAAATTTCATCCTCACTGGCACCAAAAAAAATCTTGTTACAAACAAATACTATAATATTTTAAAACAATCTTTCTTTTGGCTTGCTCCCCATCCACCCCCTCACCAATAATACATGTATGTCCTTCTCGTTGTAGCACACATCATGAATGAGCATCAGTATGAATATGATGGTCACACCTCCTGATGGATGCCTTGACTCCAAAGTTGCTTGGATGTTTTTTTTTTTTTTTTTTTTTTTTTTTTTAATAATTTTTTTCATATTTATTTTGTATTTTTATTATCAATATATATTTATTTATTTTCATTTTCCTTCCTTGGGCACCTGTTGAATTAGGAGCCTAGGAGATGGAAAATTGTATTTGTTGGATGTTTCTATGATTGCAACTTTTCCTAATTTTTTTTTTTTTGAAACCAACTTTTCCTAATTAATTGGTCAACATAATTCAAAATTAATAATTCCTTGCATAATTTAAATTCATAAGTCTTGTCAAGATGTTTATAATTTAAAGCTGACTTTCCTTTAAAAAAAACTGATAATTTTAATTATTGGAAACCATAGTTAATTAGTTATCATACTCTGGAAGTCTAGATGATCATGAAATATAAGAATAAAAAGAAAAGTTGATAATTGAATGGATGCATGATGCATGAGAGAATATTTGAATGGATAAATTGAAGTCTGTAGTAGTAAAGTTTGTTGTTCCCTTCCTTCTTCTTCTTGAACGCTTTAATCTCATAAATGGGGTTGGGTATATGAACCAACATGAGGACATGACATCTAGGAAGTCACCCATCTTAGTACTACTCTCAACCATTGTGACTCATCAAGTAATGTGACAAAGTTTTACATTGGCTATCACTAATCTATGGTAACCAACCTCATTTATCTAAGCTTGGGACAGGCAACAGAAAATCCCATTGACGGATTTCGTTGTTCCCTTCTTTGCGGTTAGATAAATAATACAAGTAAAAGTTAAGGATGACGCAATTGTTTGTTAAAAAATATCCATTAATCTACATCCCCTCTTCTTCTCTTTTCCTTTTTATTCAAACAGAATAATTTTTTTTTAAGATAAAGACAAGGCATATAATTCATGTACTATTTATTTCATTTGATTTTTTTTAAAAATTATACTAAAATTATACTTGTATAAGTATTGTAACTTAAATTATTTAACCTGAAATTAAATTGTTTTTTCTGCGCATATTTAAACTTATAATATATTGTTTGCACTTACTTGAGCATATATTATTTTATTGAAAATTAGTAACTTTTTAAAAAAAAAAAAAA
Organism: Chenopodium quinoa; assembly: GCF_001683475.1. NCBI lineage: Eukaryota > Viridiplantae > Streptophyta > Magnoliopsida > Caryophyllales > Amaranthaceae > Chenopodium > Chenopodium quinoa. Next base: position 8,337,910 of record NW_018742418.1, on the reverse strand, counting down.
AAAATTTACTTTGCATGAAGTGATTTTGTTTGAATTTATTTGAATTTATCTACAATAAAATGAAATTGTATGATTTGTATCTAAAAATTTATGGAGAAACTTACTTTTTTGAACTTGTTTTATTTAAATTTATTTTTCTGGACTTATTATGTCTAAAGTAAGATAAAACTAACATCCTTAATGCTTAAAAATACAATAGATCACTAGCTTTACAATGTCTATATGTTTACTGTGACCATACTTTTTACTAATATACTCTCTCCTTCTGTTTATTTATTTATTTATTTTTTTAAATTAAATATCAGGTTGGATTTGTCTCAATGTTTATTTTTTAAATATTAACTTTCTATCAGTTTTAAATTTTGATAATTGAAAATGTTAATGACTGAAATTATACACCGTCAAACGTGATGAAAGAAAAAAAAAATTGGAAGAAGTATAACATAAAACATTCATGTTGGATGGCTTATTAGATTTTCTCAATGTTTACTTTAAAAATATCATATTTCTATAATTTTTGTTTATAATTGCTGAATATTGATTATTATATATGTGTATTGGAATGTACTCCCTCTGTTCCCAAACAAAAGTCTTTTCTCCTAAAAAACTTATTTCGATCCTATATAACAATACATATACATCATTTACCTTTTATCTATTTTACTTACATTAACTTTTAATAAATCAAACCTTGTTATTTTTTCTGAGTTACTATAAAGTAAACCCCACTATTTTGGGTTTTTTTTTTTTTTTTTTTTTTTTTAATGTTTATTTGAATAAACCCTACTATTTCAAATTTTTTTATTAACCTTCGCAAAACTTTACTCCCTCCATCTCTAAATTTGAAGTCTATTTCTCTTTATCGTGTGAGTAATAAATATTAAAAATAGGCTTCTAATAAAGGGACGAAGGGAGTATTTAGGAATAAAAAGAACATCAAAATATCAAATACTTGACAATTCAAGATGTTAATTGTTAAAGTTGTATATTGGCATATGTGAATCAAGTTGTATATTCAACGAATATAATAAGTATCACTGTATCATACTTTGTATTTATTTAATTTATTGGTGAAGGAATACAAAAAAAGCAATCAGAAAAGGATGTATACTCCGGAAATCGGGAAGAGTTTGAAAAAGAAAAAAGAAATAAGACAAGGTTGGGTTGTAATTTCTAAATATTTGGAAAGGATAGTGGGGTGGAACATAGATTTATAAAGGGAACACGTGACATCATAACATATATACAAACTCATTATATATTTGTATTATGGATGGATTAGTATATATAGTTGTAAATTTTGCCTTTTGGTCTAGAAAGAAACTAGAGCCTAGAGGTGATCAAGATGGCTCGGCTCGATTTTAAGCGAGTTTTGGACATAAAAACTCTCCTCAAAGTCGGGCCTATTTGGTTAGGTCCGCTTATATTATATTTTGGGCAGACCATAGACAAGCAATTTTAAATTTTTAGCTACGTTTTTAACCTGGTTTGAAAAAGACCAAGGCCACTAGGCTAGCTCCAATATATGTGTTCTGGACAAGCATTTTTGACCCGAACACGACCCATCCTAACCTATGATCACCTCTAAAAAAATCCTAGAGAAAAGATTTGTACTCATATATGTAAGTATGAACTTCTCATGCGTCACCTCCAGTACTTTAACCAAATTGATTGACATTTACAATAACTTTAACTAATCCACGTTTTAAATTTCTAATTGTGCAAATCAAATTGCTGTTAATTTATTATTCAATGGAATTTAGGGAACCTGTAGCATTTTAACCTTTAAAAAGTAACATAACGGCTCCAACGTAAAAAGGGCTTCATCATAAATTTTGTTGCCCATTGATACAATTTTTAAAGTATAATAATGAGGAACTATATCTAAACAAATTAAAACTTCTTTTTTTTCTTTGAAGGGGATGTTTAAACTTACACTATACGTTAAACAAGACACAATGATTATCTGTTTTCTTAATTTGGGGTTTGCCTATTGAAAAGGAGATGTTTTGTTGCGTGCTTTTTCAAGTTCATCAGCAAACAAACTTCACTTTATTTTATTTTTTTTAATTGTTGTCAAATGTCAAGTTATAAATCCACTATTGGTGTTACACCACGTGTACAACATCATCTACTACAATATCCAAATAACATTTGGTTGAAATTATCTAAGGTCCCGTTCACTTCATCTTATTTTTGTAGAACTGCAATTATTTTTACTGAATTGAAATTATTTTTATTAAACTGAAATTAATTTTACTGAAGTGAAATTATTTTTGTTGAACTGAAATTATTTTAATGATTTTCTGTTAGGCCTTGTTCAGTTCACCTTACAAAAAGTAATATTTAGTAAAAAATAATTTCAATTCAATAAAAATAATTTTAGTTCAGCAAGAATTAGTTCAGTTCAGTAAAATTAATTTCAGTTCAGTAAAAATAATTTCAGTTCAGCAAAAATGGTAAGGTCCCGTTCACTTCACCTTATTTTGCTTAATTGAAATTATTTTTATTGAAGTGAAATTATTTTTGCTACACTTAATTTTTTTTTTACTGAACTTAAATTATTTTTGCTGAACAGATTATAATTTTACTGAACTGAAATTATTTTAACTGATTGCCTATTATATTTCTTCTTTGAATTTACTGATTTATACTAAACTGAACTTATTTTACTGAACTGATGTTATTTTTACTGAACTGAACTTAATTTTACTGAACTAAAATTATTTTTACTGAACTGAAATTCTTTTTAGAAATATTATATTTTAAGGTGAAGTGAATAGGGCCTAACTCTAAAGAAGAAATATAATAGAGAATTAGTAAATAATAATTTCAGTTTAGCAAAATTAATTTTACTTCAATAAAAATTATTTCACTTCAGTAAAAATAAATTAAGTTCAGCAAAAATCATTTAAGTTCAGCAAAAATAATTTAAATTCATTAAAATTAATTTTAGTTTAGCAAAAATAAGGCGAATTGAACGGGGCCTTATATTTCTTCTTAAAAGTTACTGATTTTTACTGAAGTGAAATTATATTTACTGAACAGAACTTATTTACTGAATTGAACTTATTTTTGATGAACTGAAATTATTTTTACTGAATTGAAATTATTTTTACTGAATATTATTTTTATAAGATTTCAAATGAATACTATGAATATAATTTTTTTCCTCCAACGACCCCCACTATTGTACAACTATAGTGGTAATTCTAATGTTAATTTTTTATGCATGTCCCGTTATTTTATAATAGAATTCGTATTTTATACGTTACTAAAAAATGACGGTTAAAGTCAATGTGTTATTTAGTTAGGAACGAAGGGGTATTAATTTTTTTTGACAAACTCTAATACTCCGTATAAAAGATAATTGTAAAAGAGTTGGAATAATATTTTAGGTAAATGTGTATGGAAGAACTTAGAATACCAAATAAAAAAGAATATTTATAAAACATTTGCATTAAAATTATTATAGTTGAATTATACAAAAATTCTAAAAAGTTATTTTGGCTAAAAAGGAAATGGAGTTTTGGAGGGAAAAACAGCATCAAGAAGTGACACGTGTCACTTTTGGTGTCTGTTTTAGTATTAAATTATTGATTGATTGATGATTTTCATTTACTTTACTTGAAATTTAATAAGTTCAGATATGTTTAGATAAGTTTAGATAAGTTCAGTTCAGGAATTAATAAGGGTTACCCATGTACAAGTTACAATTAAAATAAATTTTAACAAGGTTCAATAAGTTCAGATAATATAAGATAAGTTCAGATAAGTAAAAATTAAGTGAATAGAACAGACCATAAGTAATAAGCACCTGCATGTAAACAGGATTAGTACTCTGTAATCATGCGAGGATTAACCAACAAACATCATTACACGATTATTATTGTGCTTTAATTTGTCTTTAATCTAAGTGCGAAAAGTAATTTTCAACTTTTGACTTCATTGAGGAACATGTCGGCCGAATTCTTAAAAAAAAAAAAAAAAAAAAAAAAAAAAAAAAAAAAAAAAAGGAACATGTCGGCCGAATCACTGCCTATGGTTTCCAAAATTCCACCCCAGGAGTTTTATGGCTTTGGCCTGGGCAATTTGCAATAACTTAACCTATCTGATTTTTAATCAAATTTAATGGCGGTTTTAAAACTCCAATATTTGAGTCATAAAAAATATATAGAAAGTAAAAACTCGAAACTACCTTACCACTTAACAGTGCTATATTTTTCATCAAATAAGTTGTTATAGAAAAACATTAGGAGATTGGACTTGTTGATGATAACGGCTTATCTAGAAAGGTTACCTGAAGATATTAAGTTTAAAATGATACTCTACTCCTAGTATCATTATTTGTTTGCTCCATTGCACTCTTGTAAGACTATAATAGTATATTTCTTTAACTTTGGCCACCATATATCATTAGTAATAGTATATGTTTGGACATCCTTTGGGCCCACATTCATTAAATACGAAAATTACCAAAATACTCTTATTTAACCCTGGAACAGGAATATTCCAGAATCGTGCACAACACGTATCCCAAGAAACACTAATATGGCCCAACGACGCCTAATACGACCCAGAATGACCATAAACCCTAATCCTAACCCTAATCAAGGCAGTTAATCCTCTCTTATAAATATTAATCTACACAGATTAGCTAGGTAATTAATTTCTCCACTCTCTCTCTACAAACTTTCTCTCTAAACACAGTTAACTGACTTGACCGTCAGAGGGGCTTTCTCGGGAACACCCCCGATGTAGTTGACTTTCTTTGTTTTGCAGGACTTGGTTTGACCAAACGAGTAGGCTCCCCCACAACTCAGATCTCGGAATTCCTTTGCAGAAACAATTGGCGCCGTCTGTGGGGACACGTCAAACAAAATGTCATGGTTATCACTCGTCGAACCGATCCTTCTCAAAACGCTGGTGGGCAAAATCAAACCCAAGGTCAATCACGCCCACCCCGTCAGCCGCGGGATAACCAACAATCCAACCATGAAGATCAAGGTGACAACATGGAGGTTGAACAACCTGTTGATCAAGGAGATCAACAACCTGTGACCAGATAGCATCTGGAAAAGCTAACTAAATAGTTCAACACAACTCTCCAAGACACCCTTAAACAGTTAACCGAAGCTATGAAAAACAACCAGGCAGGTCCCTCTAAACGACCGCTGCAAGATCAAGGACGCCAAGCATCGCGGAACAATCAAAGGGCACAGCCCCACGATGTCCCCCGACGGAGTAGAGGACACAACCGTAGGGCACATGAAAGGAATGATGTCCTTCAAATAAGTGTATTATTCCGATAGAGGGTTTGGAATTATTAGAAAGCTAATTATTCAGTGAGGTCAAGTGATCGGAATGCCTAGCTGGAGGCCGCTTCCGATCAGTAATATTAATGCATAATTAATATTACAGCTTAATCTTGACTGAACCCTTTGGGTTACACCCAATCGAGTAACCGAACTGAAACGACGAATTAATCCGAAGGATTAAATGAGTTATTAGAGTATTACGAACGAAGACGTCGGATATCGAGCTTAGGGCGTCGAAACCGAGCGTCGTAAGTCGAGTCGAATTTAGGATTCAATGAGACGAGGAATCAAGCAAACGACAAGTTTAAGCTAAGTCGTAGCTTCGCATTGGCCTAGCCATGCGAAGGCTAGGCTAGCATAGGGCACCAACTGCAATGCATGGATGTGCCGCAAGCCAAGCATGCATGTGCGTGCTAGGCTTGCTGGCCGAGCATGCTTGCGGGGCTGGTGCACCTGGTCTCACGCAAGCTAGCAGCTAGTGCACCATGCGTGCTAGCATTCTGGTGCCTCGCACTCAACAACAAGCATAGCAGCACCTAGGCGCTGCCTAGTATAAGCAACGCAGCAGCAACTCGCATAACGTGTGTAGCCTGCTGGTTGTGCGTATGCATATGCGGGCTGGCTGGCAGGCCCAGCCATGGTGTTAGGCGCCAGCGAAGGCTGCATTGGTTGCCAAGGCAGGCTGCCAGCCAGCACTTGCGTGTGGTTGGTTGTGCGTGTGAGAGTTTGTATGTGTGGGTTTGCTTGGGGAGCAAGGGGAGGGTGGTCCCCCCATAGCGGTCCTCACCTAACCCCTTGCTCACCACTTGACACTGGTCGTTTGTTGATTCATTTGCATTTTAATTTGATTTTTGAATTAAATTAAATTGAATAAAATGCATTTTACTAACTCTCCCACATTGATGGGAGATTGGAATTCAAGGGCTCCCTTCCCTATAAATACCAATCATTTGGCATTGGGAAGGGACACTTGAGTTGTGAACTTTAAGGGATCTCCAAGAAGAGAAAAACTTTGTTCTAATACTCTAAGTTCTTTTGGTCTAGCTCCAACTAAGCTTCGGGGTAAGGGTTGTTCGGGTCGGGTCTTAAGGGTGAGAGTCGTTGGAGGCTTGCGCATTTGCGGAGCTTTACGCTTTCAAGTTCGAGCTCTAAAAGGAGCGAAACACGCATCAAGGGTATGATCGTTTTTCTCTCTCTTTGTTAATTGATTATGTGATTGTTAATTAATATGCATGTTTATTTACATTAATTTGTGTGCGGATTTTGGGAGGGTTTCATTCTGCGTAGTGTTGAACACTACGAAACCCAACAACACAGCCCATCGGTGCGGCTAGGTCCGTCCATAGTATATCTGGACACTGTCGTTGATCTCCTCATGGTCGAATTGTCATATCACCTGTTCGCATAGAGGCCAGTCAACACTCTACTGCAAGTCAACGCCAAAGGGATGGTGGACCAGCCAACCACGTCAGGGACCTAGATGCTAGGCAACTCATTAATGAGATGCGCCTGCAACGACTCGAGATGGATGCTCGAGAGCTCATTAATAACCGTAAAGTAATAGAGCAACGCCAAGCCCGGGAGAACGACGAGAATGGGCCACGAAGTCGTAAGCGAAGCCAAAGCCCTAGGTCGCCTAATCACCAATCACCTTCTCGCCGAGGGGATGTAGGGGAATGGGAAGATCCACCGGGACAGGACAGGTTAGAGCGAGATCCCATATCTCGTCACACAAGCCATAGAACTCGAGATGAAGGAAGAAATCGAGACCAAGATGAGCAGCCAATACGATTGCCATTGCATCTATTTGCACCGTTAACTCCATTAAGGCAGGAGCTGATGAATGCCCCAAAGGTGGACAAGGTCAAGATGCCCACCATAGAGCTTTTTGCTGGAACAACCTATCCAGATGAGCACTTAGCCGCATACGCTGCTCAGATGAGTGTATAAACAAGTTGCAAAGCCACATGGTGCAAATATTTCCCCACCACGCTAAAAGGACAATCCTTGTTGTGGTTCCAGAAGTGTGTGCCTAAAGGTAGTATCCCATAGCTACCAAGACTTGAATGTGTGTTTGTTAGCCGATTCAAGCACGTGGCAAGATAGAAGAAAACGAGTGTTAATCTAATGGCTGTGAAGAAAGGGAAGATGGAGACCATGCAGAACTATATACGAAGGTTCAACCAAGAATCTTTAGAGATCCAAAACTTACCGGATGAGAACACACTAACAGCCTTTTTCGCTGGCCACGGATTTCAAATGTAAGCCGATCAAGTCAGGGGTGTCAACCCTAACTGAAGCCATGGAACAGGCACACAAAAATATTCAAGCCTCAGAGGTGTATGGAACAGGCCGCGAGAATTCTCAACCAGAGAAGAAGCGGAAGCAGGAAGACGAGCCCTCAAAGAGCCAACCATCCAAATGATGTAACCAGATCATATATCATGGTAACGACCCTCGGTACAACCGTAATCGTCGTGAGATCTATTTGGATATCAAGGAGCAGAACATATTGCCGAGGCCTCCTGTAGTTTGGACCCCCGAGGAAAAGAGGGAGAAGAGACTCTGGTGTGAGTACCATCGCGAGTGCGGGCATACTGTAACACCCCCAAGTCTTCCTCTACGGAAATACTAGTATGATACGTATAATTATACCTTAGAGATAGACTTAGGCGTATTATCGCCACGTGATTACGCAAGGCTACTCAAAATTCTTAACTCAATAACAAAACTTGCAGCGGAAACTCAATCTTCTTTTATTAATACTTATAAAAATAGTAACATTGTTATGAGTACTCAAAATAAAGACAAGACCAACATTCCTAAACTAGGTGAAGCAAATCCCGGGACTCCCATATGCTCATTCATGACTCCACCTGAAAATAGTCAACACTGCTTACCATTACGGTAAATAGGGCGAACCAAAACAAATAGGAAATACAGATTAGCAAAATATGCTAAGTAAGATAAGTGCAAGATAAGTAAATTCAATTTATTTGCAAACATGCTTTTAAAACCAATTCCAATAATTAATCCAATGAATTCCAAAACTCATGTTTCAAAACCAATTATCAATAATTCAATAATTTGATGAAACAATTTATAAAACCAATTCCAAAATGCAATAATGCAATAATTCCTACTTAAATAAAATCAACCTTTATTATAGGTTAAATTAAAACTCCTTTTTATTTAATTCAACATGCCTTCAAAATCAACCTTTTAATAAATACTTGAGAATTAAATCTCATATAAATAAATTTTCAAAATCAATAACTCTTCCTTTGAAAAACCTTAAAATCAATTCCTTTATTTAAACATGATAAGTAATTCAAAACATGATTTTAAAATCAATACTTCAAAAATACATTTATTAAAACAAATATTAAAATCAATTCCTCCAACCATACTTTGTTTCATAAATCATAGTTCAAATCCGTTTAATTCAACACCAATAAAATCATATAAAACATGTTATTCAAACCAATCACTTCCAAAGGTATCTAGCCACCTAAACGTACCTTTGATCCTTGCTAGCAATTACACAAATAGACTTCAAGAAACTTGATTGAACACACCCTACAAATAAATGTAACCTTAATTAATATAAGGTTAACAAATAATCACAACAATTAAATTAAAACCCCCCAACTATATTTGCATGAACTTTTAAATTATTTTTCATAAACATGAACAAAAATCTGATTTTATTTAATTAAAACTAGTCATAATAATTTTTATAAATCCCCCATAATAATAATAATTAATTAAATAAGAGAAGAGAAGAAGAAAAGGTAGAAAACCAAGGAAAAGAGAGAGAGGTGGCGGCAAGGGCAGCCTTCCGGCAGGTGGCTGGAGGTGGTGGTCGTGGTGATTGGTGGTGGTGCAAGAAAGAAAAGAAAGGAAAAAAAAGAGAAGAATTGGATTTGCGTTGGAGAGAATAGGCAGAATTTGCAGATGCTATAACTCCTTCAATATAACTACAAATTAGGTGATTCTTAAGCCTAACCTCAAGGATTTTTCGAGAGGAAATTTTTTTTATGAAATACAAAAAACCCCAAAACTGAACAGAATTGCCCGAAAATTGGCTCCAAAGATATACGGGCTGATTTTCTTTTAGAAAAGAGGATAAGAAGAGTAAGAGAGAAGAAGAGAATTGGTGTGAGTGTTTAGCCATGAATCAATGGGTTTATATAGGATAACTCATGCATGAATTATGGTAGAAAAATGTATGAAGAATTATGGCAAAAAGAATTAAGGAATTACTTGGAAAAGAGAATGAAAGAAATATGGAGAGTTTTGATATTAAGGTGATTAAGAATAATAGAATTAAGGAAAGTGTGTTGTCATAAAAAATAACATGGCAAAAAAGATTACTTGGGGAATAATCAAGGAAGATATAAGGGAGGAAAATAAGATGATCAAATATTTAGGAGACGGAGAAATAAAATTAAGGAAAATAAGAGATTTTAAGGAGATAATTAAAAATACAATTTTCCAAAATAAATCACCCAAAATTTGACCATGAGGGCCGAAAATATTGAGCTTCCATAGCTCAAATTTTCGGATCCTATTAGTATATTTTAGGGAGTTATTTTGCTAGATTTAAGGAATTAAAAATAATTGTGTAAATAATATTTATTGTATAAAATAATTAATTAATAAAATACCAATTATTCACTAAATAAATTAACCTAGAAAATCAGATTTTCCACACTAGGAAAATCCGAAATTCTAAGTCAATAATTAGGAATTTTCGGACCTTATTAATTAAGTAATAAAATATAGTTTTTGCTTTAATTAAAATGTCCGAAATGTATAAATAATCCGTTTTTAAAATAAATTAAATGGATAATAAATCTTATCCAAAGTCTAAAAATAATAATTAGGTTACAAAATAATTTTGTCGCCAAAATTCAAATATCATTTTTGCTTCAAAATTCAAATAGTAATTTAAATAATACCCTTTTTAGGAAATAATAATTAATTAATTTATTTAGAAAATACTTATCAAAATACGGGGTATTACAGTGTACCCCCCTTAAAAGAATTTTCGACCCAAATCTTAGCCAAAAGAGAAACGAAAAATCACTTTTAAAATTTTGGTTCATGCACATCCTAACTTGACTCAAGACTCCATCCAAACTCAAGAAAGACACAAAATCACTCAAAAATGACTCGAAAAGAAAACGTGCGAAACTCTATCGCCCTCTACTCCCCTTAAAAGGAGTTACGTCCCCGTAACTCGACCAACACATTAACTCATTAAATCAACTATATTAACACTTTATCAACAATCATCAATCAAAGTAAGGAAAATCAACAAGTTTCAAACATCTAAAAAAACTTAGGTTTTAAAATGATTTGCTTACAAAAGTAGTGAGAAAACTCGTAAAATATTTTTATGAGTCATTCGAAAATTTTTAAATACTTTCACTAGGAGAAATCGTTGAAACACCATAAGGTATGAACTGAAATCAAAATATTTAATAAAATATTTTAAAAAATCTATGAAAGTTTTTAATCTAAACCATTATTTAAAAACAAGGAATACACAACTTTATTTTGAAAATATATTTGAAAATTTATTGGCACCGCAGAAAAAACGGTATGGGTCGGTACAAGCATCGATGCAGTGTTACGCATTCAATTAATTAATGTGCTAAAAGAGTATCGGGACGTCTTTGCCTACATAGTAGACGAGATGCCCGGCATTGACCCGACCATTATGACGCATCGCTTGAACATAAAGCCAGGCTACAAGCTTGTTAAGTAAAAGTTAAGGCATCAAGGGCCGAAATGCAGCGTAGCGGCTGCAGCGGAAGTGAAGAAGCTACTTGAAGCAGGATTCATAAAATAGTGCCAATACACAGATTGGCTTGCAAACGTTGTGTTGGTTAAGAAACTCTCTGGGGCATGGAGTATGTACATTGACTTCACTGAATTAAACAAGGCGTTCCCCAAAGATGACCATCCCCCTCTCCCAAAGATTGACAAGCTTGTGGATTCAACGGCTAGACATGCTTTATTCAGCTTTATGAATGCAAATGCGGGATATCATCAAATTTCCATGGAGGAAGAGGATCAGCCACATACCGCATTCATCACTAACTAAAGAGTATACTGCTACAAAGCCATGCCTTTTGGCTTTAAGAATGCAGGGGCCATATACCAGAGATTCATCAACAAAATCTTAGAGGGGCAATTAGGGAGAAATGTCGAAGGCATACGTTGATGACATGATAGTAAAGAGTCGCCACGAGAATGACCATGTCACAGACTTGGTCGAGACGCTCGCGACATTAAGAAAGTATGGGATGAAGTTGAATCCCAAGAAACGTGTGTTTGGAGTCAAGGGCGGCAAATGCCTTGGCTTCCTTGTTGATGAAAGGGGCATTGAAGCTAACCCCGACAAAATTAAAGCTATTCTAGACATGCAGTCCCCTAGAAGCTTTAAGGAGGTGTAAAGGCTAACAGGATGCATAGCCACCTTGGGCCAATTTCTATCAAAGTCGGCAGACAAAAGCTTATCTTTTTTCAACACCCTCGAGAGAAAGGTGTTTCAATGGGACGCAGCAGCCGAGATCGCATTCTAGCAGTTAAAAGAGCACTTGGCCTCTCTCCCCAAGTTGGTTTCCCCTTTTCCAAGGGAGACATTATTCTTATATTTCGCTATCTCGGAGTACTCTTCCAGTGTTGTGTTGGTCGCCGAGAGGGATAAGACACAACACCCAGTATACTTCGTCAGCCATGCCTATTGAGGGGCAGAGTCAAAGTATTCCCAAATCAAAAAGTTGGTGTTCGCCTTAGTAATGGCAAGCTGGAAGTAAAAGCCATACTTTCAGTCTCACCCCATCAAAGTTTTGGCTAGCCAAGCTATGAAGAAGGCGATCAAAGGAAGAAACCACTCGAACAAAATGATAGATTAGGCAAACCAGCTTGCTGATTTTGGACTTGAATATGAGCCTAGAAGGGTAATTAAAGCACAAGCTCTAGCAGACTTCATCGCCAAATGCACTCATCGCCCTGATGATGATGGGTCCAAACCATGGCAGTTGTATGTAGAAGGCTCCTCTTCTAAGGCAGGGAGAAGGGCCGACATTTTGATCATGTCACCAAGTAGCGAGAAGTTTTTTAAGTATGCGGTCAAGTTCGACTTCAACGCCTCAAAAAATGAGGCAGAATATGAAGCCCTTATCTTGGGTCTAGAGTTGTGCCAGGTAGCTAGAGCATGGTAGTTCATGCCTTTTCCGACTCCCAATTGATCGTGAGCCAAGTCCAAGGGGACTTTGAAGCCAAGGAAGATAACATGCGCATGTATCTCAATAAGGTCAAGGAATCTGCTTCACCCTTGTCCGAATTTCAGATCAAGCATCTTCCAAGGGCAGATAATCAATAGGCCGACGCCCTTGCATGAATGGCTAGTTCCGCCCAGGGGCTCGGTCCTCGCTCTATAATATGGGAGGTTCTTAAGGAGCCAAGCATTAATGCACCAACAGTTCACTACTTGGACCGGCCAAAACTTGGATGCATCTAATAAGGCAATACAAACGGGACAACCAACTCCCTGAAGATCCTAAAGAGGCTGAAACGATTAAGAAATGAGCAGAATGGTTCGTTTGGCATGAAGGAAACCTATAAAAGAAGTCGTACATTCATTCCCTCCTCAAGTGCATCACCCCAGAAGATGGAGATTATGCGCTACGAGAGATACACCAAGGAGCTTGTGGAAGTCATAAAGAGGCTCGATGCATAGCAGGCAAAGCACTAAGAGCAGGGTTTTATTGGCCTACCTTGAGGGAAGATGCGACCAAGTTAGTGTAAAAGTGCGACAAGTGTCAGAAGTTCGCCAATGTGCAAAGGCTCCCCTCCAGTCCGTTGCAAACCATCATCGCCACCTTACCATTCGACAAGTGGGGCATGGATTTGCTCGGACCGTTCCCAGCAGCTTTGGGGCAAAGAAGATTTCTCATGGTTGCTATAGACTACTTCACCAAGGGGATTGAGGCTGAACCTCTAGCCTCAATCACTGACAAACAAATTCAGAAGTTCATATGGCTCAACATCATCACAAGGTTCAGTGTGCCTAGAAGTCTTGTGTTAGATAATGGGAGACAATTCTGTACTTGACCGACCGTTGAGTATTGTGAGAGGTTTGGAATACACACAAACTTTAGTGTTGTATCTCATCCTCAAGCAGATGGCCTAGCTGAGGCCGCGAACAAGATCATACTCCATGACCTACAAACTATGCTGGAAGGGGCCAAAGGGTCGTGATTTGATGACCTACCAAGTGTTCTATGGTCAACTCGAACGACTCCGAAAGATGCGACGGGCCATACCTCGTTCACCCTTGTTTATGGCAGCGAGGCTGTGTTACCAGTTGAAGTAGGAATTCCTTCGCCCAGGGTCACATTCTATGGTTATGAAATGAATAAAGCAAACAAAATCATGGATCTAGATCTATTGCCTGAGGTAAGGGGCAACGCCCTACTCCGATCCATTACACAAAAGCAGAAAATGACCTGTCACTTCAACAGGAGGGTCAAGGAGAAGTAGATCGCGGTAGGAACGCGGAGAACCTAAGAAGGTTTTATGTTTAGTTCATATTTTCATTATTCAATTTAGTTTATATTTAAGCTCTTACATGATGTAATCGGGGCATGGGTACTGTAGAAGCTATGTGAAGATTTCATCATTGTAAGAAGTTTGCTCAGGAAATAAGCGCATTCGTTGCCACAATAGCAGTCAATTTCCATTAATAGCAAATTTCAAATTATTTTCCATTTCAAATTTCCAATTTACCAAGCTACAAGTAGTGAATACATCACCTATCCTACGCCGGGCATCAACGCTTTCCATGATAGCCAATTGTTGGACATGGCCAAGTTCCATGAAGAACGTAGCATAAACATATATACATATCATCGCCCATCCAAGGAGTTCATCAGCCCAAGGGGAGCCAAACATATCATCGCCCATCCAAGGGGCTCATTATCCCCAAGGGGCGCCAAACATATCATCGCCCATCCAAGGGGCACCAACCACATCATCATCCATCCAAGGGGCTCCGTAGCCCCAAGGACCGTCAAACATAACAATAAACGTAATTTTACCATAACATAATTTGCTTTTTCATTGATGTCACTTCAAATACGAGTCTACATGAAAACAAAGAAATACAGGAACATAAGGAAAGGCAACAAAACGAGGAAACTAATCATGGTGCGAGTGGGAGCTCGAGGCATCCTCTTCAAAACAATTTGCTTTTACCACGTGGTATTGATCATCGCCCACTTGGTTTTGGTCACCGGTAAGTTGGTACTCTTGGACATGACTACCTAGTTCTTCATCACCAATTGCTACATTTTGCATCAACTCGTTAAGCTCCCTTTAGCGAATTTCTTGGTACTTATCATAGATAGGACCAAACTGAGTAGGGTGAACAAGTTCAAAGGCAGCCTGAAGACGAAGAACACCCGTTTCTTGTCCCAATTCATTGGCTTCAATACTCTCGTCCGTGAGATGGGCCTGTCCGTCTACTGTCTGGATCCAATCCTCTTCCATCTCTTGCTGAGCATCAGCCAATTTCCCCTCAACGCTGGCCAACTTTTCCTTTGTTGACTCTAAATCCGCTAGAGCTGTTTCCAACTTTTCTCTAACCTCCTTTCACTCTCTTCTGAGCAAGAACAACTTCAATATACCTTGTTGCCGAAGGTCTGTTGTCTCTTTGAGCTTCGACTCCAGGTCAGCAACGTGCTCTCTCAACGAGGTGGCCTCTTGGATGGCTTGCTCCCTCACATGGGTCAAACGTTCCACATTAAGCCCATGTTTCGCAAATGCGGGGGCCCATACCGAAAACTGTAGTAAAGGCATGTTAGTCACAAAACAAAGGGAAGAAGCATAAAAGAAAAAGGCCACTAACCTCGGCCCACGATTGCTGCATGACTTTAAATTCATTCTCTTGATCCAAATCCTTGAAGTGGTCTGCGTTAACGCTCAAGTAAAGGTGACTCAATGCCGATTCGGCACGCGCCTCCTTACCCCAACTGTCGTGGTCCCAAAAAGAGGCCCTGCTAGATGAACTGTTGCCGTCATTGCGCCTCTTTCTCTTTGGGCTTGATGGACGCTGAGGGGATGGCACCAATTAGTCATAGACTTATTGTATTTGTGTAGGCTGATGTTCTTGATCTTCAGGAGCCACAGTGGAACTTTGCCCTTGCACCTCGACCACAGCTCAAGTAACCTTACCTTGGGTTTTCTGCAAAAATTACCAAGTAGTGAGACTCAAACCACAAAATGCATTCAAAATCAACTAAGAAAACTCACTGGAGGTGGGGGAGTATCTTCCTAGTCCCTTTTTTTAGATACTTCCTCACCATAGCAGCTTGTAGAGCCAAGACTTTTTGGTTCTTCAACGTTTCTGAATCCATGTATTTGAGGGCTGCACACAAGTTAGAAGAAATTTAGGAGTTAACAAAGCTATCTATAATTATAATATATGCGGAAAACCCCCGACCATCCTACCCTGCGGGTAGCGGAAGCCAAAGCCAATTGTACTGAGCTTCCTCTCATCCTCTAGAAAGGCCCGGTTGGGTATCCAAGTCTTGGGTAATGCATGTGGGTTGCCCTTGATCATGCGACCCTCAGTCACTAGACAAAGGGCAATTACAGCCTCCTCCTCCATTATTGGAGGAATATCATATTTCAAACTCAGGTTGGTTTCGCCCAAGTTTGGAACCAATGGGATGTCCCAACTACGATAATAAACCAACATAAATTGGCCTCGCCAGTTTTTCACGTTTGATCTTGGGTCCTGCACTACATGGAAACCATTGCGGATGCGAAATGCCCACCAACCAGGACCATAATTATCCTTAGAGGTGACCAACGTGAACAAGTTTCTCCAAAGCCTCAGAGTCGGAGATTGTCTTATCATGGAACACACCACCAAAAAGGAGTACACTTTTAGCCAAGAGTTGGGCGTCAAGTTGCAAATGGCTAGGTTGTACTCTCGTAACAAAGTCCTCACAAAGGGGTGGAGGGAAAAGCGCATTCCCTGCTGCAATAAAAACCAATACACAGCGGTACACCAAGGAGGTGGTGTCGTTGGGATGTCCCAGTCATTAGGAGCGTACCCCACATATTGGCCAGTTACACCATACTCTTCAGCCATTGCCCATGTATGTTGGTCTAAGTTGTGTCTAAACATCGCCCTTAACCCATAAGCCTGCAAGCCTCCTCCAATCAATGGATACTGCTATACATCGCCCTGGTGATGTTGGTTTTCGTTGCCTTGGTCTTCCCCAGCCTCCATTGTTGTAACTACACCATTTACAAGGTGTCTATTAAATAAACCGTTTCCCTCTGAGAAGGCCACGATCACCTCACCCGGGCCATAGTCCTTCTCATAAGACGAGTATGGAGACTCGCCAGGAAAATCCGGCAACACATCGGCATAAGGGATGCCGGAGGTAGCAGAGCAATCTTCAGCTACCTCCACGGCAGGCTTGGCTTGGTCGACCCACCATGGCAGTCTAATACTAGAAGAACTTGACGATGAAGCCATTAAAGAAAGAAAGCATATAGGAACAAGGGCGTACCTTAAAAAGAAAGCGTCTTCTAACTAAAGGGAGCTCCTGCCAATGCTGAATCACGAACACCGCCTCGTCTACCTCTGAACAAGAGCGTGCTAGCCTCCTTCTACCAACTCGCGTTACAAACACTTTCCCTCATTAGAAATATTTAAAGAATGAAAATGTGGATGAGGAATGTGTAAGAAGTTGGCTATATAAAGAGAAATATTTGCTTTGAAAAATGAGCTAAAAGACACTTGTTACTCATGCAGAAGAAGGATGTCATAGACACTTGTTACTCATGCAGAAGAGTATAAAGAATACGTATAATTATACGAAATCGTACACAAACTCTTATCATCGCCCACCCAAGGGGTTCTTAGCTTCAATGAGCGTCATACATAGCTCTTAGTCCCAAGGGAGCATCAATCATGTTATCGCCCATCTTAGGGGCTCATTATGGGGTGATCCGAGCACAACATCATTCCATACCACGCTTCAAATTGAGACCGTAATCAGAAAAATGGCATATTCACCAAGCTAGAGGCCTTTTTTCGCAATTTCGTTAGGCCGAATCCCTTGTGTAGAGCTCGAAAAAATACACAAGTTGAAAATTTGCTCAATTCGGACACCCAAGGGCCAAGTTATGACCTCTCGAAGTTTTTGTCAAAATTTACTAAGTAACGGGCAACATTGCTTTCAACAAAAGACGAAGTGGGTCATTTTTAAGCATTCTTAATAGTAATGGAAGGTGCCTATTACACTTCATCGCCCACAAGACACACGAGTGCCAAAAACACCTTTGTTTCTAAGTCGGAAAGACGTGTAAACGCGATAAAAAATGTCCGGAGCCATTGGCCGAGGGCTAAGTCATCGCCCAGGAGGACAAGGGGCTGCGATGCACAACAAATCATCGCCCACCATAGGTAGGCCTTGATCAAATGCTTGCTGATGCGCATCAAATCATCGCCCACCAAGGGCTTGCCTAGCTTAGATGCTTGTTGGTGCGCAACAAGTCATCGCCCAACAAGCTTAGATGCTTACGGGTGCGCTGCAAATCATCGCCCAACACGAGCTGATGCTTGCTGGCACGCAGCACATTACCGCCTAGCCAGGTTGGTGTTGCTTTCGCTCAGCAAGTCATCGCCCACCAAGCTTTGATGTTTGCTGGCGCACCGCAGGCCCAGACACCTAGCCCCCTAGGCACCCGGTCGCCCAGGCAGCAAGCCTGGGCAACATCGGCCCAAGAACATCATCGCCCAGCCAGGCCAGCCACAGGATGGTGCCTGCTAGCGTTGCACAACATCACCCAGCCAGGCCAGCTAGGCTGATGCGCGCTGACCAACACTACCCAGCATGCTCACCCAGGCAGCATCGCCAGGCTACATCGCCCAGGAAAGTCATAGCCTAGGCAGCAGCTCGCCCAAGCCACAGCTCGCCAAGGCAGTAGTCCACTTAGGCAACAGCATGCCTAAGCAGGTCTTCGCCTAGGCAATGCGCCCAGCCAAGTCTTCGCCCAGGCAGCCTGCCCACGCAAGCTCGCCCAGGCAGGGCGAGCCAGCCAGCCCGGGCAGCAACTCGCCCAATAGCCGGCCACTTAACGCTAGGACCAGGCTGGACCAAAAAAAAAAAATTGTTATGTGGCTGACGCAATTTGAGCACAATCCATGTTTCCAAACCGGTTGATTTCATTCAATCGATATTTTTCCGACAAACTCCCAAACCTCGGAGTGGGCTTTACGAATTTGTCGTGGGGCTAATGTTTGGACCTCCTGTGGGCCCACATTCATTAAATACAAAAATTACCAAAATGCCCTTATTGAAACTCTGGAACAGGAATATTCCAGAATCGTGCACAACATGCATCTCGAGAAACCCTAATATGGCTCAACGGCACCTAATATGGACCAGAATGGCTAGAAACCTTATTCCTGACCCTAATCAAGTCAGTTAATCCTCTCTTATAAATATTAATCTACACAAATTAGCTAGGTAATTAATTTCTCCACTCTCTCTCTACAAACTTTCTCCCTAAATACAGTCGACTGACTTGACCGTCGGAGGGGCTTTCTCGGGAACACCCCCCGAGGCAATTGACTTTCTTTGTTTTGCAGGACTCAGTTTGACCAGACGAGCAGGCTCCCCCACAACTCAGATCCTGGAATTCTTTTGCAGAAACAATATATAAGAAATACTTTAGTCGTGTGGGATTTTCTTAAATTCGTTTCATCATCAACTTTAAAATCTCACATTGATTTTCTTAAATTCATTTCATTCTCAACTTTTAAATGTCATATTTTTATAATTATTGCATAAACCTAGTTAAATTTACGTTTAAGGATTAAGACATGTTTGAAGACCACAACTATTTTTTTTTTTAATTTTTGAATAGTGAAGACAACAACTATTATGAAGGTATAAAGCTGTTATTACGAGTACATGTTTGTAAAAGAATTTGGACAGCCCAAATATCCAACCACGCTCACTAAATCCTAAACTAGTGAAATTAGAAATTAGGTCGAGGAACAAGGCCCAATACATGGTCACAACATGGGTTTCAATTGGCCCAATAATACGTTTCATCTATTGAACATTTTTTTTCTTAATTAACTTACCTTCATTTCCATATTTATGAGTTGGTTAGTGGTAGCTTTGTCCATTTGTCAACCCAATATCATATAGAGGAGCAAAGTTGCAAAACACAAGATTTACTCCCTCTGTCCCATAATACATGACACGGTTAAACATTACACAGATATTAATACACTAGATTGACTTTATTTTTATATAATTAAATATTAACGAAAATTATTTTAAAAATTATATTATGAAACTTTATATTAAAATCTATCTAACAACATATTTTATGATAAATTATATTTTTATTATGTTAGTAAAAAGTTATGATCAAACCTAATGCATGAATAGTGAAATAAAGTCCAACGTCTCATGTATTATGGGACGGAGGGAGTAATATACTAATTCCTCTGTTTCAATAATATTGCAACAAGGATGAAATTACGCATCTCAAAGAACATTTTATATGTTAAATATCTATTATTGTATAAGAGTAAAATTATAAAATGTTGATATTGTGAAAATATTTTATATGACGAATCTAACAAAATCCGACATTTTATATTTTATTTAATGTATAAATCATATTTTATGGTCAAACAAGAATGATAAATGGTGCAAAAAATCCATTGTTGCAATATAAATTGGTGAAGGGAGAGTTTTATTGATTTTGAGGATAAAGTACATTGCAAAAATAGTGCTAGGTAAACGGACCTAGCTTAGGAAATTAATGGCCCTATTTGGCAATAGCTTAATTTAAGGTAGCAATTAACATTTTCAATAAGTCAAAATACTATTTGGAAGAAAATAAGGAGCTTTGGAAGGTCATAGCAGGTTTAAGTATCGGTTAGTGGTATGTTTCAATCATAAAAAAAAAGTATCGGTTAATGGTAGTTTTTAGTACAAAGTACATTAGTAAAATACTATAGTTATTATATTTAACAATAAGAGTAATGCAAAAAGTCAAAATATGTACTTGTCAACTATTCTAGAAATGAGGGATAGATAGGAACTAGGAAGAATCCGCAATTGATATATTTAGTTTTGGAGTGAATTTGTGTATTACGAATTAGTACAGTATATTCTTTTGGTTGACATTGTAATCCCACATTCTCCTTGAGTTGAAGAAATTTTTTTAAAAGCTATTCAGAAATTCAGAAACTGAAAACGGAAGGAAAGATCAAACAAGTGGAGTAGCTAATTGGATTAATATATTTTATAGTCTACACATTCAAGGTTGTCAAATGTCAATTTTATTTTTGTAAAGGTATAAGTTAGAACTCAAAACTACTTTGCACTTTTATAGTTTTTTAGTTAAAATACTAACATTAGGCGTGTCTTATCGATCATCATGCTTGGTATAGAATGCTAATCATATTTTCCAATACGTCCTTACTAAAAAAATTTGGTCTTTTGGTTAGGTTAATTTTGATTATGTACACAACCCTAATTGTACATGTTTTCGCAAAGTAGTACAAGGCCATTTTATTTATTTTTCCTAATGAACTGTATTGATTTTGTACCAGATTGATCTAATACGTTTTGACTTTGTTCATGTTAATTAATCGTGTTTGAGTCTCATTTAATAACTTCGTGGCATGGCTACAATGATAACAATAAACCATCTTTTATTTTTAAAATACGGATCACAGTCACATAGGATGACTTAACTTGTTTAAAAGACAAGATAATCTATTTCAGAGTACTACAATGTAAATTATAATTTCTCAGAAATTGAGATACATTTTATTTAAATATTATTGAACTTTACGATGAAATAAAGTACATGATTAATAAGGAAATTACATCTTAAAGTAATATAATTGACAATTGGAATAGTGGTAGCTTAATACTTATACTTCAAAACAATTGAAGTAATAACTAACTACATTAATTAATTGATTTCTTGATTAATAATAGGAGGAGAATTGGATTTTATTGTCACAATTACCACGTCCACTAGGAAGGTAAGGGCATTGGATGAGTTTCTTCCCCGATTTATCGGAGCATAGAGTGACTTGCCAAATCTGCTTGTTACCTTGAGCATTTGTGTTACAAACAATCCATGGATGAAACCCGGTGGCTCGAGCAATGGCGGTCTTGATGGTCTTGAGAGGGTAAAATCGATTATCCGGTCGGATACCATATTTGGCTAGGGCTTGTAAGATATTGACCTTCTTCTTAAGGTACAAGGCACCCTCAAAGTAGTCAATTTCACCTAGAATGTCTTTGGTGCATGTACCATGCTTATTCCACAAATGCACCCAAAATTTCCTTCCGATTTGTGGGCATGTAAATGTTGGCCATGATTCTTGTAGCCTCTTCTCCATATACTTAATCTATACATTAATTAAGAGAAAGTTTGATTAGAATTTAAAGTAAGAATAATAACTAATAAGTCAATCTACTAATCTAGGCTTCATTTTGACTTGAGCATTAATTTTTGTGTACTTAAAATTTTTGTTGTACTTTTTTAATTTAACATGCAAGTCAATATTATTATTAATCCGGTCCATGGTTTAATTAAACAAAAACAACTATAGTTTTGCACAAAATGATCATTATTGGTTAAATATGATTAAATGCATGCATCAGTTATTGTAGAAGATTTACCCGGCCAACGTCATAATTGTCATCGCCACAATTGTAGGGGAAACTACCATCGTTGTAGTAAGGCCATAGCCCATAAATTGTAAAATCTGGTTTTGGCTTTCCAGTTGGAGGGTCGCAACATTTTGTTCCTCTTTGGTTACAGTATGATCCTAGCCACTGCATAAAATAACGAGTTCAATAGGGCACACCAACTTTTGAAAAAATAATACTCGTGATAATGTGTAAAGAATGTTAGTACCTCGTATTAGGTTGTGCATAAAGATAAAACCAACATGAAAAATATAATGTACCTGTTGCACAAAGTAGAAAGCACGTAAACCACCAGTTCGATAGCCAAGAGCACCCGTTGATAAACTTAACATTATAACAACCTTCAAAATCATCAAGCTCCTATTTTCTGCCATTTTCTAATTCTTTCTTATCTTAGGTTAAATTTTGTATGATGAGATGTTTAAGCTTAATTTGATGAAATATAATGAGGAAATATGCCCGTTATATATAGTATTTGGAAGTAGGAATGGAAAACATATCCACCACCTTAGAAATTATATTTTAAATTATGTTATACGAATGTTACATTAATTACATAATAACGTGTGTCTAACCTAGTGGCATCAAATTATATGAAGAATAATTATTAGGTTGAATTAGGGTACCGCGTCATTGTGATCCAATACAATTGCATGCATATACTCCATCTACTAATTTTAAAATGTTGATCAAATGAATGAGAATAATTTTTATTTTAAGAAAATTTTAACGTAAATAATTAACATGACGTAAACTCTTCATGCTATTGAATTGTACGACTATAATCTCAACTACCCAGAAATACCAAGTTTAATTTTATTATTTCTCAAAAAAAAAAAAAAGTTTAATTTTACTAACAATGCGCGCTATAATGAGACATACAATGAAATTTAATTTTGTGCAAAAATAATTATCAACCATATTATATAAACTATTGTAATTAACCTAACTTTCACAGTTCATGCAATGTAATTTTGAAATATTAGTCACGCAAATCTCTTAATAAACTTTAATCCAATTTATTGTTGAAGAAATAGAAAGGCATTTGTTCATTCATTGTATTCCTTAAAATCCTAGATTGATTTATTATTTTTTAAATTTCTATTGATAAGAGATATATGTAGGGGTCAAATTGCATTTATCAATCTTACATATTACAAGTATTACGCACGTGTAGTGTCATATTGAGCATAGTAACTCATCAACACGTTTAGTGTTCAAATTGAATTAGTGGCTTAATAACTCTTCATCATGTATTTTATTAAGCTTGAGCTATAAGTAAAATCTATCTGAATGCGAAAACTTCTATGATCCTTCGTTGTTAAAAATGTAAAGCACAATTCAATTGCTAAAAGACTTAGGTGTAATGGAAAACAATTAAATAGATTAGCTGCTTATAGTTTTTAGAGAAGATACATATGAGATCACATTATGTACACATTATTAATCTAATACGGCTTGATAATTTATTTATTTTACTTGCAAGCAAAAAGGAAATCGCTTATTAAGTACGGATTAGTATAAGTTTATAACCCATATATATGTATCTTGGAAAATTGGAAACCATGTA
The DNA here is from genome assembly GCF_001683475.1 of Chenopodium quinoa. Taxonomy (NCBI): domain Eukaryota; kingdom Viridiplantae; phylum Streptophyta; class Magnoliopsida; order Caryophyllales; family Amaranthaceae; genus Chenopodium; species Chenopodium quinoa. The sequence goes on along the minus strand of NW_018742418.1, from coordinate 8,314,226 downwards.
CCGCACCATAGAGTGCAATTCAGCATGAAAACTGTTAATAATTAACCTGTTTGCGCGGTTGCTCTCCAATCTCCATGCATATTTACTTCTTTTTACATGCCACTTTTGAAGCATGCACTCAAGAATATACAATATAGACTTGAAATAGAACAAACACAAAATTCTAGGAACTTAAAGATGTAGAAGATTGCATGATTTTCATGATACTATACTGAATCAAATGGAGAAAATTAATGTTCAAAAGTTAATCATTAATAGTAAGAACACGATTATTGGCGACTTTTTGGAGTAAAAATGAGGTAAATATAGAAGTGAAATCAATTAGACATAACTGTCATTCATGATGTCTTAGAACTAGTTAATACAAGTTCGAATGACATTTCACTCTTCATAGCTAACAAACTCTGATCAAGTAGTTAACATCCACTAATCCACGTGATATAGACATAATAATAAGAAATGATATACAAATTTTAGAGGATTGATGATGATTATTACAAAACAATGTTACAGTTAAAAAAAATATATAAGCTTAGGGCTATGTATAAGAAGGCAAAAAAGGAAATGTAAAGGATATATAGATAAATATTACACTAATTTGCGTGTAATTTTGTCATAAATTCTTGACTTTATTCCATTTTAGAAAGTTTATTTAACGATTATATATAGCCCTTAGGGCTACATATATCATCACCCAAATGAGAAGGGCAATAATAGGCCAAATTAAGTTTCCATCCTTTGTTATTTGTGCTTTTGATTTGCTCGATGATTGTAAAAGTTGAGTTTTCATACTACATGTATCATTTCATTCCTACCAAATTTTTTTTTGAGCTTTCGAACTTCCTTTGAACTTAATTATCATTATCAAGCTTCGACCAAAAATCAAAATTTGGATATTTGAATTCACATATGGATAATAGAGGACCAACCCATCCAAAAGCTTAAACTAATGGTTGAAATTCATCAAGATTGGTTTATATATTCTATCGTGCCTCCTCACATCGTTGGGCTTGAAATGTAGATGCAACATGAGGAGTTCCCATTTCTAGTGCTAAATATTTATGTCAGAATATGAGTTTGCTATATAATATTGATATAATTTAATGAATACATTTTTAAGATTTATGGTAGTACTAGTAAGTATATCTTATAGAAAAACTATCCCCTATCTTATGTTATCATATCATATCACTAATAAATAAAGCCCCTATCTTATATTATCTTATCATATCACTAATAAATAAAGCCGATCTCGCAGCCTGCATATCACTAATAAATAAAGCCGATCTTGCAGCCAGGCTACGAGACAACAACACTTGACATTCCAGTTTTTCACCAGTGTCACACAACGTAGGAGATAAACATGTATTATTGTGACACATATGATGCTAAGTAAGCGATTTTTGGATAGAGTTTTTAAAATAAAATTGTTTTACAGAGTTTTATTATCGATAGAATTCTAATATTTCATATATACAAAATTAATCATAACTTTTAATAAATAATATCCTATAACTCAATTCTATTTCCATCATCAAATTCGTTTTAAAAAGTTCCTTAAAATAAGATCCATTTATAATATATTTAATCACAAACTTTTATACGTAGCTGGCCAAATCGTGTCACCAACTATTACAAGAGTTACTTCGTTAGTGCTATATGGGTTACTTAGTCAATGGTATAGTGCTTACTCAATCAGTGTTATAGATAGGGGACGGGTTACTTAATTAGTCAGTGTTAGAGGTAATTCAGTTAGTATTACAGGGGTTACTCGGTCAGTTTTATAGGGGTTACTTTGTCCGGCCAGATGGTGTGGCTAGGCGCTTACAAAATGCATTGTTATTTAATTTATTTAAAAAATATTAGAGAATCTGTAAAAATAAGTTTTAATCAGTAAAAGTAATTTTAGTTTGGTAAAAATACTTTCAGTTCAGTGAAAATAATTTAAGTTTAATAAAATATTTTCAAGTCAATAATATCATAGATATCTATTTACAAACAAAACTACAAAAAGTACACTATTATATAAATATAAGCCATATGATATCGTATGTCTAAATATCCTACATTATCAGAACGAATTATTTGACCGTATTTAACATTAAAGTAAAAATGTTATTTTAAAATTTTATCAACCATCTAGACATCGTCCTGACACAAAACTAGTATTCGTATAATTATTCTGCCTATTGATACATGATAAACAGGCGAAACTATTAACTCTTTACCCGAATTTGTCACAAGGCTACAAGCGAGCCTGTGGCCGTACAAGGTACAACAAATACTTTCCGATTGAACACGGGATCTTGCTTGAACTTGGAGGCCATCGATCGGACATTGTATATGCAAGCAATGACGGTTATTCACATGGTTTGACTTAAGGAAGAAATGCACATGTTATTGATATGTAATACTACATCTTATAACTTAAAACATACAACCACTATTTACGGTTATTCCCACATGTAACGGCATATATATAGTTGACTTATAAATCAATTAATATGCATGTAGATAAGCTGAAAGGTGAGGTGCCTTAAGGTTTATGTTCCCCTCCACTTGCTACATTTTCATAATTTAATTATATAGTTCCCAATTACATACTTTTATAATCATTGACTGATGAAACATCATAGATTAATTAAACATAGATAATTTAGAAAAAATTAAGAGATCTAACCAACTAATTATACATAATAGATAATATAAACTTCGTATTATGAAAATTACGACCCGTTATCTTTTACTTCGTATAATGATTAATAATGGATAGAAGAAAAGATAATATTTATAAAAATAAAACAAGTTCGTCAATTTCATGTGGAATGAGCCGTACACAACGTTAATCCACGATGATATATAGAGTTTTTGTTGCGTTGAATGTACCTTTATTTGTTTTAGTTAGGTAGTGGGGATATTTTAAATATAAAATGAAATACAATACAAGTATTTAAATAAGGTACAATTCCAAGGCCGTACACAAAGGATCATGGGGAGTACAACTAGTACGGGTAAACGTGTACACAAGAGTCTTAAAATGCGTAGAAATTACTGTATTTGAGATAATCTCAGCTTCTTTTCTGTCTTTAACTTTTCTTTAAGGAAAATGAGAATGATTCGTTCATTAAAAAGTTAACTTGTAGAGTTGTATAATTTTGAAACTAAATGGAGTATTGAAGTACATAATGTGATAATTAAGACGGATGTATACGGTGCATCCACAAAAATAACAATTAATCTAGTCTAAATCCGACTTTATTCATTTTGATCCATGAAAAAAGAATATGAAATTTGGAAAAAAAAAGTTCAAATTCACCTCTGTTTTAAAAAATCCGGGTTAGAGTCAGATTCTATATTTGATCCGACTTTAATATATTTTATCGACTGATTTATGAAATTTTAATGTTAATTATTACTATGTATTTAATTAAAGTATATTCGGTATAAGCTATAACATTGTCAAATGAATTTTATAAATACTAATGAATGTAATGATTAGATTAGTTGTTTTGCTTCAATTTTTTGTTTTTATATTGAAAATATTGGGTTTAAAAAAAAAGAGTCAGATGAATTGGAGTCGGATGTAATAGTCAAATCGAAGTCGAATTATTAAAATTAGATGTCGGAGTTGGAGTTATATCGTAATTCCAACAATTATTTGTAGGGTTGGAGTCGGATTATTCATTCATATATAATTCAACCCAATTTCATATCTATCATATAGTCATATTGTGTTATGCTGCTTGGGTAAACCCCAATAATCTAGAGGCACTAGAGGTACTATATATACTAATGATAACCATAAATGTATTTTAATTTGTATAATTTTGTTTACTTATTCTCTACAATTTTGTATTTTTTTAAAATTTACTTTTTATTGTTTTAAGTGTTTTATTTCGCCGTGCAAAACCAGATTGAATCTAGTAGTTCCTCTTACCATAATCAATTCAACTTCCTTCTTGAGTACGTACTAGCTACACTTTTAAGTTAATAAATTCATATAATATAAATTCAAGAAAAATAAGTTTGTTAAAATAAGTTCATATAATTAAGTTTTGATAAGGATTAATAAGGGGTACTTAAGGCTTACACAAGTGAATTTTACCTGGTGCCACCAATTAGCCTCACTCCTCATTTTTTTCCCTTCGATAATGTACATGATTTAATTTATTTTTGATCTTGTTATTTCACGAGTTGTACACGCGAATATGATATTTGCTGTTATAATTAAAAATAAACTGTTATATATTTGCGTTTATTATTTCATTCATACATTTCATTGATTGCACAATCGCCTTTGTAATACTTCATGTAGGTAGGTTTCAGGTTTTTGTTTTTGTTTATTTTTTCTCTTTTTTTGTTTTGTTTTTTTTTTTTTTTTTTTTGGAAAAAAAATACCGGCTATGTTGATTGTCATTAATTAATTAGTGACGGCTACAAAGTAGTTGCTAAAACTTATACAACCGTCGTTACTTTGTACCTATGGCGTGTCCGTCAGTAAAATCATACGAGTAGTTACCAATATGTAAATCAGTGTCTTCATTTCTGTAAAAAAATAAATAAAAATCACTGTCTTTATTGGTATTTTCGAGCTATATTGAATTCTTGCAATATGCGAAGTATTTGGCTTTCAAGTATTTTAATAAAATGGTCTCAAATTATAAAATAAGGCCAGACGTTCCAAATTGTAATCAGAGACCCACAGTTTATGTAGAATTAGTCAATAAGACAATAACAAATTGAAAATGGGATTTAATTTATCTGTAAATCATGCTCAAAACAAATACTGTATTTATAGGCTATGTAATTAAATTATAAAGTATAAGCCACCACCACCATCATAAATACTTGAATAATAAAACAAGAAAGAAAACTAAACCTCATTAAAAAGGAATAACGAGTCACAGATCAAGCCGATTCACCGGTACAAGTTATTATGACACTCACTAATTTTTTTTTTTTAAAAAAAAAAAAAATCCGAAAAGTCACATACTATCTCATGTGGTTTTGCATTTGCACCATTTTTAAGGATGACCCTAGTTTTAGCCAATTAGTAATAATAGGAGTAACTCTTTTACTTTGTAAAGTTGAATTATCTTCCCTTTTTATTCTACGGGATATATATTGTTTGGGTCCAATTCAGTCCATCTAATTGGGTCCAGTCCAAATAACTCAATTCAAGCCCAAAAGGCAAGGTTCAACTCTCCAGCCCAAATGTCAAGTCAGTTCAGGATCCAGTCCAAGTGGCAAGCCCACTTGGCTTCAAGAGCCCAAGCCTCCTCATTGAGCAAAGGTATAAAAGCTAGTCCTCATCATTTTTTACATCTATCTACAATAAGCCTCAAGCACCAACTCTCTTGCATAGCTCTCTTTCTCTCTTTGAAAGTACAGTACTGACTTCGGCATCGGAGGGGCCTTCCTCGGCACCACCCCCGAGGCTAGTTTATGTGTTCTTTGTTGTGCAGGAAACCCTCGGCTCCAGAATTACTTGGACCGGAACTCGTCTTCTCCACCTAAATTGGGCCTGGCGAAGGTCCCATTATTTTCTTACCGAAACAATTTGGCGCCGTCTGTGGGGAAGATACAAAAAATCACGCCAAAAGTCCATCACTCCTAGCAAGAACATGACTAAGAGTGGAAAAAGCATCAAGAATGCTAAAAAGAGGGGCGGTCCCACCCCCTCAAGAAGGAGTGGAGGTATGATCACGGTGAGGGAACGCCAGCCGATTTCCCCTTCACCGGAGCCAGCCTCTTCTTCCTCCGAGGCCCCCATATCACAGGAAAGGGAGGCCTCAAGAGGTCCTAGTCCCCAAGAAAGGGAAGCTTCTAGGAACTCGCCTTCGCATCATACTCGGCAGCCGGTAGCTTCGCCGAGGCCGAGTGGGTCTAACGCGAGGAACTCTCCGCCACGCAACATCGTGCACTCTAGGTCACAGCCGAGAGAGACCCCTCCTTCGGGGCCCTCTACGGAGAAAGTGGCCAGGGGCGTAGCAGTCTGCATGGAGTTCCTCAAAGCCCAAGGGGCTCCATTCTAGTTCTTGCCCGCTGAGTCTTCGTCTCTTCAGTCGAGAAACCTGGAAAGGAGGATCGGTCAAGAGGAGAGTAGACAAGTTCCACCCAATCAGGGGCTCAGACCAAAGTGGCAGGGGGGCACTCGAAACTCCAACAAGGAGAGGAAGAAGAACCCTCAGTTCTTCGATCAGCTCGGAGCTCAAAACACTATTAGTTTTCAGAGCAATAACGCAACCTCCGGGTGTCCGGAATCTGCTCGCCGAAGCGTCCACGAACGCTTAGGCTTTAGGGAGGTGAGCGTGCATAGTCGCTTCCCTGAAGAGACCGGGGCGCGCCCTGAGTTGTCTCAGCCGGGGACAAAAACCACTTCCACCTCTTTGAGAGGGAGAAGCGAGGTCCCTTCGACTAGGCACAAGGGAAAAGCCGTCATGGTCCCGACGAGTTCGCCCTTCCAAAGCTGGATATTAGAAAAGCATGTGCCGACGGTGAAAATACCAGCGCACATTACTTACAACGGTACCTCAGATCCAAAGGATCACATTGCCTCTTACGAGGGGCACATGTACCTTAACCCTAGGTCTGAGGCTACCTGGTGTAAATATTTCCCAACGACCCTCAAAGGTTTTGCACAATCGTGGATCACCGGGGGGGGGGGGGTGAAAGAAGGCTCTATCTCCGGTTGGAATGACCTTTCCAACAAGTTCAAGAGCAAGTTCTCTACGACCAATCGCCGAGAGAAGACCACTACAGAACTGATGAGTCTGCAGCAAGCCGAGGATGAAAGCCTCCGCGACTACCTGACTCGCTTCAGCAACGAGTCGTCCAGAATCACAAACCTGGACCAGAGCCTTGCCGTATTTGCACTACGGAATGGTCTGCAAGCTGGAAAGTTCCTTGACTTCATGGTCATGCACCCCCCGCAAACCTTGGAGGAAGCCTTGGACGCCTCGGATAAATTCATCCAAGCCGAGGAATGGAACAAATCGAAATCTCAGTCTTAATCAGGGGCTAGGAGATCAAGAGGGCCACTGCCCAAGGGCACGACACCGAGGAAAGGGAAGGCCAAGGCCTCAGAACCATCCTCGGCTGCCGAGCCGAAGAAAGAAAAGTTTGTCCCTTACGCAGGGAGATACGACTCATATACTCCCTTCGCTCTTGCCCGCGCTAAGATTTTCAGCGCGACAAAGGATGATGGGAGATTTAAGAAGCCTCGGCAGCTGCCTCCATGGCATCAGCAAAAGGGCAAGGACTGATGGTGCGAGTTCCATGAATCTCCTGGACACCGCACCGAGGATTGCCTTCAGCTGAAGGATCATATTGAAGATCTGGTCCGAAAAGGCTACTTGAAGAAATACCTCGCGAACCGCCGCGAGGAGAAGAAAGCCGAGAGAGATTCTCGGCAGGATCTGGACTTTCTCCGGAAAAAAGACAAGCAACAAGACAAGGACACCCTTGACATCCTTGTCATTTCCGGAGGAACCTCCCGGAGCGCAGCCAAACGCCACTTGAAGGGTTTATCCCATCAAGTAAATCATGCTGAGCTTCGGTTACCCCAGTCTCCAGTGCCGAACATCCTGTTCACAGCCGCAGACTGCGAGGAGGTGGTGTATCCCCATGATGACCCATTAGTAATAGTGATGGGCATCGCAAACCGCAACGTCTGGCGAACCCTCGTCGACGGCGGCAGCGGTGCAAATATCCTTTTCCGAGGAGCCTTTGACCAGATGAAGATGGAAGCTAAACACCTGACTCTGGTACTGATATACGTGTTTTATACAATGGTTTTCCCCGGTTTTACTTAGTAATTTTATATGGTTTTGAGCTCTACGGAGCCATTTCTTGCTAACAATCTCTTCTTTAGTGTATTCGATTGTTTTAGTAAGCTTTTCAGGAATATGAAGCGTTTCTAGGCAATTGGACGTGTTTTTAGTAGATTCGGAAGAGTTGATAGCCAAGAACTGCAATTTATGTGGAGTGCCCGACCGGGCATGGCTTGCCCGGGCAGACCGGGCAATGAAGAGTTCACAGGAAGAAGCCCAATTCTGAACGGTGCAACGCGCGCCCGATCGGGCAGGCTTCGCCCGGTCAGACCGGGCGATGAAGAAGTCAAGTTATGAAGATGCAATTCTGGAAACGTGTTACGCGCGCCCGACCGGGCGAGGTTCGCCCGGTCTGACCGGGCAAAGAAGGAAAACTGTCGTATTTTACGCAGCCTTCCTCCGCCCGATCGGGCGAGGTTTGCCCGGTCTGACCGGGCGATGTTCAAGATTGCGCGATTTCAGCTATTTCCGAATTTCTATCTTTTGAGGGTATAAATACCCTTTTGTAATTAACTTTTAAAGAGAGTTTTTCATTAGTTTTTCTCCTTAAGCCCTAGAAAACTCTCAAGAACCCTAGTTTTATTTCCTTTAAGCAATTTCAATCTTTTAATCCCAGATTAATCAATTGTTCATCAACAATTTGAGTTCTTTCAATTGGAGTAATTGGTATTTATCTTACTTCACTCTTTTCTGATATTCACTGTTCTCTAAATATGTTTTCTTTACTGTTTCTTGTTTTTGAACTTGATTTTGATTTTATTATGATGTGTGAGTAGTTTCCTTAATCCGGGATCTTGCTAAGCCCGATTATGATTGATGTATAAAGTAGATCTTTAAATTCCCCAATAATAATCCCAATTGACATGCTTAATTGATTGTGTTTATGCCAATACTAGATTAGGAATAATTAGTATTGTTATCATCCCTTTGTTCTTATTGCAACGGAAGTTGGGTATTAACGGGATTAGGTTATTCCAATTAAGGGTTTGAAGATCATCACGGAAGTAGATGATTGAATAATTAGGAATCTAGGCATGGTGTTTAATGTCCCTTATTCGCTTGATTCCACGGAAGTAGGCTTGATAGTTAATTTGGGAAGCCATTGATAACTTGGAAGAGACCTTTGGTATTATTATTAGGGATTGCTTTTCTTCTTGTCAATTGATTTATATATTGGGGGTAGATTTATTAGTTTATCAATCATAATCGTGGTAATGCTTGATCTTGGATGCTTTAGTTTATTGATTAATATTTCCTCTAGTTAATTGTGTTATTTAATATATTAGTTGATTATTATCATCCATTATTGATTGGTGACGTGCTTAGTGATTAATTGAGTCTGATTAATTGAATGAACCATAGTCTCTTGGGATTCGATCCTTACTTGCCCTACTACACAGTTAGAAGGAATAGTTAGGTTATTTTTGTTAGGTACGCGATAAGCCTATCAAATTTTGGCGCCGTTGCCGGGGACTAACGGTTTCATATTGATTTTTCGTGATTCGTTTATACTAAGCGTTGTTTGTTGCTTCGGCTATTGTCTCCTGTGTTTTTGATGTTCTTTGCCTAGTTCTTTGTTGTATGCAAACACGTCACTCAGGGTCAGACGACTTAGTGCCTCTCGATTCAGAAATTGAAGCGACTGCAAGAAGACGAAGAGGTAGAAGAAGAGCAGGTAACAGAAATATGGAAGACCAAGCAACAAAGTCTCTTTTGGAGTACGGTATCCCTGACACAACAACCGGACTCCTTTCTAGCATTATTAGACCACCTATCACCGCTCAGAATTTTGAATTGAAACCGCAATTTATTCAATTCATATCCAATGATTCATTTGCTGGCACACCTCTTGATTGCCCAGTGAATCATATAGATGGTTTCTTGGAAAAGTGTGACACTATGAAGCTGAATGGTGTTACAGATGATGCTCTTAGACTTCGCCTTTTTCCATTCTCATTACGGGATAGGGCGAAGGAATGGTTAAGAGATGAGGGTTCTGGTTCCTTTGATACATGGGATAAACTAGTAAAAGCTTTTCTGGTCAAGTTCTTGGGACAAGAAAAGACTGCAAGATTAAGGAACGAGCTATCCACTTTCAGGCAATCAGATGAAGAATCCTTATATGACGCATGGAGGAGATTCAAGAGGTTACAGAGACAGTGCCCCCATCATGGCATACCTGAATGGATGTTAATCCAAACATTCTATAATGGTCTAACCCATGAGTTCCGGATCTATATCGACGCCGCATCTGGAGGCTCCCTTCTAACTAAAAATCCAACCGAAGCAAAGGAGCTGGTTGAGAAGATGTCAGCCAATGACAACTATCACCCAGGCGGCCGAAATAATGTCAAGAAAGGAGGTAAATTAGATGTTGATGCTCTAACTCTTTTAACTAGTTCTGTGCAGGCACTTTCAAGCAAGTTCGATAGATTACAAACTGGATCTTCTAATAATGTGCTAGAAACTTGTCAAATGTGTAATACTCAAGGTCACATCGCACCTAATTGCCCACGAAATTCGAATGAGGTATCAATTGAGGAAGCCAATGCCTTCTACATTTCCAACCCTAAAAGACCATACGATCCCCATTCTAATACTTATAATGAAGGTTGGAAGAATCACCCAAATTTCTCATACAAAAACACCCAGGCCCAGCAAAATCCACCTCCGCCCCCACCTCGAAACAACAATTATAATCCACCTGGTTTTCAACCAAGACCACCCCTAGTACAACAACCCATGCAACCTATGCAACCACTCCCTCAAAAATCCAATCTCGAACTAATGATGGAGAACTTCATCAACACCACAAATAATTCCATCCAACAGTTACAAGCCCAGAATAAGCTCATGGAAAATCAAATAAGCCAACTTGCTCATCAAGTCGGCCAATCTTCAAAAACACCAGGTACGTTTCCTGGCCAAACAGAGCAACCACAAAAGGGGCACATGAATGCTGTAATTTTAAGGAGTGGAAAACAGTTGGAAGACCTTCCCGTAAGGGAACCATCAACGATAGATATTGAGGGAATGAGTGAAAAACAGGGGATTTTGCAAAATTCTTCTTCGCCCGGTCAGACCGGGCAATGTCCGCCCGATCGGGCGCGAGAAGCAGTCGACGAAAAACAGGGGACTGTGCGAATTTCTTCTTCGCCCGGTCAGACCGGGCAAGGTCCGCCCGATCGGGCGCAAGAAGAAATTCCAGACAAACAGAAGAACATAAGCAGCTCTTCTTCGCCCGGTCAGACCGGGCAATCACTGCCCGACCGGGCGGGAGATCCAGACAGCCTAATTCCAAGGAATGATGTTCAAGAAAAGCCACGGGAACCGATCCCACCTCTCGCCCCATACATGCCAAGAGTCCCTTTCCCACAGAGGTTAGCCCAGGCTAAGTTAGAGAAAAAGTACGGTAAATTTCTAGACATCCTTAAGAAACTTCACATTAATATACCGTTCTTGGATGCAATTTCTGAAATGCCTTCTTATGCAAAGTTTTTGAAAGACATGCTATCTAACAAGAAGAAGCTTGCAGAGAATGCTACTGTTTCTCTAACTGCAGAATGTAGTGCCATTCTGCAAAACACTCTTCCTAAGAAACTAGGTGATCCAGGCAGCTATTCAATCCCAGTGAAGCTCGGAGATATAGAGATCAATAGAGCGCTATGCGATCTTGGTGCAAGTGTAAGCCTTATGCCGCTCTCCATCTGCGAAAAGCTTCAAATGGGTGAGCTAAAGCCTACAAGGATATCTCTGCAACTTGCAGACAGGTCAGTTAAATTTCCCCTCGGTATACTTGAAGATGTTCCATTGCGAGTTGGTAAATTCTTTATTCCATGTGATTTTGTTGTTATGGAAATGGAAGAAGATGCCCATGTCCCTATTATTCTTGGTAGACCATTCTTAGCTACTGCAGGTGCAATTATTGACATGAAGAATGGGAAAATAACATTTGAAGTAGGGGATGAGAAAATGGAGTATTCATTACTGAATGCTATGGGAAATCCGTCTATGGGTGAGACTATTTGTCAAGTGGATGTCCTCGATGATCTACAACAAGAACAACTTCCCCTGATCAAAAAGGAAGATGCTCTTGAAACGGTGTTGATAGGGAGTATCCATGATGAAGATTGGGAAGTAAGGGAGTACACGAGGCTACTAGAAGACGCAAAAGCTAATCCAATCATCGCTCCAGTCAAGGAAGTCCTTAGTACATCGAGTGTTGGGGAGAGTTCGACGCCTCCCGAGGTAGAGTTGAAACCCCTTCCATCTAATCTTAAATATGCATATCTTGGTCCTAAAAATACATACCCTGTTATTGTTAATGCTGAGCTTAATAACATTGAATTAGAGAAACTTCTCGCTGTTTTAAGAAAATATAGAAATGTTATTGGGTATACCATTGATGATATCAAGGGTATTAATCCCTCTTTTTGTATGCATAAGATCATTCTTGAGGACGATCATGCCTCCTCTAGAGAACCTCAAAGAAGGCTAAATCCAACTATGATGGAGGTAGTCAAGAAAGAGGTTCTCAAATTGCTTGCTGCAGGAATAATCTACCCTATCTCAGATAGTAAGTGGGTTAGTCCTGTACAAGTAGTACCAAAGAAAGGAGGTATGACAGTTGTCAAGAATGACAAAGGCGAGCCTGTTGCCTCAAGAACTGTTACAGGGTGGCGGATGTGCATTGATTACAGAAAATTAAATAAAGCCACCCGTAAAGATCATTTCCCCTTGCCTTTCATTGATCAAATGCTCGAACGATTGGCTAACCATTCCTTTTTCTGTTACTTGGATGGATATTCCGGTTTTTTTTCAAATCCCCATCCGCCCTTGTGATCAGGAAAAGACTACATTCACATGTCCATATGGCACCTTCGCATATCGCAGAATGCCATTCGGACTGTGTAATGCCCCAGCCACGTTCCAACGGTGTATGATGGCTATTTTCTCAGGTCTCATAGAAAATTCTATGGAAGTTTTTATGGATGATTTTTCTGTTTATGGTTCATCTTTCGATATTTGCCTTGATAATCTAACAAAGGTGCTCCATAGATGCCAGGATGTCAATCTGATATTGAACTGGGAGAAGTGCCATTTTATGGTACAACAGGGAATCGTTTTAGGCCATGTAGTTTCAAACAAAGGGATTGAGGTGGACAAAGCCAAAGTAGAGGTAATAGAGAAACTTCCCCCTCCAAATTCTGTGAAAGAAGGAGAGCAAGTCCTTCTATTCAATTCAAGGTTGAAACTATTTCCAGGGAAACTCAGGTCAAGATGGTCGGGCCCTTTCACGGTCTACAAAGCATATCCTTATGGCACCATTGAATTATGGAACAACACCGGGGGCACCTTCAAAGTCAATGGACAAAGGGTGAAGCACTATCGAGCGGGAGATCCTATTGAAGAAAAGTCAGATATCACATTCTCTTCCTCACCACAAACTCAATGAGGATGAATACGGTCAAGCTAATGACCTTCTAAACAAGCGCTTGCGGGAGGCAACCCGATTCTTTTTGAGGAGCCGTCGAGATTCCTATGCTCTCCTTAAGCTGCAATGAGGCCATTGCCGCATTTAGCTTGGGGGAGTTGCTTCGTACATGTGGTATTCTCTCTCCTTATCTCTCTTATCTTTCTTGTTTTATTTTAGTGTAGTTATTTTAGTTGTTTGGACCGCTGCACAAAAAAGCCCAAGGGCCTAAGTTCTTTGGCCTAAGGCACCCCACCTAAAGAGAAATCTTCAGGGGGTGATAAGGCTAGTTCTTCAGCTGAGCCGAAAGACTTAGAAGATCAGCCAAAGTCTGGAAAGCCTGCTGATATTGACAGCAGGCTGGAATCAGAACAATCTAGTGCCGAAGCCACAGAACTGGATAATCAGATTGAATCAATAGAGTTGGCCGAGGGAAATTCAGAAAGATGTGTCAGCATCGGACTAGGGCTTGAGCCAAACGTCTGTGCTGAACTTATCCAACTCCTCCGAGCCAACAGTGATGTGTTCGCATTCTCGGCAGCAGAAATGCCCGAGATTGATCCGAACCCCATCTCTCACAAGCTTAACGTCGACCTGGCATGTCGACCCATTAAGAAAAAGAAGCGGAATACTCCGCCGAAAAGAACCAAAACATTGCAGCGGAGGTCAGAAAGCTCTTAGATGCTGGGTTCATTGAACCATGTCAGTATCCTGAGTGGCTGGCCAATGTGGTTATGGTTCAGAAGGCAAATGGTAGCTGGAGAATGTGCGTTGACTTCACGGATCTGAATAAGGCATGTCCGAAAGACTTCTATCCTCTGCCGAGGATAGATTATTTAGTCGACTCGACAAGTGGTCACGCCTTGCTCAGCTTCATGGACGCATTTTCTGGATACCATCAGATCTTCATGCACCCCGATGACCGAGCCAAAACGGCATTCATCACGAGTTCAGGGGTTTACAATTACAAGATGATGCCCTTCGGATTGAAAAATGCGGGGGCAACATACCAAAGGCTGGTTGATCAGGTGTTCGTCGAGCAAAAAGGCCGTAACATGGAAGTTTATGTGGACGACTCTATCGTCAAAAGCAAAGAAAATGAAGACCATGTTACGGACCTGGCGGAAACCTTCGCCACCCTTCGTAAGCACCAAATAAAGCTGAATCCGTAGAAGTGTGTCTTCGGCGTGAAGTCAGGCAAGTTCCTCGGCTTCATGGTCAGTAAGAGGGGGATTGATGCTAATCCCACCAAAGTGCAAGCAGCTCTTAACCTCCCCAAGCCGAAAACAAGAAGGGACGTTCAACGCTTAACTAGCAGAACGGCTGCCCTGTCCAGGTTTATATCAAAAGCCTCGGACAAAGGCTTACCTTTCTTCCAAGCGCTCAAGCTCCCAAAGTCAAAAGAGCTCATCGGGGGAGACGAGCAAAAGCAAGCCCTTCAGCAACTCCGGGAGCACTTAGCTCAACTTCCAACACTGGCAAGGCCAGCTGAAAGAGAAATCTTGTACTTATATGTGGCGGTTAGCCCAGCTACAGTGCGCGCGGTGTTGCTAAGGGAAGAAGAAAAAGTTCAGCAGCCGATCTATTTCGTCAGTCACACTCTGACAGATGCCGAGACACGCTACCCCCCACTCGAAAAAGTTGCATACGCAGTAATGGTAGCCGCTCGGAAGTTGAGGCCCTATTTTGATTCCCATCAAATAGCAGTCCTAACTGATCAGCCGCTGGAAAAAGTCCTTGGCAAGGTGGAAAAATCCGGTCGACTAACGGAGTGGGCCTTCGAGCTCACCGAGTTCAGTATCAGCTACCAGCCGTGGGCAGCTATTAAGGCGCAAGCCTTGGCAGACTTCCTAGCCAAGTGTTCTTATCAAGAGACACTCGACAAGAAGAAGAAAGTTTGGACCGTATTCACGGATGGATCCTCCACCGTGAATGGTTCGGGGGCAGGGGTCGTCATAGCCTCTCCCAAAGGCAAATCCTTCGAATATGCACTGAAATTTTCATTCAAAGCCTCTAACAACGAGGCGGAGTATGAAGCCGCAATCGCTGGCTTAGAATTGTGCATATCTCTGGAAGCCGAGCATGTCTGTCTGAAGACGGATTCTCAGCTCGTCGCAAATCAGATCCGAGGAAAAAATGAAGCCAAAGAACCTTCAATGGTGGCTTATCTCGCAAAGATCGAACTGGTAATTGCGAAGCTGAGATCTTTTGAAGTTGAGTTGATCCCAAGGGGTCAAAATGCTCAAGCTGACGCACTCTCCAAACTTGCAAGGTCAACCCTGACGGAGTTGAGCCGTTCTGTTTATGTGGAAGTGCGCCGAGAGAAAAGTGTAGCTGAAGCAGTTATCATCTGCTGCGCTGCACCAGAACCGAGCTGGATGGACTCCATCCTAGCTTACAAACTTAGGGATGAACTCCCAGAGGACCGAATGTTATCGTCCAAGATAAAAAGAATCAGCTCAAGGTTCATTGTCTTCGGCTGCAAGCTCCTAAAGAAATCCTTCTCTTCCCCGCTACTGAAATGCGTGGGTCCAACAGATGCTGATTACATTCTTCGGGAGATACACCTCGGCATCTGCGGAAACCACATAGGGGGTTTGGCCAACAATGATCTCGGATGCGAAAAATATGGTCCGGAAATGCAAGAAATATCAAAAGTTTGCACCGGTTATTCATCGGCCATCTCGAGATCTTCAGCCAATTCTTAATCCTCTTCCGTTTGCACAATGGGGGTTGGATATTTTAGGGCCTTTTCCTGAGGCTCCATACCAGAAAAAGTGACTGATAGTTGGCATTGACTATTTCAGCAAATGGATCGAAGCCGAAGCTGCTTCGAACATTACCGAGCAAACTGTCAGGAAATTCATCTGGCAAAATATTCGGCATACCGAAAGTCTTTGTTTTCGACCATGGCAGACAATTTGATAATCTGCCGCTGAAGCCAATGGGGGTTGGATATTTTAGGGCCTTTTCCTGAGGCTCCATACCAGAAAAAGTGGCTGATAGTTGGCATTGACTATTTCAGCAAATGGATCGAAGCCGAAGCTGCTTCGAACATTACCGAGCAAACTGTCAGGAAATTCATCTGGCAAAATATTCGGCATACCGAAAGTCTTTGTTTTCGACCATGGCAGACAATTTGATAATCTGCCGCTGAAGCGAATGGGGGTTGGATATTTTAGGGCCTTTTCCCGAGGCTCCATACCAGAAAAAGTGGCTGATAGTTGGCATTGACTTTTTCAGCAAATGGATCGAAGCCGAAGCTGCTTCGAACATTACCGAGCAAACTGTCAGGAAATTCATCTGGCAAAATATTCGGCATACCGAAAGTCTTTGTTTTCGACCATGGCAAAAAATTTGATAATCTGCCGCTGAAGCGGTACACTGATCAGTTCGGAATAAAGTTGGCCTATTCTGCAGTTTGTCACCCTTAGAGTAACGGTCAAGTCGAAGCTGCAAATAAGCAAATCCTTAACGCTCTTAAGAAAAAAGTTGAGGATCAAAAGTCCCAGTGGATAGAGGAAATCCCTGGAACCCTCTGGTCACTTCAGACAACCGAAGAAGAAGAAACGGGACATTCACCTTTCGAATTGGTGTATGGATCCGAAGCTGTGCTTTCAGTGGAAATTGGCTCAGAAAGTTTAAGAGTCAATCTCTTCTCAGCCGAGGAAAATGAGCAACTCATGAAGGAGTCCCTTGATTTCCTGGATGAGATCAGAGATTCAGCTTGAGATAGAATGGCTGCATACAAGCAGAGTGAATCAGCAAATCTTACAACCGAAGAGTCCACCAAAGACTCCTCAAAATCGGAGACTTAGTTCTTCGGAATTCTGCTGCTGTGCAAAAAGGCCGAATCAATGGGAAACTCTCAGCAACTTGGGAGGGACCCTATGAAATCTATGACAAGCTTCAGCCAGGTACATACCAACTTCGGCAGTTGGATGGCACCGAGCTGAAAAACCATTGGAACACTGATGTACTCAAAAAATTGCATGTGTAATCCCTCGGGGGAATAACAATCTATGTAAGTACATTAACGATCATTAATGAAAAAGGCCTTGGAGCCACCATTTATTCCAATTCAAACGCATTTCTATTTTTCTTTTTTCTACGGTTTCTGCAATAATTCAAGGTTTTTGTTCGGCGCTGTCCGAAGTATTGCATAGTGATGCATTGTACTTCGGCAAGTCGTAAAACTTGCCGAGATGAGGATAAAAGATAAAAGCCCGAAGTATTGCATAGTGATGCCTTGTACTTCGGATGAATCTATTCCTCTGGGCAAAGAGGCCATAGGCACATCTGAAATATAGCCTAAAAAATAGGAACTGATAAAGCCCCGAAGTATGCACTCTTGAGCAAGAAATCAGAGCTTTTGAAAACAAAGTAGAAGCAAAAGAAAAATAAACAAAAGGTAAAGCAATTATCCCAAAACTCAGAAGATGCCATCTTCAGAATTATGGGGGGGCAAGAAGCACTCACTTAGCAAGTTCTTGGCCTAATCTTGGAAAATTTTTCGCCAGTTGAAAAATACGAGAAAAAACAAGTAAGGTAAAAAAGAGCGCAAGCAAAGACAAGTGCAGTACCAAATAAAGTCAATCCTCAGCCTAACAATAATGAAGCAGGCAAATTTAGAAAGCATTTCATAGAAGTTAAAAGCTGAGAATTACAAATGATTGAAAGTAAAAAAGTCCTAAAAATCGGCAGCCGCCCACAAGCGAAAAAACACAGCAGCCGAGAAAATTCACTTAAGCAAGAGAAAAGTTACATTAAAAGGCAAGATGAAGCAAAATAAAGGCAAAACGCAGATGCGGCATATTACAATTAAGTACAAGATGACCCGCAAGATTCTGCAGATGACTGCCCGAATTCCTATGCTTCGGCATTGGGAGGATCAGCAGGGGCTTCAACTCTCTCCTCTTCAGCTTTAGCCTCAGCAACCCGAGCCAAGAACGCAGAATCGGCTGGATGAGGAGTCCTGACCATGGGATGGTTGGGCACAACTGCCCACTCTTCCACTTGGTCCCAGTCAATTTTGGGGTTGACGTGAAAGGCCAGGCGCCGAGCAACATTGAAATCGTTGTCATAGCCTTCTTCATACTGCTCCCTCGTGAAGACCCGGACTTCCAGCTGAGCGTTTGCAGCCGAGAGATCTGCCTTAGCTTTTGCAGCTTCTCTCTTCAATTGGGCAATCTCTTCTCGCTGTGCTGCCTCTCTTGTCTTTAGCTCTTGCAGACTGGAGTTAACAATCTCCAACTTTACATCCTTGTTGTTGTAGGTGTTGACCAGACTTTGAACTTCAGCCTGGCGATTAGCCCATTCTAGCTCAAGTTCCTCGGCCAGGGCTTGACGAGCTTCTGCCTCAGCCTTAATCTTCTTCTCAATCCGAACCTTGAAACCCGGAATATCAGCAACCCCATATTCTTGAAGCAAGGCATGTCCTTCGTCAAGCCATGGAATTATGGTCTGCTCATAGCTGAGACAAAATTCTCTCAGCTGCCCTTCCAATTCAGCAGTCCTGGTAATAGCCGCAGAAGAATCTTCCTCGGCCTTTTGGAACTTAAGCTAAAGCATAGCTCGGATATCAGCCTCTTCTTCCCTATACTGCAGCTCAGCATAAAAGCCAGCAGCCAGGACATGGTTGTGCAGAGCCTGAAAAAAAAAACTTGGTTTTAGAGAAGAAGCAGGGAAATAAAGAGGAAAAATTGGAGAAACAAACAGGAAGAAATGCAGAAAATAACAAGATTATTACCTGCGTCAACAACCTTCTGTTCTCAGCAAAGGGATCTGGCACGCGCAAGTAGACTTTAGCAGCCGTAGCGACTGCTAAGTTGGACAATCTCTCGTTCCTCTCCAGCTCAGACGCGCTGGAAAGATCCCTAAAGAGCCCCATTATCTCAGCTCTGTGGCGGTGCAGCAGGTCCCTGGTAGCTTCAGGCACTACCATAAGTGGTGGGGATTGATATCCCATCTCGGTAGATTGGAAGGTCCTGAAGGAGGCCCCAGCTGACGAAGGAACGCCAACAGCACTGGGAACCTCCACCTTCTATCATCTTTCAAACTGTCAGGCCTTCCTAACAGTATCTGTATCTCGTCTTCAGCAAAAGGCTGCGCAAAGAACGCATCAGCCTCCTGCCGAATAGCAGACGAGAACTCCTCGGCTCCTTGCTGAACAGGAGATCTGACTTCAGCAGAAGGAGTCCTCTGTTGGACCTCCTCCTCTTAAGGCTGAGGGGGTGGAGTTTTTTCCTTAATCTCCTCAGCTGGAATTTTTTCCAAATGAGGTCTTTTCTCGGCAGACTCCACCAAAGAAAATTCCCCTGGCCACACAACGACCCTCCTCTTTCTCCCTCCAGGGGACAATTCTTTAAGATTCTCGGCAAGAGGGGGGAGCCAGGAGCTGAGCAATAACTCTTCTCCTCCTCGTCAGACTGCAGCAGAAGAGTGGAGGGCAACAACATATCAGCAAAGCAAAAAAAAAAAAAAAAAAAAAAAAAAAAAGAGAGAGAAAGAAGAAGATGCAGCTAGGCAAGGAAAAAATAAGGCCTAAGACGAGACTCAATACTTAGAACAAATTCAAGAGGAATTTCACAAGTTGAAATGCAGAAATTCTAAGTACAAAAGTAAAAGGAAATTTAGAAAGGAGAGCTTGAAGGACTTACCAGACTCTTTAAAAGTTCTTCGTCTAAAGTAGACAGCAGCCTCGGCTCGCTAGCAGTTCTTGTAGCTAGAGACTCATAATTACTAGCTCTCCACTCAGCTGCAGCAGCTAGAGACTGCTCATCAGGACTCAGAAAATAAAATGGGTCCCGCTTCTTGTACCAGGGCTTTTGAGACAAGTAATCAGCTGGTGGTACAATGTCCAGCTGAGAACTTCGTAGTGACGACGCTCTTTGGTTCGGAGGAGTGATCACAGGATCACGCTTTGTCACGACTTTAGATGCGCTGATTCCCAGCAGACTGTAGTCCAAGCCGCAATTCCCTTCGTGCAGCACTGCGCCATCAAAGGAACAATTGATTAGTGCATGCATAAGGGAAACCAAAGAAAATAAAATGGTAAAGCTGTAAAGAAATTGACTTATTTGGCCCCAGCCGAGACCCTTACCATCTTGGTACTTTCGGTTGAGGCCGACAGCTGCAAGCATCCTCTCTTGGAAGATGTAATTATAGCAAGGGAACCAGACTTCAGGTAGCCCGTTGGATCGGCTAGCTCCCCTTGTTGTGGAATCCCTCTTGAAGAGCTTCACCAGCTCCTTTTCCTCGGCTGTAAATTCATCCGACCCGAGGATACTCATTTTTGGGTCAGGCCTTCTTAAATGCCTCGGCCCCCCCAAAGAAGTTCGGGTGATCCTCCTTCATAGGAGCCTGAACCCATATCCACTGTCCCTTCCACTCTTTATCGGAGCTGTCATTCGGCCATGTGGTCAGAAACCCCCTTTGGGTCTCAATTCCCCACCATCCAGGTCCATGGTGCTCGTTTGATTGCTGGTTCGGCACCAGCTTGTGCAGCTTCTGAAAGACCTAGAGGCTCGGCAGATACCCGTAAAACAGGCATACCCATAAGTACGTCGTCACCCTCCTGATACTGACTGGCGTTAATTGGCAGAGGGAGATGTTGTAGGCGTTCAGCAATTGGACAATGAATGGGTGCAGCGGAAACCTAAGTCCGAATTGCA
The DNA here is from genome assembly GCF_001683475.1 of Chenopodium quinoa. Classification (NCBI taxonomy): domain Eukaryota; kingdom Viridiplantae; phylum Streptophyta; class Magnoliopsida; order Caryophyllales; family Amaranthaceae; genus Chenopodium; species Chenopodium quinoa. Next base: position 8,293,248 of record NW_018742418.1, on the reverse strand, counting down.
GCTATCTAGTGTATACCCCGAAATAACTTGGGGGAGGTCTATGAATCCTATCCTCGGCTACTGGCATCTGACACCAATACCCATCCTCCTCCAGAATGCCGTAAAATATCTCTAATTGCTCGGCAAATCTATGGGCGACACTCCCATTTACCTACCAATCATAGGGGGCAGCGGTTATCAATCCGCTATTCTCAGGAGGATTGTACCATTCCTCGGCACCGTCCCATAGCCTCCTATGACCATGAAGGCCGCCGCTGGTTGAGGTGGTCGGCTCCTCAAAATCTTGATAGGGTACGGAGCACAAGGGTATTGCAGCTAAAGGGGTTCCTAAGTTGCGGTCCATTTGTTCGGATACCCTGGGTAGTCTGGAAGTTCGGCTAAGGCTTAATGGGGGCATGCACTGCAAAGGGAAATCACGCCGAGCTCCTAAAACAGTCAAAGGAAGATTAATGGCCTCGTTTTCATTCCTCTCTCCCTCGGCATTCACTCTCACCATTTTGACTAGAAGGGGTAGAATCGAGAAAAAAAGGAGAAGTATTGAAAATCAATGAAATCCGAGCAAGTTTTGAGAAAGTTACCTAAAAAAGATTCGGAATTTTCCGGTCTTCAAGTAGCAGCAGCAATGCTCAGCTTCGACAATGTAATTACAGAGGATTCGGAGCAAAGAAAAACTAGGGTTCGTAACGGGTTCAGTAATCTTTGGGAGAATTTGTGTGTTGTGAGAAAATGATTAGGAAAGTGGAGAGGGCGCATTTGTATATGGACTCCAGAAATCAAGAATTTCGGGAGCATTAAACCTCCAAAAACCCCACAAATTCCAAATTAAACACGTATTAACACACGTTCCAAAAGTAACTACCCACTAAACCCTCTATCTTCTCTAAGTAATCCTCTTAGTGGCAGTTAAACATCATTAACTGTTTAAATTCCCTCCAAGCTTCAAGTTGCCGTTATTTGTCCTTTCAAATTCACAAGTCAAATCCAACCCGTCTTTCATCCAAATCGGGTCTAGGGGGCAAGTTGTTTGGGTCCAATTCAGTCCATCTAATTGGGCCCAGACCAAATAACTCAATTCAAGCCCAAAAGGCAAGGTTCAACTCTCCGGCCCAAATGTCAAGTCAGTCCAAGTGGCAAGCCCACTTGGCTTCAAGGGCCCAAGCCTCCTCATTGAGCAAAGGTATAAAGCTAGTCCTCATCATTTTTTACATCTATCTACAATAAGCCTCAAGCACCAAATCTCTTGCATAGCTCTCTTTCTCTCTTTAAAAGTACAGTACTGACTTCGGCATCGGAGGGGCCTTCCTCGGCACCACCCCCGAGGCTAGTTTACGTGTTCTTTGCTGTGCAAGAAACCCTCGGCTCCAGCATTACTTGGACCGAAACTCGTCTTCTCCACCTAAATTGGGCCTGGCGAAGGTCCCATTGTTTTCTTACCGAAACATATACATTTATAAGTGGGTTTATAATGAGTTTCAACAAACAATGTTATATGCTTTTGATGACTAAAACATTCATTGGTGCAAATTTAAGATGAATTAAAATAGTTGTACGTTGTTGTATGAACAATTTTTATATCCCATGATCGATAACAATATTTTTAATTTGTCTAGCTACTTTACTCCGTACTTCGTATAATGGTTGTACTTAAACTAGAACTGGTCACAATGTTTTGAGTCTTAAGTCTCTTAACCATTGAAACTGATGGGTATAAATTGTAAAGCAAATAAAATAGCTCTAAATTTGTCTGGTTTAATAATTTAGAGAACAACCCATGTTATTAGGAGTTAAGACCAAAAAAGGAAAAAGAGGGGAACATTAATCTAGAGAATATAAAGGATTTTTTTTACCAAAATGGCTGATTTAACAAAAGTATTTCTCAAAACGGCTAATATAAATTTTAATTCCAAAATTAGCTAAATAATTGACTTGGAAAGATATATTTAGTTCTTATACTGAAAAGGTTCATATTTTTGGGTTTTTTTTTATTTTTTTTATTTTGTTTTTTTCGATTTATTTTAAATTTTGATTTTTTGATTTTTTTAGTTGGAGAATTTAAAGGCCAGTAATTTCGTACGTAGTATATGGCCTTTAAATCCGGCTTGCCCACATTCCCTGTTTTTTGGGTTTTTTAAAATTTTGTTTTTTGTTTTATTTAATTTTTTTGGTTTTTTTTTTGGAAAATTCTAAAGCCATAGTTTAAAATATCCATTGATTTGAAACATAACATTCAACCTAATATATTTGCAACAATTCTCAATTTTTTTATAAAGTTACACAAAACAAAAAAAAAAATCACTTAGAAAATTATTCCAAACTTCCAATTAACAAAAGTTAGTCGATAGTAGTAGAGAGCATACAATTAGTGAACATGAAAAAGATAAACAATACCTCAAAATCCCTTATCGCCGATAAATTTGCGATTGTGTTGATAGAACAATACTACTTCAAATTCCAAATTTTTTGTGATACGATTGAAATTAGGGTTTCTTATGAGCGACTATACGTATATCTGTATATAGCTTTTAAATTTTCCAACAAAAAAAAAAACCCAAAAAATAAATTAAAATAAACCCAAAACAAAAAAGTGAACCAAACTGGTTCAAAGGAAAACAAGAAATAAATAATTTCCTTCCAAGTCAATATTTTAACTAGTTTTGGAATTAAAATCTACAACTAGCTCTTTTGGTAAATACTTTTGTATAATTAGCCATTTTGGTAAAAAATTCGAATATAAAAGTAAAACATACTACTAGGTATATTATTGGTATGAACCCAAGCTAGACATCATTTGACGTTTCTATAAGTATGAATCAACATCATAAATAATGACCAATTTTGTCAGCAAAATAAAAATTGTTAAGTACCAGTAAAATTCTTTATACAAACGGCTAAGAATAAGATAACTACTTTTTTTTCCGCAAAGATCTTTTGAGCTATTTTCATTTCATGTGATCCAGCATATGAAAAAGTCCCATGCACTTTGTTTTATTTAATTTGGTCGTTAAAGTAAAATATATTACTACTTATAATGTAAGATCTTGCTATTTTCATTGCAAATTACATATGTAATACATCAAAGTTTCTTAATAATAACCACTATTAAAAAGAACTTTAATAACTAAAAGATTAGAGGGAGTACATATTTCGAACTTGATATAAAATCATAATATTCAAATATGTATGAAACTAAATCACACGAATCGACTGGATTGAATATTCAATATACACAATACCGCATCGATTTGTTTGGATACAATGGAGAAACAAAAGTAAAATATAATGTTTGTTGCTTAGTAAAAAGGTGCAACAAACACACATACATAGTAATATATAATTGATACAACGTTTAAAATACACTAGCAATTGAGCTTTAAAAATAGCTAAGCTTGCAATAATTAGTACCCTTAATTAGTAGAAGGAAGGGAACATAATTTTGGAGGCACAATTACCACGTCCTCTAGGAATGTAAGGGCAATTAACGAGCTTCCTCCCAGTTTTATCAGCACACAATGTGACTTGCCAAATCTGGCTTTTCCCTTGAGCATTATGGTTACATACAACCCAAGGGTGAAACCCGATTGATCGAGTGATCGCCTTTTTGATGGACTTAAGGGAGTAAAATCGGTTATTTGGCTTAATCCCAGCTCGGGCGAGGGCCTTGAAGACGTTAGCCCTATTCTTGAGGTTTAGAGCGGCTTGGAAGTAGGGAATTTCGCCTAGGGAGGATTTCGAGCAGGTTCCGTGCTTGTTCCATTCGTGCACCCAAAACTTCCTTCCTATTTGTGGGCATGTGAATGATGGCCATTCCTTTCGTAACCTGGTCTCCAAGAACTTAATCTGCATACCAAAATATATAAACTTTATAAGCATGTTTTAAGGAATCAAAGAACACAGAGCATTATGGAAAATGGTGTCGACAAAATTTGATCTATACCGCCCAAAGATTTGAATTGAACCAACTTATATTAGATAATCTGACATTTAGAAAAATATATGAATTGTATACGGCTCACTTTGAATCGCAATTATTATTATTTTTTAATATGCGACGACCCATTCCGATTTAAAAACATGATAGTTAAAAGAAATTATCAAAGTTGCTATAAGAACATACCCGACCAACGTCGTAGTTGTCATCGCCGCAGTTGTAGGGGAAACTACCGTCCCTATAGTAAGGCCAAAACCCGTATATGGTAAAATCTGGACTCGGCTTCCCTGTAGGTGGGTAACAACATTTCGTCCCTCTTTGATTACAGTACGATCCTAGCCACTGCACGAAAACATGTTCGTAAACAAACGTGTATGTTACTATATTAGGATTTCATAGCCATATACATTGTTCAATAGCAAAACAAAGAGATTTACAAAAATATATGAACACGAATACGTATACGAAACAAATTAAGTATATACGTACCTGCTGGACCAAATAGAAGGCACGTAAACCACTATTGGAATTGGCAAAAGAGACTGTTGCAAAACTTAGAACAAGGACGAACTTCGTCAAAATTGAGCTTTCCCATTTTCCCATTACTCTCTCTTTTATCTTTTAAGTTCTCTCTAAAAGAAGTGTAGTGTAGATGTTATATAAATTGGTAGATATATGGTCCTATTATATAGAATTCTTGGCTTCATTAAATATTTGTTAAATTACTTTGTTTGGCAGTTATTATTTTTATGATTTGTTGACATTGATTATTAAGGTTATGCTTTCTTGATTGAGAAGTTATGGCGTACAACAAGGTACCACGTGAAATCAAGCAACTTGCATTTCTACTACACTTAAGGATTTATAAAATATGAAATGATAATAATAATAAAACAACTTATAAATTTAGGTAGATAGCTAGAAAATTAGAGATGATTTTGGACGTAATTAGCAAAGGATCATGTTAATGTCCTCTTAATGAGTTGATGGGTCAATTATTTGAAATAATGGAGAGAATATTTACAAATCTATGCATATAATTAAAATACAATAATGTATGCCGTACATATATGCTTATGCTGATTCATTTGTTGACTAATGCATACATTGTAAATGAATTGTATTCTGGTTATCATAATTTATTTATTTATTTATTTTATTTTTTGTGTATTATCCGGTATGTTACCAACAATTCGGTTCTTTCACTTGGGCTTAAAATACAGATTATCATCCTTCCACAATAATTACATACTTGCACTTCAAAACAAAAATATATGTATCTCATCTTCATTTATAAAATAACGTCCAAATTATTTATAATGAAAAGAACAATTCTAAGTAGTTGAAAAATGTATATTGATCGATTATCTTTGCTACCTTGTGTGCTCCTATTTCCTATCCTAATGCAATGTATTATCAGTGTTTCTGGAAACAGAATACTCTTTGGAGTGTTAGGTTAGGGTATCAAGATGTCCTAGAGACTAAGTTCAAGTATTGTCCAAATGTCCCTCGGCTCCGCCTAACAAAGGTATGTCTGAGGGTTCCGCCTCGCACAAGTATGTCCGAGAGCTAGGCCTGCAAAACAGAGAAGGTTAGCTGCCCCGGGGGTGTGACTTGGGAAAGCCCCTCCGATGCTTAAGTCAGTGAGTGTACTTTCTAGAGAGAGAAAGTAGAGAGTGTGTGTGTACTTAGAGAGAGAACGTAGAGCGAAAGAGAGAGAATTAGGAAAAAGTCCCATAATTAATGAATAATGAGCTATTTATAGATGTACTTTTCAGGTGACAAAGTTGTACTTAAGTGAAGAGATTAGGGGTAAACCTGTACTTTGCCATCACTAATGATGGGCTGGATCATGAAGGGGTATTTTCGTCATTTTAGGTTACTGGGCTATGGACAATGGACTTGGCCCAAACATTTAGCCACACACGTGATGTGGGAACGAGATCGCATGAAGTTCGAATGTCACGTGAAATGAGTATAATTGAGCTGAGAAGCTGTTTGCGAGACGAGATGGCTTTTTAGGCGTACCCAAGGGCTAAAACGAGCCCCAAGCAACTTGCAAGGGAGCCCCAAGCAATGCTTAATAGGTGTTTCAATTGCCCTAACTAAACTATTTGGAGGATTTATAATTGACGATGGATGACGGCTTGCAAAGAAAGTTGAGAGCTTATCTTTTTCCAAATAATCTTTTGAGGGTAAAGCCCCTGTATACTACTGAGGGCATGAATTGTCTTGATCTTCTTCTAAGCTTTGTATTAAGAATTAATTGATGACAGTTGAACGCTAATTAGCTTGTAATTAAGCTTAATCTTCCATTAGTGACATTCTGGGCTTAAGTATCACTGAAGCCCACCTGAGCCAGGGTTTTGAGGAGATCACCTCTCCTCTCCTTCCATTATATGAATTCCCACCTCATTCTCATTCGCTTCATACTTCCCATAGAGAAATTCACAAAATCCTCTCCAATTTTCTTCCAAATTCCTTGACAGTTTGAGTGTTCAAGTCACATCGCTCGGATTCATCCAAGTTCATCAAGATCTTCAAGAGGTATGTGAAAATTTCTAACTTCGTTTTTGGTAGATCTGAAAGCATGTGTTTGTGTTTTTGTACTTGAAGTTTTTGAATTTTCGGTTTTGATATATGTGTCATGGTCGAAATTGTTGCTATGCCTAGCAGGGAGAAGCTTTTCTTCTTCTTTGAGTGAGAATGCTGACTGGTTGGGGGGGGGGGGTAAGGGTTAGGTCTAGGAAGCGCCTTTGATGGTGGTTAATTTTAATTGTTGATTGGTGCACAGCTCTTGATCAGAATGCTCAGCTCCCGTCAGCTTAAGGGTGTTGAGAGACCAATACGCCCAGCTCTCGAATCGGGCTTTAAGGGTTGTTTTGCCGAAGGCCTTTTCGCGGGCTGAAACCAGGGCGCCTCGGCCCGGTATCCTTGCTTTGAGGTATGCGCTCTCGGACCTTGCCTTGAGAGTTAGGTCGAGAGAGACGAGGGACATGCCTCAAGGTTGGGCGCTCGCCTCGCTTTGGCTCTAAGGCTAGGCCGAGGGCTTGTTGCTCTGCCGAGAGAGGTGTGCCTAGCTGGGCGCTTGGCATGATAGCCAAGGGGTAGATGGGCGGAGAGTGAGCTTGCTTGTCAGGTTCGAGGGCTTACTCGACAGGCTGGGCGGAGGACGCAAGAACCTAGCCCTCGGATCTTGGTACTTGAACCAAATTTTTAATTTTTTTTTTTTGATGCTGAAATGCCGAGGGATATATAGGAGGCCGAGGGCCATGACATCCAGCTGAGAGGGTAGAAATGCCAGATAGGCGCTCAGCTTGTCTAGGTAGCAAGAATGCGAGCTGGCTGGGCGCTTGGATTACGGTGATTCCAAGGGGATAGCTATCGGATCCGAAGGCCTGGGTTGCGAGGGATTTGATAGGTTGTGTGCTCGACTCGCTTGACTCATAGGTTGGGCTGAGAGCTTGCTCGAGGGAGTATAGGCCGAGCGCTGGGCTGTAGAGCGTCCAAGTGCTAGGCCTGGATGATGATAACCGAGGGATTGTCAACTCCCGAGCCGAGGGCTTGACTTGCGGTAGGGACGAGCGGTTTGATGTGCGAACAAGCCGAGGGTAGATGCTGAGGGGTTTGATTGACCCGGGCTGATTGTCGAGGGTAAGTTGTATGCCGAGGGGGTTGATAGGTGTCGAGGGCTCGGCCTGTCGAGCTTAATCCCGCGCATCAGGCCAGCCCCAAGGCTGGGCGCTTAGCCTTAATGGTCTTGACGCGTTGGGCTGGGGTGATTAGGCCCAACTCTGGATGACTGCCGAGGGCCTGCTTGCCCACGCTGAGGGACTTATGGCCGAGGCCGAGTGTCTAAGATGGTCTTCAAAGGTTTAAGAATAATGAGTGGCTGCTAGGATGAGTGATCAGCCTTGCTGAGACTGCCGAGATAGTTTGCTAGGCCTGGCCGAGGGAGTAGAGAGTGTCGTGGGTATTTTGACGGGCTGAGCGCCTCAGATACTTTACCTAGGCCAAGAGTTCAGGGTTGAGAGCTATTCCTTGTGTGCATTGGGCCAAGATATAAAGAAAGAGTGATGATGGGTCGAGAGCTTGGGATTTCCATGATGATGGATCAAGTGCACTCAAGAACATAATTGACTTAGCTTGAATTTAAAATTCTTTTGTATTGTTAGAACGCACTTCAGTTAGGCTTGATCTTGAGATTTTTTTAACATTTTGAACTCTTCTTGTTGATGTTGTAGGAATACTTCGGCCCGGGGTACACTTGACTTGTTACAAGACAATCTTCCGGCCTCTCTGACCACTTGAGTATTCAATACTTAGTTTTTTAAATTCTAAGTATCATATCTTCTTGTTTTAGTAATTGTTTGCTATTTTTTTTTTGTATGCTTGAATGTTCCTCGGCTGCGCTATTGATAATGTTAGGCTTAGAGGTACGCCTGTCGTGCTTTTGTATGTATATTAGAACATCCTTCGGGTAGTCTTGAGTTTGAGCTATGCATGTGTTATGAACAACCAAGCAACTCAAGATTATCCGGATTCTCTCCCCGGCCATATGTCTTATGACTTATCCAAGGAGAACTGGTCGGATACGAGGCTTATAACAAATGTGATTGGTAGTAGTGTTGATTCATCTATTCCTTCGGGTGTGCCACCTTCTTACATGCCATCCCCTCCCCCTGAGCATGATTTAAGCTTAGATTATTATTTGCCTCCTTCCCCTTGGGAAATTTCTCTTGCACGTGAACCGACTGCTAGGGGTTGTTTGAACAGATTGCTTGTGGACGGAGTGGTGAATATGTCAAATGAGGATGATACATCTGCTTCTTCTCTTGGGGCGCCGGTGCTCTTTAGGCAGCCTGTTAGGAGGATTAGCCCTTCTATGTGTTTTCCTTCCGCCGCCTGGCTTAGATCTTTGTTGTAAGGAACTAGGCATTTGCAAACCCAATATAATATTAAGGAACCCTTTCTCATTTCTCCTCCTGGGAGTGATAACACTATAGATAACCCTCCGCCCGGATGTATAGCCATATATAAGGGTTGTTTGGATAATGGGTTAAGGTTTCCTTTGCATCCCTTTGTTGAAGAATTGTTGATAGAATATAACTTGTGCATTACTCATCTTGTTCCCAACTCTTGGTTGATAATAAACGCCTTCATAGCAACTTGTAGTATACTTGGCGTACCTTGTACCATAACCGCCTTTAGGAACACTCATAGACTTCAGGAGATCCCAGGCAATGCTGATAGCCATGGGTGGTATGGTTTTCATGATAGGGAGTTCTACCTTACCATACACACCAAGCCTTCCAACCAAAAGGGTTTCCGCCATGCCTTTCTTTTCATTTTCTATGCGGGGGGTTGGAGAAACCTTGAGATCATAGCGGCTTTCCTAGGGTTGGTTTGAACTACAATGTCCCTGCCATGAGTGTTGATGAAGCCATGGGTGCTATTTGGCTGCAATCCTTTAAGGATAAAGGATCGAAAGATAAGTGTCCAACCATGTGGATTTTGAAGGATAGACATTTCAACAAGGAGCTCTTCTTGAGTGTTGTGTGGGCTTAAGCCATGCTTATGATAGGGGGTAGGACTTGCTTTTGCTTATTTAAGAATTTATAACTCTCCATATCTTCCTCCCCGGGTTTCATGTTATGACTAACACGTTGTTTTGTAGGTGTTGCTTATATTCAACTTAAAAACAAGCTTTAAAGAAATATGGCTGCTACAAACTATCAAGGTGCGAAGTTCAAGGTTGCTTTGAACAAAGGAGATATGAGCATTCCTCCTCCTCCTCCTTTGGTATACATCTTGTACTTTTATGGAGTTTGTTTTCATTCCTAACCACTTGCTCGCTTTGTCTTAATGACTTGTGCTTTTCCTTTTCAAAACCCAAAGAGCATGAAGAAGCCGGCCGAGACGGCCGAATAATCCTCACAAGCTACGACTGTTGAGATGGAGGATCAGGGATCTCTCCAAGCTTCTCCTGTTTTTTCTCAGCATGTTGAGAGCTATGAAGCCGAAAGAAGCAGGCCTCAGGGGAAGCGTCCTTGAGTTGATGAAGGCGGGGACGAAGATGATGTCGAAAAAGAGGATGTGGGTGAGGGCCCTGCGTATTTATTCCCGAGGTCTTTCTTGAAACATCTCTTGGCAGGTCGCAGGCCCATGGTGCAAGAGTTCATGTCTCGTTTTTCCACCGCGGATGATGAGGCGGAAGTTAGGAGAAACCCGAACAAGGCCCTTGTTAGTGCTTTTGACGGTTACCTAAAGGTACTTTTCATTTTTTATATGTCGCGATTACTTTCCCTTCTTTCGGGTATTTTGAGTTAATTGTTTGTTTTTGATGTAGGTCGGCGTGACTTTGGCGGTGCTGGTTGGGGAATATCGGAGAAGCGCTCAACGGGATATTGAACAGCTTCGGACCGAGCTTTCGGGGGCTAGAAATGAGATTCATCAGTTGAAGGAGGACCTTAACATGGCCAAGGTAGAGTTTGGATAAGGCCAAGAAAGCTCTTGCTGATGCCAATGAAGCTGGAGGGGCTCAAATCAGGACCCTTGAGGCCAATGTTGATGCCGCAACCAAGGAGAAGGATAAGGCAGCCAAAGAGCTTAAGAGGAAGAGGACTAAGCTGATAAAGGTGAAGAAGGAGTTGGGAGGCTCAGGAGAATGTGAGTAGCCTCACCCATGCCCATGAGCAGACTTAGGATGAGATGGTTGCTGCATGAAAGGCGACCCCGACTTTTGTGGAACTTAAGGCCAGCCTGGGATATGAGGCCTTTGAGGCCGGTGTTGCTGATGCTCAGAGCCATCTAGAGACGGCCTTTGAGGCCCTGGGGTTAGAGGAGTCTTATCCTACGGTGCAGGATAAGGTAGAAGCTCTTATTACGGAGGCTGAGGCGGAGGCACAAAGGAAGGCTTTAGCTGAGCAGGGCCAGCCTGGCCATCTTGATGAGTAGTTACCCCGGCTTGGCTCCTTACATTTAATTTGCTTTATTCATCTTCTTGGGCTGTACTTAGACTTGTATTTTTTATGTTATTGAGATGTATTTGAACATGTAATACTTGATCTCCTGTTTTGATGAACATTTTATCTCTCAGCTTAGCTTTTGATATTTAATAAAATCACATGTCCTCGGCTTTTCCCGGTTGTGTTTTCATCTTGTCTAAAGTTTATGAACTGTTGCCCTTTATGGGCTATTTTTGCATTTAGAGTAGGATGAGGGCTAAACGAGCCCTATGTTATTGATTTGCGAGAGAGGTGTTATCTTTGTTTTTAAGAAGACTCTTATCATAAACGAAAGAGAGTTTGTTTATCTTGCATTTTTATACAAGTCAAGGGGCTAAATGAACCCCAAGTTATAGATGCTTGATACTTAGGCTATCTGACAGTAGGGATAGGCTAGGGGCTAAAACGAGTCCCAAGTAAGTTGTATGAGAGTTGGGCTATCCCCATTCTTGGGATAGGCTGAGGGCTAAACGAGCCCGATGTTATTAAGTGTGTGAGAGCTACGCTATCCCTTTCTTGGGATAAGTTGAGGGCTAAACAAGCCCTGAGTTATTGAGTGGGCGAGAGCTGCGCCATCCCTTTCTTGGGATAGGATGAGGGCTAAACGTACCCCAAGTTATATTAATGACTTTGCCAGGATGTTATCTCAAGTATTTGAGTATAGGCTAACATCTTGCCCCAAACATTGGAACAAACTTGTATGTTGGCTATGCTAATTAGCGATATGAAATGAAGAATAAATTACAAGTAACAAAATAACAAAGAATGCAAGAAAGTAGGGGTCTAACATCCCAGCTGAGGGGGTTTTTCATTATATTAACATGATAAAGCAAAAAATATTACAATGATGCACTACTGAAAAATTAATCTCTTCGTATCGGTTCTTATTGCCCCTAGGGCATCAGTGTAAGGGAAAGACATGCTCAAACATAAAACCTTCGAATGTTATCTGCATTCCATGGCCGAGGGAGATCCTTGCCATTAGGAGTCTATAAGCGAAAGGTCCCTGGGCGAATGACTTCTTTTATCTTGTAAGGTCATTCCCAATTTGGGCTCAGCTTTCCCAGTGTGGGGGGTTTGCAAGCAGCTTTGCATTTTCTGAGTACCCAATCACCCTCAGCTAGGGGCTTAGCCTTGACCCTATTGTTGTAGTAAAGAGTGACCCTCTGCTTGTATGCTATGGAGCGAAGCAGAGCATCTCCCCTTATCTCTGGGAGTAGGTCTAAGGCCAAGGGTTTCAACTTATCGTTTTGGGCATAATCATAAAAGGTGACCCTGGGGCATGGGATCCCAACTTCCATCGGAAATACAGCATCGCTTCCATATACTAAGGCAAAAGGAGTTTGCCCCGTAGCTTCCTTGGTAGTGTTACGAATAGACCGCAAGATTCTGGGTAGGTCATCAACCTAAGAACCCTTCGTACCTTCAAGCATTGTCTTTAACCCCTTCAGGATCGTTTTGTTAGCTGCCTCAACTTGCCCATTGGTTTGGGGTCGGTATACAGCTGAGAACCTTGTTTGAATTCCAAATCGCCCACAATACTCTCTGGTTGGCTTGCTGTTGAATTGTCGTCCATTGTTTGAGATCAATATCCGTGGGTACCTCAAAGTGAGTGATAATGTTTCTCCATATAAACTTTTGAATTTGGCTCGGCCTCAACCCATTTAGTGAAATACTCAACAGCTAGTATCAGAAACTTCCTTTGTCCCGATGCCACAAGGAAAGGCCCTAGGATATCCATGCCCCAGCGGTCAAAGGGTAAGACAGATTGGATGCTCGTGAGGGCGTTGGCCGGGAGGTGGGGGATGTCAACAAACATCTGACATCTATCACATTTCTTGACAAGCTTCGTGGCATCGTGCCTTAAGGTTGGCCAATAACACCTGGCCCTCAGCGCTTTTCCCACTATGGTTCTTCCGCCCTGGTGGATGTTGCATGCCCCTTCATGAATTTCTCTGAGAACATAATTTCCCTCCTCCGGAGTAACACATTTGAGCAATGGGTGAGTGAAAGATTTCTTATAAAGGACCCTATCATGTAATATGAACCACTCAACACAATTGTCGGGGGTGTCAGTTGGCAATTCTCCCTTTAAGAAAAGGATGATTTGGTCTATCCAAGTGTCCCCTCTATCGATCTCCATTATGACGGGCTCATGGGTACTTGGTTTTTCTAGGACTTCCCATATGTGTTTCGAGGGGCTGTTCCCTCAGCTGAGCTTGCCAAACGAGCAAGAGCATCGACTTGCTGATTTTCCGAGCGGGGGATGTGCTTTATCTCAAAGCTTTCAAACATCTTTGCCAACCTCTTAGCTTTCTAAGTAAGCCTTCATGTTTTCTTCCTTCACTTCAAATTCTTTTGTCATTTGACCCACAATGAGCTGAGAATCTGAGCATACTTGAATTGACTTGATCTTTATCAATTGACACAAATTTAGCCCCAAGATAAGAGCTTCGTATTTGGCTTCATTGTTTGATGCATGGAAAGCGAACTTGACAGGATATTCAAATTTCTCTCCCTCCGGGGAGGTGATGACTAGCCCAGCCCCACTCCCGGCCTTACTAGACGACCCATCAACATAAAGAGTCCAGGGGGTTGAGGTGTCCATTAGGGTAGGCTTTGGGAGCATTCTGCTATGAAGTCGGCTAAGACTTAGGCTTTTATAGCTTTGCGGGGCTCAAATTCAATGCCAAACTCTGCTAGTTGGTCTGACCAATATGTCATCCGGGCGGAGTGATTTTTACTCTCTAGCTACTTCTTGATTAGCTGGCTGGTAAGAACTTTGATAGGGTGTGCTTGAAAGTATGGCTTCAATTTCCTTCTAGCCATCACCAAAGCGTACACCACCATTTCAATAAGAGTATACCTCGTCTCAGCCCCCCGTAGGGCATGGCTAACAAAATAGACGGGAATTTGGCTAGCCCCAGCGTTTTTCAGTCCGAAGGGCATGACATTATAGCAATGCACCCCTTGGCTTGTGGTAGGCGGTCGCACACCTAACAAAAATAACAAAAACCTAACTAAACCTCAAATATGTAGTAGGGTAAGTCAGGGTCGATCCCACAGAGAAGGTTGGACTAAACAATGGTTTCTATGAATTACAATAGCCGAATCAAGATAAAATAACGAGTTGAATAATATATACTATGAACTAACAAAATAAAATTTTATAATATTAAAGACTCTAGAATTAAGTATTACCGCTAATAAAATCAATACAAGATAAATTCCTACCCCAATCAATTAATTATATGCTCACAAGGAAAAGTAATCCCTAAATAATACCAAGGACCTCTCTCGAGTATCAATGGCTTCTCTAACCCACAATCAAGCCTATTCTCATGGAATCATGCAAATTAGAGACATTAAGCACATTACTCTAACTTCCTAATTATCCATTCAACTACTCTCGTGATGAATATCAAACCCTTAATTGATCTATTCAAATCCGTTAAAACCCAACTCTCGCTGCGATTAAAACAATGGAATAATAACAATACTAATTATCTCTAATCTAGTATTGGCATAAGCGAAATCAATTAAGCATGAACAATATAAATAATTAATTGAGAATTTAAAAGAATAAATCAAGTATTAACCATATTAGGGTTCAACCTAAATCTAGAACAACAATCTACTCTAACATATTAACAAAAAAAAAAACAAGAACAATAAATAATAAAGAAAACATGAATAAATAAAGAGATTAAAAGAAAATACCGAATCTTGAATTGAATTGAAGGTAGAAAGCTTGAATCTTGAATTACAAAAGTAAAGAGAAAAAAATAAAATAAAATAGAGAGAACTAGTTCTTAATAATAGGAATTGAAAAATAATATAAACTTAATGAATCAAAGATAAAAAAAGAAAAACAAGGCTAAAAAGATATATATACAAGACCAAAAAGATAAGAAAATCGGCCAAGCCTTGGCGCACAAGAATCCCAGGAGGCACGGACGTGCCTCTCTGTAGGCACGGACGTGCCTCTCTAGAAATAAAAACGCTGCAGAGTCTGTCTTCCAGGCACGGACGTGCCTGACTGCTGGGCACGGACGTGCCTGCTTCTTTACCTAGGCACGGACGTGCCTCTTCTGCTAGGCACGGACGTGCCTAGGGTCTTCCTTTGGCGCAACTTCTGGCACAGAGGCACGGACGTGCCTAATAGGGAGGCACGGCCGTGCCTACCTCTAAAATGCCATTTCCTTGACTTTTCTTCAATCTCAAAACTCCATGGGCTTTGACTTACTTCATGGATCTATAATTCATCCAAATTAGCTCCATTATTCTTGAAAATCATCAAAAACAACAAAACTACCCATAAAAGCATCGGATTATCGAAACTAAACCAAATTACACCAAAATGGACTAAAACACTCAACTAAGCTAATAAAACCAACCAAAAATAAGCTAATAAATATGCACAAAACACGACTTATCAGCTTGTGATGAAAGCTGTGTGGGCTTGGTCTTTTTTTGACATGGGAATTTGATGATACCCAACATTGGAATCCATAAAACTTAGAAGGGCGTGACCAGCGGTCGAATCCACCAACCTATCAATCTTCGGCAAAGGGTGATCATCCTTCGGGCAGGCCTTGTTTAAGTCTGTAAAGTCCACACATACATGCCAGGAGTTATTTGGCTTTTTTACAAGCACAACATTGGATAACCACTCAGTGTATTGGCATTCTCGAATGAAACCCGCTTCGAGAAGCTTTTTGACCTTTGCTCTGCTGCTTGAATTCTCTCCGACCCAGCATGCCTTAGCTTTTGCTGACAGGCTTGTAGCCTTGCTTGATGTTCAGCTCATGTGTCCTGATCTCGGGGTTTATGCCCGACATCTCGTCTGCTGTAAAAGCGAAGACATCTTGGAATTCTCTAAGTGTTTCAATGATTTTCTCCTTGAGTTGGGGGTCTACATTCTTTCCCACCCTCACAATTCGAGCGGGGTCATCCCCTAAGGGTATGCTTTCATCTTCCCCAGTAGGCTTAGGCCTACCATACTGCTTGGGGTTCTCAACCATGTATATGCTCATCACGGGATGCGGTGAATCATCTACCTCCATTGCCTTCCGCTTGGACCCCTTGTCCTCTTGATTGACTGAGGTTTCAGGTTGTTTTAAGATGTCCACGTAACATTTCCTCCCTTCAAACTGATCTTCATATAACTTTCCAACGGAGCCATCATCAGTTTCGAATTGGAGAAGTAGATGATAAGTTGAGATGGCGGCTTTGACCTTGTTGAGTAAGGGCTGACCAATGATCATGTTGTATGGCAGAGGGGTGTCAACAACTAAGAATGTGAATACCAAGCTTCTCCCTTTCCTCTTCTCCCCTTGGCAGATTGGTAGCTTGATTATCCTCAAGGGATAGACATGTTGCCCCCCGAAACCAACTAATGGCTTGTCAAGGGGTGTGAGGTCTCCTCTGCTAAAACGCATTTGTTCAAGGCACTTTCAAGTAATTATGTCAGCTGAGCTCCCACTATCCACCAAGATCTTCTTGACATTGGCATTGGCCACCTTCATATGAATCACTAGAGGGTCATCATGGGGCTTTGGATCTTCTTTGTAGCTTCATCCCCAAAGACCATAAGAGGGTCCTTAGGGGTGAATGAGGGGGTGCCGATATCATAGATAGGCTCCTCAAGCGACTGCAAATGGCTTTTGCGTGCTCTGTTAAACAAGCCCCCGGAGGCATACCCTCGACTATGACATTGATGCTTATGTTGGTGTCGGCTGAGCTATGAACCTCTTGTGCGAATCTGGAAGCTTTGCTTATCTGTTTGTCTCTTGGAGGATCCTTGAGGTATCAGTTAAGTTTGCCTTCATCTGCTAGCTTATCAAGTGCTCTCTTGAGTTCATGACAATTCCGGGTGGTATGACCGCATTCTCGATGGTACTCGCACCATAGCTTTTTGTTTCTTTATTCTTTTGGCGTGTTTATTGGATTTGGCTTGGGGAGGATAGCCTTGTTTTTTATGTCCATATAGATCTCACGCCTATCAGCATTGTAACTAAGCCCTTCATCATTACTCTCGATCCTCCTAGGCTTTCTGTTTTTGTTTTCTTGGTAGTTATCATTGTGCTTCCTCTTCCCTTTATCCTTAGCCGAGGGAGTTTTGCACACATCGCTGGTCTCGATGATCCTCTCGGCTCACTCCATGGCCTCGGAGAAGGAGGTGACTTTATCATGACCAAGCTCGAACTTCAGCTTGTTAGACCTGAGCCCAAAGAGAAGGGTCGTGAAGACAACGTTATCCCGGAGGTCTGGTATGAGCTAAGACTCATTGTTGAATATTTTGAAATAATCCTTCAAGCTTGCATTATCCCCTTGTCTCACAGCCATTAAGTGAACGCTGGTCTTTGTCTGCCTAAAGCCAGCGATGAAATGCTTCTTGACAAGGTGGATAGCTTCTCAAATGTATTGATGTTCCCCGGGGCAAGGTTATTGAACCAAGTCTGAGCAATGCCCTTGAAGGTGGTAGGAAAGAACCTACACCATGATGCCTCACACCCGATTTGGATGCCCATTTGTGCCTTGTAAGCGTTCAAATGGTCTGTCGGGTCAGTTTTACCATCATAGGGCTCCAAGGTAGGTATCTTAACCTTTAGAGGAATCGGGGCATTCATGATCTCTTGGCTGAAGGGAGTGATGTTCTTAACAATTTCAAGCCTCCCCTGCTCGGGAGAGGGGGAACTTTCAAGACTTCTACTTGCTGAGCGAGCAGGCCGAGCAGAGGTCCTTCTTCTTTGCCTTAAAGTGGCTTAGTTGGTTAAGCTATCACGGTATCTAGTTGAGTCATGATGAGAGTGAACTCTAGTTCGACCTCTTTGGGGCGGATCATCTTCCTCCTTAGAGTTTTCCCGCCTTGAGTTGATTATGTCACGTACATCCAAAGTTCCTTCCCTCAGCCTTCGGTTATTGATTATATCTCTAGCAACTCTTGGTCGGCTTGGCTGTCCTGACTCCCGCCGGGCTACAGGAGATGGACGTGGTCGCAAGCGATGGGACTCTTGGTGTTGAGGCCGAGAGGATCCTTGATTAAGTAGGGACAAGTGAGGCTAAGGGTTAAGCTAAGGAGCGTCCCCCAACCTACCTTGTCCTCCGACCTGGTTGACAAGTGCCCTTAGGCTCTCTTCAAGGTTTTGGTTGATTTGGGCTGCAAGCTACTCCAAATCCCGACGGGTGACTACATGGGGGCTAGTCACTTCTCCTACGGGCTCACTCCGAGCTTGGAGTACAATCTCTTCGACTATATGAGCATGTCGAGCCGAGAGAATTGGAGGTTGTCTAGTAGCATCTTGAGACTTTCGAGGACGCCTAACGTTCACCATGGCTTTTAGTTTGTTATCCCCACAGACGGCGCCACCTGTTTTTGGAAACAGAATAGGGTATCAAGATGTCCAAATGTCCTAGAGACTAAGTCCAAGTATTGTCCAAATGGCCTAGCTCTCGGACATACCTGTTAGGGTAGGGTATCAAGATATCCTAGAGACTAAGTCCAAGTATTGTCCAAATGTCCCTCGGCTCCGTCTAGCAAAGGTATGTCTGAGGGCTCCGCCTGACACAGGTATGTCCGAGAGCTAGGCCTGCAAAACAGAGAAGGTTAGCTTCCCCGGGGGTGTGACCCGGGAAGCCCCTCCGATGCTTAAGTCAGCAAGTGTACTTTCTAGAGAGAGAAAGTAGAGAGAGTGTGTGTACTTAGAAAGAGAAAGTAGAGAGAGAATTAGTACAGGTATGTCCGAGAGCTAGGCCTGCAAAACAGAGAAGGTTAGCTTCCCCGAGGGTGTGACCCGGGAAAGCCCCTCCGATGCTTAAGTCAGCAAGTATACTTTTCAGAGAGAGAAAGTAGAGAGAGTGTGTGTACTTAGAGAGAGAAAGTAGAGAGAGAATTAGGAAAAAGTCCCATCACTAATGAATGATGAGCTATTTATAGATGTGCTTTTCAAATGGCAAAGTTGTACTTGAGTGGAAAGAGTAGAGGTGCCATGACTATGGATGGGCTGAATCATGGAAGAGTATTTTTGTCATTTTAGATTACTGGGCTATGGACAATGGACTTGGCCCAAACAATCAGCAATGATGTACATTAAATAATATAACCATGGCAAATTAAAGATAATTAGAACTATATTAGGAAACACATAATAAAAATTATTTTCTATAAAATACTCCGTATAAATTAGCATGGAAATTTAATTTCCAATACAGCCAAGCAAACAAACACTTAATTTTCATTTTAAATTACTCAGCAAATCATGTACTTCAAATATTTTACTCCATATTTTTTTTTATAAACCAACATGCATGCAAATCATGTAATATAGGATAAGTCTTTGGTTATCATAAAAATTTGAGGCTGCATGTTCAAACTATTTATATCCTAAAACAAGGCCAATTTTTCAGTTCTATACACAGATAATAAATTGAACTAGGAGCTCATTTATTATTTTTTATCCAGCTCTGATCAACCAAACATAACTGTGTTCTTGTTTTATTCAACTTCCTACATATGTGTGAAAATGGAAAATATTTATATATAATTTGCCTTTTCTGAGTAATATTTTGTCAAGAAGTACTCCGTATTAAAAATTGGAGAAAGTACTTAATATAACTAGCATAAAATTATAGTTAGAAATTTATCACACTATTTCTTTCACTCCATTTTACTCCGTCGGTAATTTGGACGCCAAATACAAACAAAGCTATCAATTACCTTTTTAAATTTCAATATTTTAAATAATATTGAATCATTAACTCTAAATAAAGGAGGTAATATAAACTGTAAATTGAACAGTTGAAGTGTATTTTTTTTTTAACAAATTTTGTGTCGGGACAGCCGAACAACAACATATGGGCGGCATGAGTAGTGTAGATGAAATTTGATAAAAAATTTAATTACTTTAATCAATTAATTTAATGACGTTCACATTTAATTTGTTGAATTCTTGATATTATCTGTAAATACTAAAGCCGACATATTCACGAAAACAGCAAAATAATCGATGCTTTCTCGTCTTTTCACATAGATTTTTCTTGTGCCTCATTTTATTTTTGTATCCTTTTTCCTTTTCATTTCATTGTTATATTGGGGGAAGTAGTAGTGTCGGAGGCATATGAAAGAACTTATTAACATGGGCACGTACTTTACGGGTCGTAGTCTCACATGCATCACCTCACCATTTATAACTTATGGTTGACTCTTCACCTAAAGAATAATACGCATGTTTACGATTCGGAAAATGTCCTTTTAATTTGTTTAACATAAAACCGTATATTATACAACGCTATTTCATGAAGTTGCTGTTTTTATTTTTTTTGTATTGAAGAAAATTTCATGAAGTTGCTTAATAATATGGTTGACGTGGATTAATGTATGAAAACATTACTAAATAATTTTATTAATTAACATTTTGCAGTCCTAAAATAATATTATTGTCAACTTTTATATTGTCAGTTTTGCTTAACAAAGTTATTAATAATTTAGAGAACAAAAATTGCAATCAGCCGCATGATTAATGGTCCTACGCGTTAAGAGCGGTGCATTGATAAATTTCCTATGCTTAATTAATAAACCACTGTATGGTCCTTTGCAATAGGCCGTACACTACGGATCGTGAATTATGATGTACTACGGGAAAGCCGTTGCCATATCCGTTTAAGTCAAACCTTTCACACTGTCTTTAACTTTAATTTTTCATATCGATTTTAAAGTGTTATTAAGGTCTTGTTTGATAATTAGTTGTTAGCTAATTGATATAGTTGATTATAGTAAATGGTTTGATTAGTTGGTTATATTAGATGATTTGACTAGCTGGTTGTAAATAGTTGATTGTGTAAAAGTGTTTAGTAAATAGTTGTTTATTGTTAGCTGTTTTAGTGTATTTAATACTAAAAAATTTAATTGTTCAATAAGCTAATTTCAAAAAGTTCTTACAAAGAGCTTTTTCTAAAAGAGCTTTTTAACCCCAAAAAGCTCTTTAAATAAGCTATTTACCAAACACCAAAATTAACTTTTTAAAATGATCAAACCTCCAATAGTTTTTAATAAGATAAAAGCTTTTCAAAAAGCTCTTTAGCAAACAAGACCTAAATCAGATATGTGATTTAGCTTTGGATCGATTATGAATGGATTGGGTCACTACGCGTTAGGATAGTAGATGTGCGCCTATTTGGGTAATTTCAAGTTGAATTGGATTGATTTAGGTCACTTCTTATTTAGGAAAGTTGGATTATTTATTATTTTGGGTATGAGTTGGCATAATTTCAACTAAGGTTGAGCAAAAATATTGAAATATTCTAGAGGTGATCAATATCGACCGAAAATAGGGAGGGTTTGGGTAAGCCTAAAAACACAATTTTAATTAAAAGCCCGAACTCGGCCCATAAAAAGCCCAAAAAACCTGCTTTGGCACGACAAGCCCGCTACCTTTTGCGGGTTGGGCACGAGATATGTGCGTGTAAAGGATTATGATATCAATAATATCATTATCCTTGATTTACTGTTTGATTTACACATTAGGTTCATTGTTAAAAATTTCCTTAATTATTGTCTAATGTACCTAGACATATACTCTAATATATCTAGTCATAGTCTAATGCTTACTTATGTACTATTAATACTTTTGTATACTGGTAAGCTGTCGTCGAGCCTACCAAAGATAAAAACCTAACTTGGTCTCTCTAATGGGTAGAAAGGGTAAGTAAGGGTCGATCCCACAAGGACTAAGGGGAGCACTAACAAATATCGATTTTTGATAAGCTAAGTCAAGTCTTTTTGGGTTATGAGTTATGAAGAAAAACTACAAACAATAATAAAGAGGATCTCGGGAAGGTATCCACCAATTTAGTCATTTACAAACTACAATTTAACATACAAGACATAGCAATTTGGGGATAAATTAGGGGAAGTCATCTAAGGCACCCAACTACTCTCTCAAGCTAGAGGGATTACTTGAATCATGAATACAACCTACTCTCGTGGTTACAAAGCATAAAACAAGTGTTAAAGCATAATCACGATGACATAAACATTCCCTTGATCGGAAATTCCTATTCTCATGGCATTTCGGGTCAATCAAGCATAAGGGAGCTAACTCAAGTTCATCTCTCGATCCTTCGTTGAGAAAGCTTAGATAAATAGTTCTAGCAATGGCCACTTACAAGAACTAACAATGAAACCACTTAAGCTCAACTAATTAACATCCCACATTAGCTAAATCAACACATACAAACAAGTATTTGTGAATTCATCAATGATTTCAACAATCCCAAGTAAAAGAACTACTCACAAATCATAATAAATTGCAAAACTAAAGGAATTAACAACTAAGAACATGAAACAAACACTAATCTAGCATAAACAAGTAATTAAGGATGAAAAGATACAAAAATAAGTAAATAGAATAACAAAATAGGAGAGAGAGTAAGAAATTCTCATTGATATTGCAAGGAGTATCCAAATCTTCAAGTCTCCTTCCTTCAATTCTTCATATTCCAAGCTTTCAACAAGATTTTCTCACTTTCTCTCTCTAGAAAATGAGAGTTTCTCTCTCTAAAAACCCTAACCTAAGCTAAAAATAAACTAAGAAGATCCCCCCCTTACAAATGAAGCTAAAGGGATATTATATAACCCCCAAGTAAAAGGACGGAGAAACCAAGAATCGGCCCATCTACAGGTCGGCACGGACGTGCCAAAGGTTGCACGGACGTGCAGACCTGTTAAAATGAGAACAATAGCTACTGCCTCACCTTGCACAGACGTGCATGAATTGGCACGGACGTGCATGAATTGGCACGGACGTGCATCAATTGGCACGGTCGTGCAGCTTTTTCTGGCGAAACAACTTCATTTCGAAAGGTCATAACTTCTTCATTACTCATTGGAATAAGGCATGTAAGCAGTCGTTGGATAGCTCTTGAGATGAACTTTAATCTCCAATTTGAATCACTTCAAAAACTTGAGTAGAAAAAAAGTTATAGTCATTTGAAGTTGACCTTAGTGAAAAAATCCTTCCAAAACCCTTCCAAATGCTCTTATTTCACTCTTGTACACTTTTCCTTGCTTCTTTCATTCTTCCATAGCTCCCTTATTTCCTCTTCTTGTCTCCAACTTCTTTTCTTCTTTGTCTAAAAGCTTCAAAGTGCCATATTTATACCTAAATATGCACCAAAACACTAGCAAACCCGTGAAGCATATGATACACAAAAAATGCATAAAAATAGAGTAATTAGTGAACTAAGCATTGATTTCCCAAGATTCTAAGGCTCAAAATCACTTTAAAATCATACAAAATAACAAGTTATCATATACTTTTCAATATAATCAAGCTTTCCAACATTCTCTTTCTCATAACTCTATCATGGTATCATGAGCTATCGACCTATTTTTTTCTCGCTTCCGCTACTACAACCTCTTATTCTATGGCTACATTATCAAAACCCTTTGCCGACGCCGAAAAATGATAGTGACCATATCAAACTTCCTTCTCGAAAAGCTTCAAACCAAAATCACACTTTTCGCTTGACTCTTTTGGCACCCCGTATTTCATATACCAAAAGGTGTCATTTATCACTTTTTTTTTCTTCACTAAACCCCTTATGGAGAGACAATCCCTCTTTCGGCACCCTGTATTTTATACACTAAGAGATGCCATTTATAAATTTTTTTCTCTAAACCCCTTTACGGAGAAACAATCCCTTTTCGGCATTCCGTAGTTTACCTACCAAGTGTTGCCAAACATGAAATTCTCTCCCCAAAACCTTTATGGAGAAACATAACATTCCGTTCTAAACCACCATCACCACCATTACATTTTTTTTTGTAACTTGCCTTCAATGGTGGTGAAGGAACCCCTATTTTTTTTCTCCCAATATGTTGCAAGAACACGCTAGCAATTTATTCTTTTAATTTTTGTAATCAATGGTTCACGTGTCACAACAACCGTGAAAAACACCCATTATACACTATCTTCTCATGTCATTTGAGAAGAAAAAAAAAAAAAACCTTCTAATGCTCCACTTTCTCCAAACCCTCTCGGAGAATCACAATACAATGCAATGCAATACAACTCTTCTCACCACCACTTCAATTCATACATTGATCAAGATTTGAATGCTATATCTAAGATCGGACTCTCGTTCCGAAAGTTCGTCTTGCGGGGGCGTGTAAAGGATAATGATGTAATCAATATCATTATCCCTTGATTTACTCCTTGATTTACACAATTAGGTTCATTATTAAAGATTTCCCTAACTATTGTCTAATGTATCTAGTCATAGTCTAATGCTTACTTATGTACTATAAATACTTTTGTATACTCTTCAATACTACCTCCGTTTTTTTTAGTTGATACGTTTTGAGTTTAGCACTATTCACTCACTCCCTTTGACCGTGTTTTGTGCTTTATACCTAATGAAAAATATAGTCATGTGGGATCTTGTTACATTCGTCATGATATATATTTTCAAAATATCAACTTTTATAATTTTTGTTTATCGGTAATTAAAGATATTAATGGTTGAAGTTGTGCATTGGCAAACGTGACTAAAGAAACGTGTCAACTAAAAGAAACGGAGGAAGTATAGTTTAAGCTTTTCAATTTTCTTTTTCTCATAACTCTACAATATAATGTTAAGGCCTGGCCCGATTTTTTTTATCACCTCTAAAATATTCTAATACTAGATTAGACCCGTGCGATGCACAGATTACAAAGATCATTGGATATTGGAATGAAATAGCTTATTTCTATTATTAATTTTCCCGTAAATACTAATATTTATTTAATTTATTGACATAGTCAAAAGATTGAAATGAAAATGATTAAAAATAATAATAACCAATTCCTCAAAAAAAAAAAAATATATATATATATATATATATATATACATATATACATACATATATACATATATATATATATATATATATATATATATACATATATATATATATACATATATATGATCATGTGAGAAGTGTTCTTAAGGTGAGAAGTGTGAGAAGCAATTACAACCCTTAGATTTAGAATATCTAGAGACTGATATTCAACCCACATAATGACATTATTGGTAATTTTCACCAACGTTCATTGCACATGTAAAAACAAAAATTGTTCTTCAATATCCTACTGATAAACCAACGACAATCAAACTGCCTCCATACTCCTTCATCCCTTTCTTCTTTGACCACCAGGAAATCAAATTCCTCGCCACCTTACTTGATCAATATATTCTCCTTTCTTACAAGATTCATATTTTCTTATATCTTTTGCAAAAAATATGAATCTCATAATCAATTGAAGAATAAACCGCAAATACACATTCATGTATAACAATAAGCTTTAATTATTTTTGTGGATGCGCTAATTTATGATTTCGCTCAAACTTCGTCGGAGGTCATTGGTATTAAGCCAATTTGTTGCCGAAAAACTCCGACGAAGCCCATCGGATTTGTTGCTAGTTAAGTTCTTTTTAATTAAAGAAAAAAAGAATGGAACGTATGGTATTTGATTCTTCGTTCTTCCCCAATCATGTAGAATTAGATTATCTCCTGTTATAACTATGTCAGCAACTCATCATTTGTTTTCTAATTATAATGTTTTTGCTATTTGTTTTTAATTGTTGATGTACCTTAAGTCTTAGTTAGATGTATCTTTATTTATTTCTTGATGTATTTATAAAATTTATTTTATATATTTACCATAATTTCCTTAATGTATCTACAATGCATGATTGATGTATCTCTAAGTCAAATTTGAAGTACCTATAGTGTAGCCTGATGTATCTCCATTTGATGTACCTATAGTGGTAGTCTAATGTATTTCTAATTTAAAGCTAATGTACCTATAATGGTAGTCTAATGTACCTAAGATTCTCACGCTTCTCACAATAATCACCCTTGTGCCCGGACGATGCCTAGATGGTTGATAAAATTTTAAGATAACATTTTTACTTGAATATTTAATACAGTCAAATAATCCGTTTTGATAATGTAGGATATTTAGACATACTATATCATATGGCTTATATTTATATAATAGTGTACTTTTTGTAATTTTGTTTATAAATAGATATCTATATGTTATTAATGACTTAAATTATTTTATTGAGCTTAAATTATTTTCACTGAACTTAAAGTATTTTTACCAAATAAAATTATTTTTACAGATTAAAACTTATTTTTACAAATTAAAACTTATTTTTACTGATTCTCTATTATTTTTTTTAAATAAATTAAATAACAATGCATTTTGTATGCGGCTAGCCACACCATCTGGCCGGACAAAGTAACCCCTATTAAACTGACCGAGTAACCCTTGTAATACTAACAAATTAACCTCTAACACTAACTAAGTAACCCCTATCTATAATACTAATTGAGCAACCACTATAACACTGACCAAGTAACACCTATAGCATTTGATTAGGGGATTTTTCCCCACCAATCACCATCTGACAAGTGGACCAATCAGGTTCCGCCATGTGTCCGTCACATGGGCCAATAGGAGCCTGCCACGTGTCAAGCAATGATCCGTCCACTATGGACCAATTACGACACGACACGTGTCCTTCCCATGACACCTGGGATAACCGGTCACCTAGGCCCAACTTCCGAGGGAAGCCCAATCAGCCCAAGGTTAACCTAAACCTAGATTGGCACGTTTCCCGAGGTTATAAATACCTCCCTTAATCCTCATTAAGGGAGATTACGCAAAAAACGCAGATTACACACATTAAACACTCTCACCTAGAGAGACCCAATCACTTTAATTTCCGCATTAATTACTCCTTAATCAAGTACTAACTTAACCGTCGGAGGCAGATCTCCAATCATCCGGAACATCCGTTTGTTTTGCAGGTACAGGCGTCCGGTTCCAGTCTCGGAATTGTAACTCTTCCGCAGGACATCAGAAAACCCCGAAACATTTTGGCGCCGTCTGTGGGGAGAGTACTTCTGAGATGGCATCCACGTTTGTACCGGCTCCTGAAGAGAGACGTCCCCTGGACGACCCTCTAGTTCAGTCGGACCACGATACTGAGAATGAATTTGAATTTGAAGCTCACACAGCTTCAGACGGGACCCTAAGGGCCCGACGTACCCGTCATACCGAAAGGAGGGAACGGGAACATCTTCAAACTGGAAGCGAGCCAGCAGGCGCACCGCCTGTTCGGCAGCAGCCGACTGATGGGTCTGCTCCCATCACAAGGAACGAACTCATGACCTTCATGAGGGACTTCAAGGGAGAAATTCAAGAGTTGATCAACAAGAAGCCGCCTGCTCTGGACAAGGAGCAGTCGGCTAAGAAACCCTCCACTTCACGGAAGAGGAAGCCAGTTCAAGGGCGAGCGGCGACCCCTCATCCTAAATCTAGGAAGTGGGAGCCACCTGCCCTTGATTTCACAAAATACTGTTTTCCTACTCTAGGAAATAGGAAACCTGTTCGTCATATTCAGGCGGACGGGTCGAGGAAAACATACACAGACGCTCGACTACTGCTAGAGCAGAAGAAGAGTGACCGATTGTCAGAGTCGGCCTCTACTTCAAATTTCCAAGACAGTTTGCGAAATACCTCGATGAGGCATACTCAGTCGTATCATGAGAGTCAGTCAGGCGGCACCTCCCGTCAATCCGGCTTTCATAGCAACCAGGCGGTACCAAACTTACCGTTTGTACCGCAACAACAATATTTTTTACAGCCACCTCCGTTTGGTGGACATGCAGCAAAAAATGTCCAACCTATGGACTTGCAGCTACGGTTGCTTAGACTTGGTGAACAACCGTCGGCCTTCTCCAAGGAAATTACTGAAGCCGCTCAGCCGGCCAGAGTGAAAAATGTATTAGTAGGCGCCTATGACGGCACTACTAACCCAGAAGACCATCTGATGGCATTCACCAACCTGATGTACCTTCAAGGGTTGGATGATCCCACTTGGTGCAAGTGTTTCCCAGCGACTCTCAAAGGAATCGCACAACAATGGTTCGGCAACCTGCCGACTGGTTGTGTAAATAATTTCAAGACGCTTGCTTACTTATTCACCTCCAACTTCGCCATGAACATCCCTGCGAAGAAGACGACCCTTGATTTAGGAACAATTCAGCAGGGCGAGAAGGAGGGGCTTCGTTCTTACGTCAGGCGGTTTAACCTGATGAGAATACAGATTCAAGGGTTACCGGATGAAGTAGCCTATACTGAATTTTTCAGAGGTCTCAAAGACGGGTCGACCTTCAAATTTGATTTGGTCCGAAAGAGGGTGGCGACTCTTCAAGAGGCCCTGATTGAAGCGGAAGCTTATATACAGGCGACTGATCTTTGTAGTACGGTAAAACAGTCAGACAGGAGAAGGTCCGACAAAAGAGAAGGACGACAGAAACAGTTGTCAAACAAAGACAAGAAGAGAAAAGAGGTCTGGGCGGCTGATTCCTCTAAACAGCCGGCCCAAAAAAAGAAAAAAGAATTCAAACCATACTCCCCAAAGTATGTGTTTAACAAGGATAGCCAATTTATCCTAAAGGAAATTAAGGGACGGATCTCAATTGAGAAGCCGGTCCCCATGAAGGGTTCTGCAAACAATCGGAACCAAGAAAAATTCTGTGATTATCATGAAGATGTTGGTCATCACACCAATGAATGCATCACTCTCATGCGGTATCTGGACCGCCTGGCTGAGCAAGGTGACCTTGACACTTATGTCAAGAAATCTACGGGGAACACTTCCTCGAAAAAGCAGTCGACCAAAAAGAATCAACAGGCCGACAGCTCCGATACAAATGATGCAGTCGTCTACACCATTGCAGGCGGCTTCTCAGGAGGCGGCCCCACTATTAGGGGCAACAAAGACAATATCAGACAGTTAGATGTAAATTCCGTTCACCAAGAACGGCCCTCCAAATATTCATTTCCTGAGATTGTCATCACTGAAGAAGATCTAGGAGGGGTAAGAGGGCCGCATGACGACCCTATCGTTATTGAATGTAAAGTGGCCAACCAGAGAGTTGGCCGAATCCTCATAGATACCGGAAGCTCCTCAGATCTCATCAGTAGCAAATGTCTGTCGAAACTGAAATATCATACTGATTGCATACATCCGGCATCCCACCCTTTAGTAGGGTTTGGAGGAGGAGTCGTCCACCCAGTAGGACGAGTGGATTTACCCATCCGCCTGGGTGAAAAAGGGGAAGGACGACACATGGTAGTCCGGTTCCTGGTAGTAGAAGAACTCTCGGCCTACAACATGATTCTGGGACGACCAACCCTGAATAATTCCAAGGCTGTTATAATCCCATCTCTTATGTTGCTCAAGTTTGAGAGGGATAATGGAACAGTCGGGTCCCTAAGAGGAGATCAGAGGATGGCCCGAGAGTGCTATCTCTCGGATGTCAAGCCCACTGTTATGGCCACTATGTCGAGCGGTGGAAAAATAGACCTTGACAATGTCAAGGAGAGTGCGCCTGTTCAAGAAGCAGGCGGCAAGAAGAGAAAGGCATCCCAGACAGGGGCCGCAAGCAAAGACAGAAAATAGCAATCATTGGCAGAGGAGCGGTCGGATGAATTCCGCCCTCAGCCAGCTGGTGAGCATACGGACCTGATGTTAGATGACTCGCGTCCTGACAGAACAATCAAGGTTGGGACGACTGCTCTAAGGGACCTGGGTGACGACTTTCACAAACTATTGAAAGAATACAAAGACATCTTTGCATTCGAAGTCCATGAAATGCCAGGAATTAGTCCTGATCTGGCGGTACATAAACTGGCCGTGGATCCGAAAAAGAAGACGGTACGGCAGAAGAAGCGGAACCATGGCGAAGAAAGAAGTCAGGCGGCAGCCGCCGAAGTTAAAAAATTACTTGATGCAGGGTTCATTCGGCAATGTTACTTCCCAGACTGGGTTGCAAATGTGGTGCTTGTTAAAAAGCCGAATGGCACCTGGCGAATGTGTGTAGACTACACAGACTTAAACAAGGCGTGCCCCAAAGACAGTTACCCTCTGCCTAAAATTGATAACCTGGTCGACTCAACAGCCGGCTATGCTTTGATGAGCTTTATGGACGCCTACTCTGGTTTCCATCAAATTCCTTTATGGAAGAAAGATCAAAAAAAGACGGCCTTCGTCACTGATCAGGGGTTATAATGTTACACGGTCATGCCGTTTGGTCTTAAGAATGCCCCGGCCACTTTCCAGCGAATGATAAACACTGTGTTCTTTGATCAGATTGGGAGAAATGTCGAGGCATATATTGATGATATTTGTCAAGTCTAAACTTCAGAAAGATCATCTGTCGGACCTCCGAGAAACTTTCGCCACACTCAGGTGGCACCATGTCATGCTCAATCCCAAGAAATGTGTCTTTGGAGTTGAGTCCGGGAAATTTCTCGGATTCCTTATCAATCAGAGAGGAATAGAGGCGAACCCTGAGAAGGTGCAGGCGGTCATCGACATGCAGTCGCCTCGTACCATCCGAGAGGTTCAGAAGTTAACAGGTTGTCTGGCGGCCTTGGGAAGATTTCTAAGCCGATCAGGCGACAAATGCCTATACTTTTTCCAGGAAATTAAGAAAAAGGCAAGGTTTGAATGGGGGCCGGATGCTGAGGCAACCTTCCAGAAATTGAAAGTTCACTTGCATTCCTTGCCGAGGTTGGTCAGCCCTTTGCCCAAAGAAGTACTCTACATGTACCTGGCCGTCTCTGATCATGCGTTAAGCGCTGTTCTCCTTGCTGAAAGAGACGGCTGTCAGCTCCCGGTCTACTTTGTCAGTCACGTACTGAAAGATGCCGATTTGAGGTATCCCTTAGTGGAGAAATTTGGTCTTGCACTCTTCATGGCTGTTAAAAAATTGAAGCCCTACTTTTTGGCACATGCAGTCGTCGTGTATACAGACCAACCTATCAAGCGGCCACTGACCATCATGGAGTCGTCAGGCCGAATGATCAAATGGGCCATAGAAATATAGAGCCTCGAAGTTACTTTCGAGCCTAGAAAAGCAGTGAAGGGGCAAGCCTTTGCTGACTTTATTGTTGAGATGACTCGTCCTCCTGACTCTCAAGTTCCAGACCAAGTCTGGAAGGTATATGTGGATGGAAGCTATACTTCAAATGGTTGTGGAGCAGGCGTCATATGTCAGTCGCCAGAGGGCGACAGGTACGAGTATGCTCTACGCTTCAGTTTTCAGGCCTCAAACAATGAGGCAGAATATGAAGCTTTACTAGCCGGAATTCGCATGTGCAAGGCGGCAGGGGCAAGAAAAATAGACGCCTGTTCCGATTCACAATTGATAGTGAGTCAGTACAATGGCGAATACGAAGCAACCCATCCGGCCATGATCAAGTATTTACAGGCGGTCCGACAAGCAGTCGGCTCCCTTGAGGATTTCCATCTGACCCAAGTGCCGAGATCAGAAAACAACTAGGCGGATGCACTTTCAAAATTAGCATCATCCGCCTCTTGTGATGCTCCTCGAACTGTTTTTTGGGAAGTAATGGAGAGGAGAAGCATTGAGGAAGAACCTATTGGAATCATAGACAGAAGCTCAACCTGGATGGATCTAATCAGGGCATATCTTACAAATGGTACCCTGCCGGATGATCATCAACAGGCGGCAGTACTGAAAAAACGAGCAACCAGTTTTGAAATAATAAAGGGAGAACTTCACAAAAGGGGGTACCTTCAACCCTTCTTAAAGTGTGTTACTCCAGAAAAGGGGCGAGAGATACTGGACGATCTTCACTCTGGTTACTGTGCTTCCCATATAGGCGGTAGGACGCTTGCTCAACGGGCAAGGCGGCAGGGCTACTTTTGGCCTACTTTAGAAGCAGATGCGATGGAGATGGTGAAAAAATGTGACAAGTGCCAAAGGTTTGGCAAACTAATTCACCGTCCGGCTACTGACCTCACTACCATTCATAGCCCACAACCGTTTGCTAAGTGGGGCATGGATATTCTGGGTCCATATACGCCTGCTACAGGCGGAAGGAGGTACATACTTGTTGCCGTCGACTACTTCACTAAATGGGTAGAGGCGGAGGCTGTAAAGGGAATCAAGACGAAGGATGTAATTTCATTCATCTGGAAAAATGTCATCACTCGGTTCGGGGTTCCCATGTCTATGGTTTTTGATAATGGTCCCCAATTTGAGACGCCTGTTCTCAAAAGCTGGTTGGGTGACCAAGGAATTGCACACTACTTTGCATCTGTCGGCCGTCCACAAGCAAACGGCCAGGTAGAAGCCTTTAATAAAATCATCTCAGACGGTCTCAAGAAAAAAATTGAACGAGCAGGCGGCCTATGAGCGGATGAATTACCACATGTTCTCTGGGCCATTAGGACGACTGAAAAAGGGGCGACTGGAGAAACTCCATTCCTCCTAACTTATGGTGCGGAAGCTGTTCTTCCAATAGAACACTACGAGCCGACTCTTCGAGTAATGCTATATGACGAAGAGGCAAACTGGGAAGCCATGCGCCTGGCATTAGACTCACTTCCTGAAAGGAGGGGCAATGTTGTCTTGCGCCATGAAATTTACCGCCTGAGAATGACTAGATCATACAACAAAAAAGTACACAGGCGTCCACTCAAAGTGGGGGACTTTGTACTTAGAAAAATGGAAGCAGTTGGTAGGGCTAATGAGTCTGGCAAACTAACTCCCAACTGGGAAGGACCCTACCGAATCTGTGAAGAGGTCAGGGACGGTACCTACCGTCTGGAAACACCAGACGGACAACCGTTGCCTCGAACTTGGAATGTAGATAATCTTAAGAAATATTTCTTTTGAATGATGTAAATAGTCAAGGGCTACTTAATAAAAGTTTGCATACTTCATATTCAATTTTGTACTAAGAGGGGAACGCCTACTAACAAACAGTCGGCTACTCTCCATACTAAGTTTTTATTCTTACTTAAGAGGGGCATGCCTGGTTACAAACAGTCGGCTACTCTCCATGTTTAAATTTTATTCTTACTTAAGAGGGGCAGGCCGCCTATACAATTACAGTCGGCTACTCTCCATTGAGTATTTTACTCTATCTTCAGAGGGGCATGCCGTCTGTACCTTTACAGTCGGCTACTCTCCATTGAGTATTTTACTCTATCTTTAGAGGGGCATGCCGCCTGTACCTTTACAGTCGGCTACTCTCCATTGAATATTTTACTTTATCACCATAGGGGCATGCCGTCTGGACATATAGTCGAATACTCTCCAAAGAAGAGGGCCGACTGGTTCCAAACACACAGCCACCCCCCTTATACTTAACTGAAAATGATCAGGGCCTGGCCGACCCTGTGCCTAAACAGGCGGCTACCCTCCTTTTACTTAGCACCTACGTTCACCAAGAACTAACCAAGGCCACAGGCCGAATGATCAGACCAGGCGCAAAGCCAACTGATCCAATCTTCAAAACTAATACGACTTGTCCCAACATCATAGCAGGCGTCCGGCGGCATCCCTCCGGATGAAATTCGTCGCAGAGAGCAGCTCCCTTTTGGGTGGAACATTGCTCTATAAACTAATTACACGGCACCTATACGACTGTCCCCAAGGGCAACCACGTAGCCGTTTTTGAGACAAGGATAACTCTATCACTAACCAAACCAGTGGTAGCAGTTGACATCTGAGTCAGATGACCGCCTGTATTACTTGGGATAAATGCAGGGGGGTACCTCTTGAGTTAATAGCCAACAAACATTGGCGAATCAAAAGGTTCAGCCGGCCTCCGCCGCCTGGTACCTTTACTACTCAAGCAGGAGTGACGACGACTGAGTAACACCAAAGTTAACTCATAGTCACTCTCTCAAACTTAGTATGGAGCCTAAAAGGTATGAGTCGTCCGCCTGTTTTTAGCAAACAGGGGCTCTCAACCACTACTCCTGCTAGGTTAACAACCTATGAGTTAAAAGCCAACAAACATTGGCGAATAAAGGGGAACAACCGGTACCCACCGCTTGATACCTCTACTACTCAGTTACTTGGCGACTAGGTAACAATCATGTTTACTTGGTCACTCCTTAAAAATTTAGTATGAAACTAAAAAGGTGTTCATACAGCACCTGTTCACACTAGATTAAATATGGCGGGGAACAGTCGGCCTAGACGGCCAAAAGTCTCTAGCCTAAAAACATGACAAGTAGGAAACCACTTTCCTACTTGGTTAATTTTATATGACAGAACCGCCTGCCTAAAGGGGATCCTGTCTTTAAAATGGTTCGAATACCGATTGGATAAATGGCCGACTGATCATCTAGCCTGGAAACAGACAACCAGTCGTCCAGGGGCATAGGCGGCGTGACTAACTATCCGTACCTGTCTGCAACTATCGGCCATATAAAACAGTCGGTATAGTGTACGATTGGATATCAGAATATTCAATACTTAAACAAATTTGAAGCAAAACAAAAATATTCATTAAAAAGAAGCCGGTCATTAAAGACCGGCAAAATATTCAGAGCACCGGCCCCCTGGCCTGGTAAATACAAACAAACGGCACGTAGGCCGTGGAAAGAAGACATAAAGCTTAAGAAGGGGGCAGATCTTCAATATTAGCAGCTGCCGCCTGGTCAGCACTCTTCTTGCTGGACTCGGCTTCAGCTGCATCCTTCTTCGATGCATTACCCCTAAGCGCCACAAGCGCCACTACCGGCTGCTCCTCCTCCTCCAACGCCTCTTCCTCAGCAGCCGCCAGGATCTCTTGATTATATCTATCAGAACACTGGCAGTACGTTTTTTCCCATGAGGCAAAGTCGGCATTGGGGAAGAGGCGGCCCCAAGTCATGCGCTGGATTTGAGCAGAGTCTTCCATCATCTCCCGGACCAACTCTTTCTTTTCTTGCTCGGCCTTTTCCGAGAGCTCCTGAGTAAGACTCTTCTCCTGGGTCACCAGGCGTTCCTTTACGCTCGCCAAGGATTTCTCCAAGGTTTCGTACGAGGACATCTTTTGGCGAAGAGGTCTCAGCTCGGCCTTGAGGTTGTTGATGGTCGCCTCCAGCTCGCTATTCCTCTTCTGGGCCGCCTCTAACTGAGCCCGGATAGCGGTGGTAGCCTGCGCCTGATAATAAAGAATATCAATGGTCAGAACTTCATTTTGGGCAATTTGAAACATTGCCTTATCACAGTCAGAGGCGGCCATAGCTTTTGCAGCCTTTACCTCTTTGTTCTTCCGGTCAAGCGGCTTGCGAAGGCCGTTCACTCGGAGCAGGGCCTAAGTAAAAAGGGGAACATGCGTCAGTTTCCAAACAAAAAGAAAACAGGCGTCCTGGAATTCAAATACTCAAAAATATGCTAAGTATACCTCAGCAAGGACCCCTGCAATCCCGTCTAGGTCAAGGGTGCCGACACCCCTGACCGCCTCCCTTTCAGCTGGAGGAACGCCCTTGATCATAGACTTGGACACCTCGACCAAGTCAGGCTCCTGAGGGCCGGCTGCATCAAGCATAAACAAATGGATTAGACCTAATAAAGAAGGGAGCAAGTCTAAAATTTACAAGGACAATTTCATACTTCTAGGTGGCCCAGCTGGAGTTTTAGAAGAAGTGGCCGGCTGTTTCTCAGCCGCCGCATGTTTCCTGGCAGAACCAGGAGAGCTCGCAACAGTCGTCCTCCGGGCCTTGGGGTCCGGCTGTTGGGAAGAAGAAGCTCTTGGAGCGCCCGTCTAAAAAAAAAAGAAGAAAAGAGTTAGTATATGCATAAACACAACTCCAAAAAGAGGGTGAAAGGTTCGAAGCCCACCAAGGGTGCCCCCTTGTTGGGGGAGTCGGTTGAAGACTGTTGCATGATGGAGGCCCGCAACATGGCCGCCGCAGTCTTGGAGGCGGTAATTTTGCTCATGGCGTCCGCTGCAAAAACAAATAGCAAAGTTAATAAGTCATAACAAGAAATGCATGGAACAGCAGAGTATTCGACAGGCCGGCTACCTCTTGAGCACCGACTGCTGAGGCCACAGGCGGCCAAAAAGTACTCGTCGTAGAGCCATTTGAAGCTCGGGACGTAGTGAAGGGGTACTTGCTCTCGTACCCCTGAAGTAGAGTTCACCTTCGACTCTACTTTGAAGAATCCTTTATCTAGGATCTCTTTCTTAGCCTTGGGGGGAACAGGTGGCATGTTGCGGCCGCCTGCAAGAAGGGGCAGATTCCTGTTCCACCTGTTGAAGCGCTTGTTCAGCTCTGTGTCTGAACTCTCAATGATGAGGAAGGTGCTCCGCCAGTCCTTCCATTTGTTTGCTTTACCTCTCGTCATGAGGTAGCCCCTGTGGCTCGTCAATTGATACCAGCCTGTACCGCCTGCCTTAGGGGTCCGGCTGAGGTAGTTCATGTGGGCGAAAGCCTCGAAGCTCGGCTCCACCCCGTGCAGTTCGCACCCGGCCACATAGCCGAGTACGTTGACCCAGGAGTTCGGGGCTAACTGCCATAACCTCAACTCATACCCATCCAAGATCCGCTGAACAGCCGGATGTAGTGGGAAGCGCAACCCAGCCTTGATGGCCGCCTCGTAGCAGCCAAAGCAGGCGCCGTCATAACTGGTACCAGCCGGCCATACGACTGTGTCTTCTGGATCCGGCACGAACACTAAAATGTCGGGGCCCATTGTGTGGTTTGCGATAAAGCTCTCCACTTTCTCTTGCATGGCCGTGATCCGGCCCCGAGGTACCGTGCAGTAGTAGGGGGTATTTTGCTCTCGGTGAGAGGCGGATGGCTCCGCCCAATCGTCCCCCATCTCAACTGCGTGAGAAAGCCTCGCCTCTTGTAGGCGACTGTTTTTCTCTTCTGTGTCTAGGGAAGCATGGCCAGAAGAGCTAGACTCGGAATCGTCCTCTGAAGAGTCCGAAGAGGACGACTCCTCCCCTCTCCCGGAGGGGCCCGCCTCCTCTCCTTTAAAAGGAGCAGGAGAGAATGTAGAATTGTCAACTGTAAAATGGGAAGGGGTCACTTTGACTCCTCCCTCAGAACTGCCGGCTTTCAAGCCGCTTTGTTTCACTTCCACATCTGGCGCCTGGTCAGATGTTTCACTAATCGGCACCCTGTGGGAGGAGCCGTCTGAGTTTGAGATCCTGGCAGTCTTTTTTGTTCTGGCCATCATGCTCTGCGTAGACACAGATACAATCGGACTTTGTATAAAGGGCAAAGATGGGTCCAGAAAAGGGCAGGCGGCACTCCTAGTCTTAGATTCAGCCGTCCCCAGTGACCGGCTAATCACTAACCTAGGTCGTGTCGTGTGCTTCCGTGGTGCCATTTCAAAACAGAATAAAGTAAAGAGAAAATTAAGAGTAAGAGAACCGACAGTTACCTGAACGAGTGACGATTGATGAAGTTCTGAAAATCCTTTGCAGTCGGCTTGTCAGAGCAGGCGGTAGGCAGAAAGGGTCCAAAATGTCAGAGCAAGTTCAGGGGTCCGAATGTTCTCTCACAAAGTTTTCAAGTGTCAAAATGAACGAAGTTAACACTCCTTTATACAGGCGAAGTGAGAAGGCGAAGGGTCACTTCCAGAATTCAAAATTTTGGCGGGAGAATCTCTCGGCCTCTCGCCGAGTGACACCTATAGCAGGCCGTCGCCTGTTATAGGGCGATACCTGTCACAGGTAACACGTGACCAGTCACGTGCCACCTGTGAGGGGCAAATGATTAGGGGATTTTTCCCCACCAATCACCATCTGACAAGTGGACCAATCAGGTTCCGCCATGTGTCCGTCACATGGGCCAATAGGAGCCTGCCACGTGTCAAGCAATGATCCGTCCACTATGGACCAATTACGACACGACACGTGTCCTTCCCATGACACCTGGGATAACCGGTCACCTAGGCCCAACTTCCGAGGGAAGCCCAATCAGCCCAAGGTTAACCTAAACCTAGATTGGCACGTTTCCCGAGGTTATAAATACCTCCCTTAATCCTCATTAAGGGAGATTACGCAAAAAACGCAGATTACACACATTAAACACTCTCACCTAGAGAGACCCAATCACTTTAATTTCCGCATTAATTACTCCTTAATCAAATACTAACTTGACCGTCGGAGGCGGATCTCCAATCATCCGGAGCATCCGTTTGTTTTGGAGGTACAGGCGTCCGGTTCCAGTCTCGGAATTGTAACTCTCCCGCAGGACATCGGAAAACCCCGAAACAGCACTCACGAAGTAACTCTTATAATAGTTGGTGACACGGTTTGACCATCTACATATAAAAGTTTGTGATTAAATATATTATAAATGGATCTTATTTTAAGGAAATTTTTAAAACGAATTTGATGATGGAAATAGAACTGAGTTATAAGATATTTATAAAAAGTTATGATTAATTTTGTATATATGAAATATTAGAATTCTATCGATAATAAAACTCTATACAACAATTTTATCTTAAAAAAGCTATCCAAAAATCGCTTACTTAGCATCATACGTGTCACAATAATATCTATTTATTGCCTACATGGCACGACACTTGGCGAAAAACTAGAATGCCAAGCGTCGATGTTTCGTGGCTTGGCTGCGAGACCAGCTTTATATATTAGTGACTAGTTTTGTGCCAGGGTAATACCCAGATGGATGATAAAATTTTAGAATAAATTTTTTGGCTTGAATATTCATTAAAACGGTCATATAATCCCTTTTGATAATGCATATATTTAGACATACAATATCCTATCGCTTATATATAGTAGTGTACTTTATGTAGTTTTGTTTGTAAATAGATATATGTGTTATTATTGACTTGAAATTATTTTTATTGAACTTAAATTATTTTTACTGCACTGAAAGTATTTTTACCAAACCAAAATTATTTTTACTGATTGAAACTTATTTTCACTGAATATCAATTTTTTTCTAACTAAATTAAATATATTATAAATGAATCTTATTTTAACGAAATTTTTGAAATGAATTTTATGATGGAAATAAAACCTAGTTTTGGCCCGAGCGATGCCCGGATTATTGATAAAATTTTAGGATAAACTTTTTGACTATTGATAATGCAGGATATTAAGACATACGATATCCTATCGCTTATTTATAGAGCAAAAACTTTTGTATACTTCTGATGTACAGTAATAATATTAATGTACATCGAGGTAACTTTCATTGAATTTAGGGTAACATTTAGACTTTTTTGGGATAATTTTATCAATACAGCATAATTTTTTTTATTTATATCAAGGTAGCTTATGTATACTAGGTAACCTTCATTCATTTAAGGGTAACTTTTGATAATTTTTAAATAACTTTATTGCGGATGTGCAATATTTTATTGTACATCCGAGTTTTGTAAATGTTTGTTTTTATAGAAGAGTGTACTTTTTGTAGTTTTGTTTGTAAATAGATATCTATGTTGTTATTGACTTGAAATTATTGTTATTGAACTTAAATTATTTTTATTGAAATGGAATTATTTTTACCAAACCAAAATTATTTTTACTGATTCTCTATTATTTTTTTAACTAAATTAAATATGTTATAAATGGATCTAATTTTATAGAACTTTTTGAAACAAATTTTATGATAGAAATATAACCGAGTTATATGATATTTATTAAAAGTTATTATTAATTTTGTACATATAATATTAGAAGTATAGTGATAATAAAACTCTATACAACATTTTTATCTTAAAAAATATATCTAAAACTGCTAACTTTATCATCATATGTGTCACAATAATGCCTATTTGTCGCCTACATGACGCGACACTTGGCGAAAAACTGAAATGCCAAGTGTTGCTGTCTCGTGCCCTGGCTACGAGACCGGCTTTATATATTAGTGATATATTATAAATGGAACTCATTTTGAAGAACTTTTTAAAACGAATTTTATGATGGAAATAGTACTGAGTTATAAGATATTTATTAAAATTTACATTTAATTTTGTATATATGATATATTATAAATATATCGATAATAAAACATTATACAATATATTTATCTTACAAAAATCTATCCAAAATTTTCTTACTTAGCATCCTATGTGTCACAATCTAATATATATATAAATAAAGTAGGCATTTTTGGAGAGTATTTGGAGCGCCACGTAAGAAATATACTTATTTCGACCAATAAGAAGAAAGATTTGTATTTTATTTTTGAATTAAAAAATTATGTCGCCACCTAGATTAAAGTAACGAATTAGATTTGATATATCTAAAATTTTTATGCCACGTAGATTATAATCCACGAATTAAATTATTTTAATGAAAAAAATAAAGTAAAAATATAGGAAAAGATAAATTTATTAATTCAATACTACGAGTATAAGAAATCAAAAAAAAAAATATACTAAGAAATATTTAAATGATAAACGCTTATAATAAAGTTTGATACCTATCATTATAAGATAAATTTTGATAGTACGTATATATAATAAGAAATACAAATTATTCGTGAAATTTTAATTAAATTAAAATTTGTGATACCTACCATTATAAATTGACACATCATACGACATAAACAAAATTTCGTATTAATAAAAAAACTCCATCAAGCGAATTTTGTGTTAGTAATTTTGTGTTAATTTTGGTCATCAACGGCCGGGTAATTTTTAAAATCCTATGTTTAAATTAGTATTTCTAATTATTACTTACGTTGTATTAATTTGGGATACCCAACGGTTATATGTTTATGTTTTATTTACTACATGTTTTTTTACATGCAGATCTAACACATCATACGACACAAACAAAATTTCGTATCAATTAAAAACCCCATCAAGAGAATTTTGTGTTAATTTTTGGTCATCAATGGCCGGGTAATTTTTAGCTTAATTTTTAAAATCCTATGTTTAATTAGTATTTCTAATTATTACTTACATTGTATTAATTTGGGATACTCAACGATTATATGTTATGTTTTATTTACTAAATGTTTTTTTACATGCAGATCTAACACATCATACGACACAAATAAAATTTCGTATCAATACAAAACCCCATCAATCGAATTTTGTGTTAGTTTTAGGTCATCAATGTCCGGGTAATTTTTAAAATCTTATGTTTAAATTTATATTTGTAATTATTAGTAACGTTGTATTTATTTAGGATACTTAACGATTATTTGTTTATGTAATGGAATACGATTAGATGTTGTATACTTAATATATGGATGACATTGGTTATTTTTGGAGTGATGAAAAAATTCCAATGCATAGATTTGATTTTATATCACAACAATTTTTCATTTATTGGTAAATATATTGATTTATTTTATATAAATGTAAAGATTTAATTTATATCAATTTCAGTTTGGCTAACATTTCACGGTTCAATTTATCCATTAATGTAGTAGGTTAGTTGTGGACGAGGTTGGTGATTCCATCAAAATAAAAGATATGGTAAAACAATGAATAATGATTTAGGATTTAAATTATTAAAAATTTACCATTTCACATTAAAGATTTTATATAACGGAAAAAATATCATATTTACAATTTATTTATATTTAATATATTCATATAAATTATAGTAAAAAAAATTATTAAACTTCTGTAATTTTGTCTGAAAAAAATAAATACAATAAATCAAATAATTAAAAATCTTAGATGAAAAAATCGTGCATTGCACGGGCTTCCATCTAGTAATACCTATTTTTCGCCTACGTGGCTCGGCACTTGGCGAAAAACTGGAATGTCAAGTGTCGTTGTCTCGTGGTCTGGCTGCAAGACAAGCTTTATATATATATGACATCATAAGTGCATTTGAAATTCTTTTATGAGAAAACAACTCATATATAGTTTGGAGGATAGGATGATGTCAACACTTTTTTGTTTTAGTATTATTCAATAAATAGATTTGATTCACTTTTGATCCAGCAATTTAGGATATTAGATACAAATTTTAATTTCGGATCAAAAATCTGATCCAAAAAGTTTGGATTTCAAATACCTATTATATAAATTTTCAGATTTTCTGACATAAGATCTAAATATCCAAAAAAATTGGGTATTAGTTGTATTTTACTTTAAAAATAATAACAAAAACTAATGTTATAAAACTAATTATATAGAATTTCGGATATCGAATACCCGGTATCTTTGGTCCGAAAATTTTCGATATCAAATATCTGAAACTAAATTTGAAAACAATTATTCAAATTCAAATATCCGTTATATCCGATTTTACGGATATAAAAAACATTACGAATTGGATACAGAGTAATACTTCGATATCGAGATTCAGTAATTGATTTTTCGGGCTGCTCCAAGCTGTTTTATCTTATAAAAATTCGGGCTTGGACGGGCCCAAAATTTAGGCCTTAAAAGTCTACCCAAACCTGGTTTGTTTGATAGGTCAAAAATAAGCCCAATTTTCAACGTTATGTTCTAATCAATTCCTAAATTACATATTTAGGCTTTATACCCAATTCGCATGTTAATTCAATTTTGTGTTATGCGTCACAAACTCACAATAGGTTCAACTAAGAGAAATGCAAGGCAAATTGTTAATATTTCTCACTAGCCGGACCTTCTGATCACTCAATTTCATTGAATATATAATATGAAGTTCGTCATGATTTGAATCATTTGAATAATACAAATATTTTGCTGAAAGTCACATTTTCTTCACTAATAACTTGCTATTTTTAGTTTATATCACTAATAATTATACAGTACTTTATAAATGATGAAAAGTTCAATTTTAAATGTGAAACCCTTTCGATTTCTTTCTTAGTTTCTACAAATAGATTTGACGCTCTCTTTTTTTTTTTTTTAGATAGAGCGTCATGACATACATACAAATGAAAAGGTCGATCATTTTAAGTGCATAACACACACTAGGTAACGGCTTATGAAAATTCCACAGCTATTTGGACAAATTTCTCAAGTCACGTCTTTAGTCAAGTGTGGAGCACATACATTCTTCACAAGAAATAATTACGGATTGAAAAATCATGTGCATGATGATGAAGGTGAAACTTGGCATGTCAGTGGTCACATTTGCATACCACGAAATCGTTGTTGAGCGCTTAGATTTGCTTTGTCAATTCAATTAGTAAGGTTTAATTTTCATTACTTTTTCATTGTTTTCCTTGAATCAATTTGAATCCTAGAAAACTTGCTTGGGTTTGTTTACTTATTCAATTCGGATAAGATGTTTCAGGAAGCTAAAAAGAATGTAATTCCTCACATAAACTTTAGTATCAGTTGTTGTTATGTTCATTAGTTTAGCGTCCTTGAATCAATGTAATCGATTATTAGATGGCTAGGTCTAGTTGGTATCCAAAAAACAAGAAGATCTGATTTGAATATTGTACACATGCTTGAAAAGTTTCGGTTTTGACCAATTGAAAATAGTAACTATCTACATAGTATATACTTCATATGACCGATCATTATAGTGCGTGCCTCACCATACATGAATGCCTTAACTTGACACTCAAATATACTACGATAAAAAAATTACATCATCCTTTGTAAAGTCTTTTACGTTGTTATAGCACTGTTATAGAGTTATATATATATGCTCCTTGTGCACTGAACGCGTACTTTTCTCATTCCTCATGTTCATCCCTTTGGTTTTCTAAGTATAAAATCCTTCCAAATTAAATTGATCCAAATAAATAACATCCTCATATATGTAGTCCATCACATACACATTTGTAAGAAGAATGTATTTATACCAGTTTCCCTTCACGTGTTTCTGGAAAAAAACCTTTTGAGGGTAATTTAAAAGGAATTGAATCAAAATCATCTACATTAGTTAGGAAAAATATGAAATTAATATTCAATTCCTAAAGTATTTTAATTTTTGGTTAAATTAAAGTAGCTTAGCCACTGATGGATCATGCATTCATCTAGCTCAAAAAAACAAACACATTGATTAGGCACAAGACCTCATATTCTACATTATTTGAAATATTCATTAAGGGGGTGTTTGGTTCATCAAGTTGGAATGGATTGGTATGCAATCTCATACTATAGAGGTATGGATTCTGAAACCCATATTAGTCCAAAGTTGTTTGGTTTTATAGTTGGAATGAATTCTATCCTTCATTAAAAGAATGGATTGTGAATCTTAGGGAGGGGTGGGTATGGGATTCCATGGGTATGGAGGAGAGTTAGAACCAATTAGGTATGAGATTCCATTACTAAAATCCTCAACCAAACAAAAAACTAGATGGATGGATTCTAATTCCATTCCAACCCATTTGAAATGATCCAACCAAATGACCCTTAAGTGATTTATTCATATAAGATAGTAACGAACATAAGAATTAATTAAGCAGAAGGAAATTTAATGGTAGAGTAACAATTTCCTAGCCCCTTAAGAGTGTTGGAGCAGTTGATAATATTTGTCCCAGTT
The DNA here is from genome assembly GCF_001683475.1 of Chenopodium quinoa. Lineage (NCBI taxonomy): Eukaryota > Viridiplantae > Streptophyta > Magnoliopsida > Caryophyllales > Amaranthaceae > Chenopodium > Chenopodium quinoa. The sequence continues at coordinate 8,249,044 of NW_018742418.1, read as the reverse complement.
TTATCAACACAATGAACAACTTGCCAAATCTGATTATTCCCTTGAGCATCATGGTTACAGAAAACCATAGGGTGAAATCCGGTGGCTTGAGAGATGGCCGCGTTTATACTTTCAAGCGAATAGTTTTGGTTATTGGGTTGGATCCCTGCTTTCGCGAGAGCTTGGATGATGTTGATCTTGTTATTGAGGTTTAGAGTGACATGAAAATATGCCATTTCGTCTAGGACAGATTTTGCGCAAGTTCCATGCTTGTTCCATTCATGTTGCCAATATTTCTTTCCAATTTGTGGGCATGTAAATGGTGGCCATTCCTTTCGTAGCATATCCTCTACGGGTTTAATCTGCATTTAATGGCAAAATTATTTAGTTTTACGTTTAATTTACTAAGCAAAATGTATTGAGTTTATACTTATAACATTATTATATTTGACTGAGTTGATTCTCAATCTATCTCTCTGTTAATCACATGAATTTTATTTTATATTATCTCTCAATCTTTGTCTGCTACAGAGTATTTATTATCAAACATCCCTCACAATGTAATCAAAAGATAGTGAAGTATGAGCATCATTATTACTATATAGAGGATAACTTCAAAGAATGACCGATTATATAAAATTGATGCTTTCATATACTCGTATCAACTAATGAAAAAAAAATGATGACAAAAAATGATCAGCACTTAATTAGTAATTTAACATAGTATCATTACTATTATGGTTTATTTTCTTGAGTTTATCTATAATTTAATTTTTATTGGGAATGTTGGTTTTAAATTCTTAGCAAAATCAATACAAAAAACTATAACTACACACACAAATACAAAATAAAGAATGTGAAATTGGTTACACTAATACGTACCACAGTCTCGTCAAAAGTTGCACCAGGGCAGTTTTCAAGGGCGCTTCCGTCATTTTGACAAGGCCAAAGCCCACCAATTGTAAAATCTGTTACATGCACTTCTGTTGGTGGGTAGCAACAACTTGTTCCTTTTTGGTTACAGTATGATGGTAACCACTGTTTTTTAATGGAGAAAAAAGTTTCACAAGTCTAAAATTCGATTGATTTACAATCCATAATTAAAAATCTTTTGCGGAAGAAATAAAGAAAACGATTAGCCTTCTGTCAAACTTGTTTACGACAAGTTTGATGTGCACTCATATAATTATTATCGGTTTATACTTTTGGTTGATCATCACGTTATCTTTGATTGTAATCACTATGACATTTTATTCCCTATCCCCTTAAACTCTGTATTTGTTAGATCTTCTTTTTTTGTTTGATTAAGAACCAATTTTATAAAAAAATTTGTAAATGTTGAGACCATATATAGCTTTATAAACAAATTTATGCGGACTAGGTCCATACGAGTTGTATGAAAGACAAAAAAAAAACTTCGTATAAATAAATATTCACCTGTTGAATAAAGTAGAATTCACTAAAATCATTGCTAGTGTGATCACCAAGAGCTAGAACTGCTAAACTTAGCACAAGCTTGATCATTATTAGTAAGTCCCCGCGTTTCGCCATTGATAATTTCTTAGAGTAATGATAATTTATTTATGAAACAAATTAAGCTTAAAATGAACGAAATATTGGGTAGGTAACCACTATATATATGTAGTCGTAGAAGTGTTCAACATTAAAAAAGATCTTCCATTAATAAAAGCAAATCCATTTTGGGTACTTAGCATTAATTACTTTTTTTTTTTTTTTTGAAAACCACTTAGCATTAATTACTTCATGATCTCCTGAGATTATATAACTTGTCCATATATGAAATTATAGAAATTTGTTTTTTACCTTAAGTAGAAGTTGTAATTGTACATTTGTACACGTTTAGTGTTTCATTCACTATCAAATAATCGTGAATCGAAACAACCTTGAAAAACTATGGTTGTGTAATTAGTTACGACCCCAATATGCCCAACCCGATAGTAGGGTTGGAACACATGCCACGTGGGTTCGAGTTACGTTTGGATTTATGGAGAAGCCAAGCTACAATCTAAATAAAGGAAAAGATAAATGGCTGAAAAGTGGAGTAGAGACCAACAAGGCTATATACCCAAAGTCCCAAGCTACATAGAACCGTGTAGTATAAGGGTGAGACGCGGTGTTTAGCACACGACCATGTTGGTTATAATTACACGGTCGGGTATCCTGTGCTGCGAAGTCTTCAGTAATGTTTCAGCATTTGACTTAATGTATTTTCCGTATTCTAGTTTGTTTAGAATTCATGATTTCATGGATGTCTTGGCATCACAAATGAGTTACTATCATCTAAGATTCTTTTTCTAAAAATCGAAAGTTGAGATTAAATAGTGGCAATCTTTACTTCATGATCTTAGAGTATTTGTTGGTTGTTGACCTGCGAATATGTGATTCTGTGAAGGTCTTTTTAGAGTTCCTATTTTCTCTCATACATGTGTAGTCAAGGTTACATGAACTTGTAACATACTTTTTTGTGTTTATAGAACGTCGAAGATGAGTACATACTTCGTATATATATTGGCTTAGTTTGTGTGCAGAAATAGCTTAGCCATTTGGGCCTATCCAAAGAAGCCCATCAATGCCAGTCCACAGTCTGATCCGTATCAAAGTCCAGCCCATTTGGCATATGTTAGCTAAGTACGTCTGTAAGTGTGCACCAAGTGCATGCACATTAAAATTAATTTTTTAACAAGTGCACACAAATTTTTTTTAATCAACGTTTCTATTAATTGCAAGTACTATCTCATATTATCACGTGAGCATTTACATCATTTTTCTCGATCTCTCTTTTCATCACACTACGTTCATTTAAAGTAGGTGTTGCCGTTAGTTTATGGGAAAGGCATTGGGTAATGGACTGTTATAATAAGAACTAACAATAAAATAAAACTAAATGACCATTTGAATCACATAAAATTGACTAGCGAAGACAATATCAATTTCTCCATCTGTTTTTAAATACTTGTTTCACTTTTTATTTCCGGTCGTTTTTAAATACTTGTTTCATTTCCTTATTTGAAAAGTTTTTACAATATTTAATTCATTTTTCTCATCTAGTGGACCTAACATCAACCATATTTTATTAATTTCATATTCTCTCTCCTCCAATTATCTCAACTAGTTTTGTTTTTTACCATTTTTTATTCTTCCACTAACCCCATTACCTCTATATTTTATTACTTTATCTAATTTCTCCTAAAACTCCGTGCATGAAGAAATAGAACAAGTATTTAAAAATGAAGGGAGTATATAAATTACTCCATATCACATAATTAAACGGACTAACAAAGACCGTCACATGATTAAATTGACTAGCAAAGACAATATCACATAAATTGACCGGATTGAATTATTCACAATACCGGATTGAGTACAATGATCAACAAATTATGATAATTGAAGTTTATTTGAAAGGTGCATGGAAAAACATAATAATCAAAGAGCTCTAATGCAAGTAAGTGAGCACAATAAATATCCTAGCTTAGCTTGGTACGTATTGTACAATTAATAGTAGGGGGGTAACTGGATATGAGATGCACAATCGTTACGTCCCGCAGGAATGAAAGGGCATTCAATAAGGTGCGTCCCGGTTTTGTCTGCACAAAATGAGACTTGCCAAATTTGGCTATGTCCTTGAGCATTGTGATTACACCTAACCCATGGGTGAAACCCGATGGATCGAGCTAGAGCCCTCTTGATGTCCTTAAGAGAGTAAAACTTGTTGCCCGGTGTAATACCGGCTTTTGCAAGGGCTTGGTAGATGTTGGCTTGCTTCTTGAGGTTCAAAGCGGCTTCCAAGTAAGGGATCTCTCCTAAAATTGATTTAGTGCATGTTCCGTGCTTGTTCCATTCATGCACCCAAAACTTCCTCCCGATTTGTGGGCATGTGAAGGATGGCCACGATTTTCGTAGCTCGTCCTGCAAGAATTTTATCTACATAGCAATATTGTATTAATTGATGATGCAGATTAATTAAGGCCTTGATCTCTTCAACTTATTGAAATAAGTATCAAATATATAATGGACGATCACAATAATTGAACACTATTAGGTTCAAACAATACAACACTAGTTATTAAAATAAGATATTATTTTGTAAGTATATATCGAACTGAATCTAACAAGATCTCTCATGATCGAACACATTTTTCCTATAGTATAAATGGTCAATAAACATGGTCAAAGGAATGTGTTAATAGTAAAAAAATTTAAACTTTTGCAATTAAAAAAGAACGAAGTAAACATGAGATCATACCCGACCAACATCATAGTTGTCGTCACCACAATTGTAGGCGAAGTTTCCATCACCAGAGTAAGGCCATAGCCCATCAATAGTAAAATCAGGACTTGGTTTCCCTGATGGAGGGTAGCAGCATTTTGTATCCGCTTGATTACAGTACGATCCTAGCCACTGTAAGAGACCAAAATCATATTGTTACTACATTTATGACTTTCACAAACTCTTACATTTTTATGTGGCCAGCCACATGATGTAGTCACTTTATATATATAGTTAACCTAGGGTAATTAATTGTGTAATGGGGGTTTAAGCGATGAATAAATAGGGTTATCTGGATAGATGAGGGTTACTCTAATGGAAAAAAGTGATTATTATTATAAACAAGTGCAGTTATTCTTTTAATGATTAAAACAAGAAAAAAGGGTTACTCAAATAGTCAAATGTACAAATGGGGTCACTCCTACTATTTTTGAAATTAATTGATGTTACATGGATAATGAATTTGGGTTACTAGTATAAATAAAATAAGGTTATCATAATGAATAAATGGGGCTACTTATATAAATGAATAAATATTACTTTTATTAACAAATGTTGTCACATGCACTATGTGACTAGTCACACATAAGACTTGTTGTACTATATAACGTTTAGGTTCGACGAATGACCTAGCATTTGTGAAAATCGAAATGAAAACAAGAAATAGTACCTGCTGCACCAAATAGAAGGCTTTTAGATTAGTAACGGTATTACTTCCAAGAGCTACAACCGCAAAACTAAGGATCAAGACGAGTTTTGCCAACAATGAGCTTCCTCTTTCGCCCATTGTTCTCTTTTGATCTCTTACAAGGTTGGGATTCTAATGGTTAGAAATACATCAGTAGATATAGTTCCATTATATAGTTATTTTGTTACGCGTTTAAAAATATGTTTATTTTTGTGTTGCATTAACTATCTTATAATATCTTATGAATATAAAGCTTATTATGATTGCTTGATTGAAAAGTGTAAATCAGTTACGATATTATAACATGGGAGTATTTAGTGTAACTGTGATCTGGGCGTATTATACAAATGAATAGCAAGATCCGATTTTAATGCAAGCAAGTTGTTTAGAAGGGAGGATGTTAATTATTAAGAATAAACTCACATGTAAGTTTGTCTTTCTTATCATTAATATGTGAATAATTTATTTAAATAAAAGTCGGTTGATTTTGTATATGATTAAACACTTATACAAGTATGAGCTAAAATATATGTTATTAGTTATCTAGTACTTGTACAAGCTAAGCAATTTGAGATGGATGCTCAACCATCTTGATACTAATATCAAGATCCGGCTATTAGGATTCATATTGCGTGTCTACTAGTTTAGTTAATGCGTTTGATTAATTGATTTCAACTTAAAACTTAACATTGGTGGAAATAGGCGATTCTAACCAATAAAAACGAATGAAATATGTACTCCCAATGAAATAATATTGGTTGAATTGTACCTCTTTTAATATCAATATAAAAGAAAATAAATTGAGCATAAGGATCTTATTAGGTTCATCTCAATATATTAAACTTCTTCTTTTTTATTTTTATTTTAATTGATTTTTTGTTTATAATTTTCACTTATACATGTAGTTAAATATATATATTGAAGATTGCGCAAATTAAAACTCAAGAGAGTTGAACTTTCAGAAACATATAATTATTTAATTTTATAAATACAATCATAAATAAATAAAAAAAAAAGGGCACAAAAAGATATTTGGAGTTCTATTAAATGTAAACACTGTCTAGAATTTTAAGATTACTGCAAAATTGTCAACCCTACCTTACCCTTTGAAGTTCCTTAATTATGACTCTGAAGTATATGTTACCATTTTTGAGTCAACAGACATAGGAATGGCGTCATGGATACCTTTTAAACACATGAGATCGAGTGTGAGTTGGGAAAGGATCATTGGCATTGGTCAACTTGCCACAAAAAATGAGAAGGTAATTACTTTATCATGATTACAATTGTGGATGAATGAAAGTAAGGACTGGATATATGTGTTTTTGGTATGCTTGCTTGTTTAAATATGGAACTAATTTAATCTTGAATTGCTCTACATCATTTTTCACAATCTCTCTTCTCATCATATGGTCTTTAAATCATTAAAATGTAGGTGTTGTCATTTATAATGTTAAATGGCCGAGTTCAGCGACCACATAATCAAATAAATCCTTACATGCAGAGCATTAGCATGGGCGCAAACCTAAACGTAAAAAACGAGGTAGTGCTTGAAAAGAGGTACTCTACGCTCCCAACCCTAAGGCTTGCGCGGCTTTGGACCCTGCACGCGACATTGAGGATTAAGCGCATCATTCGTTATTTTTTCAATTAATTATGGGACCAATTTTTGAATGTGCAAAGTTATTATCATGATTGACATTTTTAGCCCCCGCTTTTAAGGGGAAATCGACAAGTATTTATCATTGACTACTATATGATCTATGTTAACTCAAATGGAACACACAAGAGGGGGGTGAATTGTGTAGGTACTAATGTTCCTAAATTTTGTGGAAATTAAAAACGTAGAACGAAATAAAGAGATGTAAAGTGATTTTTACTTAGAAACTCTTTGTGCCCAACAAGGAGAAAAACCACGACTACTTGGGATTTTCGAACACGACTTCACTAAATAGGGCAACTACTCCGTTACAACTTATAAGAAACTCGACAAAACTTAAGTTCCAATAAGAACCTAAGCCAACCCCAAATGCTCACTCTAGCTTCTACTCTGAAGCCTACACCCAAGACTTATCACTAAGCCTTTACAAGGATCACTCAACCCTTTCCCAAATTACAACTCAGTAATTTGAACTCTACGTGTTTAGATAATCTTACTAGTTGGAACAAAGGAATACTCTCACTGATACAAATATATTTTTGTTACTCAAATATTGTACGATTGTCAGGTGCCTTAAAACTGAAACTCAACTCCCTTTTTATACTGATTCAACATCCCAACCACCTTCCCCACATTCTCCACTACTTGAGGTGGTGTTCCTAAAAATTAGGAACTAACTCAAGCAACAGAGAGAAGTCAGGAAGAGTCGTTCATAGAACGTGGGTAGAGAGTTTGAATAATTCTTTTTCTTGGAGAGTAATTAAAGGAATCAATTAAAATCTTTTTACATAAAAGATATTTATTTTTTTATTTTTTTTAAACAAGTCAATTCATTAATAAAAAGCCATCTGACATCTACAAATGAAATCTAAATTAACAAATACATAAAATTGAATCAAATTAGGATTTCCTTCATCAAAGTTACGGTCGTTGAAAAGATCTTGCACTGTGGTACATCTCTCGCACACATCGCTGGAATATGCAGCCTTTTCGGAGAGACGCTCTAACGATTTGTTGTAATCGTAAAGATGATTCTCATCTGATTCGCTTGAACACATTTGAAAACCTAACAACCGTTGCTATCCCGAACAAATCTTTACCAAAGATCTGACAATTGGGCAAAAGATGATTACCTTTTTGATAAACCCTAACACACAAACAAACCCTAAACATAAGCAAATAACTAAACTAACAAAAACTCACGACTCCACCATAGGGAGACGGACGAATATTTATAGTTTTGTGTAGATTTATTGAAACCTAAATCGCAAAACTAAATAAAATTAAGGGAAAAGGGTCCGAAATAGTCTAATTTCCGAAGAAATTAGACTATTTTTGGCCTAAACGACCAAGATTTTGGAGAAACCCTAGAAGAGAGGGGGAGAGAAGAGGAGACTCACTTGTCAATTCAGAAAAGATATTTATTTTGTTAAAAAGAAAAATTCTAAAAATTGTATTTTACAAAAAAATATCTTGTTATAATTTTAACCAAACCAAAAATAAGATAAAATAAAATCCATTTTATAAAACTGATCGTTTCAATTTTATTTCCAATTGACTCTCATATTCCTTATGTTCCAACCAATCAACAATCTAAGAATAAAGTAAACATAATTAAAAGGATTGGATCACACAAATTAACTAGCTAAGATGATTCGATATCACTAACTCACTACATTGACCAGATTAAACTATTCACAATACTAGATTGAGTACAATAAAGATCAGCAAATATGATAATAGATGTTTATTTAAAAGGTGCAAGGAAAAACGTAATCATAAAGTTAAAAATACAAGTAAAGGAGCTCAATAAATATTCTAGCTTAGTACTAAACTATTGGTAATATATAGGGTACTGGATTTGAGATTCACAATCGTCAACTCCGGAAGGAATGTAAGGGCATTCGACGAGGTTTTTCCCAGTTATATCAGCGCAAAATGTGACTTGCCAAATCTGGTCATGTCCTTGAGCATTTTTGTTACACCTAACCCATGGATTAAACCCGATAGATCGAGCTAGAACCTTCTTAATAACATCTAGAGAGTAAAACTTGTTGCCTGGTGTAATACCGGCTTTCGCTAGGGCTTGGTAGATGTTGGCCTTGTTCTTGAGGTTCAAAGCGGCTTGCAAGTAAGGGATCTCACCTAGGATTGATTTAGTGCATGTTCCGTGCTTGTTCCATTCATGCACCCAAAACTTCCTTCCGATTTGTGGGCATGTGAAGGATGGCCACGATTTTCGTAGCTCATCCTGCAAGAATTTTATCTGCATATATGGAGTACTGTATTAGTGACATGGATTAAGGTCTTGGTCTCTTCAACTTATATAAATGTCACATTTATACAATGGATCTACACTGATGAAATATTTAGTTTCAAATAGTAAATCTACAACACTAGTGATTAAACATAAAAGATTAAAATGAGTACTTAGTAATTACTTAAAGTCAATACAAAGTTAAGCTGAAATTGTAGCGATATATCAAAACCAATCTTATCACATAGCATGGTCTAACAAAAGGTTGTGTACTATAAATATTTCCTTTTGTCCATTTCTAATATTGTAAAATCTAGAGTTTTACGATTACGATTACACATTCTATATCATTAATATACTCCGTATTTAGTTATCTTTTTATAAAAAATATATATAGTACTTGATTATAGTATTATAATTTATTAATTTATTAGTATGTATCAAGATAAATCTAATAAGATCGATCTCATGTGACTATAATTATTTAACGTATAAAACGTTATTGATGATGGTTGAAGCAATGTTTTAATAATGAAAATTACAAAAAATTTGATTCAAAATACACTGAATATGTGTTCATACCCGACCAACGTCATAGTTGTCGTTGCCACAATTGTAGGCGAAATTTCCATCACCAGAGTAAGGCCATAGTCCATCAATAGTAAAATCCGGACTAGGTTTCCCTGATGGAGGGTAGCAACATTTTGTTCCCGCTTGATTACAGTATGATCCCAACCACTGCAAAAAATAAACCAAATTCATATGGCTACTACATTTATTACTTTTAGGTTCGATGAATTACCCTACTAGACCGAACCCTATTTAAAAACTATACAAGTAGTAGAAATCGAAATGAAAACAATCTAAGTTAAAGTACCTTCTTTCAAAAAAAAACAAAAGATCTAAGTTGAAGTACCTGCTGCACCAAATAGAAGGCTTTTAGATTAGTGACGGTATTACTTCCAAGAGCTACAACTACAAAACTAAGGATCAAGATGAGTTTCGCCAACAATGAACTTCCTCTTTCGCCCATTTTGTCTCTCTTAAAGATCGAGTTGAGATGGTTGTGGTTGGAAAAACATCAGTAGATATAGTTACATTATATAGTATCCCTTTACCGGTTAATTAGAATTATGTTAATTTTTTGTTGCATGTAATATCTTATAATATCTTACGAATCTTAAACTTAATTATGAGTGCTTGATTCAAGTGAATAAATCAGTGAAAATTTTATATAACATGGTGTATTAATTGTGACTGTGATCCTACATATAGATTGTAAGATCCGATTTTAATGCAAGCTGTTTAGATGGGATGAGGTTTTTTAAGAATAAAATCACATGCATGTAAGTTTGTCTTTACATTAATATGTGAGTGATTTTGAGATAAAAGTCGGTTGAACTTGTATATGATTAACACTTGTGTAACTTCTTTATATGCTACTTAATTGTATTAATGATTCATCTAGTATCATCCAATATGAAATCGATGCTTAACAATCTCCTTAAATATGTGTGTCAATCAATTTAGTTAATGTGTTTGAATAATTAGTTTTGATTGTCTTAAAGTGGTGGGTGTATGTGATTATATGCTTATACCAATCAATAAAGATGTATATGACACGAAGTATATGATAAAGTGTAATTACCAATCATATGACTATAACAACCACCAACAATAAGTTTTTAGACCTTTTGAGGAAGTTAGTCCATTAACATGATATTAGAGTCAGGGGTGACAATGATGTTATGAGTTCAAATCTCAACATATCCTACTCTGATCTAACTATTAGTCAACTTACGATACAAATTGAAAAGGCGATCATATAAGGATTTGCAATCAATGGGGATTGGTTGTACGCTCTTTTCTTTTATTAGTAGCTTTCACTCTATGGGGATGATGATGAATTGATGATTATTGTTTTGTACTTTTAATTTTGTTTAATTGATTTCTTCTATGGGTCTTAATAAAAGCTCTTGTGTCTTTTTCAACTCATTAATATGTATGCCAAAAATTATACTACCTTCATTCAAGTTTTTTGCAATTTGGGGTATTATTTATGAGATATAAAATATTCCAAAATTGCAAAAAATATGAAATGGAGGTAGTATGTTTTTTATCCATCCGTTCGTTTCCAAATTTAAATTCAATGGAAAAGGTAAAATTTAGCATTGCCTAAAGCATGTTCATAGGCAAATGCTTGAATTTCCAAATTGACAAGTTCATGTTAAGAAGTTGTAGTTTTGTTTAATTTGTAATTTGTACTCCGTAATACTTGAAACAATTGAGAAAGACTCCTTTAAATAATTTAGCGAACTTATTTTTAAAAAGAAAACAATGACCAAAGACGATGTAACGGTCCTATGTCGTATTCAATGAGGAAAGACTTTGGGCATTAAAAATGACCATGTTTCGGACTTTCGGTCCTCTATAGTCAACATGTTTGCGTGGGTTTCTAATTGCTATTCGAAATAAATAATAAATGGTACTGAAAATAATAACGATAATTAATGATATAAAAAAGGTAATTATACAATGACAATATGTCATAATCCTGGTGGACCTAGACTCCTGGATTCCGGGAGATTTATTTTTAAAATTATTTTTGAACTCAATCTGAATTTAAGCTTTAATTGGGCATTTACGTTAGTTAATCCTCATATACGATTGCTTTACGTTCTTGTTAGACTTTTTAATGTATGAGACATACTGAGCCCAAAGCCCCTCAATCTACTTTAGCTAAGAGCAAATTTTAAATTTGATCCTATTACAGTATTAATAGCTCAATCATCAAAACAAAGTTTGCCTCAAAATCTATGTGGTACTTTCCCATCATTAACTATTCCAAAACACTTATTGGCTAAGCGCGACACGGTGTTATGTCGTGTCATGTGCACATATTAGTTCACATTGTTTTCTCACAAAAAATGTTAGCACCTGTTGGGTGTGGTCCAAATTTATTTAGCCCAAATCATGATTGGTCTTGATCAAGATTAATTACGTTCATTTTAGAAGAGATTAATGTTAAGTATGACTGTATGACAGATTGACGGTGCAATAACACAATTTCTCTGGTAAATCCACCTAAAGAAATCTAGAAATTTCTGGATGTTGTTAAATGTCGCTCGCATTTTACTAGGCGTCACTCGCATTTTTTCCATGAAATTTCGTATTTACCCCTCGTATATAAATACTCACGATACTTACAACACATTTCACGCTCATGCTTTCTCTCTCTAAAAATCACTCCTAAATTCTAAAAATCAGAAATTTGAAAAAAAAATCTGAAAATCAAAAAAAAAAAAAAAAAAGAAAATTCAAAACACAAACACCCACAACCCACCACCAATCCAAGGAGGGTAGAAGAAATCCGACGATGGCGGACTCGCGGCGAATCAGGGTGACTTACGGTGGTCGTGGCGGTGGCAGTGGAGTCGGCGAACAGGTAATTACACAAATTAAAAAGTTTAAATTGGACAAAAAAAAAGTTTCGGAATTTTGGTACATCCGCCTGAAATTTCCGGATGTCTCATGGGGGATCTGGAAATTTCAGGCGGATCCTCCTTGTTTCATCCGTCTAAATTTTCCGCATGTACCTAGGAGGATCCGCCTGAAATTTTCGGATCCTCCTTGGTACATCCAGAAATTCTAGGCGGATATACCAATTATCCAGTTTTTTTTTTTTTTCCGGAAATATTATTATTATTATTATTATTATTATTATTATTATTATTATTAATGTTATTATTATTAGTATTACTATTATTATTATCATTGTTGTTATTATTATGTTGTTATTGTTATTAGTATAATTATCATTATTATTATTGTTATTGTTATTAGTATTACTATTATTATTATAATTGTTGTTGTTATTATTATCATTGTTATTGTTATTAGTATTATTATCATTATTATTATTGTTATTGTTATTAGTATTATTATTAGTATTATTATTGTTATTGTTATTGTTATTGTTATTGTTATTGTTGTTGTTATTATTGTTGTTGTTGTTGTTGTTGTTGTTGTTGTTGTTGTTGTTGTTGTTGTTGTTGTTGTTGTTGTTGCTAACATTATTATTATTATTATTATTATTATTATTATTATTATTATTATTATTATTATTGGTAGTTGTTATTATTATTATTGTTGTTAGTTGTTGTTATTATTATTGTTGTTGTTATTATTATTATTGTTGTTAGTTGTTATTATTATTATTATTATTATTATTATTATTATTATTATTATTATTATTATTATTATTATAATAGTAATTATTATTGATATTTGATTTTGTACTTATTTAATGTAGATTGAGGGTTCGGGTGCTCGTCATGCTATATCAAGACGTTTGAATGCGTCTGTTAGGAGAGAGTCGGGTCGTTCGGTAGCTATGGGGGCACCGTTACATCATGAGCACCAATATGGGTCTCATGATACTTGGTCGAGAGAGCATCAGTCACAAGGGAGCCTCCCCATGTACTCGTCGGGTGGAGTGCCTAAATCTGACGATGAGGACGAAGAGCGGGCAAGTCATGCTGATCGAGATGAAGAGTATGACCCTCAAAGATTATCATGCGGTATATAAGGGTCAGCATGGAAGATTTTCTAGTAGTAGTCAAGCGAGTCAACCTTCTACCAGCTCAGCAGAGACATGGTTAGTCCAGCAGCCGATGCCAGGTGGTCTTGAGGATGGTACTGTCATCCCTAGTTTCAGTGGTCACGTGGCATCATATATATGGGGCGGGCAGGAGCGTAATGTTTTGCGCTGTTTGAGCAGGACACATTTGTGTTCTGAATTGGTGAACTGGCGAGGTCGTCTTGCACAGGAGCACTTGGATTGATGGCAGTGGTCTGTCTCACTTACCTGGGATCAAGTTTAGGTGTTTTGACTGGCCGTTGATTTCTGCTTTTGTTGAGAGATGGCAGCCAGATACGAACACGTTCCATATGCCATTTGGAGAGATCACGGTCATGCTGCAAGATGTGTACCATATTCTTGGGCTTCGGGTTGATGGTTCCATGGTTTCCACTATTCCTAGCACGGACGTCATACGGGACGCGTGCTCGGTTACCATGGATATGACTGCGGAAGAGTTGAATGAGAAGTGCGGTACTAAAACCATTTGGCAGGATAGTGGGGTGTTGACCGAGAGGATTTTGGATACGACTTTGGAGGTGCAGAGGCCCTTCAGTGTCCTTTATAGTGCCTACATGTGGTTAGTACTAGGCGGAGCACTGTTTTTGGACAAGAGTGGTAACCGCACTCATCCTTCCTTCCTCCACGAGCTTGTTGTTGATGATCTCCCGATCAATGAGTACTCTTGGGGTTCAGCTACTCTAGTCTATCTGTATTGGCAATTGGGTACGGCATCGCGAAAAGATGCTGATTCGATCGCTGGTTGTCTCACGCTTCTGCAAGCGTGGATCTACGAGTACTTTCCATGTTTTCGGCCTCAGTAGGGTACCTTGATGAGGGAGCTTAGTATTCCTTGTGCGGCTGCGTGGGATGTTGGACCGGGGTGCCCTAACAAGAGCATGGAGCGCCTCCTCGGTTTTCGTGCTAGATTGGATCAGCTGACGGACCTTGAGGTTAACTGGCTCCTGTACGGAGTTGATCCTGCACGACACATGCCACCCACTCTATTTATTGGCTGCATCTAGTACCGTAGCATCATTGAGCCATACATGCCTAATCGAGTGGTTCGACAACTTGAATTCGTCCAGGATATTCCAAGGACCATTATCAGGCTTGAGAAGGCCAAGAGACCGACGAACTTGAAGATGTATCGGGTAGACTTTCCGACCAGATGACATATGTGATGTGGACTCGGTTTGTCCCTGGTTCATCTTCCAGTGTTGTTTTAGGTGCCCTCACTAGACTTGGTGGTCGAGCTCCTACGGTTGCTCCTGATTACATGCAATGGTTGTACAGATTTTCTCATCCTCATCTATCTCCTGAGGGGTCATCAGCTTAGAGTAGCAGTCTACCTGAGAGGACTAACACGGATTACGTAAGTAATTGTGTTTTAGTATACTATTAATACGACTTCCAAAAATTGTAATTTCTATAAATGTTGTTTTCTTATTTGCAGTGGATGGGTCGGTCCATGGAGTTTATCAACAGAGCACTAGAGGAGTATCTCAACATGTCGCGTGGAACAAGGGCAATGGTTGAGCAGCTCCGAGATGACTAGAAGGCGATGATGGGGTTGTGAATTACTTGTCTTTCAGTTTTATATTACTTGTCCTCATTTGTTTTATATTACTTTGTATTCGGCATGTAATATAAGAACTGATAACTTTCATATTTGGTTTTGTTGGAACTTTGTTTAATCTCTTTTATTATTTTATATTACATAGTTACAATTGTACAACATCAGTGAAAGTACATAGATGAGTTCACTACCTAATTAATGCATCCCACATGTTCCTTCTAACTTCATACTGTTGATCTCATCCACCAATACTGGGCTCGTGGTGCTCGATCCACCAACCTGCAATCGTGGGAAGTGGTGAATCTTGTGCAAGATCAAGACGGATGAAATATGACCCACCAACTGTACTGATCACGAACTCTCGAGCGGGTGCCCTAACCGTGTTTCGTGCCCGCAACGGTAACACCGTGAGGCATGGGTAGTAGCAGGTCGATACGGTGCCTACACTGAGAATAATGACCCGTGCATTGAACCAAGTAGCAATAGGAAATAAATCCTAAATTGCAACCATCCAATGCCATGAATCAATCGCCCTACCATCCTATCGAATACGTTCTACATTCATCCAAACCCTTCCAATCCCGTAAATCCTTTCATACAATGCTGGGTGAGCGGCGACCTGGTTTGCTATTGTTTCCCGAGCGTGAAATCATTGCCCTTGATCACCGAAGAAGAAGTCAGCCACACAACGAAAG
Organism: Chenopodium quinoa; assembly: GCF_001683475.1. NCBI lineage: Eukaryota > Viridiplantae > Streptophyta > Magnoliopsida > Caryophyllales > Amaranthaceae > Chenopodium > Chenopodium quinoa. Next base: position 8,233,256 of record NW_018742418.1, on the reverse strand, counting down.
CCACAGTTTCCATTACCAATGACATCCTTCTATGTCGTGAAGTAAGGCAACATCGGTCCTGGAAGCAAGTGCACATACCTGCATTGACTGATGTCACATTGATCTTCTGCACGATATAAATGTTCATTTATTAGTACGCCACAAGCTGAATACGTGTAATTCACAAGTGCAAATATACTGACTTACCTGAGGTCGCTCCTGTTTGTTGGGTACCACGTTGAGTGTTTCGACGGTTGACATGTTCGAAATAACAAGGATCACGTCTTGTATCATTGTTCCTTCGTCGACCTCAAACGTTGTGGTTTACTTGCGGTTCTTCAAGGTTTGAATGATCCGGATGCAGCTCCTCCTCAATGATGCGAGATACATTTCGAAGTACAGCAGGATCACTACCAATGACCTCATCAACTAGGGAACGAAAATGTGCAGCTTCCTCGGTCGAGTCGTTAACGAACACCGATTCATTAACACCATCACCAATAACCAAGGTCTTCCAGAATGGATGAATTTGTCTGATATACAAGCCTGACTATGCAACTAGCGAATCATGTATCTGGCAAGCACATGGCAAACCGTGGGTCACACGCATTGCACATCCACAACGCTCGTACACCTGGTAACTCAACTCCCTTATCCTTCTCGTCTCATCATCGAGAACTTTCAAACAATGCTGAGAGACCTTGCCGTTTATACGTAACAGTGGCAATTGTCTATACTTCTCACCAATATTCGACCTTGATGCCTCCAAACCATTACGAATTGCAATGATCTGATTACCAATATGGCAATGTACTCGAGCCCATACGGTATCCAAAGAACCTGCCGTTGATTCAAATTATAAAAAAACGTTACGATTTATAATTAAAACAACAAAGACGAAGTAAATACAACAAGTATAACATTATAACAACGAACCTGTCGATGATTCAAACCACGCCTTTACAGCTGAATGTTGGCTCTCAACTCTGCAAGTACTCGTGTTACCCAAGTGAAGAACTTGGTTCGTCCAAAATGTCACAATTTTGGTTTTATGACAAAGCCATGTTCTCTCAACGTAACTAATCACTGTCGGATAACTTGCCCACCGAGATTTCATTGTATCTACAACAACTTTATAATCCGCCTCGGTTGCAGCATCCATGATACGTTTCCATTTGCCATTTTTGAAACTCGCACCGATCCTCTTGTTTTTGAACATATAAATCACCCTAGCCTCCACATCTTTGTTGATGTGCCATCGAAACAGTAAATGCGACTTCCCTGGAAACACTTCTCTCAATGCCGCACAGAGGCCAAGCTCTTAGTCTGTCAAAAATATCGACGGTTCTCTATCATACCCAATCAACTCCCTTAATCTCTACAACATCCCCCGATAGCTTGTCGTGCACTCGTTGCGCATGAACACATAACTGACGAGGAAATTCTGATTTGTCAGTGTCACACCTACTTTCTCAAAGAACGGCATCCCGTATCGGTTGGTCTTGTATGTCGAATCCATACCGATCACATGTGGGTACGTGCGTAGTATGTTTACCGTGACTGGGTGCACCATAAATGTATGTTGTAGAACGCCGAGGTCATCGGCCATGACCTAGTAAATATACAATTCTGTCTCGCCAAATGAAGAAATTGTTGAACAACTCCTCTACCATCAGACATCTCCGTTCTTAAGTCATTCCGGCAGTTGTAAATGTGTCTGATGTTTGGATGATCATCAGGAAATTTCTTTGCAATAGTTTCCATGATGTTACGCGGTGCAACCTTGGACTTTCTCATGTCACACACAACCTTCTTTGCATCCGGGCTCAAGCCACTGATTTTACGATGACCCTCCTGATACACAATCATTGGATGGTTATGGGTCCCAGTTGCATCATTTTTTGCCCGGATCTTCCAACTGTCTGTGATAAACTCATAATATATCTGATCTTGATGTAGAAAGGACAACCATTAGCTTTGGTTTTTGTGTCCTTCCGAATTGCGTTCTCAAGATCTCTCGGCTTGCTCTTTCGTCCCTGATCACATCTCAAATATTGATATGGTCGACCATCTCTGATTTTGTTGTAAGACGATTTAACCAAAATAACTCCTAGATTTACGGCAACAACATCCGCCCATTTAACTGCACCATTAAACGTTGGAAAAAACGTGTCCGTGACAAAATTCGTACTATAATTCACACCGTCACCGCCGTCTTCAAACTCCGAATCCTATAAAAAATAAAAGAAAACACACAAAATACTCAATATTATTATTTTAATTATAATATTAATAATAATATTTATTAAACAATAATAATAATAATAATAATAATAATAATAATAATAATTATTATTATTATAATAATAATAATAATAATAATAATAATAATAATAATATCACAACATTAACCAATATCATAATATTAACTAATATTAACTAATATTAATTAACATCAACTAGCACTAACATTAACTAATATCACAATAATAACTAAAATTAACTAACACTAACATTAACTACTATCACAACATTAACTAATATTAACTAACATTAACATAAACTAATATTAAAAAAAATAACTAATAATAACAATAACAATAACAATAAAAATAATAATAACAATTACAAACCACATATTTTGCGCAACATACTAATTAACAACAACAACAACAACAACAACAACAACAATAATAATAATAATAATAATAATAATAATAATAATAATAATAATAATACAAAACAACAACAACAACAACAACAACAATAATAATAATAATAATAATAATAATAATAATAATAATAATAATAATACAAAACAACAACAACAACAACAATAATAATAATAATAATAATAATAACAATAACAATAACAATAATAATAATAATAACACTAATAATAAGAATAATAATAATACTAATAATCAATCAAATAAAAAAAAAATTCCTAAAAAATGGACTTCCGCCCAGAAAATCCGGATCCATGGAGGATTAGGATTTTCTGGGCGGAAGTCTCCTTTTCAGAAAAAAAAAATAATAAAAATTCTACGACTTACAGATTCTTCCGACGATGCCTCCGGTGTACGATTAATGTCCTCGTTCATTGTCCAAAATCCGTCGGTAATGCTTAATAATTTTTTTAAAAAAAAAAATTACATTTTTGGTGGTGGGCTCGGGAATTTTTTAAAGCAAGTGATGGGTCAAAGTGCTCGGGAATAATATTAAAATCCTTGGGAATTTTTGTACCTAAGTGGTGGATCGGAGCCTTATATTAGCCCAAATTTAGAAAAGGGTAAAATGATCATTTCATCTCAAAATGAGAGCGAGACCTGGTAAATTAGGAGCGACGTTTATCAATTCACAAATTTCTTTATTGCAAAATGCGGCATGTGATAATATGGAATTCTTTACATTCTTTTTAATCCACCGTCATTTACAACTATATATATAGAGTTGGTCATTTCATTGGTGATACACACAAGAGAAGCTATAGGTACACTATGCATAATTTAATGTATCAGATACTTACCGTCATTTACAACTATATATATGCTTAGATAGTAGGGTTATAGGTACACTATGCATAATTTAATGTATCACATACTTAGCACCTTAACCAAAATCACATACACATACTTCGAACTTTCACAAAAATTCCAAATCATTCACTCAACTTACAAATGTTGCAAATATGAACTGGCTAGGTGCCTGGAGGTTACATTTTCCGTATTAATCTTTGAGAATAAGAATTTCTTTTTTTCTTTTTTTTTTGGTAATAAAAATTAATACATCACTATTCTATCCACGAAAAAAAAAAAACCTATAACCCAAAAATATCTCTTCTAATACTGGATTACATATTTAGCATTTAAAAAAAAAAAAATCATTACACTGTATATTTAGTTAAAGTTTAGTACCTTTTTTTTTTTGTTAACCGGTTAGAGCAGGTTGCAACTTGTTTGAGTACCCTATTTTCAATTTTTGAAATTTGAATAAGTCATTTACAACTTTTGTGAAAGTTCGAATATAGTATGGTAGAGGGGGGTGTACCTTGTGCATAGTACACCTGAAAGTACATAAGATATAAATAAAAGAACATTGAGACAAATTTAATGTTCTTTTATTTTTATGTAATGTTCTGTTTTTTTTTTTTTTTTTTTTTTTGAAAAAATTTATATGTAATGTTTTTTATTTTGTATATAATGTTCATTTCACCCTTTCATTTTCTCTCTCTTTGATACTCTCTTTCCTCTCCCTCTAACTTCTTCTTTCATTTTATTTTTGATTTTTATAGCTTTTATGTGCTTAATTCATCATTCACAAACACATTTTTACTAGATTTTACACTATAAAATCCAAATTTTACAACCAAATTTTCGGATTTTTCGATTTGAGAATTTTGGGTATTTTTGTTTTGGCTAAAGAACTTGCAATTGAGTGTTCTACTTGCTTGATTTCCACTATTAATTTACTTTACAAGCAAGGGTTTTCTACTCATTTGAGGTATGATTTCTCTTTCTTTGTTCTACTTCATGAATATAAAACCCCTCTTTGCTTGTTATTTTTACCTATATTTTGTGTTTTGTGATAATGTTTGTTGCACATATGAAGCTTTATTATCATGAAATTACATGATTGTTTGAATTTTTGGCACTATCATTGTAGTTCATCATCTTCTTCCATGGGTTTGGGTAGAAGCATTGTTGTTGTTCATCGTCTTCTTATTTTATATGTAATGTTCTTTTTTAGGAAACATAATGTTCTTTTATTTATATGTAATGTTCTTTTATTTACAAGTTATGTTCTTTTATTATATGTAATATTCTTTATTTTATATGTAACGTTCTTTTTGATGTACTCTATGTTCGTTTATAATGTACAATAAATTATTATAACTATGATTTTCTTATTTATAGGTAATGTTCTTTTATTTATATGTACAGCTCTTTTATTTATAGCTAATGTTCTTTTATTTATAGGTAATGTTATTTTATTCATACGGTAATGTTCTTCCGCGCATGGTACACCCCCCTATACGAAACAATTATTGTGACTTTTATGTTAACTTTGCATATATATATATACATTGTAATACCTCTTATTGTTAAAGTATTCTATAAATTAAATTAAGTTTTTACAAAATATACATCTTAGGAAAGAATAATTATTTTTCAAATTAAACAGGGGCAAATATATTTAATCATGGTTAATTTTTGAAAAGTTATAAATAAAAGAATTTCTTAAATCTTTTTAAACCAGGATAAAGAATAATAATATTGATAATGGGTTTTTAATAAACCTATAAACACCCAACATTATCAAACAAGTCCAAAAACTTTACTACAAAGAAAACGTGATTTTACCGACTACTAAAAACACTTGGAAAATTATTTGCCAATAACTAACCGTTTGTAAAATATCTTGGATAGATTTGATCAGTAAAGTTTGGCCCAACCCATTTTTCTGGATAATTTGTAAATGTTTAGCCCAATTTCCTTACATATTAATATTTGGAGTAGGGTTGTCAATGGCTCAAATTTCCCTAAAAAAAATACTGAATCGCTATTCGTCGTTCGCAAATTACTGGGTGACGTTCACATTTTTAATTGAAATGACTTTTTTGCCCTTGTGGGTATTTTATCTATTTAAAGGTCCACCATAGGTAAATTTAGTTACCGACAACATTAAACATTACCGAGCCCACCACTTGTGTTAAAAAAATCCCGAGCATTAAAAAATCCCAATTCCACCATTGTACGGTAATCCCGAGGAATTTAAAAATCCCGGGGCAGAAAAGAAAAGTGTACGAAGTGGTGTTTTACGATGGACGACGACAACGTTCACACGCCGGAGGATTCGACGGAAGAATCTGTAAGTATTTCGGAAATTTTTTTTTTTTTTTTTGTAAATGGACATCCGCCTTTTATTACCGGAAACCTGAGGGAGATCTGCCCAAAATTTCCAGATGTTGAGAGAAACATCCGGAAATTTCATCCGGATGGGTACATCTGCCTGAAATTTCCGGATGTATGTGGGGACATCCGGAAATTTTGGGCGGATGTACCCCAGGTTTCCGGAAAAAAAAAGGCGGATGTCCCTATTATTTTTGTTTTTTTTACGTAATTGTTATTGTTATTATTATTATTATTATGGTTATTAATATTAGTTTTGTTAATTTTGTAAATTTTTGTTATGATTATGATTATTATTAATATTATTACTACTATTATTATTACTATTGTTGTTATTATTATTATATTAGTTATTATATGTTAATGTTATTATTAGTATTATTATTGTTATTGTTATTATTATTATCATTAGTATTATTATTGTTATTATTATTATCATTAGTATTATTATTGTTATTGTTATTGTTATTGTTATTGTTATTGTTATTGTTATTATTATTATTATTATTATTATTATTGTTATTTTTATTATTATTATGATTATTTTTATTATTATTGTTATTATTATTGTTAAATTTAAAATACTAATCCTTGCGTGTTTTATTTGTTTGTGTTGTTATTTTGATAGGATTCGGAGGTTGAAGACGACGGTGACGTTGTGAATTACAGTGCACATTTTGTGACAGACACGGTTTTTCTAACGTTTGACGATGCAGTTACATGGGCGGATGCTGTTGCAATTAATCTGGGATTTATTTTGGTGAAATCGTCTATCAACAAACAGAGGGATGGTCGACCAGTTCGATATTTAAGATGTGACCGGGGACGCAGGAGTAAGCCGAGAGATCTTGAGAACGCAATTCGGAAGGACACTAAAACCAAGGGCGTTGGTTGTCCTTTCTACATCAAGATATTTTACGAGTTCGTCACCAATACTTGGTTTATCCGGGAGAAAGATGATGTAACTGGGACCCACAACCATCCAATGGTTGCGTATCCAGAGGGTCATTGTAAAATTAGTGGGTTGAGCCCGAATGCGAAGCAGGTTGTGCGTGACATGACGAAGTCTAAGGTTGCACCGCGTAACATCATGGCGACTATTGCGGAGCAATTTCCTGTTGATCATCCAAACATCAGACACATCTACAACTGCCGGAATGACTTCAGAGAGGAGATGTCTGATGGGAGAGGAGTTGTTCAGCAATTTCTACATTTGGCGAGGCAGAGTCAGTATGTTTACTGGGTCATGTCCGATGATGATGGCGTTTTACAGCACGCCTTTATGGCGCATCCAGTCATGGTAGACATCCTACGTCTGTACCCCTATGTGATCGATATCGATTCCACTTACAAGACTAACCGATACGGGATGCCGTTCTTTGAGATAGTTAGCGTGACACCGACAAACCAGAATTTTCTCGTCGCTTACGTGTTCATGCGCAACGAGAGCACGACAAGCTATCGATGGGTTTTGCAGAGGTTGAGAGACGTGATTAGGTATAATAAGGAGTCGTCGGTTTTCTTGACAGACCGTGAGCTTGGGCTATGTGCTGCATTGAGGGAAGTGTTTCCAGGAACCTCGCACTTACTTTGTCGATGGCACATTAACAAAGATGTGGAGGCTCGGGTCACTGCTATGTTCAAAAGCAAGAAAATCGGTGCGTCTTTCAAAAACGGAAAATGGAAACGTATCATGGACGCTGCAGCTGAGGAAGATTATGAGGCCGCTGTAGAAAACATGAAGGATAAGTGGGCAAGTTTTCCAGCAGTGATACAATATGTAGAGAACACATGGCTTTGTCATAAAACGAAGTTCGTGACATTTTGGACAAACCAAGTTCTACATTATGGAAACACCAGCACTTGCAGAGTTGAGAGCCAACATTCGACCGTGAAGATGTGATTTGATTCCTCGACAGGTTTGGTGTTTGCTTATTGTACTTCATGTACGTACTTTTATTTAGGAATTTCAGTTACAAATCATAACTGATTTTCTTTGTAATGTGCAGGTTCTTTGGATACTGTATGGGCTCGAGTTCATAGCCACATTGGTAATCAAATCATCGCAATTCGTAATGGTTTGGAGTCTTCTAGGTCGAAGATAGGTCAAAAGTACCGACAGTTGCCACTATCACGTATAAACGGGAAGGTGTCTCAGCATTGTTTGAAGGTTCTTGATGAGGAGACAAGGAGGATGAGGGAGCTGAGTTATCAAGTGCACGAACGATGTGGATGTGCAATGCGTGTGACCCACGGGTTTCCCTGTGCATGCCAGATACATGCTTCGCTAGCTGCTGGGACAGGATTGTACATAAGGCAAATTCACCCGTTTTGGAGGACCTTGGTTATTGGTTCTGGAGATGGTCGGACGGTGCCTGACAATGACTCGACCGAGGATGCCGCACATTTTCGTTCTCTGATGGAGGAGGTGTTTGATAGTGATCCTGCTGTTCTTCGAAACGTGTCTCGCATCATTGAAGAGGAGTTGCATCCGGATCATTTCGATCTCAGAGAGCCTGCTGTAAACCACCGGGTTCGTGGTCGACCAAGACACAATGATACAAGACGTGATCGTTCTTATTTTGAACATGTAAACCGCCAACACACTATACGCGGCGCACGACAAACAGGTACGATTGAGTGTTGTGTTTTTCACATAAATCAGCGTTCACTAAACTATTAACTGAAACCTACATTTGTGCAGGAGATGTAAACGACATTAGCCAAAGCCGTTATCGACACATGCTTCCAGGGCCGATGTTGCCTTACATCACAGGATGGAAGGATGTCATTGGCGATGGGAACTGTGGGTTTCATTGTGTGGCCGAGTTCTTCTTCGGTGATCAAGGCCGATGGTATGACGCTCGAGAGACAATAGCGAATGAGGTCCTCGGTTATCAAGCCCTATATGAGAGGATTTATGGGCTTGGAAGACTTGAGATCAATGTGCAGCGTATTCGATGGGACGGTGGGGCGGTTGATTCCCGTCATTGGATGGTTGCAATACAAGATTTATTTCCTATTGCGACTTGGTTCAACGCAACGGTTATTATTCTTGGTGTAGGCCAAACACCAACTTGCTACTACCCATGCCTCACGATATTGCCGTTGCGGGCAAGAAGGGGGGTCACATCACCGAAGCGAGAGTTTGTCATCACTACAGTTGGGGCCTTACATTTTATTTGTATTGAACTTGCACCTGATTCGCCACTTCCCCCGGTTGCAGGTTGGTGGACCGAGCACCACGACCCAAGTGTTGACGGTTGGGATCAGCGTTACGAAGCTAGAAGGAACATGTGGGATGCCTTAATTAGATAGTGAACATGTTGTTGTACTTTCATTTATGTTAAACAGTTGTCGTTATGTAATTTGCAACGAATTGAACTTAATTAAACAAAATATTTAGAAAACCACCAAAACAGTTGTTCAATACTTAAAGTACGTGACGAATAAATAGTACATAAACGAAATGCGTACAAGGGAAATAAAAAAACAAACAGGAAGTTCACAACCCCATCATCGCCCTCCAATCAGCTCGTAGCACCTCAGCCATTGCTCTTATATCACGCGATAGGCTCGGATACTCCTCCAGGGTCCTGTTGATGACCTCCATAGACCGACCCATCCACTTCAATTAAAAAAACAACATATTAAATAAATCACAAGTTTTTTTTAAAAAAAAACAACATATTAAAAACAACATATTAAAAAAACAACATATTATAAACAACATATTATAAACAACATATTAAAATAGCAACTTATTAAATTATACCAAAAAATACAACTACTTACGTAATCCGTGTTAGTTCTTTCTGGCAGTGTGCGACTCTCATGTGATGACGCAACTGGAGAAACACGTGGATAAGAAAATCGGTACAACCACTGCATGTAACCAGGACCGACTGTAGGAGCACCACCACCAAGTCTGCTGAGGGCACCTACCACGACACTAAAAGACATACCAGGGACAAACCGAGTCCACATCACAGATGTCATCTCTGGCGGAAAGTCAACCCGATACATCTTCAAGTTCGTCGGTCTCTTAGCCTTGGTGAGATCGCAATTTTGCCTTGTGTTCTATTTCAAGCAGCATTTGGTGAGATCTTTCCCTATTTTCCTTTATTTTTTTTCCTTGTGTGCATAGTTAGCTTAGACTAGAATGGATTTGATTGTTCGAGGTTGTTTGCATTTGATTCCTCGGAATCTGGTGATCGTTGGTATTGATGTCGAACGATCTTTGTTTGTCGATTGAGAATTATATGTTTACTAGCCTCTTATCTCTCTTGTACTCCTTGCATCAAAAAAAAAAAAAAAAAAAAAAAAAAAAGAGAAAAAAAGGGGGTGAAAAAGATTTTCCTTTTTATTCATGGCAAACCACGAAAAGCTTAGTTGTTTCATTTTCATTTCGAGCATAATAATGTTGACTCGTGTGTTTGAATGCTTTGCTTCTTGAGTGTTATAAGTTTGCATGCTTCGGGATTGCCATTGGTTGACTCTGGGACATGTTCATGCTAAGGTAGTTGTTCTAGAACTCGTTAGGCCCATCGAACCCAAATTCACTTGTTTGTGGTAAGAAGGTGTTGCTCTCATTAGGGGATTTGAAGCCCTAGAGATGGTTTTTGTAACCCGATGTGAGCTTTATTGTTCAAGCCTCCAACATTACTTGTATGAGCGGCGTAGGATCCTCACCAAGGCATGCTTAGATCTAGAACTTGGCGTCTGGCTCCCGAGATCGAGACCGAACTAACCTACGAATGACAAAGGCATTCTTCATTCGGTGACTATTTTTGTTTTCTAGTATTAGTTTTTTTTTTTCTTTTGTATTTTTGGGTTGCATTTGCCCTTACCATGTTGAATCTTCCCCTCCTTGATTATAGCACATTGCAAGCCCATGGCCCTTTTGTTTTACTTTCACCCTTAGAATCGTGAAGCTCAAGCCATGAGGGTTTATTGTAGTTTTGATTTGAAATTTGGAAGGGAATGGTTCTACTTGGAAAGTGAAGCAGTGTTTTTGTGAATATATGTTCAAGAAAAGCAAATGTAAATCCTAGAAAAAGCCTTTGAAGCTAAAAAAAAAAAAATAAAAAAAAAAAGAGAGAGAATGTGACAAACGAAGGGTTGATGAATGAAGATGTAAGAGGAAAGCGAAAGCTCAAAAGTGTTTGGCATTATAGTTCAAGATTGTGGCAACGTAGTTTGAAAATTGGTTGATGATTGATTTTGAAAAAGAGGCTTGATCACCCTTTGCTTCACGGTTAGGCTAAGCACCAATTTCCAAATTCGTCCACACCCTTACCCCCCTAGCCATCGTTATAACCCTTTCAATGCCCTGTTGACCTAGGTTGGTTGAGTCACTTATCGGTGGAGGGAGCTGGAACTCAAGCATATGGAGAAGGCATGACTTGGTGAGATGTCGGGTTCCCCTATTTTGCAGTGTTTTATCTTTGTTCCGGCTCCTTCGAGGAGTCACTTGATGCTATCTCCAAGGGCGGATTTGAATCTAGATGAGGGAACGCGGTAAGATTGTATGGAATGCGGGGGGAGTGGTGCATGTTTGAGTTCTCTATGCTTAGCATAGCTTATCCTTCAATCAACTTTCGGCATCCCCTTGCATGCTCACTTCTACTACTCAGAAAGTTTGACACTCATTCATGTTTGTTATCTCCAAAAGCTCGATTTGGCTATGATTTGTGTTGGATTTGTTGTTTCTTTTTCCCTTGTTTTTGGTTTGTCTTGAACGCAATTTTTTAAGAGTTGTGGGGTATGCTCTCTGGAAACCCTCACGAGATCACAACTCGTCCTCATCGGCGACCTTGGGGTTTAAATGGCTTGTTGCTTTTGCTAAAAGCAATTTCGGTTTTTCTTTTGTTCCTTGCATGTTTGAATAACTAATTCTTTCTCCCTTGTTCTTTTTCCTTTGCTTTGCTCGAGGGCGAGCAAAGGCTTAGCGTGGGGCAGTTTGATGAGTGACATTTATGTCACTCTTAGGGGTAGTATTTAGGTCTTTTTCCTCTTATTTTTCTTAGGTTTTTCCACCTCATTATCCTCTTATGGCTTCTTTTTGTGTTGATGAAAAGTAATGCTTATTTTGATAATCTTTATGCATTATTTTATCATCCCCATGCTCTCGTGAACTTTGGTATCTTCTGCAGGTTCCGTGACAGTCCTATGCACGGTGGGAGGCCCCTTGGCCAAGCATGGAAGCCATGGACAAAGGAAAGAGGGGCAAAAGGGAAGGAGAGGAAGCAAGAAAAGGAAGTGCAAGAGGAGGTGTGGCCGAACCTCTGAAAGGTCCGGTCGAACCTTGGTGTGGTCAAACTTTTCAAAAGTTCGACCGAACCTCCAGGGTGCAGTGAAGGCAGTGTCAAACCTGTTATCAGCAATTTTGCAGGAGAGGTCGAACCTCAAAAGTTCAACCAAACAAGGATCAGGGAGGTTCGACCGAACCTACACATGGTTCGACGGAACTTACCCATAGTTCGGTCGGACCTTTTCCCGATCTCAGTCGATTTTGTACGGACTATTTAAGGTCCTTTTGAGGTCGTTTAAAAGAAGACGGGAGAAGCAGGACAGTAGCTGAGTTTTCAGAAACCTCCCTTAGTTTGAAACATTCCTTAGGATTAATTTAGCTTAGTTTTCATCAAATCAAATCATTGTATTAGTGAAATTCAAGAATTATTCTCAAAGTTGGGCAATTTGTATTCAACATTTGAAGCTTCAATTAGTAATTTCTCCAACCTTCTTCCTTTTAATTTCAGATTTCATTTGGTATTTGCATGTTATTTAAATCTTCTTAGTTCTTGGTAATTTGTTATTGGATGATAGTTATTTCAATTGTTAACCACTTTTCCCCAATTATTGAAGTATTTAGAACCCTAATTCTTGATTGCATGTTGATAAACATGAGTTGTGAGTAGTTTTCTTGCTAGGGGTTGGGTGAAGCTCGACCTTTTTGGGTTAACTATGCAAATGTGGGAGAAGCATTGATGTTTGTATTGCAATTAAATTGATTATATGAGATTTCTTGTTAGTTCCTCATGATAGGTTTAGCTACCCTTGACTAAGGAGCTTGATAGTATGATATGCCTAATTTGACATGGAAGTGTAAATTGAGTACGTCATTACTTATTGTAATTTGATTATGTATCATCTATTGCTAAACTAATGAGGAATCTAAGTTTAGTAGTGTGAGTTGTTTTCTAATTGCATAAGGTTGATTTTACATATAGTCCTTGCTATATCTTGTCTATTTTACTCCCCGTTTGCCTATTTGCCTTGGTTGAGCGGATCTCATTCCCTAGTATCTTTAATTCATTGATTTAGCACCATAGTTTGTTTGTCTTCTTGACGAACCCCTATTCACCAATTGACTTCGAGCTAGCTTAAGTGTAAAGATCTTTGGCAATCATATCCTGTTCCTTGTGGACCGAACTCTTACTTGTCATTATGCTTGGTTTGTAAGGTGTTTGTTAATAAATGTGTTTGATTGAGTGTGGAATGTACGACCGTTCGCACGCCCATCAAAATGGCGCCGTTGCCGGGGAACGGTGTTGTTGATAGCTAATTGATTACTTGAGTCTAGTTCACCATAAAAAAATTTTCAAAAAGATTGTCTCTTTTTGGCTACACTTGTAGCCTTGGTACTAATTGCGTTTGTTGAGAGTGTATGCGCAGAACTCATAACAGGATCTTGGTACCTTACGATCCCGAGATTGAGCAAACTTATAGAAGGAGAAAAAGAGCCGGTTCTAGGCCGTTTACTACTCCCCCAGCTAGAGAGACCAATTTCGAGGAGGATCGAGATCAAATGGGTGACGCGGAACCACCACCTCAAAGACCTTTAAAGGAGTTGGGAACTCCGGGAGCTTATAGAGCTTCAAGCGGCATTGCTCCACCCGTTACTCAAGCCAATGACTTCGAGATTCGGCCCGCAATGATTAATTTGATTGAAAGGAGGCAATATAGTGGAGCAAAACATGAGAGCCCTCTTGCACACTTGAACGAGTTCGAAAAATATTGTAACACGATCAAGGTAAATGGGGTAACTCAAGAGTTTGTGAGACTAAAGTTGTTTCCTTTTTCTTTGATAGGAAGAGCTCTTGAATGGCTTGAGAAGGAGGTGAGACATCTTCTTCTTCTTCCTCTTCTCCTTTTGATATGAGTGCCCTGCGTAGTACCCTCGATGGTATTCGTTTTGATAATCAGGCTTCTATTGAACAATGGGGGTTACTACGCAAGGATGAACTATGATAGTCTTGTGCAAGCGGGCGTTCAAACGCCCTATGTTAACTATCCCTACCACCCGCCTCAAGAGGGCCCAGTTCCACATTGGGACACCTATGACCCTAACAACCCCTCCCCCAACACCTATGCTTATTGGGAAGGTCCTATCGACCCATCCCAACGTGTTGGTACCCCACCATACAACCCTTATCGGCCGGGTGGGTGCGACTACGCCTATGATCCGGCAAGTCCATCAACCCCGAATCCTTTTGATGGTGGTTGGGGTACCCAAGGGTGGCCCTATGAGCACTTTAACCAACCTTTCCATCCATCCATGGATCGCCCGGGGTTTGATTTCATGAACCCCCCTCAGGAACGGGAGGATAGAAACCCCCAATGAGGGTTCTCTCCCTCCATTTCCCCCCCCCCCCGGACTTTCATGCCTATTCCTTTTGCTCGAGACGTGCAAAAGACTAGCGTGGGGGAGGATGTTCCTTCTGGTTGAAGTGTACATAGGAGGGTAGTGTGGTAGGATGGTAGCTTGTGCATATGGAGAACCATCACGGATAATGAATTTATTGTAGTTAGAGATGATTTTTGGTTGGTAATATTCTTATGATTAAAAAAAAAAAAAAAAAAAAAAAAAAAAAAAAAAAAAATTTGAAGTTGTTTTTCCCTCTTCTCTCTTGATCCCAAAATCCAAATCCCAAAATCCAAATTTTGTAGATAGCTTTTTGTCAATCTTTTTCTTTTGTTTATAATTCTAGTCTTTTCCTTTTGTTCACTAACTTTTCTTTGTATAGTTGTAGTGTTTCTTTTCTTTTGGCTCACTTTCCTTGTAGCTTGAAAACGGAAGCACAAAATGATGGGATAAGGAGCAACTCAAGCTCCGGAAACCTTGGTGAGATCGCAATTTTGCCTTGTGTTCTATTTCAAGCAGCATTTGGTGAGATCTTTCCCTATTTTCCTTTATTTTTTTCCTTGTGTGCATAGTTAGCTTAGACTAGAATGGATTTGATTGTTCGAGGTTGTTTGCATTTGATTCCTCGGAATCTGGTGATCGTTGGTATTGATGCCGAACGATCTTTGTTTGTCGATTGAGAATTATATGTTTACTAGCCTCTTATCTCTCTTGTACTCCTTGCATCAAAAAAAAAAAAAAAAAAAGAGAAAAAAAGGGGGTGAAAAATATTTTCCTTTTTATTCATGGCAAACCACGAAAAGCTTAGTTGTTTCATTTTCATTTCGAGCATAATAATGTTGACTCGTGTGTTTGAATGCTTTGCTTCTTGAGTGTTATAAGTTTGCATGCTTCGGGATTGCCATTGGTTGACTCTGGGACATGTTCACGCTAAGGTAGTTGTTCTAGAACTCGTTAGGCCCATCGAACCCAAATTCACTTGTTTGTGGTAAGAAGGTGTTGCTCTCATTAGGGGATTTGAAGCCCTAGAGATGGTTTTTGTAACCCGATGTGAGCTTTATTGTTCAAGCCTCCAACATTACTTGTATGAGCGGCGTAGGATCCTCACCAAGGCATGCTTAGATCTAGAACTTGGCGTCTGGCTCCCGAGATCGAGACCGAACTAACCTACGAATGACAAAGGCATTCTTTATTCGGTGACTATTTTTGTTTTCTAGTATTAGTTTTTTTTTTTTCTTTTGTATTTTTGGGTTGCATTTGCCCTTACCATGTTGAATCTTCCCCTCCTTGATTATAGCACATTGCAAGCCCATGGCCCTTTTGTTTTACTTTCACCCTTAGAATCGTGAAGCTCAAGCCATGAGGGTTTATTGTAGTTTTGATTTGAAATTTGGAAGGGAATGGTTCTACTTGGAAAGTGAAGCAGTGTTTTTGTGAATATATGTTCAAGAAAAGCAAATGTAAATCCTAGAAAAAGCCTTTGAAGCTAAAAAAAAAAAAAAAAAAAAAAAAAAAAAAAAAAAAAAAAAGAGAGAATGTGACAAACGAAGGGTTGATGAATGAAGATGTAAGAGGAAAGCGAAAGCTCAAAAGTGTTTGGCATTATAGTTCAAGATTGTGGCAACGTAGTTTGAAAATTGGTTGATGATTGATTTTGAAAAAGAGGCTTGATCACCCTTTGCTTCACGGTTAGGCTAAGCACCAATTTCCAAATTCCTCCACACCCTTACCCCCCTAGCCATCGTTATAACCCTTTCAATGCCCTGTTGACCTAGGTTGGTTGAGTCACTTATCGGTGGAGGGAGCTGGAACTCAAGCATATGGAGAAGGCATGACTTGGTGAGATGTCGGGTTCCCCTATTTTGCAGTGTTTTATCTTTGTTCCGGCTCCTTCGAGGAGTCACTTGATGCTATCTCCAAGGGCGGATTTGAATCTAGATGAGGGAACGCGGTAAGATTGTATGGAATGCAGGGGGAGTGGTGCATGTTTGAGTTCTCTATGCTTAGCATAGCTTATCCTTCAATCAACTTTCGGCATCCCCTTGCATGCTCACTTCTACTACTCAGAAAGTTTGACACTCATTCATGTTTGTTATCTCCAAAAGCTCGATTTGGCTATGATTTGTGTTGGATTTGTTGTTTCTTTTTCCCTTGTTTTTGGTTTGTCTTGAACGCAATTTTGTAAGAGTTGTGGGGTATGCTCTCTGGAAACCCTCACGAGATCACAACTCGTCCTCATCGGCGACCTTGGGGTTTAAATGGCTTGTTGCTTTTGCTAAAATCAATTTTGGTTTTTCTTTTGTTCCTTGCATGTTTGAATAACTAATTCTTTCTCCCTTGTTCTTTTTCCTTTGCTTTGCTCGAGGGCGAGCAAAGGCTTAGCGTGGGGGAGTTTGATGAGTGACATTTATGTCACTCTTAGGGGTAGTATTTAGGTCTTTTTCCTCTTATTTTTCTTAGGTTTTTCCACCTCATTATCCTCTTATGGCTTCTTTTTGTGTTGATGAAAAGTAATGCTTATTTTGATAATCTTTATGCATTATTTTATCATCCCCATGCTCTCGTGAACTTTGGTATCTTCTGCAGGTTCCGTGACAGTCCTATGCACGGTGGGAGGCCCCTTGGCCAAGCATGGAAGCCATGGACAAAGGAAAGAGGGGCAAAAGGGAAGGAGAGGAAGCAAGAAAAGGAAGTGCAAGAGGAGTTGTGGCCGAACCTCTGAAAGGTCCGGTCGAACCTTGGTGTGGTCAAACTTTTCAAAAGTTCGACCGAACCTCCAGGGTGCAGTGAAGGCAGTGTCAAACCTGTTTTCAGCAATTTTGCAGGAGAGGTCGAACCTCAAAAGTTCGACCAAACAAGGATCAGGGAGGTTCGACCAAACCTACACATGGTTCGACCGAACTTACCCATAGTTCGGTCGGACCTTTTCCCGATCTCAGCCGATTTTGTACGGACCATTTAAGGTCCTTTTGAGGTCGTTTAAAAGAAGACGGGAGAAGCAGGACAGTAGCTGAGTTTTCAGAAACCTCCCTTAGTTTGAAACATTCCTTAGGATTAATTTAGCTTAGTTTTCATCAAATCAAATCATTGTATTAGTGAAATTCAAGAATTATTCTCAAAGTTGGGCAATTTGTATTCAACATTTGAAGCTTCAATTAGTAATTTCTCCAACCTTCTTCCTTTTAATTTCAGATTTCATTTGGTATTTGCATGTTATTTAAATCTTCTTAGTTCTTGGTAATTTGTTATTGGATGATAGTTATTTCAATTGTTAACCACTTTTCCCCAATTATTGAAGTATTTAGAACCCTAATTCTTGATTGCATGTTGATAAACATGAGTTGTGAGTAGTTTTCTTGCTAGGGGTTGGGTGAAGCTCGACCTTTTTGGGTTAACTATGCAAATGTGGGAGAAGCATTGATGTTTGTATTGCAATTAAATTGATTATATGAGATTGCTTGTTAGTTCCTCATGATAGGTTTAGCTACACTTGACTAAGGAGCTTGATAGTATGATATGCCTAATTTGACATGGAAGTGTAAATTGAGTACGTCATTACTTATTGTAATTTGATTATGTATCATCTATTGCTAAACTAATGAGGAATCTAAGTTTAGTAGTGTGAGTTGTTTTCTAATTGCATGAGGTTGATTTTACATATAGTCCTTGCTATATCTTGTCTATTTTACTCCCCGTTTGCCTATTTGCCTTGGTTGAGCGGATCTCATTATCTAGTATCTTTAATTCATTGATTTAGCACCATAGTTTGTTTGTCTTCTTGACGAACCCCTATTCACCAATTGACTTCGAGCTAGCTTAAGTGTAAAGATCTTTGGCAATCATATCCTGTTCCTTGTGGACCGAACTCTTACTTGTCATTATGCTTGGTTTGTAAGGTGTTTGTTAATAAATGTGTTTGATTGAGTGTGGAATTTACGACCGCTCGCACGCCCATCAACTTCTCATTCAGCTCTTCCTCAGTCATATCCAAGGTAACCGAGCACGCGTCCCGTAAAACGTCCGTGCTAGGAGTAGTGGAAACCATGGAACCGTCGACACGAAGCCCTAGAATATGATACACATCATGCAACATGATCGTGATCTCCCCAAAAGGCATGTGAAACGTGTTCGTGTCTGGCTGCCATCTCTCAACAAAAGCTGAAATTAAGGGCCAGTCAAATCACCGGAACATGATCCCGGGTAAATGAGATAGACCAGTGCCATCAATCGGTTCCAGGTGCTCCGGCGTAAGACGAGCGCGCCAATTACCCAATTCAGAACACAACTGTGTCCTGCTCAAACACCGCAGCACGTTTCGCTCCTGCCCACCCCATATGTAGGCAGACACGTGACCCCCAAAACTCGGAATAACGGTACCATCCTCAGGCCCACCTGGCATCGGCTCCTGCACCACCCATGACTCTGACGAGCTGGTAGAAGCTTGACCTGGTTCACTACTGCTAACATATCTCCCATGGTCACCCCTATACACAGTACGGTAATCCTGAGGGTCGTACTGTGCATCTCCAGCAGATTGACTTCCTCGATCTTCATCCTCCTCCTGATCTGATGAAGGCACTCCAGTAGACGAATACATGGGGGCGCTCCCCTGTGACTGGTGCTCCCCCGACCAAGCACCAGCAGTCCCATACTGCTGCTCATGCTGAAACGGTGCATGTGAAGGTCCTGCACCACCTAACTCCCTCCTAACAGACGCATTCAAACGTCTTGATCTTGCATGACGAGGACCAGAACCCTCAATCTGCATTAAAAAAATAAGTACAGAATCATATTTCAATAATAATTCATAGTAAAAAAAATCAAATCAAAACTATAATAAATCAAATCAAATAAACAATAATAACAACATTACAAATAATAACAATAATATTATTCTTACAATACTAATACACTACTAACAATAACAACACACTAACACACTACAAATAATTTCAACGCAATAACAGACCAAATCAAAACTATAATTAACCACAAAACTGCCTAAATTTAAACGCAACAACGACAACCCAATAAAAAAAACAATTACAATAACAATAACAACAATTTAAGTAAACAACCATAATACATAACAACAACAGCAGCAAAAACCAATACAAACCAAACCAAATTTACATGACAATAACAATACATAGCAACAACAAACTTATTAAAATAAAATCAAGAATTATTGCTAAACTATAATTATTGTAAAACTAAATCAACAAAAATTACATATCAATAACTATTGCAAAACTAAATCAAGAAAAAAATTATTTTAATGAAGGACACAAATTACTTCAAAAAATAAAACAAAAAATAAATAAAAAAAAAGAAAATGAAGGACACAAATATTTTCAAATTAAAACATGAACCAAATCAACAAAATCGAGGACAAAAAAAAATTAGAAAAACATAAATTAAAAAACAAAGGGAAAACAGAAAAAAAAAAAAAAGGGGGGGGGGAAACAGAAAAACACAAAAACCAAAAAAAAAAGAAGGGAAAAACAGGAAAAAAAAAAAGGAATAACAGAAAAAGAAAAAAAAAATATAAAAAAACCTGGAAACTGGACTTCCGCCAAGAAATTCCGGGAGTCCAGGGGAACTTCCGGAAATTTCAGGCGGAAACCCCACTTCCGCCTGTAATTTCTGGAAGTTCCCCTGGACTTCCGGAATTTCTGGGCGGAAGTCCCCTTGTCCAGATTTTTTTTTTTTTCAAAATTCAAAAATTTAATACAAAAACAAAAAACTCACCGGCTAACGCCGCCACCACGACCACCAAACGTCAGCCTAATTCTCCGTCGGTCTGCCATTGTCGGATTCAACGTTTGATTGCAAGATTTCAGATTCTTTTTGGGTTTTTTTTTTAAAAAAAATTTCTCATTTTTTTTTTCCAAAATTTCAGATTTTTTGGAAGGTTTTACAGAGAGAAAGTGTCAAAGAGTGATTTTGTGAGATGGGAAATGTCTCGTAAAGCCCTAACTTACTTTATCGAGTATTTATATACGGAGGGCAATTTAGGAAATTTATGTAAAAAATGTGAACGTCACCTAGTAAAATGTGAACGACGTTTAACAACCCCAAAAAATAATGTTCGGTCCCGTGGGTTTGAATGTTGGATCTAGATTCGACTCGAATCCAAACCCGACCTTGGACATCTAGACCCAAAGCAATAATAAGATTAAAAATAGAAACGGATCAATCAGGGTTTGGATACATTGTCATATATCCACTAATCTTATTTGAGCCACAGCTTAAATTGACGCTACTTGGACCAATGCTCAGCTCTAGATCATCCATCTGATAAAGTAGGTTTTCTTTTTTTTTGATCCACCTTTGTTTACTGTAATTAAACAAATACATACAACAGCACTAGAATTAGTAGGATGGAAACTTGATGGTAGAAGCACAATCCTTTTGCCACTCAGGAGAACTGCTAGAGCAGTTGATAAGTGTCGTCCCACTTTGATCGACACAATGTAGAACTTGCCAAAGTTGATCATATCCTTGAGCATCACGGTTACAAAAAATAAAAGGGCGAAATCCAGTGGCTTGAGAGATGGCCGCGCTTATGCGCTCAAGAGGGTAAAATTGATCATTTGGTTGGATACCGGCAATTGCAAGGGCTTGGAAGATATCGATCTTGTTCTTTAGGTTTAGTGCAGCATGAAAATAGGACATCTCATCTAGGACGGATTTTGAGCATGTACCGCGTTTGTTATACTCGTGGAGCCAGAATTTCCTTCCAATCTCTGGGCATGTAAAAGATGGCCACTCCTTTTGTAGCATGCTCTCTATGGCTTTAAGCTGCAGGGAATAACGCATGACATTATTGGTTATGTTTCCTCAAAGAGTCAAAGAAGTAATGGACTTATGGACTAATGCTTAATTACCTAAGGGTCCTACCGACAATGTTCATATTTCACTTGCATCATATTGATTGGATACATAACGCTAGCAAATGCATAATTTTGACTATTTATACATATTAAGAAAAAAATGCTCATTGTAGCATACATTAAGATAAAACCACCAACTTCTTAAATGGTGGGACCAACTGCAGTCTATCAGTGTATGTGTTCGTGTATGTTCTGAGAGTAAAGTTGTTGTCCCTCAAGGCCATTTATGGTATGTAGCTAACATAATGAGTCATTCAAAAGAGGAATATGGGGCTATTCGATTTAGTTGGACAGAGGGCATATAATTAACTAACTGTATGTAGAGAGTATAACAAATTGATGAGATATGAAAATCATAGGCTAAAGTTTATGGAACCAAAGATATATATATAGCCAACTCGATCTACGGAAAAAATATGTAACTCTTACCATTGATTAAGAATATGTGTTGAGGTAACTCCAAACAAATAACAATGAAAGTTAAGGTTGGAAGGATATATGAAAGACTTTGAATTTGTTAAATCTAAAAACTAGTATAGGATACCGAAAATTCATTCTAATCCGAGCAAGCAAGATTTTCAGTTCAAAGAGTACTAATGTGCGGACACAAAACTGCGCACTCCTAATACATACCGGAGCTACATCGAAACGTTCTCCAGGACAATTTTCGAGGGCAGTACCATCATCACTGTAAGGCCAAAGTCCATAGATCGTAAAATTTGGTGTAGGCTTTCCTACTGGTGGGTCGCAACATATTGTCCCTTGTTGGTTACAGTACGATGGTAACCACTGCATTTCAAGAATTCAAGATAAAATTTTATTCAAATTCACAAACATTAGGCTGCATTAGTAAAAACATTAAGCTTATGTATGAGAGCTCATTTATATAAAATCACCTGTTGGATGAAATAGAAAGCGCGGAAATCAGAAGAAGTTGGCTCTTCACCTAGAGCTATGACGGCGAAATTGAGCAGCACAAGCTTAGAGATGAATATTAAGCACCCCCATTTCGTCATTTTTTTTTTAAGGAAGATTGATTTTTACAAGCTTATTTATCTCAGCCCACCCCTTACAATTCTTATTGTATAAGAAATCCTTGAATAGGTGGATAATGGAGCTTATTATAAGGGAAGTATATATTTAAATTGTTGAAATTAGATGATGATTATTGAGATTTTTAGAAGCAACCCTTGTCCCAATCAATTAATATGTCACGGGATGTAAAGAACAAAGAAATGGTGAAAAGAATAATATCGTCCACAAGTCGTTCATACTCTATTGCTTTCTTTCTTATGAAATGTCATCTTGCAAGATCTTCTGTATGTTATGTTGATGACGACGTCTTGTACATAGTAATAACTAGAGGTGTCCACCGTGCGAGTCGTGCGAGCTGGGTTAGGGTTAGGTGGGTCGCGGGTTGGGGTTTCATGACACACGACACGACACACGTAGGGTAGGGTGGGCCGGGTCGTGGGTTGGGTCGGAGAAGTTGGACACACCAGGGTTAGGTTCGTGGGTTAGACGAGTCGTGGGTGGGTCGAGCTGGGTTTGTGGGTTAGACGGATCGTGGGTGGGTCGAGCTGGGTTTGTGGGTTAGACGGGTCATGCGTGGGTCGAGCTAGGTTCGTGGGTTAGACGGGTCAAGGTGGGTTAGTGAGTTAGGGTGGGTCGAAGGGTGGGTTAGTGGGTTAGGGTCGGGTGGGTTTGTGGGTTAGGTGGGTTAGGGTCGGGTGGGTTAGTGGGTTAGGGTCGGGTGGGTTTGTGGGTTAGGTGGGTTAGGGTCGGGTGGGTTTGTGGGTTAGGGTCGGGTGGGTTCGTGGGTTAGGGTCGGGTGGGTTGTGTGGTGTTTTAATTTTTACAAAATTAACAATTTGATGGCTTGCTCTTAATTAAGATGCCTACGTATCCTTATATTATAAAATAAGGAATCAAATCCAGCGTAGTTCTTATATTGTACTTCTTTTGAAATTTGGGGGGGGGGGGCTTGGACCTATCTTTAGAAAACTAAAATTTAATTTTGCAATTAAATTGTAATTTTCGAAAAATAAGTTGCCTACGTATCCCGAAAGAATCAAAGCCCACGTAGTTCTTAGCGTACCTGATTTAGACTTTTCTAGCCACCCATGTTTGTTGCATCATCATCCCCGGAAGCTGCATCATCCGTTGACGACTCCAATATCATCACAGGATCATCTTCATCGTCTTCGTCTTCCTTTAAACCTTGAGTTCTTCTTTCAGCTTGATCCCAATCTTTCTTACAAACACAAATTTGAATGCTTTCCGGAGTTAAGCGAGATCTTTTTTCATCTAACACTCTTCTACCTGCACTAAAAGCAGACTCGGAAGCAACAGATGAAGCGGGAACTGCAAGTATATCTTTTGCAATTCTCGCCAATATAGGAAAACTTTTTTTATGTTCTTGCCACCATTTTATAATTTGAAAGTTGTTGTTGGTCTCATGTTGATATGACAAATAATCATTAATAGCAAGTGTTGAAGAAGATGATGATGAGAATGATGTAGATGCTTTGTGTTTTTTTTTCATAACTTTATCAAGAAAACCAAATCTAGAATCGGAAGTGCTAGTAGTAGTTGGTGTTGCCAAATCAAAACCATAAATAGATGCATAATGATCATAAAGGTCTCCCAAAACAGATTTGCATTTGTTAATATATTCACTAACATCATAATCGATACTTAAACTTGTATAATAAAATTCTAAAAGATTTTCCAAACCTTCAGCTTTGACACCGGGGTCAAGAATAGCAGCAATTCCATAAATGATTGGAAATTCACTAAAATAAGTATGCCACTTACGTTTCATGCTATCAAGAACGGGACGAAGTCCATCAATCTTCATATGCTCTTCGATGGTGTGAACAACTTTAACACACTCAATTATGACTAAATGAACGTTAGGCTCATAAATATAAGAGAAAATATGAGTTGCACTATCAAAAGCATTTAAAACATCACGAACAAAAGAAGCATTAGTCCAATGACTTTCGGTTATTAACTCAGTAGGATCAACACGAGTCTCATTCTAAAGTTGGGTCAAAATATCACGATACTTTATAGCATCACTCAACAACTTGAAAGTAGAATTCCAACGGGTAGGGGTATCAATAGACCATTGTCTTTTCTTAAGACCTCTCTCTTTACACATAGCTATGTACTTTCTTCTAACTGACTGAGTAATCCTAATCCATTTTATAACTGTTCTAATTGGGTTTAGCAATGGTTGCAACTCAGCGAGACCCTCTTGAACAGACAAATTCAAAATATGAGCACAACATCTAACATGCAAGAGACTACCACCCAACAACAAATTCAACTCGGAGTCATTTTTCAAATAGTCAATACACTTTGTGTTTGCAGTTGCATTATCAAGAGACAAAGAAAAAACTTTATTATTCAAGTGAAATTCTTTTAAACAATCCAAAATACGAACTTTGATGTTAAAACCGGTATGCCTTTCTTCCATAGCTTGAAAACATAGTATACGTTTTTGAATAAACCAATCATCATCCACCCAATGAGCAGTAATGCAAAGAAAAGGTTCGCCAAAACTAGAAGTCCATGTATCACTTGTAAAACTAACACGACCATCAAAAGTACGAAATAATTCAATCAAACCACTCCTATACTTATAATAAGAAGTTTGTGTATAACGTCTTAGGGTATTTCGGGGGACACGAGTAAATGCAGGTTGTAATGCAACTTTATTAAAATGCTCAACGTTTGCATTTTCACCGTAACTAAAAGGGTATTCATTAGCAATAACTAAAGTACTCATTTCATCAATCATTCTATCTTTATTATAAATGAAAGGTGTACCTCCGCCGGGTTGGTTCATGTATCCACCCAATTGTGTTTGGACGCCACCCCCCGAAGGACGGGGGCCATTTTCGAACAAGTCGTGTTTATTTTGCAAATGCCGACTCAAGGTTCCGGTTCCATCTCCCGTTTTCCAATTATATGACTTGACATTTGCACCTTGCGCCTTGCAAACTAGGCATGTACACGTGAACCTCTTTGGTTGACCAGGTTGCCATCCCGGGGGTGTGACCTCAACTCGTTCAAAATGTTTCCACACCCAAGAAAAATGTGCTCGACCTCTACTTTCACCGCCACCACCTTTCATAAATCAAATTATTAAAATTAATTTTTAAATGCTATTCATGAAAATAAGCTTTTAAATTTTAAATATTTTAATTATACTTATTTAAACGCATTTTTCATGGTAATTAACTAATTGTAAATCATAGAAAATTGGAAACTAAACTAACTTTATAATCATTAATAATAGTTTTTTTAAATATTCATAACAATAAAAATTTAATTAGAAATTACCTTGAGATGAAGGTTGAGATGTTGGTTGCGATGGAGGTGGCATAGTTGAACTTGATGATTGGTGGGACTCGTGGGAGAAATGTTGTGGTGGAGACGTTTGAATATTTTGCCTATCTCCTAAACCATAATCTCCATATTCATTGACAAATTGGTTTAAATTTTCCGTATTAATTTCATACGAAAAATTTGCACCACCACTCCTTTGGCTACCACTTCGACCACCACTTTGACTCCTTCCCATTCCTCCTCTTGAGCTCATTTTTTTTTTGTATGATTACTAATTATAATATGGAGAAGAACTTTTTTTTTTTAGAATCTTAAGAATACTAATAATAATATTAAGGAGATTTTTTTTTAACAAAAATATAACTCTATATAACACTTGAGAATTTGAGAACAATAAGAATTTTTAAGTAAGAGAGAAAGAAAGCTTGAATTTGTGTGGAAATTTGAGTGAAATGGAATTGGTATTTATAGGAAAAATAGAATGGATGATCATACACTTAAAAAACTAGCCGTTAGATACAAAAAACTAGCCGTTAGATACAAAAAACTAGCCGTTTTTTTTTTAAAATGGATGTTAGGCCGTGCGGGTCGTGCGAATTGTGCGGGTTGTGCGGGCCGTGCGGGTTGTGCCGGCCGTGCGGGTTGGGTGGGTCATGCGTGCGGGTTGGGTGGGTCATGCGTGCGGGTTAGGTGGGTTGGCTCGTGCGGGTTGGGTGGGTCATTCGTGCGGGTGGGCCGTGCGGGCTGGGTTGTGCCAGGTGGGTCGGGTTAGGTGGGTTCACGGGCTAGGTGTGTCGAATTAAATGAGTCAAAACGGGTTGTGCGATTTGGGTCGAATCAAACGGGTTAAACTGAGCTGGGTTGAAATGGGTTGTGTCGAAAATTTTGGACCCACGACACAACCCGGATTAAATCCGAGCTGTGCCGGATTGAAACCGGGTCGGACCCACGTGACCCACCAGCCGTGCGAGTTAGGGTGGGCTGGGTCCAACCCGGCCCACTGGCCACCTCTAGTAATAACAATTCGAGCAGATAAGGTCATCATATATAGCGAATTGATGGACTGAAAATTATTTCGTGGTTTCATGTATAAAAATAAGTGGTGACTTATTTTTCTTTTACATTTCTATGTGTTTTCTAGGACATTATAATTATTACGAAGTATTCAATACCATTGATATCTTCTCATTTAAACTAAAGAAAACATTAGGTCAAGACGACCAGGGACACGACACGACCTAACATGAAAGAAACATGACATGACACGCCCAGTACATTATTCTGCATGCCGAGCTGTGGCTACCTCTTTTTTAAGGAGAGGCATGACAAGGTACAACCTGCCTCAACCCAACACAACAAAGCACACTAAATTTAGTGAGACTTAGCATAGGTACATATGCAAGCCCAGCTCGAATCGACACGGTGGCACGTGGGCTCGCTTGGGTCAACCTTTTGAAAATTTCGGTTTGACACACAGCTTGTGGCCGGGTTGGGCCTTGATAACCCCATATGATATGGACTCAATATGAGGCCCGACTTGTCACAACTCACAACCATCTTTATTTACAACTCACAGCCTGGCCTATAAATGAGGGAGCCCCAATTTCTCATAGTGAGAAACAAAATTTGTTTCTCACATAGCATTTTTGTAAATAAACCAACAATTTTATTCAACTTTATTCAATTGTGGAGCCCACAATAATGAAAAAGTTGTTGATTTATTCACGAAAATGCCCCCATGAGAAACAAATTTCGTTTTCCACTATGAGAAATAGGGAATTTCCCCCTATAAATTTGGAAATTGTTAATAAATATATAGTGGTAAACGTATTGATTTTATATGTAAGTTTGTGAAAAAATTCAATGCTAATAGGTAATACCCTTTAGCTCAAGTATTTCACAAATTTTCATAACCATTCATTACCATTTAAACGATGGTAACATCTATAAATAAAATTTTTGAAGAAATGCACATGTTTGGAGGAAAGAGTTCCATTGATATGGTAGCGAACAGCCGAACATAATATTGATTTCCTAGCATACAAAATCACAATTTCTGACCACTTATCAAACATGTTGTAAATTAAAACCTCTAGTTATTATACCAATTTTAGCTTTTTTTAGTAGTCACAAAGAACTGTATAGAAGGGAAAAAAAGACTTTCTTAATGTATTCCCTCCTTCCCTTATTTACATGCCTATTTCTCTTTAGGACGTTTTGTGAAAAACTACTTTATATATATCAAATTTTGTGAAAAAATGCCTTATAAAAAAATTGTTGTAAGAAACTACCTTATAAAATCTAAATGTTGTAAGTTGCTACCATTTGTTTGATTTAACAATGAAAGAGAAGGAGAATTAGGGGTTATAAGGGGACTATGGAGAAATTGGGTGGGAAAAGGAGAAAAAAAGATTGAAAATGGATCAATAAACGTCCCTTATTCAATGCATTAATCCGGCAAAAGGTAGCTTCTTACAACATTTAGTTGTTTTATAAGCTAGTTTCTTACAACACCTAGTGTTTATAAGGTAGTTTCTTACAACAATTTTTTAATAAGGTAGTATTTTACAAAATTTGTAATCTATAAGGTAGTTCTTCACAAAAAGTCCTTCTCTTTATTATGTTAGTAATAAATGTTAGAAAAAGGCATGTAAATAAGGGACAGGGGGAGGATTACATATTCTGCAGAGCACGTAATTTTGCAATTTGGCAAGAATGAAAGTCAATGTAGACATTGAAAATGTTGTATTGTGGTTACTAAGAATCTTGGTTTATTAATGTAGACATTAAAAGTACAAGGACTAGTTAATTATAAGACGGAAACTTAATGGTAGAAGAACAACCTCCTTGATTCTTAGGAGTGCTAGAGCAATTGGTAAGTTTCACACCACTTTTATCCACACAATGTATAACTTGCCAAATCTGACTGTTTCCTTGAGCATCATGGTTACAGAAAATTGAAGGGCGAAATCCGGTGGCTCGAGTGATGGCCGTGTTTATGCTCTCTAGAGAGTAAAATTGGTTGTTGGGCTGTATCTTGGCTTTCGCGAGGGCTTGGAAGATGTTGATCTTGTTCTTGAGGTTTAGAGCTGTGTGAAAGTATGACGTCTCGTCTAGGACGGATTTTGAGCATGTTCCGTGCTTGTTCCATTCATGGAGCCAAAATTTCCTCCCAATTTGAGGGCATGTAAAAGAGGGCCATTCAGTTTGTAGCATTTTCTCTATAGGTTTAAGCTGCATTCAATTAATGGATTTGTTCATCAATTTGCATCGGAGAAAATAAAGTAAAGAAAATAATGGAAGGAAATTGTACCAAGTAAATGAAATATCATAAATGGTCACATATATATGAATATTTGTCTCTAAGTATTTTCAACAATTTGACCAACACACTTTTCAAACTTGCTAATGCACAAATATAATAATTAATATATTTAATTATCTATTACTCCGTAATAAAAAGTAGATATGATGTTGAAAATGTACCGTAAGATAAATCTAAAAATACCTCATATACACACATTTGTCTTTGTATGTTACCGAGTATTATTGAAAATAAAAATTATGATACGGTCGAAGTAAAACAAGTGATAAATAGTACTCCGTATAAAAGTTAAATCGTCACATTTAATTCGAATATCATTCTAAAGGTAGACCCTTATTATTATTTTTCAGAAAAATCTTTATTTACCTATTAAGTTTATATATAAACCATTTAATGTTACGATAACCAATTATTGGTGATTCTTAGAGCAAATAAAAATCATTTCTACCAATCTAATTTTATTTTTGAATTTTAAATAACAAACGATATAAAAAAAGTGTTGGGTGAGACAATCTGACAAAAGGTCTAGTGTGAGGCAATCTTGCAAATCGCATAACAATAACCTATTTTGTACCAAGTTTGGCTCTTTCCATATATCGTAAAAGATCTAATCCTTCCAATAACCTTAGCTTGGTCGTCAAATACACGCAATGGAAGCAAATAATTATTCACACGTAACTAGTGCTCGTATTTTTCGACTAATAAACCACAAATTTAGAGAAATTAACATAATTGTTACAATCAAAATCATAACTAACTCGTATTACTTACCGGACCAACATCAAAACTAGAACCGTCGCAATTTTGAATGGAACTACCATCACTTGTGTAAGGCCATAGCCCATATATTGCAAAATTCGCTTTAGGTTTTCCTGTTGGTGGGTAACAACATGGTGTTCCTTTTTGGTTGCAGTACGATGGTAACCACTACATACAAAATAATTATGTATGAGAAATTATAATTTTTTTTACAAAAAAATGCTACAATTCAAATGCATAATAGAAATTAAAATTTTGTGTGAGGAAAATAATAAAAATTCACCTACCTGTTGTATATAGTAGAATGCTTGAAAATCATTAGGATCATTTGCAAGAGTTGTCACTGCAAAATTGAGGAGAAGCACAAGCTTAGAGATGAATATTAAGCTCCCCAATTTCGCCATTATTGATCTCTTTCTTTCGTAATGACTAGGTTTATAAAATGTGGCTATGCTTATATATTTATGAAAAGAATCCGTACGTATCACCATTATATAGAGCATATCAAAGAGGATACCCCCCACCCCCAAAAAAAAAAAAAAAAAAAAAGATTATATAATAAAAAATCAATCTTTGTTAGTCTACATTAATTTGGAAATACATTAAAGTAGATTTATCAATAGGCTACATGGAAAATATAATGATGAAGTTAATAATACCCAAAAGTCAACATTATTTGAACACGGTACAAACTATTGGGTGCGACACTTCGCACCCAATGTTTCGTGCAACAGGTATTATGTTTCCTCCTTTCTCCGTTATTCTTCACTGTTTTTCTCTCTGAAAATTGCAGAATCTCTCTCTCCTCTTTCTTCTTTCTTCCACCTGAAAAACTCCATTGCATGTTCATTTCTCTTTCCTCGTCGGAAGATGTGAAGCAACGAGGCGAAATTGGTGGTGCGATTGGTGGTTCGATTAAATCTAAGGCTACCAATTTCTTCAATTTTTTTTAATTTTCATGTGTTTGTGGCCGTTTTATTCTCGTTCTGTGGATGTTTTGTGCGTTTTTTTGGGTGGTTAGGGTTGTTTGAGGTGTTCGAATTTGGTTGTTTTATGTTGATGTTGGTGGTTAATTAAGGTTGTTTTAGGTGGGTAAGGTTATTTTCGGGTGGGCAGGGGGTTGTTTTCGGGAGTAGGCTGGTTGTTTTCAGGGCAGGATGGGTTTTTCGAGAGTGGGCTGGTTGTTTTCGCTGTAGGATGTTCTCTGCTGGTGGCGGTTCGCTGGTGGCTGGGTGCTGATGTTGTTGGTTGGACAGTGATGGCAGGGGAGTGTGTTGCAGTTGTGACGATGGTTATGGTGGTGGCATGAGGATTTGTGGTGGCATGAAGATTTTTTTTTTGTTTGTTGTTATGAGAAACCCCATTCTCAAACAGAGAGAAAGAAAGAGAGGAAGAGGGGGAAAAAAGGAGAGAGAAGGAAATAAAAATATATTGTATGTTGTTAATCATATTAGCCAACAAATGACGCATATCAGCCATTAAAATGAACACATCAGCCAATTCATGTCTGATATCAGTCAACATTAGGGACATATCAGACATTAATAAAAACGTATCAGTCAACACAAGGAAAATATCAGTCAATAAATGCAACATATCAGCCAACAAATGGAACAAATGAGCCAACAAAATATGCATATCAGCCAACATAAGAAACATATCAGCCAACAAATGAAGCATATCAACCAACAAAAGGATGAAATCAGCAAACAAAAGCAACAGGTACGCCAACAAAATAAACACATCATCCAACAAAATGAAACATATAAGCTAACAATTAAAATATACATATCAGGCAACAAAATAAAGATATCAGCCAACTAAATAAACATATCAGTCAACTGATGTTTGATAGTAGCCAACAAAATAAACATATTAAACATTAACAAAAATATATAAGCTAACAAAAGGATTATATCAGCCAACACAAAAAACATATCAGCCAACAAATGAAACATATCAGTCGACAAATGAAACATATCAACCAAGTCTGTCGTACGCATAATTTGTGTACGGCAGTCCACACCCAATACCTTCTCTTATTTGGAATGATATTTCATCCAAAAAAAAAATTATATGAATGTCAGTTACTTCGTTCGCTTTCTTTTCATCTTCCTACTTTTACTTTATTTATTTTTTAGTAGTGAAAATTCTCACTTTTATCTTTTCATATCTCACTACATGGTCCAAAATATATTATGTAAATTGTCGTTTTTCACTAATTCGATTGGGAGAAAACAATACATTAACATTTAGGTATGATCGACAATTGATAACACATAAACTGGACTGTTTTTTGTCTATTATTTCTACGTATTGACATGACATCTTGAAAGTTTTAGTCTAGACAGTAACACCGTTCAAAAAAAATAAAAAGCAAACAAAAAAATTGTTAATATTCTCACCTTTTTTTTTATATGAATTAAATTTATATATTAATATAAATTTCATACAACATTTACAAAAGCAATCAAAACCTACAAATTGGATCAAATAATATTTTAATGGGTAAGAATCAAAACTTGCAATACGTATTTAAGAGTTGTAACACATCGAACCTACATGATTTAATAATTATTGGGCACATAATGTAGGGGTGACATTGTGACAGGTTGAGTGATTGATGATTTCATATTTCCATGTGATGAAGGCTTGTTAATTAGTAGCAATTAGACATGTTGAGTGATCTGAAAGTAGCCTTTATTTTCGGTGCAAAAAGAAAAATAAACTTGTTAATCGTTTAATAGAGCTGGTTAGTGTTGAATATTTGTAGTAACTTGCAATTCGACCTTATTAATTTTGACTTTTAAATGATTGAATACTATTATGCTTGCAAATTCCAATAATGTTTTACGACTTGGAAAATAATTTTTGAACTTTGTAATAATAAATGGTGACACAGGCAAATTACATCTAAGACTTTTTAATTGAGTGTTCAAATAATAATATTAATATCTAAGACTTTTTTAAGAACACTAGATTAAAAAAAACAACCTAAAAGAAAAGAACACTTGGATTTAAAAAATATACCAAGTACGCATTTATAACTATATAACTATCTAAGACTTTTAAAAAGTCAATTTAAAAATAGATCATGGATTAAAAAAAATACACTAAACAATTCGAGAGTTTCCTTTTTATTGTTAGGAAATTTTGTCCAAAACTATCCTATAAATGGCCAGTTTTGTAAACTACCTTTTTTTTTAAAAAAACAACTACCCTATAAATGTAGAAACTTTGTATAGCACTACCCTTTAATAGATTCCGTCCACTTTGTCGTTTGTGAGACCCACATTTTCATTCATTCATTTCTTTTCCTTCAACCACAGTGTATAATCATGAACCCTAAATTTCGAAGTTGTTGAAGACAATACTGATTAAATTCTAACAAGATGCATGTAATTTTATTGTGGCCACTCAAACACTTGGATTTAAAAAATATACCAAGTACGCATTTTTAACTATATAATGGGTTTAGGGCTTTGAATTTTCTTAAATTATCATAATTATGGATTCAATTATGTGTTAGGGTTTCAATTGAATTAGGGATTTTGCTTTTTTAGGGTTTAAAGTTTCAATTGAATTAGGGGTTTTGCATTTCTAAGGTTTAGGGTTTCAATTAAATTACGGATTTTGCATTTCGAGGCTTTAGTGTTTCAATTCAATGATTTTATTTTTAAAAAAAAATTTGCTCCAATATAATTTTCATATGTAGAATGTCTAATTCAATGGTTACTTTTTTTTTTGTTGTAAATTTTATGATGTTCCATCTGGTTAAAGGGATCGATGTAGAATGGGTTGATGAAGAATATTGGAATGGTACGTATTGTTAAAATCAATTTTGGTGTTTAATTACTCAAAAAGGGAAGAAAGTTTGATTAGTATGATTTGCTAAGATTAGAACAAAATGGTGAAGGATAATTTTATGGTTTTGAAAAATGACAACCATAACTTTGACACATGGCGCATTCTTATTGGCTAATATTTGAATTATTTTTAAACCCCTAATTAATTAAAAAAAAACATTTTTTTTATTTTAAATAATCATTTTAAATTTTTGAAAATTAAAATTTTTTATTTTTAAAATTCATTTTTTATTTTACAAAATAATTAAATTAGTTCTTATTGAAATTAGAAACTAAAATCTGTTTATTAAAATTAAAATTTTGTTCGTTCATCCATGAATCATAATAAACTGCCGAAAATTTGTAATTCGTGGTTATGATTGATCACCAAATCGTCATCTACACTATCATCTATTAGAACGATGCAATTTCTTCATGATTCCGATCAATTTGGTCGAAAATTAGATTTGAAATCTGGGTTGCAATTTCGAGTGTGGATTACGATGGCAACGCGGCTAACGACGTCGGAGAAGAGTTTCTGGGTTGACGAAGAAGAGGTGGAGTAAGATTGAAGGAGGAGGGATTTAATTGATGATATTGCCGATCGTTTGCTTTTTGTTTAATTGTGTTCAGACTTGTTGCAATTGATCGGTTAGTTCTTCGTCTGAAGGTTTAGATGAATTTGACGCCATGATTTGGTTGATTTGATTGGATTTTGGGATGAACCCTAAAATTGAGAAAGGTGAGAAAATTGATTTGGGGGATTTACAACCCAGATTTACAAACTATGATTTAGTTTATAATTTCAATAATAATTTAATTCATTAATTAATAAAATTTTTATGTTTCGAAATTAAAAATGATTTTTTTAATAAAATATGATTTTTAATTAATTTAGGCATTTAAAATAATTCATAAAGAAAAGATGACTTAAAAATTACAACCAATCAATAAGAATTTTCCATGTAATTAGAGTTATGGTTGTCGTTTTTCAAAAGACTACTGTAAAGTCATCCAATGGTGAAAGGTGAAAGAAAATGGAGGAAAATTGAATAAGGGAGAAATCAGGTAGTTGGATTGAAGTAAATTGGGAAAGAAATCGAAAATATGGACCCCACAAATGGCAAAAGTAGACGGAATCCGTTAAAGGGCAGTGCTAGACAAAGTTTTTGCATTTGTGGGTAGTTGTTTACAAATAATTTTTTCGGGTAGTTTGTTCACTAAATAGACCTTTTATAGGATAGTTTTGGACAAAATTTCCTTATATTAACAACAATTAGGAAAGTCATCCAATGGTGAAAGGTGAAAGAAAATGGAGGAAAATTGAATAAGGGAGAAATCAGGTAGTTGGATTGAAGTAAATTGGGAAAGAAAACGATATGAACCCCACAAATGGCAAAAGTAGACGGAATCTGTTAAAGGACAGTGCTAGACAAAGTTTTTGCATTTGTGGGTAGTTGTTTACAAATAATTTTTTTCGGGTAGTTTGTTCACTAAATAGACCTTTTATAGGATAGTTTTGGACAAAATTTCCTTATATTAACAACAATTAGGAAAGTCATCCAATGGTGAAAGGTGAAAGAAAATGGAGGAAAATTGAATAAGGGAGAAATCAGGTAGTTGGATTGAAGTAAATTGGGAAAGAAAACGAAAATATGGACCCCACAAATGGCAAAAGTAGACGGAATCTGTTAAAGGGCAGTGCTAGACAAAGTTTTTGCATTTGTGGGTAGTTGTTTACAAATAATTTTTTTCCGGTAGTTTGTTCACTAAATAGACCTTTTATAGGATAGTTTTGGACAAAATTTCCTTATATTAACAACAATTAGGAAATAAAAAAATATAATGAAATAGACTTAATTACTACAAGTAGTTTTTATGTGCAATGGTCGTCTAAAATTTAATAATTAATACACGTATACGTTTGTATCAATTTTAAAAAGCGAAGAATGATATGTAACATATAGTGCAAAGTAAGTTTAATGCATAAGTTGTGTAAATCTTAAACAAGCGATACCAAGTGTGGGATCCAAGTGTCTAAGCCGGTAACCCACTTGTACAATAACTTATGATAATTCTCATGATTTTGCACACATTTAGATCTCTCTATTAGGCTACTCTCCTTGCTATTCTCCTTCATCTTAGTTAATTTGATGCATATTAAGAGAATTTTAGTAGTTCTTTTAGATTTGCATCAGTATTAGTTTCTTGCCTGGTGCTTCCCTTATGTTTCTTGACAATTATGTTTCTGCATGACAAGCCCATACACATCAAGCCAGTAGAAGCCCACTGCCTACTCATGCCTTGACCCAAGCCCAATGAATGAGGAAGCCCATGCCAAGAAGAAAAAGATCGAAAAAGGCAGAGCACAACGAATGCCCACCTAGAGGAAACCACCAAAGCAAAATCCAATGTAAATAGAGGAAAAAAAAAAAGTCAAACATGTCAATTATTCAGAAATAGAGGGAGTAATAATTAAAGTGATATACCGTACAAAACATGTAAAATCATACAGCAATCAAAATGGGGATGAGACTCTACGGGAATAAGCAAATGATACGTATAAAGTATTCTACGATTCGTACCATTCCACCCGTTTTTTTTTTTTTTAAGGTAAGATGAAAGACCTTAATGAATCGACACTTCTCACAGGTTTAGTCAACCAACCCCGCAGGTCGATGCTTGAGAGTGGAGGGGGAGGTAAGGGAATCCACCTACTTTTAAGCATTTTGTAGTTGGTGGGGCTCGAACTTGGGACCTCAAAATCACAAGGTGAGTTCCCCACCAACTCCGGCAAGTTTGCTTGGTACCATTCCGGCCGTTTGTCATCCCTAAAACTACCCTTGTACAACCTAGGTATATTATTGTATATATTCAATATAGAGTACAAACTCCAAAGATGTTTTGACTTTTGAGCGTGGGTAGATCGAGCCTAGAGAGAAGCACGAAGCTCTCGCACGGTCTCGTATAGCAACATTTGATGTCGGTAAGCGTGAATGGACCAGGCCTTCTATGCTATGTTTCCGTTTCACTATTGGGTCTGCTGTTATTTCGTTGGGCTTTGTGCATTTGACCTCAACTTTGCAATTCGTGAATCGTGAGTAGCGTGTTGCTTTCACTTGTATATTTTCTACTTTCTCTTATCTTCTTAACTATCATTGTTATCTCTAATCAATTTTGTCTCAACCTAATTTATGATCGTTAAATTTGACATCTGATGCAACGACTTTAAAAGTTTAAATCAATGCAAATAATAATTTTGTTTTTGGATTTCTACATTTTTGGTTGTCAACTGTAGTTTGATTGTGGGTGTAAACTTGAATGTTAAAGTTTGTAAATCCTTGGTTCTTTTTATCTGTTGTACATTTAAGTAACCTTGACTTGCATATTTTGCTCTTTTAAGGGACTGGAAATGAGCTATATGAGCATGCGGCATTAGCCTTGAGTGTGTGAGTAATACAAGTACATGAAACTCATGTAAGAATATCGAAGTCATAAGATATTTTATATGGTCAATTTTCCATTAAATCGCGACCGATAGTACAATAGGGAACAGGTCAATACGTAATAGGCACTTTTAGATAGTCTCTTAGTCAAAAGAAGCTACAAGCCTATAGCATAAGTATATAGCATAAGCGAGCACTAAAAATGGCACGCTACATGAAATTTTCTTGCACAAACCACATTCATTAGCTAGGCCTGTCTGTAATTAGTAAGAAGGAAACTTAATTTGAGACCCACAATCACCCTGCCCCTTAGGAACGAAGGGGCAGTTGATAAGTCTAGTGCCAGTTCTATCAACACACATTGAAACTTGCCAAATCTGGCTAACCCCTTGAGAATTGCTGTTACAAACAACCCAAGGATGAAATCCTGTTGCCCGAGCAATCGCCTTCTTCACGGCCTTGAGAGGGTACATCTGGTTGTTTGGTCGAATCCCGGCTCTTGTAAGGGCTTGGAGGATATTCACCCTGTTCTTAAGGGCCAAAGCCGCTTTGAAGTAGGCGACTTCACCTAGGACTGATTTCGAGCATGTACCGTGTTTGTTCCATTCATGAACCCAAAACTTTCTACCGATTTGTGGGCATGTAAATGATGGCCACTCCTTCCTTAGGTTGTCTTGCATAGGTTTAAGCTACATAAATTAAAGATCTTAGTTAGCAATCAAAGAACAATAAAGGAATATGGGAAATTTAGGAACAAGTTTACAATCACCTACATTGCCTCCCTAGCTAGGATCAATAGTATGAAACAAAACCACTTATTACCTATGAGCTACAAGTCATTCAATTCGGGTTATAATCGAGCAATTATCATTAAATTAGATCTAGATTACTATCAAGTCGATTCAATTGGGTTTATTGCCAATTAGTTTATTATGATAACTCAACCAATATCAATCAACTTCAATTCTAATCAAATTTAAATGGCGTCAAAATCGAGTTTAATTTCTAAGATCAATTTTAGATATGGTCTAGATTTGGTAGAGTACGAGCCAGTTTTGCAAAGTCCTCATTGGAAAGTCACTATCACGCTATCTCACAAGCTCCCAAATTGCTCAAATCCCTCTTTGTAATCCGCCTAAAATCCACAACTTCACATCATACATGTTACAAGAAAACGGTGATCTGACATTTCCTATTTATTTCAATAATCTAACACCAAATTAATTTAACTACTGTATGTTACTGCAACAGAAGACATTATGTTAGCTTTTACTCCTTCTGTCCCAAACTTTATATTAAAACCTATCTAAAAACATATTTTACGATAAAATATATTTTTATTATGTTAGTAAAAAAATTATGGTCAAACTTAACAGTGAAAAAAAAGTCCAAACATCTAATGTATTATGGGACGGAAGGAGTAGTACCGAGTTGTTTTCTGTTGTTATAATTCATTAATGCTCCGTACCTTTGATGTTACGTAGAAACATTACATCTAATTATATTTAACTGTTGGGTCCTTAAAAATCAGAAGATTAAGGAGATAGTTTATTTAAATGTGAAATATTATTTGTATTGACTATCGTCCCGGGTTCATCGGACTATGAGTCAAGGTTCATCCAACCCACGGCCTTGGCGTTGAACATGGTCTTGTGTTTGGGACTATTACAATTTTAAAGCCGGGTTAGTACTCCGAATGAGTTCAGACAAGTTTAGATTATGACGATAGTTTCAAACAAATTTAATTACGGCTTTAGAGAACACTTTATTAAATTAGAAATAATTAAACATCTCTGTTTTTGGTTAGTTTCTCCTTAATAAATGTGTGATTTTGATTCTTGACAGTCGACATAGTCGCTTCGTTTCATATTAATTTTTTACATTAAGCTACCGAATTTATACTAGTATAATTTTTCATATGAATTTGCACATGTAAAAAAAATAGATCAAGAAAAAAAAAGGAGGAGAAAAATACCAGAGCTTCATTAAAGTTGCCGCCACCACAATTGTAGGGAAAACTGCCGTCATTGTAGTAAGG
This sequence comes from Chenopodium quinoa, assembly GCF_001683475.1. Lineage (NCBI taxonomy): Eukaryota > Viridiplantae > Streptophyta > Magnoliopsida > Caryophyllales > Amaranthaceae > Chenopodium > Chenopodium quinoa. The sequence continues at coordinate 8,194,050 of NW_018742418.1, read as the reverse complement.
CCAAAGCCCATAAATTGAAAACTCTGCTGCTGGTTTTCCTGAATCTGGGAAACAACATCTTTCCCCGTGTTGGTCGCAGTACGATCCTAACCACTGCACAATAATAGTCACATTAATAGTGTACTTCGAACTAGCTAGTAAAAATGTAACAACGTAACAACTAAATCCGGACAGAATGAGTAGCTTCGCTAGATAGTGAAATAACAAAGAAATTATTACCTGTTGCACAAAGTAGAACAAATGAAAATCACCATTGTTAGCAAGAGCTACAACAGATAAACTTAGCATTAAACTAAGTTTGATTAACATAGAACTTCCCCATTTTCCCATTCTCACTCACTTACTCGATCAAATTGGATCTTGTGTTAGTTGGGAGAGTTGATATATTATGAAGATAGTAAATGGGTTGAAGGCCTTATTTATAATAGTTGGTCCATTGTTAAAGTACTAGTACTTATTATAATAATAGTAATAAGAATAATGATAATAGTAGTATGTGGATGTGAAGAGGGAAAAAGACACTGCTATTTTTCTAACTTTTTCTGCTTTTATTCTGAATGATATTTTTTTCACTTAAATCACGCAAATAATTTGGGAAACTTTCACATGGAGTGATGTAGTTGCAACAAATATACTCCGTATTTATGTGTGCATTCGTATTTCAGAGGGATGTTACATTATTTGTTTTAAGATAATATATTCCTTATCCATATTCTGAAAGTTTATAAGATTACGCAAGTTTAATTTATAATTAAAAAAATAATCTAATAAATTCAAATAAGTTCAAGCAATTTAGGTAAACCTTGATAACATATTGCTTACATTAGTGAAAATCAAGTAAATTGAATGTATTCTTTTAAGCTTATAATAACTACTCCGTTTTAATTTCTTTAAGAAATAAATTTTTCATCATATTCGTGGAGTGGGATGGAAATTTTCTTTAGTTGTCATAATATAAAACTATAATTGTGAGGATCCATTAACCGGTTAATTAAGTGTAATGTTTTATAGGAAGACAAGGTTTGAATTTGATTATTTGTAGACAACTTTACAACAATAATATGTAATACAGTACGGAGTATTAGAAGTTGTATTGGATTATAGACTGCATTAGTCTTGAAAGTTAAAACAAGTTACTCCGTAATATTGATAAATAATTTTTTTTTTAATTTTTTTTTTAATTTTTTTTTTATTGAATAGTAATTCTTTATGTTGAGTTGAACTTGAATTTGTTATTTTTTCTTAAACAAGTTTTCTTATATACTAATAATGTTTTTCACGTTACTTTAAGTATAGTAGGTAGTTTATAATAATACGAAGTAGTAATATATACTTATGCTTGGAATGAAACTACAAAAAGGAAAATATACTAAACACATCCGCACATGGTCACTTTAATATGTGCCTTAACAGTTAATGAGAAGCCTTTCCTATTAATGAACATAATAATATCAAGCAATTATAGCTACTAACATGTACACGTATGTATTATTACCATTATTGATGCGTGGCAAGCTATTAATCCAACTTTGTATAGTCATACACCCATACTACACATATTGTATCGTCGTATGGTGAGTTCCATTATCCGACCACCAACAGGCCGCATCAATATTTTACCACACGAGCTGAGCGACTTGATAAGACCCTCTTCCCCTGAAGGGGGAGGGGACGGGAGATGGATCTATATACAGTCGTATTACTACATAAGTCTTATTTAGAGATGGCAGAACTGACTCATACCCGATTACTAGACGTGAAGTCTCCTATTTGAAATTCAAACTCTACCAGAAGTCGCTTGAACCAATTTGACGTGATACAATGTTTCTGATAGTGATAGTTTTATCAAAGTAAATATATAGGCAATAAAACTAAAAATGACCTGACCTAAACTGAACTCCGAATGATTCTTATTTGAAAAAGTTCCAACCCAAAGTGATCTGATTCTAACTCGATTTAAATGACCCAATTGCCTCGTCAATCTAGTCTCATTTTATTTGATGGGAAATATGTCCGTTTTCAATAAGTGCACACCTAATAATCTAATATTCATTTTTATGTATTACTACATTAATCCTTACTAATTTGAGATTTTTATGTAAGTCCAAGTTAGTGTCGCAAGTATTCAATAACAATGTAAATACAATTGCAAGTCTATTATATATTACATGCATGTAGTAATGTAGAGATTAATCCAGATTTGAGTCGAGCGCTCTCTCAACAAGTATTGTTGTAAGTATTAAATCTAAAATTTTGATTAAGATACAACAACCCTTTTACTAGTTGAACTAAGTGTTAGGTTGCAAATGTGAGTTGTTGTCCCACATAGAAAAATTAAATAAAAAACCACTAGTTTATAACCTAAGTGACCTACTCCTTTTATTGTCGTATATTTTGAAATTAAACATCGCTTGGGTTTATATATAGGCTTTTCTCTCCTCCTTATCCCCCCCCCCACCAATTCCTAACACTAAGCACTTATTAATAATTAATAAGGAGGGTATTATTCATTTATTTGGTATAGATAAGGGTGTAGACGAATTTATAGTATAACATGGGAGGTCACTTAACGGGCCCATCCCCACATGAAAGAGCCTAAAGTTCAATGGTTGCACATGTTATCGACTTATCGATAACCAGAAAGGTATGCAGTGTCTCCCTTTGGCTTCTACATACGCACCATATATTTCATTTATCCTAATTAATTTCTGACTATTACGTCTATTTTTTCATGTGATCTGATTGCAGATCATTTACTATAAGACGATATTATTGGTATGGTAACTGACATTTAAGTCAGCAGTTCACCACCAACCAATTTTTCTCATTCAATTTTTATTAATTCACTTCTCTAATTTAATCTACCATGAATGTATGAATCCCAAAATATTTTGGATCATGTGTTCTATCCGTACATTTTTCTTTTCAAAATATTCTTAAAAAATGACAAATTATTGTAAAAGATGATATTATTAATATAATTAAGTATTTACTTGGAATGATTCTATATACTAGAAACATCAACTAAGTGAGTTGAGGTGAATACAATCGGATGAGTACAAAATTACTTTAGTGAGTAGTTATATGCATACATTTAAAGTCAAATGACTAAAAAATCTAGGTTAATGCAATAGGTTAACTGAAATAAATGTATTTAATTAAGGTTTAATGAAAGGGATCAGAATATCAGATGTTAAGTGGTTTGGATGTCAAAAGTTTAATTGTTTTTAGTTTACATGAGTGGTACTCATCAACTATCTTTGGGACACTTTCTACTCTATTAAATAAATAAAAAATGGTTATATATATATAATGAGAAAGAATTTATGTAAAGGAAGGGGGATGATGCTTTACTGGACTGTTTGTGAGATCGTGAAGTTAGATAGTGACAAATTAGGGTAAAAGAGAGAATGGAGGTGAAGAGAGAATTGAATGGCTTTTTTATTATCAATCATTAGGTAGAGTATTTATATAAAATTTAAGCTTATAAGATAGGAAACAATTTTCTTAAAAAATATACTAGCCTAATCATAAATCTTAAAGATATATTCTCTAAATAATATCTTAACCTAAAATAAACCTAAACATATTATTCTCTTAATGATATTTACAGAAAATATATCTATATTTTCCGATATCTCATCTCTAACACCCTCCCGCAATCGTAACGGCAATAACACGAACGTTGCGATTGAAAATTCTTCACTTTGTTAAAGTCGATCGAATTGCACTACTCTGTTGATCTCGCCTTTACTTTTTTTTTTTTAAAAAAAGACAAACTTTTGCAGCCACGTCCCTTTGCTGGTGTCCGTGGTCTTCTGCCACGTCCCTTTGCTGGTGTCAGTGGTCTTCTTGCTACTGTCCGTGGCTTTCTGCAACCACGTCCATTCTTATCTTCATATGCATACCCTGTCGTCTCAAGGTATAATGTCCTATCGTCTCAAAGGTACAAGGAAAATAATATGCTTGTCCTGTCATTTCAAGGTACAAAATCCTGTCGTTTCAAGGTATAAGGTAACCAATCCCTGTCTCACGGCACAAGGAGAACCATCTTATTAACATTGTCTCACGGTACAAGGAGAACCAATTCAATATATTTCCTGTCTCACGACACAAGGAGAGCCGAAAAAACTTTTTTTTTTCTTTTTTAAAAAAAAAATAAAACTCAAAGGTTACCCTTTGTTTTCACCTTGTCAACAACACAATGTCATAAAAAAATCACCCTATCCTCAAAGAGTACGTGACAAAAGCCACGCATGTTGATGTAATTACATTAAGTCATCATCACCCACAGATGCTTGAAGTGCATTCACGTACTTGCGGAAATATTAAAAAAGAAATATATATTTTTGGCTAAAGTTTTATCCCATCGGTGGATTTAATTTTCTAACCCACTGACAGGGGGAAAATGTTGTCAACGGTTCTAAGATTTAACCTGCTCTTGATACCATGATAAATTTAAGGTGAAAAAGATTTAACCTGCTCTTGATACCGGCAGGGGGAAAATGTTGTGGGTACCTTAATGAAGACCTACATTGTTTGGAAAGTGAGCATAGATCAAGTAATATGAGCTCATGATCTTGCTAATGATTGTAGGAGAAATTTAACTTCTTTACTAGCTAATTCTTATTTTAGTTGCTTTGTCAAAAATAAGACATTTTACACGTAGTTGGTGTTGTTGCAAAATAGAAAAAATAATAATAATCTACCATTATAGTTCCATTTTAAATTAATTGTAGCGATTAAATATTTTTTACTTTTATTTTTTATTAAATCGTTATTAATAATTTAAAACGAATGTCAAATAGTAAATAAAAATTACCGTATCACGGATAATGGAGAAAAGGCAGTCAAATCGCACCACGTGCAGCAATAATTCCAAGCATGGACTCCTGTCTGGGACTCCAGAATTCTTTATTTTAAGTGTCGGTCACCCTCAAACTTTAATTATTCCAAGAAAATCAAACTGATGTATGTATGTTAAAATCTATAGTCAAGGTGGCTTTGGGCAAGGTTGGGCCGAGTCAAGCCCACGGGCTTCCAGGTTGACTGGTAACAGCCCACGTCCTGACGTCCTAGCCCAACACGAATGAGTTAGCTGGGCGGAGTTCAAATTTTGAAAAGTAAGGCCCAAATACGGCATGGACCCATGGGCCTCGAGGACTGGGTTGGGTAGACCCACGAGCTTCTTAATATTACTGGGTTGTCCTGGCCCACCACTATTGACCCCAGTTATTCGTTAGACTTTTAGAAACTAATATTATCAGTCAAATATATTGAAACTAGTACAAATAATTTTAGGCTCTCCACTACTTGTGAATTTCCCTAAATTAATATGAACTCCATGTGAAGTTTCCAACAAGATTGAAAAGAAACCTAATAAAGTGTTATTCAGTAATAAAGTTTAAATCGTTCATACAATCAATAATGTGAAGTTATAATTGTCTGAATTGTGAGAATGGTGAAGAATATGATTAACCAAATTCAAGTAATTAAAATCACTTAATTACAATTTGGCTACCTTAAAAGTTAGGAAACTGTACTCTAGAGGCACAATTTCCACTAGGAAGCACAGGACATTTGATAAGGTCCTTTCCATTAGCATCTACACAGATATACACTTGGTAAAGCTGGCTATTTCCTTCGGAATCACGGTTACACTCGATCCAAGGATAAAATCCGATCTTCTCCTTGATGGCCTCCTTCATGTCCTCGACGTTGTAGAACTCATCGTTGGGTTCGATATTGGCATCCTTAAGGGCTTGTAGAAGGTTGGTTTTGTCCTTAAGGTCTAGACCAGCTTGGAAGTACTCTTGTTGGCTAGAGAATGATGAGCATGTACCATGTTTGTTCCATTCATGTGCCCAAAACTTTGTTCCTACGTTAGGGCACGCTAGTGATGGCCACTCCGTTTCGAGCCTGCTCTCGAGTTCTTCTATCTGCATAGTTATAAGGGTAGAGAAAGTTAAGTTCTGGTGATTGATGAGCTAGGGAGAGGGAGAATAATTGTTATCGCAATATTTTGATCATCAGCTAATAATGCATAAACTTGATTGTTAATATTTTTATTTATTGTTTTTGTAAAAGTTATAAATTTTGAGACATTTGAAAAAACTATATATTGTAACTAATCCAATAACATAGCACAAAATATTATCTTTTCTACATAAATTGTACATGTAGTAATTATGATTTGCTTAGGTGACAAAAATAAACTTTGTTATTGGCGTAGTGCAGATAATTAATTGGTCTATATTTGTTTAAAAAGTCAAATTAAAACACTTTCTTTATTGGTATCCCTTACCATTTGCCTCTTTGCCTTTTGAGGTTTATGACGGTTATCACTTACGAAGTAGTACTATATATTAGTGGAAATTCATGTTCAAATTTGATGAACTTTGACTTTAAAAGCGAAAATAGAGCAAACAAGTAGAGACGCAGGAGGCAATAATAGATGAATTGGAGAAATAATTTCATTATTTTTTTTAATGCGCGTATCATGCTTGTTCGTTTACTTTGTTGTTAGGACTTATTACCCAGGAAAGTCTTGCACTAGCGCCAATCTGGCACTTGATTAGCACCTAAGAAACATTTAAGATTTAATTAACTACTAACGTAGTTGTATACTTTTGTTTTCTTCAGATGAAAACATCACGCATTAACTTTCAAGTCATTTTCAAATATAAACAATAATTTTGTACATTATTAAGATTTTAACCAACAATTCTGTCTTTAATACTATCTCAAACACAAAATTCCCCTCCCCACCTTTTTTATTTGGAACTCAAAAGTGATTTTTTTTTCTTTTTTTTTTTTTTTTTTTTTGAAGAAAAAAAAGTGAAAGAATTTCATCCCTTTATAAGTAATTTACATGATCATAGCCATTTTTCAAAATTTATAGGATAGATGTTGCTCGTCATACATACATAGTCATTTACATTTTCCATAGAAATTTTCCATTTAGTTACTTCCTTTGTTTTTTAAATGTGCAACATGTAGTAGCTAACGCGTTACAAATAAAAACTATGTATAGAGTATACCTCAGATTCATCAAAAGGCTTTGTGTTATCACAGTTGGAGGGATAACCACCATCATTGTAATTAGGCCAAAGGCCATGAATTGAGAAATCTGTTGTTGGCTTCCCACTTCCAGGAAAACAACATTTTTTCCCTTTTGCATCACAATATGCTCCTGGCCACTGCATTATTATCACATATAATTCAATTAATTAGTCTTTTCATCAATTAATCATGCTCAAATTAAATATCATCACCATTTCATCATCCATCCTAATAATATGCATATATAGATATACTTTATGTGCAATATTAAAACAGCATTAAAGGAAGAAATAAAAAAACACCTTTTAATAGGTCAATTTAATTATTTTCTTTTCTAAATGACAAATTTTCAAAATGAGTAATCATCTATCCCATTTTTACTCTAGTCGTCGATTATTCACCATTTACCACCTTCTAACGTCTTAATTTACCATATTTTACTGTACATCATATGATGTGAGTTGGAGAACAATTGTATTGTTTGTGTGTGAAATAATTCATATTTCACAATAAGGATAAAACAGTAAATCAGGTCAATAAAAGTGAAAACATAGAAAAATATTTGCATCTTTTTTCAAAGACGGAGATTATAGAAGGGGAGGGGTTATATTAATATTGTGAAATTTACCTGTTGCACAAAGTAGAAAAAATCAAAAGTAGAACTTGTAGGGTGGTCAGGGTGGTGAGGTTTTTTGCTCTTACACAAAGCATCACCAACTAAACATAAAACAACCAAAAGCTTGATCATCATTGAAACTTTCCCCATATTTTCTTTCTATGTTTTTTATGTGTTACAAATGAAACGTGATGGCTTTTAATGAGTTCATAGAGTTTAACAGGTATTTATATAAATAAATTCTAGTAACTTAATTTTTATATAGAGTTTACGTAACGGAATATCCAACATGAAATAGCTTGGCATATCCCATGAGCCAATTGCACGTTATCATGCCAAGTTAACGAATTTTAATGTAATTACAACCTACTCTTGCGTGTTCATACTTCGTTCCTAAGTTTATAATTATAATTTTGTCACCAAAATTATTGTTTGGTAATATTAAATTAAGGGTACGAGGATGAGGTGTGGTCGTGCTTGATTAATTATAAATACGATCGATTAGCAGATGATTTTGCTAAGTAAAGAATTGTGTCATTACTAGGCACGTTCATGAAGTTTCATACTCATCAAGGTCCGATTAAATCGGGATTATGTGATCAGGGTTGTGTGATTAGATTGTTAATTAAAAACTCGATAGTCAACATGCAACTTCTGGCTTAACGGATGGTGCTTATATTTCATTTTATCTCTTCATAATTACACTACTTTAAGAGACTATGAGTTTAATTTGTAAATTAAACTCATCTGATTAGTGAAGGATGTTATATGCTGGTATTTTGATTAACAAAATTCTATATCACTGCTGATCACTGATTAAATGCAACATGCAGCGTACTACGTAGTATATAATATACTCCGACAATAGAGTCATTGTGACAATAAGCTCACAATTCAAATCTCATTCCCAGCCTCATCCTGCCCTAAGAAATCTAATGTTGTATCCACATTTCAATCCCAAATAACTCTTACATTGTAAAACATGATAACATACATAAAATAAATACTGTGAGATTTCAACCATTAGCTTAACCTTTTGTTTTTGGTTAAGTTGGACATTGAATATATACCTAGCAACCTAGTATTAGTAAACTAGAAGCCAATATTGACGTAATGATCTCTAATATAAAATGTCCAACAAAACATTCCTCAATGAAAATTAGTCAAACACAAGTGTCATTAGATCTGTCTTTCATGATATATTCCGTATCAAATTTATAACGTCCATCCGTATTCTCTTTCCATTCAAAATTAATTGCCACTACTTATGCGACAGCTAAATGTAAATGTCATTGAGTAATATATTTCTTTATGTAATTTGTGCACATACTTTTCTTATATAATACTAGGACTACGTACTTCCAAGATAAGTATAAACAGCCAAGGTAAGGGAGAAATTAGTGATACTAAATCTACGTGGGCATGGTGGTGTAAACGTAGAGAATTTAGCAAGGAAAAAAGCAAGTTATGGGAAAGTATTATTGATGCTTGAAAGTCATTTCTGTATGGACAGAATGCGTGATATATAATAAGTAATAACAAAGCCAAGATTGCTAGCTAAACTAACAATAATAACATTGTACTAGTATGTAATTCCATTTCAGCAACAAAATCTACGTATTGTTATGCAATTTATAATTTCAACATCATTTATTTTGATATTCTGATGAATCGAAATTGTTCAAAGTTGGTCCACAATTTGAGGCTTAAAAAGGGATTTTTTTTTTTTTTTTTTTTTTTCAAACTAAGCCTTCTTGGCAAAATATTTTGCAAAGTGGATGTGTGGCAAAACTATTTACCAAACTAACCTTTTGGGGTAAAACGCTATCTCGGACAGCGTTTTATACCCTAGTTTTTTTTTAAAAAAAATATGTAAGTATAAAACGCTGTCTCGGACAGCATTTTTACTTCTTGACTTCTTTTTGTGATTTTCTTAATTTCTGGTTTTTAAAAATAAAAAAAATAAAAAATTCAAATACACATAAGACGTTGTCCGAGACAGCATTTTATGTACAATTTTTTTGTACATAGGCATTGTCCCAGACAGTGTTTTTCTACTGGACTGCAGTACTAGCAGCTAGCAGCCTCCCCACTCCAAATTCTGCCCTCAACACACCACCCCCAGCCTTCAATCAGCCACCATCCTCAAACACCACCACCACCACCAACCCCTACCGTCCCACCACCATCGACCACCACCAACCACCACCTCCCGTCACTTTCGACCACCCTTATGCACTTCAAAACACTCCAACCACCCCCAACAACACTACAACCACCCCCACCACCAACCCCAACCTTACCACCACCATCAACCACCACCAACCACCACCTCCTGGGACTTTCGCCCACCCTTAAGCACTTTAGAACACTCCGAACACCCCCAACAACACTACAACCACCATGAGCCACCACATTAACCACCACGGGCCATCGCTTCTACCCCGTTTCTCATTATGGAGCCCAAATGTCTTGTGTTTGATATATATCGGCCTAAAAGGATCTATTTTGACTGATATAAGTCAGATTTCGACAAATAAGGAAATTAAACTTCAAACCACACACAGATTCATTCAAAAAACATTTATTATATTAATAATGTAAGTGTTATATACATGATTCTAGAAAATCCGACTACAGCAAATAAATCAGATAATACTATCTCGACTCATTGATTCGTGATAATGGTTCTCTATCCTGTCTGTCGGCCCTCCGTCTGATACGACGCCGCCTGTAATGCGTAATGGTGGTGAATGGGTCTCGGGGCGGTGGGGGAGTCTGCTGGCTGGACGAAGGGTCCTCCTAGGTAGGGGTGGGCGTAGAACTGTGGATGGTGTAATCCTCTGCGTCTTTGGGTGACGTAGGATCACCTCCACCGCTACTCTGGACGAGCTCGAACTGTGAACGGACGGAGTGGCCCATCATGACCGTCCCGCTGGTGGACGAGATAGCCATGACCATATCTTTGTAAGGTAGCCACGCCCATATCTCGCACCCGCTCGACCTGGGCTCTGGTGGGTCCATCTGCAAGGGTGACTGATAATGCATCAACCATTGCCACCATATCCGCCGCCTACAGTAATCATCGATCAGTCAATTGTATGATATAGATTTAAAAATTGATGAAAATAAGTAGAATAAAATAAACTCACATATCCGCTAATGACGTCATATGCTGGATGGTAATGTGTGGATGGTGGTGTGTAGCTAGGGTTGATGAAACGGACGATGTAATACGCTTGTACCAGACCATGTACAGGTCGTGAGGATCCGTAACGCCCTACATCGGATCACCTCCAACGACGAACTCCAACCGTCGCTGCCATAGGTCAATGTAAAGCCTATGCTCCACTGACCAGTTTGTCTCCCCCTTTCCCCAACGGTCAATGCCGTGCAGGCGGAGACTAGTTTCACACTCCATAGGGACAAGCTGGCGTAGTCCAAACTGTCTCATGACTCGGTCGGGTAGGTGACTCTCCACAACCTCGAAACATATCATGGGGGTCCTGGCACGCCACTCTACCTGATGATCGAGTAGATGAGCAGGCATGGCATCAACCAAGTAAGCTACATATGGATCCCATGTCACCTGCAAAAACACATCAAAAGTAATACCTTAAATAGGTTAGTGCACTGATAAGAATCATATTAAATAAATGTTTACAAATTCCTTTTAAGTTAGCACCTGATCCTCGGTGAGTCGGTCAAGGGCGTCTCGGTATTATGGACGACCCCTCACCACATGCGCAAGTTTCAGTTTGGGGATCACCCACCTAATACCAAAAATTGTTTCAGTTTGTCAACTAGCATAATAAAACTGTATGAAGTTTCAAGTAATGACAATTGTAACAAACTTGCAACCGTACGCCTCATCACGTGTAGGGAGCGGTGGAGCATCGTACACCTGGTACTGCTCGTCCCGGTCCTGCTATCCCTGACGATGTACAGCAAGCCTACCTGGTCTGCCTATATGGATATGCTCCCAAGCCCATAACTGTAACACAAAAATACAAAACTAGGTTAAGTATAAACTAGGTAAGTAGCAGACAAAATAGGTTTTTGATAATTAGGTGAGTTACCTGAAGCACAATCAAGGGACCTCCGATCTCGCCAGAACCACGGTGGGATGCTCTACACAGGTGGCGATACAACGTCGCCAAACAGGCACTACCCCAGCTGTAGCCACGGATATGATCCCAGTCGTGGTCTAACAGCTGTAGGTAAATAAGCTGCAAATGGCTCCCGCTCTTCTTCTCGAACAACACACCCGAGATGAGCGGGAATAAGTATGCACGAGCGTGTCTCTAAACCGTGGCGTCATCAGCGTCCAGAGGAAGTACACGAAAAGTCTCGCGTATCCAGCCAGTCCTCAACCCGGACCGATCTCATCGGGACCTGGCTGAACCCCGAGAACCCGAGCTACCAAACCAACGGGATCGACAACGCATGTCCTGTCACCGCAGTCCCATGTATAGGAAGGCGCGTGAGTATCACGACGTCCCGCAACGTAAAGGTCGCCTCCCCAACAGGTAGGTGGAAAGAGTGCGTCTCTTGTCTCCACCTCTCTGCGAGCACAGTGACAAGCGCTCGATCGATCTCCCTGAACGCCATCCGATGAATACCACCCAAGCCAGCCAACTCGACGTACGCAATAACGCGTTGATCGACAACCCAGTCCGTTATAACCCTAGTAGTGTAGTGCCTGCAAACCAGCTGCCTCGCTGGATCAGCCTGATAAAAAATCGTACGAACGTAATTTATATGAGATAGTATATTAATTTAACATGCATAAGTACATGAACTGACGGATGAAATATTACCGAGTGGTCCCATATGTCAACGCTCCGATGTTTGTCCTGTAGTATCAGAACAGAAGGGTCAACAGGTCCGGGTGTCCTATCTTGTCCGTCCATGAAATATGTTCATTAACAACGTTATACACCAATTAGCAACACAATTATTAGATCATCAATTAAACATGAGCTGGACGAGTTAAAGGCATCGACGAAAAATTTCAAATGACAACATTCAAAATAAAAATGATCCAAATGTTACAAATGTTACAAACGTTACAGAAGCAGATACAAAATAAATCTACTATTCTACGACATCAAATTACAGAAACAAACTTAGGTCCCGGTCGGTCTAGATGGACACGTTTTCCGGTTGTGACCCTGCTGGTGACAACGGCTGCATTTACTCGGGGGTCGGTTAGTCTCATCCATTTCATTGCGTATGCTCTTTGACTTTGGCCGACCTTTTCCTCGTACCATGCTGCCGTTCGGAATGAGTTTAGGGCCGATGTACTGTGTCCAGGTCGTCTCACAGGGGATAAGCCAGAATTGTGGTGCATAGGTGTTCGTATAGGCCTCCGATTGCAGCACAGGGTCCACCCACGACCGCTCTGATAGTGAGTACGTCGCACAGACTGCTAGACATGAGAACACGGGAGATGAAATACCCGTGGTTTGTTGCATGTACAAGTTCTCAACTCAAAGTTAACAGTATGTTTATGGCCTCCTTTTCTACCAAGTCACTCTCCCTTTTCTGTTGTAACTTGGCAAATATGCAATCGGCGGTTATACGCATCCACTCTGTGACATCTAGCTTTTGCGGTGTTCTTCACCAGAATGGCAGTGACCTTGGGGGGGTATGCAAGTCCCTGTTCAGACCTAGCCTCAGAAGACTCTCTTCTTAAAGTGAAATACCTGTTAACTCTATGGAAAGTTAACTCGATAAGGGACATGATCGGTAGAAATCGAGCTCCTTCCCTTCAACACATTGTTAAATGTTTCAGAGAAGTTTGTAGTACATATCCCATATCTGCGATCAGCGTCGTGAAAGAGAGACCACATAGGAAACGGGACTTGAACAATATACTCCATGGCCTTGGTACATGCCTCACCGATGAAACACAGATCATCTTGAAGTTTTCTTTCTTGCCTTTGGTACGCAGCAACCTTGAACATATCTCTTATGTCGTTACTTCGCACGTGAGTCTTCAGGTTAGAAGCTATGTGGCGAACACAAAACCTGTGATAGGCTCGCGGCTCGGTGAATCCAACGTTAGGATCATTCATTGCTGCAATAATCCCAGGATGTCGATCAGATATAACACAGAGGCCATATCGTTGCGTGACATGAACCCGAATGCAACCCAGAAACCAAGATCAACTGGAAATGTTTTCCCCTTCAACCAACACAAATACTAGCGGAAATACTTGGAAGCTTGCATCCACACTTGTAGCAACCAACATTGTTCCTTTATACTTCCCGTACAAATGCGTCCCATCGATACAGATAACAGGCATACAATATTTAAAACCGTCGATACAAGGACCGAAGGCCCAAACACTCGTTCAAACACTTCCATGTTGCTAGAGTAAATACCATCCACCAGAGCTTTGTGTTTCCATACAACAACGGTTACCGGGTTTGACTGTTGGAGTGCTTGCATGAAGTGCGGAAGTCTGCCGTAAGAACTCTCCCAATCCCCAAATATTTCAGCTATAGTTTTCTCCTTGGCATACCATGCTCTTCGATATGGAACTTCGAAATGAAATTGCTTGGAGATGAGTTCCTGTATGAATTCAACTTTCAAGGACGAATCTTTCTGCACAAAGGACTTCATATACTCTGATATTATGGACGAATCCAAGTATGGGTGATCAGTAGATATTACTTCAGTGACACAGTTCTCCCGGTACGGGCCTTTGTACGTGATTAGGGTAAAGCCACGCGAGTGCTCACTTGATTTGGTACCCCGTAGCGACCAACCACATTTCTTCTTGCACTACAGATGAAGGACACTCTCATTCGAGGTCACTGTGGTGTAGAATTGGTACCTCTGTAAAGAATACATCTTCACCATTTCTTGAAGCATTTTCTTACTTTCAAAATACATGCCCTTCTCAAATTCTCCCCCGGGAACAAACGATGTATGGCAACCCGATTCGGCCCAATACTAATCAACTTCATAATTCTCGTTTATCTGACTAAACCAAGGTACGGGAGTTCAAACCATGGGCTCGCCAACTTCCACTTGTGCAGGTTCAAAATCGATGTTCTGAAGTCCATCTTCCTCCTCTCCGCTCTCGGCCTCATCATTTGTTTCCGCATACACATCATACACAGACAATTCCTTATTCACAATAGTGTCAAGATGATTTGGCACAGGTTGAGACGGTGATGCTTGAACATCATCTTGCATAGGCAAAAAACTTCGCAATTGTATCGTTGAAGGTGTGACACTGTTAGATGTCGAAGGACAGGTTGGCCGAACATTGTCAGATATGCCCCCCCATGTACAGGTGAAGCTATATGAAAACTAAATGGCATGTTAAATTGATCGTCGTGCAGCATTCTACTGAAAGATCCCATCTCATATTCATTTGATGGAATGTCGTGTGAGGGCACTTGGAAGGACTATGTGTTGTAACCGGAAATATATGTAGATTGTTGTTCTGGCCGAGTACTTTGTTAGGTACATATAGGCGCCATTTCTACATATATCTCAATGGGAACACCCTTCATTGCAACAACGCTCCTCAAAGCTGCAAATGTTTATTCGTACAAACAGGTAACACTTGAACCCCATTGCCAGTCTCAAACCTCATTTTAATGTTTAGTTCAACATTCCTTGGGTTTGAACCAATACTACTATGAACCTCGTTCATCAAATTATTGAAAGTCATGTTCGGTTCAAGTGTTAGTGGTTCCATATTTCCTCCACTATAATCGACACGGGGTCCATCGAACAGAATTTCACCTCCTCGCCGGCATAACAACACAACATTTTGTGCAACCATATTCTACATAACAACCAAAACACATTACACTTAAAGGCACTAAATCATCCCTAAATCGCCATAATTAAACAACAATGTACATACTTTTCAAATTAACACAACTTAGAAGCACTAAATCAACATTAATAAATAACAATGTAGGTTATCGCAATCACTCAAAAACTAACCATTATCAACAATTATCTACATTAACAATTCAACATTTCCAACAATTTTCTACACTAACAATTCAACATTACCAACAATTATCAACACTAACAATTCAACATTATCAAGATTTTAACCACAATTCCAAAAACAAAAAAATCAATAAAAAAACCCTAGATTTTAAAAACCAAAGAGAGAGAGGGCAAGTACCAAAATCGGGGTGATGTGAGGCTACTTCGTCGAGGCTGTCGGCGGCCGATCGTTGGCAGGCGGTGGTTGGAGGGAGACGGCGGTGGGGGTGGCGGCCTGAAGGACACGTTCTTGCTTTGTGTTAGAGAGAGATTGAGTGAAGGAATGCAATTGAGGGAAATTGGCAGAGAGCAGAAGCTGGCATAGTATACCCGCATGAAACGATGTTTGGGACAGCGTTTTATGTACAAAAAAAAATTGTACATAAAACGCTATCTCGGACAGCGCCTTATGTGTATTTGAATTTGAATTATTTTTTTTATTTCTTAAAACCAGAAATTAAGAAAATCGCAAAAAAAAAAAAAAAAAAAAAAAAAAAAAAAAAAGTGAATAAGTAAAAACGCTGTCTGAGAAAGCGTTTTATACTTTAAATTTTTTTTTAAGAAAAATCAGGGTATAAAACGCTGTCCAAAATAGCGTTTTGCCCCAAAAACTTAGTTTGGTAAATAATTTTGTCACGCATCCACTTTGCACAATATTTTGCCAACAAAGCTTAGTTTGGAAAAAAATTCCCTCAAAAAAGTCATTTTTTAGTTGAGTTAGTTGTATCAATTTTAACATATAGTTGACCACTTGGCTAGTTGGCTCTTGTACGTCATTCATGCTTATTAGATTACGTCTCTTGTGGACTCTTTTTGTCTTTCATGACCAATTTATCTTGTTCCACTAGACCATTAGTGTGTTTATGGCACATATCGGTTATTCCCCCCCCCCCCCTAGTATATGTGGACTGTATTTATATTTCCGTATAACGTATTACTACATATTATACTCCTATTAAGAGGGAATTTAATTTGTTATGCAAGGTTTTATTAGACAACTCATTTTAATTTGTCTTTTCAAAATACGAAATGTCAGTAATGTACGATTAAATTTATTAATGGTCATAATTCCTCTTGCATTTTATTTGTCAATTTGTTTTTAGAATATTACATGATGAAATATTATTAAATAATATTGGTCAATTTAATATTATTAGATAATTAATTGACAAATAAAACATCATACAATTAAATCCTAAATGTAATTAATTAAATATTATGTATAATATTTTATTCAATAATATACGATTAAATTTTATTTGTCAATCTGTTTTTATAAAAAATAAATTCTGTCAATATAGGGACCAATATTATTATTTTTAGAACAAATAATATGTGTCAATTTGTTTTTAGAACCTCACTTTATAAAATAATATGTGTCCAATAATATTATTTTTGTTGGATTTCAAATTATACCTAACTAATTAATTAGAGGTAACATTACTAAAAGATAAGTAGTGAAAACTTGAAAGTCAAATAGAACTAAGGCCCTGTTTATTTCACCTTAAAAAAAAACAATATTAAGTAAAAATAATTTCAGATCAGTAAAAATAAGTTATGTTCAGTAAAAATAATTTCAATTCAGTAAACATAAGTTCAGTTCAGTAAAATTCAGTATCTTTAAAGAAGAACTATAATAGAAAATCAGTAAAAATAATTTTAGTTCAACAAAAATAATTTTAATTCAGTAAAATTAATTTAAGTTCAGTAAAAATAATTTCAGTTCAGCAAAAATAATTTCAATTCGGTAAAAATAATTTCAGTTCAGTAAAAATAAAATGAAGTGAACATGGCCTAATATTAGAGAACGAAAGGAGTACGTATTAAGAATTTAAGATTAATGATTCAAACTAGTGAATTGAAGGGAGAATGTATTAAGATTAATGCATCAAACAAGAGGATCAAACCAAATGGTAATGTGGCTCACGTGTAGGATCCATCATTTATTATTTTATTTATGTGTAGTCTTAGATCCATAATTGTTTCCGCTTACAATTCGAGTATGGGTCATAACTGGTGATTAGATTCATCTATACTATATATTAAAAGACATTTTTTCTAAAGAAACGATGTCACATGACATTGTTCAATATATATGACACCATGTCACAATGCCACGTCGCTATTCAAAGTATATGCGACACGTAAACTTGCAATTTCATTTAACAAAATAAATAAATTATAGTTTGATCTAGATACGAATCCGCAACCTCTAACAAATAAAGGTTATACTCTTATCATCTCAACCAACATTTATTAGTGTTTTAAATTTCACATAATTAACATTATATATTTCTTTCAAATTAGAGGTTATTTAATTTATTTATTCTTCACAAGATTAGAAAATAAATACATATGAGGTATAAAAAAAAAAAAAAAAAACGGTAATATCCGAGGTAACGCCCGGATCACACACTAGCTATACAAACAGTTGAACATAATTATCAAATTAAAGAAGTACAAACTAGTAATGCGGGGCATCGCCCGAGACACACACTAATTATTCATTTAAAAATGTAAAATCGCACAAATGCACAATAAGATATTAAATATTATCATTATAAACAAAATACGAGTATAAGAAATTAAGAATTCTTATTCGAAAAATGATAGTACAAATATTTGTGACAAACAACAAAGGTCTTTTGATGACCTAAATGATTAACTTGATTACAAAATCAAAAGGATGGAAATTCAATTTGAGAACCACATTTGCCATGAGGGAAAGTAGGACACTCAATAAGGTTAGATGCAGAATTGTCAACGCAAAGGTAAATCTGGTAGAGTTGACTATTGCCAGATGTATCATCATTGCACTCCACAAAAGGTGTAAATCCAACACTTTGTTTAATTGCATCCTTTATGCTTTCTAATGTGTACGAGTTTCCATTTGGCTCAATTCCTACATGGCATATAGAAAAAAGCATTATTAAGAGAAAAAAGAAAAAAAAAAATTATGTTACGTAGTATTTCTATTTTTAAGTTGTTCTGTTTTGAATTATAAGTTAGACAGATGATGACATAATTATATCTGAAGTTAAAAATGTAATGATTAATAAAAACAAAGGAAGTATTATTGTGCTTAAGTGTTGAAGATAAAGTCTCAAGATTTTCAATATGTTAATTACGAAAGAGATATTATCTTCTTGATGATAGCCTTTAAATTAGGTTGATTTTATACTATATCTGATTGATTGTGGGAATCTTCAATTGAGTAATTATTGTTTAATCAATCATAAACTATCTCATATGATTGCCAAAAAAAAAAAAAAAAAGCCAAAGAAAATAATCCTCATTAATTATCAGATCTTAATAATTGTAGGAATAATTATTCATGAGATTTTTTTTGGAGAAAAATTATTCGAGATTTTTCTTCAAAATTAAGTAAATGCATCAAATTTTATTATAATAGGACATGAACATTAAAAGGTTTATCAAAAGATTTTTTTTTTAATTAGTTAATACTAGTAGTATTAGGATTAGTTTTTCAATTTTTCTTAATAAGTTATGAAATTATGTAATGTGACCACTTGGTGTTAGTTGGTGTAAGTCAAAAAATATTCGCGTACAGCTTGTTTATAATACAAGTATAGTCGTATCATTAATAATTTGTCATCATTTATTACTCCCAAAAAAGTGAAATAAAGGCCTTAAATGTAAGAAAAAGCAACAAATATTGTAACATAGCTAAAGTTACTAGTAAAAAGTTACCTGCACTTGTAAGTGATTGGAGAAGATTAGCTTGATTTTTGAGGTCAAGAGCAGTTTGGAAGTAGTCATGTTGTCCAAGGGCTGAACAAGTCCCATGCTTTTCCCATTCATGTGACCAAAACTTCAATCCATCACCACTTGGACATGCCAATGTCGGCCATTCTGTTCTCATTCTCTTCAATAGACTTGATGTCTGTTTTTAAAACCATAGCTTCAATTAACTTATCGCCGTTTCATCAGTGATACTTACGACAAAATTAATCTTCACTTGTGTTTTTGTTATGCATCGTTTACTATTTAAAACTAAATTTATTCGTTAAAGAAATTATCATCATTCATAGGGAAGGCCGTGGTGTAACAAGTTGTAACCACCCACAAACCCACCCCGCTAACAAATTAAGGAATTTGTTATATTTAAAGTAACACGACTACTCGTGTAACTCATACACAACCTTCACTCGATTTACAAATCGAACACAATTCAATAAACCGTACGTACCTGAGATTGATCGAACTGGCTGCTAGGATCACAGCTAGAAGGGTAAGAACCATCATTATAATTAGGCCAAAGTCCATGAATTCCAAAATCTGCTTCTGGTTTTCCTGTACTTGGATAGCAGCAACTCTTCTCCGTATCACAGTATGATCCAGGCCACTACAAAACCATCATCAATACAAATTAATCCCTATATTTTTTGTTCATCAAAATCAACCAAAAATCAAATTAATAAATTAAAAAATCTAGCAAACCTGTTGAACAAAGTAAAAGAAATCAAAATCCTGAGAATATGCTGAGACTACAAACAGAAATTGAACTGCTAAAATGTAGTAAAAGGCTTTCATGTTTCTCTGTTTTGTTCTTGGGCAGGAGGATTATTATTGCAAATCGAGTTCCGTCAAAGTAATAACTTTATTTGTATGGTAGTGAATAATGTATAACTATCTTAAGTTTATATATATAGACAAAGTGACTGTGGTAGGAAGATAATTATAATTACAAATAAGGAAGAATATCCGTTGGTTGATAATCTGAATATGCTATCTATGCAAAAAAAAAAAAAAAAAAAACAAATGTTCATATTATTAGGTTTATGAAAGGTCAATATGTTCACATTATATTATGGGGGACCTTGCTTTGTATTAAAATCAATACATGTGTTGACGTGTTGTACATATACACTAATGCAATCTGTTGCATTTAATTTGTGTAATGTATGAAAATTGAAGCTCAAATGATTGTCAAATTTAAAATTTTTGATCTATAGACAAAGTCAGCAATAAACATACAAGACAGTGGTTTTTTTTTTTTTTTTTTTTTTTTTTGGATTTTTTTTTGGATTTTAGTCTGAACTACGTGATCGTTTTCTCACTTGTTTCGGATTATTGTGTTGCTTAACTACTTGTACTTCTACTATTAGCCGCTTTTGGTTGAAGTTTTTTCGGTTTTGTTTTTTTCGAAATTTAGGACATGTACCTTTTTCAAATCGGATCAATCAAATGATGACATGACTACTAATTATCTACAATTGGACTAATACATATCTAGATGTAGCTTAAAAATGTACTTGTAGTAGTTATGTTTTAGAAAAACTAGTCTATTCAATTGGAAAATGACAATTAGCTATATAAGTATTTGTATTCAAAATCAAATTGAAAAGTATAATGTACATATGGAAATAAATTAGAAAAGATTGAGAACAGATTTGGAAAAATTATGGTCTTTTGGAAGCAAAAGACAATTAGAATCCCGGAAATAAGATGAGCAATAAGAATATTATGGAAAAGTCACTCCTTTATTTCAATCCAAATTCCCTCTGTCTAACAAACCGGCAAAATTTTGGCTTTAATTATGATGTAAGTTGTTACCTAAAACTCCTAAGGCCCCTCTTTTTACCTTGAAATAATAATATTTAATTAAAATACATTTAGCTTAATAAATATAAGTTCAATTTAATAAAGATTAATTTTAAATCAATAAAAATCAGTAAATGTAAAAACAAATATAATAAAAAATTAATAAAAAAATAAGGTTTAATTAGTAAAAATAATTTTATTTTTGTAAAATTAACTTAATTAAGTTCAACCAAAATAATTCGAATTCATAAACAAAAGTGAAGAGAAAAGGGTCTCAGTACAAATAAGTAATAACAATTGAGCAAGTTTATCTAAACAATACGAAGTTTGATACGAAGTACTTCGGTTTTCTTTAACTTTTTTGAAATAAAGTATTTAGGGATCGTTTGGTTGGATAATTTGGAATGGATTGGAATGGTGGAGTTAGAATCCATTCCATCTAATTTTTTGTTTAGTTGAATTTTTCAATAATGGAATCTCATACTCAAGGGTTCTAAATCTCATACCTGTGGAATTCCATACCCACCTCTTCTCCTAAGATTCACAATTCATTCTATTAATGAAATATAAATACATTCTAATAATAAAACCAAACAATTTTAAACTAGTATGGGTTTTAGAATCCATACCTCTCTGGTATGAGATACCATACCAATCTATACCAATTTGATAAACCAAACACCCCCTTAGTTTTTGTTTGATTGCCCATAGAAAGTAACAATAATAATAACCATGTGATTCGAAATTCCTAAAGAACAAAAGTTGAAATCTTCACGTTATTAAACTTAAAATCGCAATGAAAATGTGGGTATCTAATTTTTAGTTGGAGATTAGGATACTTAGGCCCTTTAGTTTAGCCAGAAGAGCTTTAAGCCCTTTAAAAGAACTTTCTCTCTGGCCCAATTTGCCCATATGCATGAGTGGCCCATATGTCCAATAAAATTTGTTCCCTATATCTTTAACATTTGAATATGTTCATTTTAAATGAATTGGATCTTTCCCCCAAATAAAAAAAGTTGAAAAGCATTTCGTTTAACTCAACTGAGTTAAAAAATGCAAAGAAATGGATAATTAACTAACTTAATTGATTAAAGTATTAAATAAGTGGTACTCAAAACTTGAAATCATTTCAAAGAACTATTTTTAACCTCGAGTCTTAGGTACACTATCTCCAAGAACAATGGGTTTTAACTTATCTAACTTTCATACTCTCACCATTAAGATCAATAAATTCTCACATCAAATTTCCACTTCAATTTGAGGATAATTATGAATTTTCTAAGAAAATTTTTGTCAGTGGCATTGTAACACCCCCAAATCTCCCTCTATGGAAATACCAGTATAATACATATAATTATACTGTAGAGATAGACTTAGGCATGTTACCACCGTGTGATTACGCAAGACTACTCAAAATACTTAACTCAATAACAAAACTTGCAGCGGAAAACTCAACTTTATTCTATAAATGCTTATAAAAATAGTAACATTATTATGAGTACTCAAAATAAAGACAAAACCAACATTCCTAAACTAGGTGAAGCAAATCTCGGGACTCCCACATGCTCATCATGACTCCACCTGAAAAATAGTCAACACTTCTTACTAATAAGGTAAACAGGGCGAACCAAAACAAGTAGAAAATACGGATTAGCAAAATATGTTAAGTACGATAAGTGCAAGATAAGTAAACTCAATTTATTAGCAAACATACTTTTAAAACCAGTTTCAATAATTAATCCAATACTTCCAAAACTCATGATTCAAAACCAATTCCAATAATTCAATAAATCGATTTATAAAACCAATTCCTCTTTTGAAAACCAATTCCTCACCCAAATATGCACACCCCTCAAGTTAGTGTCTTTGTATTGAAAGGCTATCCTTGAGGAAAGACTCGGTCATATAAAGTCCAAACTCTTATCAACCAAATCCGCATAGTGGGATAATCATGCTTGTGAGGCTTAAACAAGAATTCAATAAATCCTCTTTTAATCAATTCAATCTTTATAATAAAAAACTCAAAACTCCTTTTATATTTAATTCAACAAGCTTTAAAATCAAACCTTTTTAAAAACTTTGTAAATCAATCCAACATACTTTTAAAAACCAAATTCCTTTAAACATAATAAATAATTTCTAATCATTCAAAACAAGATAGAAATCCATTCTCAAACATATTTATTAAAACATGAATTCTCAAGGTTAATTTATAAATCATAATTCAAAACAATTTAATTAAAATCACACAAACATGCTTATTTATTTAACAATTTCGAAGGTATCCAGCCACCTAAACGTACCTTAATTCCGAATCTCAATCAACACTTCGCACTTTCAAAGTTCAATCACAAATACACATTGCAATTAACATAACCATACGGTTATCACAACATCTTTAGACATAAACCCAAATCTAATGTGCATAGACTATTAAAAATCTTTTAAAAATAATATTTTAATATAAAATTATAGCTTTGAAATAAGTATTTATATTTTAAAAAACTAACTATGAAGAAAATAAAAGGAATAGGATTAAAGAGAATTGAATTTGCGTTGGAAAGAATAAGCAGAACTTGTAGAGGATATAACTTCTTCAATATAACTTCAAATTGGGTGATTCTTGATATTAACCTCAAGAATTTTTTGAGAGGAACAATTTTTTGTGAAATAGAAAAACCCTAAAACTAACCAGAAGCTTCCGAAAATTGGCTCTAAAGATATACAAACTGATTTTCTTTTAGAAAAGAGGAGAAGAAAAAAAGGAAAAGATTGAGGGAAAAGAAGAGTAAGAGAGAAGAAGTGAATTGAGTTTTTGGTGTGAAGAATATGAGAGGTAATAGGGGGTAAGTATAGGCTCATGAATGAAATAATTAAGATAAGATTTTGTAGGAAGAATTATGATAAATTTAGTTTAAGGAATTACTTGGAAAAGAGAGTTAAAGAATTTAGGAAAGTCTAGTTTATGGTGATTAAGAAATGAAGAAATAAGGTAAGTATGTAGTCATGAAATTTTAAATGGTAAACGGCTTTGCTTAGGGAATAATCAAGAATGATTTAAGGCAAATAAATTGTATGATAAAATCTTTGTGAGATGGAGATAGGAATTAAGGAAATGGAATTTAAGGAAGATAATTAAAATACTAAACTAACAAAATAATTAACCCAAAATTCACATAGGGTGACCGAAAATATTGAGCATATCCATGCTCATATTTTCGGACCTCCACTACTAGTTTTAGGAAAATATTTGCTAGATTTTAAGGATTAAAAATGATTGTGTAAATAATATATTTTGTAGAAAATAATTAATTAGAAAATATTAACTTAAAACTAACTTAATTAACTAATAAAAATCAAATTTTCTACACTTAGACAATCCGAAAATCTCATTAATTAATTTAGGAATTTCAACCCTTTAATTTATAAATAGGAAATATAATTTTTGTTAATTAAAATATCCGAAATATATATATATAATTCGGTTTTTATTAAAATAAATGGATAATAAATTTTATCCAAAATCCAAAATAATCATTGAGTTTTGAAAATGTTGTTGGAGCCAAAATTCAAATATCATTTTAGCTCCAAAATTCAAATAGTAAAATAAATTACTTAAATACCCTTTTTATAAAATACTAATTATTAATTAATTGAAAAATAAGTCTTAAAAATACGGAGTATTACAGACATCTTATCAATACACTCCCTTCGTGTTTAAATAAATGAAACACTTCTCTTTTCCGACCGTGTTTAAATAAATAAAATGTTTTCTTTTTTAGTAATTTCTCTCTATTTTTTTTATAATATTCTCTCAATTTTTTTAGGTAAATCCAATAGTTTCTCTCGATGAGAAACTTGGGAAGTTTATCACAAGGTATATCCGTCATTTTACAGTTAAAATAGGGGTGCATTTAGAAATTCATCAATTTACTCTTAAATTATGTAAACATTTGGGAATGCATTCTGGTAAACGGCAACGGCAATGACATCATACAGCTCTTGCTTGACTAGATTGAAAGCTCATCTTCAATGGTGAATCAATGGAGAAGGGAAATATCAATTACCCTTTGGGGTTAATCCTACCCTAAATTTCTCTATTTTTCGTAGGGTTTTAGTTTGATTTGGCAGCAGAGCCGCCATTAATATCGGTGTTGGTGTTAGTGTAAAAAGGAGGAAGATGAAGATGAAGATGGTGGGGTATAGTTCGCAGGAGGAAGAATGAGATGGTGGTCACTTTCAATGGTGATTAGCAGGAGGAAGAAGAAGATGGGTTGTTCCGTTTGAACTCCATCAACCGTACAAGCTTGTAAATGTTCTTATGTGGCATAATAGTTTTGCATATATTAACATAAATGCCAATGAGATTAACAAAGAAATTTATCACCAACAGCAACCTGGGCTCTCTCCTATTTTTTATATTACTAATAGTCTACTAATTTATGGTTCTCACAAAACCTCTTACTTTCTTTTCTGTTCTTTCTCCTCAATCTTATTATACTCCACTTTCTATTATTTTAATAAATTCAACTAACTTCCTAAAACTCCGTGAAAGTCAAAACATTTCATTTGTTTAAACACGGAGGGAGTATTCAACATTAAATCTTGAAAAGTTTACCCGATCACCTAGTTCTTTTTTTTTTTTTAATACTCCGTATATTAAGATGATTCTAACAACTACTTATATGACTATGTTTGATTTTATGTATGCATAGAGTATAAATTGGTCAAAGTGGTACGTAAATAGTGCAATTAAAAATCAAAGTGGAACACTTAAAAATTAAAACACGGAGGGAATAAACTTTTGTTCGATGAGTTGCAATGCATATTTTCGTAATAAGGAATATCAACATTTTACAAGTTAAACTAATAAAACATTATTAAAGATTTGTTAACCAAAGTTGTGTTGGCACATATTCCACTCAAAGTATTCCTTCCATCCCTCTTTGTTACAGTCAAAGTATTCCTTCCATCCCTCTTTATTAGTGTTCAAAGAGGTGAAATTAGTTTTAAAATTTTTGAATGATTTTATAGCGGTCATTTGAAAAATAACTATCATATTATTTTAATGATATACAATATGATCGGTTAATTTTTTCACGTTATAAAATAGCCACAATTAGTCTTATAATATCTACAATGTAAATATAAATTTTGAAAATTTTAATCCAACCTAAAATAAATATTTTTTGAGAAACTATAAAATAAGAATAAAAAATATAAATGAAACTAAAAATTTGATAAATCCAAAAAATGTTGATAATACTATTTAATACCATTAATAAAGTGACATAATTAATTACTTTGAAAAAATATGTCAATTATGAAGTATATAATCATTAAAACATTATGGTAGTCATATTTCAAACAACTACTATAAATTTTTCATAAATTTTTGGTTGAAATGAGTTGAGGATAGAGAAAACTAGAAAAGTGGTGGGGATAATTGTAATGGTTGTGAGGGTAAAATTATGTATCCACAACCAAAAATAGTGTGGAGCTATGGATTAATGGGGCTAATACTTAGAGACAAAGTGAGTAATACACCTTCTTTTTTTTTTTTTTTTTTTTTTTTTTTTTTGGGTAACACAAAGAATAGTGACGTTAAATTCAACTCTCAGTCTCTCTCTTTTTCTCTCTTAATTATGTACTCCTTTTTATAATTGATACTCCGTATCTATTAATAAATATATTGATGTATTAATTTACGCATTGGCAAATATGGAGTATGTATATACAGAAATGTGTTAATTAATATAAGGTGATGAAGGAAGGTTTTTTTTATTTTTTTTAATCTTTTTCTCGACAGTAGGAAAAAGAAGAAAATTTTTGTTTGCCAAGATATGGATACCGCATATGATATCACACGTCAAAAATAAGAGTTGGTAAAAATAAAGTTACATGAGATCATGAATTGGTTTGCAGACATTTTACGTGACCCAATAGGCCAATAAGGCAATAACTACTAAGAGCATACTCAACTTACTTGATCTGCCTAGAAAAGATTAAATTTAAGTTTTGATTGCATGGATATAATAATTTAGCCGAACTCAAATTTAAAATATATCTGATCTTAGCCGATCTCGTCAAATACGACTCAGTCACTCTAAATGACATCATTCAGGGGATTAAACCTCTTATGGCACCAAAAAAAAAAATTATTTAAAATTTAAAAATCATTCGTTGAGATATTTTTAAGTGTTAAACTTATTATATTAATATTAATTACGTATCTTTAATCTCCTTTTTCTAAAATTCTAACCTTTATTGTTGAATTTCAGAAGAGTTGAAAGCCCTAATTCTTTTTTTTTTTTTTTTTTTGCGTGCTTTTTTCTTTAATATTGTACTTCGTATGTTTTTAAGTTTATTACTGTATAATATATCTTCCTTTTTAGTAGGAATTGTTTTTCTCGGAAAATAGGGTTTTCTTCTATAAGAAAATATTTTTAAATTTATAATAAATTCGATTATTTTTTTAGATAGTCGTATGACTTTTTGTTAATTGATTAATTTATCGATTTACCTATTCAAAAAATATATAATAATTAAATTAATTAAAGTTTAATACCAACAACATAGTAAAGCTATTGGGCAATGTGTTACAAGACCAACTGAAAACGCCACCTGGAAAAAGCTTCCCCATGCATGATTTCATGGAAATGGTTGGGAGAAGTCAAAGAGGGTATCAATGGATGTATTGTTAATTTGTTCGTGCAAATATGTTAAAGGGAGACAATTATGACGAGTGGGCATCTGATATTCAAACCGCTCTTAAAGCTAGAAGAAAATTTGGTTTCTTAAATGGAACAATCACTTCTCCTGTCTTGCCTTACACACAAGACGATTGGAACACCTTACACGCTATGTTGATCTCTTGGCTTATGAACACGATTGATCCAGAGGTCAAGAGTACTCTATCCAAATACAAGGATGCTAAGCGTCTTTGGGATACTCTTAAATCCAGATTTGCTATGGTTAATGGTCCGCGTATCCAACAAATAAAGTCAGCTATTTCCCAATTTGAGCAAACAAAAACGATGTCAGTTGCTACCTATTTTGGCAAATTGACAGCGTTATGGGAAGAACTTAATACTTATGAACCATTGATTACATGTTCTTGTTGCAAAGATTGTACTGCTGGACAAGAACATGAGAAAAGGCGTGACAATAACAGGCTTCACCAATTTCTCATGGGCCTGTATACCGATTATCATGCTCAAACCCGTGCAAATATTCTTTCACAAGATCCTTTACCGTCCCTTGATCGAGCATATCAGTTGGTTGTTCAAGATGAACGTGTTCGACTCGCCAAGGGAGTTCCAGACGACAAGCCTCTTGATGCAGTGGGCTTTGCTGTTCGTTCCTCCTCAAACAAAGCTACACAGGAAGCCTCGGATGGCCAAAAAGATAGAATAGACAAATCTCTTCTTGTTTGTACTCATTGCAAGAAAAGAGGTCACGTGATTTCAGGGTGTTTCGAGCTTATTGGGTACCCTGATTGGTGGCCTGGTTCGTCCAAGGTGCA
This sequence comes from Chenopodium quinoa, assembly GCF_001683475.1. NCBI lineage: Eukaryota > Viridiplantae > Streptophyta > Magnoliopsida > Caryophyllales > Amaranthaceae > Chenopodium > Chenopodium quinoa. Next base: position 8,165,256 of record NW_018742418.1, on the reverse strand, counting down.
GGGAGGAGGATCAGGACGTGGTAAACCACACCCTCAAGGCAGAGGCAAGCCTCCTGCTCGAGCAAATGCGGCTGCAGCAGGTAGCCGTGGGTCAAGCAACAACAGTTCAACACCGGCAGCATCTTCTTCGGTTTCCTCTTCTGTCTTTTCGGCTGAACAATGGAAGGCACTTGCGGGTTTTATTGGTAATACCAAAATTCCCGATGATAGATTGAATGGTAAGTTTGATCATACCTCGTGGATCATTGATACAGGGGCGTCTAGACATGTTACCTGCATTGATTCCTGGCTATTGGATGTACATACTGTATCATGTCCGGTTGGCCTTCCAAATGGGAATTCATTGATAGCAACGAAGCAGGGTTAAATTAAATTAGCACCAAAATTAATTCTTCACAATGTTCTCTTCGTTCCGGAATTAAGTTGTAATTTAATTTCTGTATCGCAATTAATTGATGATATGCAATGTACTGTACAATTTACTTCCTCTTCTTGTGCTATACAGGACCGATCGAGGGAGCTGATTGGGACGAGTGTTAGGCGGGATGGACTTTTCTACTTCAAGGGTGCGGGTCCAGTACAACATATCTCTGTCAATGCGGTCTCTTCAACTTTGGCCTTATGGCACAAAAGAATGGGGCATCCTTCGGAAAGAGTAGTAAAGCTTCTCCCTCCTGTTGGCAATTGTAAGGGTAGTTTAAATAAACCATGTGAGATTTGCTTTCGTGCTAAACACCCTAGAAATAAATTTACTTTAAGTGACAATAAGGCAATTTTTGAGAAAGTACATTGTGATTTATGGGAACCGTATAGACATCCATCCTCTTGTGGTGCTCGATATTTTTTAACCATTGTGGATGATTTTTCTTCTGCCGTATGGATTTATTTGTTGCTTGATAAAACTGAAGTTTTTCATATGTTCATGTCATTTGTTGCTATGGTTGATAGACAGTTTTCTCAGACTATTAAAGTAGTTCAAAGTGACAACGACACCGAGTTTAATTGCTTGCTTGATTTTTTTAATGCTACTAGTATATTGTTTCAAAAATCGTGTGTTGGGACACCTCAACAAAATGGTCGGGTAGAGAGAAAACAAAAACACATTCTCAATGTGGGGAGGGCTTTGAGATTTCAGGCCAATTTTTCTATATACTTTTGGGGAGAGAGTGTATTAGCCGCTGCTCATCTTATAAATCGAACACCTTCTCCATTACTTCACAATAAAACCCCCTATGAAATTTTGTTCAATACCAAACCTTCTTATGAAACAATTCGTACCTTTGGTTGTCTTTGTTTTTCTCATAATAAAGATTGCAAAGGTGACAAATTTGCCACTAAAAGTCGAAAGTGTGTTTTTGTGGGTTACCCCTTTGGTCAAAAAGGATGGAGGTTGTTTGATTTAGATTCAAAGTAATTTTTTGTGTCCCGTGATGTTAAATTTTTTGAAGATATTTTCCCTTTTGATGACCCAATTTCAACAAATATAGACCCAAAAACTATTATTCCTATGTATGATCATGTGGATTTTGATTTTACGGAGTGTTTTGACGAAGATTGTGGTGTTTATGAGAGTCCGAGTACACTTGAAACTGCACAAAACCGAGCAGCCCAGACCAACAACCAGGCAACGGGCGCTGGCCTAGCCGCAGCCAATTCCAGTCAGCCTTCTGCCCAGCCCGCTGGTTTTCCAGCGCCCGCTGGGCAGCACCAGCACCCTGAACCGCCACCAATAACCTCCCAGCCGCCGCCTATTGCTGAACCGCCACCAATAACATCTCAGCCACCACCTACTCCACAAAATACCACCACAAATCCTACAAATACCTCACAAAATCAGCAACCTATTGAGCCTCAAAATTCAGAATTGGGTCGTGGTCTAAGGACTAAAATACCATCAGTGAAGCTTCGGGATTTTGTTCTTGATCCTGTCACTCATACAGTTGTAGCTAAAAGTCCATCTGCTTCCTCTTCTAACACATCTTCCATAAAGCATCCCTCAGGTACTCCTTATCCTATAGCACACTATATAAATTGTAACAGTTTTTCTTTGCGATACAAAAATTTTATTGCAACTATCATTTCCGGCAAGGAACCGAGGTCTTTTAAGGAGGCCATGAAGGATGAAGGATGGAGAAAATCAATGAAAGATGAGATACAGGCTCTTGAGAACAATGGCACCTGGACAATGGAAGATCTTCCACCTGGTAAGCGGGCCCTAGGTTGCCAATGGGTCTACAGAATCAAGTACAGATCTGACAGCAGTGTTGAACGTCTAAAATCTAGATTGGTTGTGTTTGGTAACCATCAAAAGGAAGGCATTGACTACACAGAAACTTTTGCTCCAGTGGCTAAAATGGTCACTATTCGGGCATTCCTTGCTATTGCAGCTTCTAAAAACTGGGAATTGCATCAAATGGATGTTCACAACGCCTTCCTTCATGGCGATCTAGATGAAGAGGTCTACATGAAACTTCCCCCCGGATTTGAATCATCTCATCCAACCAAGGTATGCCGTCTTCGAAAATCTTTGTACGGTTTGAAGCAAGCGCCTAGATGTTGGTTTGCTAAACTTGTTTCTGCATTGAAAAACTATGGATTTCTTCAATCGTACTTTGATTATTCTTTATTCACTTATACCAAAGGGACAATGCAAATTAATGTCCTTGTTTATGTGGATGATCTCATTATTTCTGGGAACAATTCTACTACTTTACAGGCTTTTAAAGCCTATCTCAGTGACTGCTTTCATATGAAGGATCTAGGACCATTGAAATATTTTTTAGGCATTGAAGTTGCTCGTAGTAAGTCTGGATTATTTCTTTGTCAGAGAAAGTATACCCTTGATATAATTTCTGAAGCAGGTTTGTTAGGCTCTAAACCTGTTGGTGTTCCAATGGAACAAAATCATCGCCTGGGGTTGGCCACTGGGGAACATCTTTCTGATCCGGAAAAATACAGGCGTCTTGTTGGACGATTGATTTATTTAGCAGTCACTAGACCAGATTTAGCCTATTCAGTTCATGTATTATCCCAGTTCATGCAGGAACCCAGGACTGAGCACTGGGATGCAACCATGCGAGTTGTACGATATTTGAAAGGGACGCCGGGTCAAGGAATTTTATTGAGATCAGACAGTGAATTAAGTTTGCAAGGGTGGTGTGATTCGGATTGGGCGGCATGTTCGGTCACTCGCCGCTCTCTCACAGGTTGGCTCGTTTTTCTAGGGCATTCTCCTATTTCATGGAAGACTAAGAAGCAGAACACAGTTTCTCGTAGCTCGGCAGAGGCGGAGTATCGTTCAATGGCAGCCATTACTTGTGAATTAAAATGGTTGAAAGGTCTCCTTTTGAGCTTTGGGAGTTCATCATCCTAAGGCTATCAAATTATTTTGTGATAGTCAATCTGCTTTACACATTGCCAAGAACCCTGTTTTTATGAGCGAACGAAACACATTGAAGTTGACTGTCATTTCGTTCGTGATGCAATTACTGAAGGCCTCATTGATCCAGCATATGTTTCAACGCATACACAACTTGCTGATATTTTTACTAAGGCACTTGAAAACCTCAGTTTGACTACTTACTAAGCAAGTTGGGCATGTTTACTCCACCTGCTCCAACTTGAGGGGGGGTGTTAGGAATATGTTAAGAATATTTTGTGGATTAATTTTAGGAGGAATATATTCAAGGAGATAATTGAGAATATTTATCCCTTGATTATAGGATTGTTAGGATATTTTTGTTTAGAAAATTATTCTAGATTGATCCTAACAAGTTGTATTAATATCTTCTTAATTCAATCAAACGAAGGCAAGAATCAAAAAAAGTCTTTCTCTGATTTTCTCTGACTTATCAAAATATAACGGCCAACACCTTCATGTTTTCATGGCCTTACTTGCTTCATTGGTATTGACGTTGCATTTATTATACGAAGTTTTTAAGGTTACACCCATTGGGATTTGGGATATTAAAATGAGGTTGGTTATGAGTTTTGGTCATCGATGGATAAAGTGGAAAAGAAATTACACAAACCTTTAAATAAATTAATCGGATATATACATTATATATCGTAAATTAAAAGTAAACTTATGCTAGAATAATCAACCGTTATCTCGATATACGGAGTATAATAAAGGTAATCTAATATATACACATAAATTTGTAAATTAAAAGTAAACTTATGCTAGAATAATCAACCGTTATCTCGATATATAATAAACGTAATCTAATATATACACACATAAATTTGTTCTCTTTATGCAAAATTGATCCGGTAAAAATCAATCAAATAAATTAAGTACCCGATTTAGAAAAATGATCCATTTAAAACAAACGGAAGTAATACACTTAACATAAACGGCCGATAAAGAAAGTCTTAAGAATGAGAGTGTCATTAAAAAAAAAAACCGTGGATTTAAAGAAAGTGTTACAGAAAAACGAAAGGAGTAATAAATAACTAGATGGCCAAAATGGTCACCTAAGGCCTTGCTCTGCTTTAACTGCCTAAAAGAGGAAAAATAAAACAAAAACAAAAAAAAATTACATGCCCAAAAATCCAATATATATGAGCCACACATTCCCTTACATATGAGCCACACATTCAAAATACACAGATCTAAAATTCTTTATGAGCCCACACATTCCTTTAAATGTTCGATTACCCCCACACCCAAAAGAAGAATAAAAAAGTAGAAAAATGGAAGAAACTAACTTTGGCAAAAAACATTTTGTACATGGTGCATGTCATGGTGCATGGTGCTGGTACAAGCTTAAACCTCTAATAGAGCACGCCGGGCAACGTGTAACGGTGCTCGACTTGGCGGCCGCAGGGATTAACCCGACGAAGATCTTTGAACTTCATTCTCTTCGCGATTACACCGATTCATTAATTCAGTTGATGACATCTATTCCTGATGATGAGAAAGTTGTTCTTGTTGGGCATAGCCTTGGAGGTCTTAGCATTGCTTTGGTTACGGAAATGTTCCCTCAAAAAATTGATGTTGCTGTTTTTCTCACTGCTTTTATGCCTGATTCTCGTCACACCCCTTCTTTTATTTTTGATCAGGTTTTCATACGTCTCTCAATTTTTATATCCTATTGATTACTAAATTACTTCGTTATGTCGATTTGTTGTACGAGTACATGTTATGATGTAAAATATTTTTGGATACATTTTAATTTAATTATATATTCAAAAAAATAAACTTTATATAGTTTGGTTATAGGTATTAGTTAAATTTACTAGATCAAATTAATTGTGAGTGACACTCAAGATATGGAATGTATGTAGTAGAATACTAACAAAAGGGGAGTCGTTCAATTTGTTAAAAAAGTTATAATTATCTTCACATTAAAGGAAATATATAAGGGAGTATTATGCGCTATAAAATAAAAATAGTCTAATTTTTCTTGATTATATTATTTAATGTAACTTTTTGTAAAATCATCATATATACTACTGTTCACCTCACCTTATTTTTATTGAACTGAAATTATTTTTACTGAACTTTAATTATTTTTACTGAACTGAAATTAATTTTACTGAATTGAAATTATTTTTGCTGAACTAAAATTATTTTTACTGATTTTCTATTATATTTCTTCTTTATAGTTACTGAATTTTACTGAACTGAAATTATTTTTACTGGACTGAAATTAATTTTACTGAACTGAAATTATTTTTACTTAATATTATTTTTTAAGTTGAAGTGAATAGGGCCTAATAAAAATGTCATTTTCTAAATTAATCACAGAAATAAAAAAAAAATTTAAAAAAAGTCTAATTCTTCTTTACAATATATAAAATTAATGTAATTTTCTCAAAATAATTCTATAATATAAAAAAATGAAATGTCCTTTTCTTAATCACAATACTCCAAAACGTTAAGTTCTCATTTTTGTAAAAACTGATTCCGTATACTCTAATATGATGGTGATATAATTAACCTCCACTAATGCACATTGGTGTTACTTTAATTTCTTTAACCTGCAAAAAAGTAGGTCTTAATTTTGTTACAAATAATTAAGTAATATAATACAAATTTTGGCCCTTGTAGCTTATTGAATAAATGAAAGTTTTGGTTAGCTAAATGTTACTGTAATTAAACAAAAGAATACATTAAAGTATCTGAAACATTGAAACTACCCTGGAAAAATACCTAACCATCCATGATTAGACACATAATTGTTTCATTATGCTCTTTTCTTAAACATATTTTAAATTAAATACTTTTTTTTTTCAAATTCTTTTTTGAATTAAAAGCTAACTCCATACATTCTAATCTAGTATGAAATTAATTTTACTGAAATGAAATTATTTTTATTAGACTGAAATTAATTTTACTGAAATGAAATTATTTTTACTTAATATTATTTTTTAAGTTGAAGTGAATAGGGCCTAATAAAAATGTCATTTTCTAAATTAATTGCAGAAATTAAAAAAAAAATTTAAAAAAGTCTAATTCTTCTTTACAATATATAAAATTAATGTTACTTTCTGTCAAAATAATTCTATAATTTAAAAAAAATGAAATGTCCTTTACTTAATTACAATACTCCAAAACGTTAAGTTTTCATTTTTGTAAAAACTGATTCCGTATACTCTAATATGATCGTGATATAATAAACCTCCACTAATGCACATTGGTGTTACTTTAATTTCTTTAACCTGCAAAAAGTAGGTCTTAATTTTGTTACAAATAATTAAGTAATATAATACAAATTTTGGCCCTTGTAGCTTATTGAATAAATGAAAGTTTTGGTTAGCTAAATGTTACTGTAATTAAACAAAAGAATACATTAAAGTATATGAAACATTGAAACTACCCTGGAAAAATACCTAACCATCCATGATTAGACACATAATTGTTTCATTATGCTCTTTTCTTAAACATATTTTAAACTAAATACTTTTTTTTTTTTCAAATTCTTTTTTGAATTAAAAGCTAACTCCATACATTCTGATCTAGTATGAATACTCTTTTTTTTTTTTTTTCCAAATAGCTAAGTCATGTTTTGTCCAACTTCTTTTACGCTTATTTCAAGGGAAAAAAGGTTATGTAATAAATTTAACAAGGTTTATTAAAGGTTAGCTAATTTAAATTAAGTTCTAAGTTTGAGTAAATTCAAATAAGCGAAAACGCCAAAAACCATTTGAATTAAACGCACCCTTTAATAATAGCTCTAACGGGGGCATGCAAGTAGAAATGGATTCGATTCATATAGAATCCCAAGATGAACTTCGTTCATCCTCAAGAAAATGTTTTTTTTTTAAAAGTTGTTAAGTAACATATGTATGAGTCATTATACGAAGTCATATTTATTCTTGAGAAATTTTCTGATTGGTATTTATTTAACAATTGTAGATGTCATATTGTTTTGAATCAATAAAATCATCCAAAATAATTAATAAATGCTTCATGTTTTGTTTTTATTTTTATGTTGGAAAAGTTTATGGCAAGTATGCCATCAGCAGAAGAATATTGGTTGGACGCAGAATTCAAGAGCTCCGATGACCCAAATGACACAATTACATCGTTTTTATTTGGTCCTCGTTTCATGTCTAAGCTTTATAAGTTGTCCCCCCCTGAGGTAACTTGTTTTCTTACTCCATTTTTAATTAAATTCACAATATAAATTAAACTAAGATGTAGTCGTGTTAATGTACGAAATGTTTAATCATATACATATTATTGTATGCAAGACAACATGTAATTATATGAAAATGTTATTAGTTACTCCGTATTACATTATCTCCTATATGATAATAACTAACAAAAATATTAAATAGTATAGTCTAAAGCAATTCTAAATTTATTATTTTATTGACATACATACTTAACTAAGTATTATTTTGTGGAAATGTTACAAGGATTAGGAGCTTGCTATGACATTGAAAAGGCCATCATCGATGTTCCTTGAGGATCTGTCGAGGCCAGAGAGTAAGCTTTCCGAGGAGAAATATGGATCAGTTCGGCGTGTTTATGTGATGTGCGACGAAGATGAAGCAATACCACCAGCGTTCCAATCATGGGTGATTAAGAATGATGAGGTGAAAGAAGTGAGGATGCTTAAACACGCAGATCACATGCCCATGTTCTGCATGCCAAAACAGCTTTGTTACTGTCTTTTGGAGATAGCTCTGAAACATTATGCTGCTAACTCTGATGACTCTCCAACTTCTGATCCCAATTAAGTCAAAAACTATATTTTATGCTAAGTAATTAGAGGATTATTGTCTCTTGATGACTCATTTTATTGGTAATTTTGAACTCTTAATCACCTATGTTTGTCGCCTTTTCATCGTTATGATCGTTTCATGTTATTGTAAGCTCTTGTGCCGTTAATGTTTAACATGTACGGTGTACAAGATGAAAGTTTCCTAAATAAAAGTTGGGTTTAAAATGATTGTGCGAGATGACTTTAAAAATCCTCTTATTGTTGTGGATAGGTTAGGTTACCTGTGTTTTTGTAATCCCTCCGTTCCCAAATAAAAGTCTTATATGTCTTTTATACATGTTTTTTGAAAGGTGAATAGTAAAAAAATATAAAACAGTTTACTTTGATTAAGCAATTTAAGGAGAGTTTATATATAATATACATTGTCATTGTGGCTTGTGAAATATGAGCGTAGTTTAAGATATTTTTATATCTTAGCGAGCATTACAGTGAGGTTACTCAGAAATTGAGAATGAATAAAATAAGCTAACCATGAATAAGATAGTTATATAACTTAGCTAACCATGAAACTCTTCCTCGATTGTGAATTTAGTTGTCATCTGATCAATAATCGTTGGTTGAATACTCACTGTAGAACCAGTAGAAGTATTTGCATGCATTTTGTTCGAAAGCAGGTCTCTGAATGAAGGTCATATCTGCTTCGAAAGGTCAGTCTAGGACTCTATGAAGGGTGTCCTTGTGCTACATGACCACCTGCACGAGGTGTATGCAGACACACGCACAGTTCCTAATGTCGGACTAATTTATATTGTTATCATATTAGTCCCTCCTTCGTTCAAACTGAAAGCGTTTAGCTCATGTCCCATCCCTACTATTAAATGCAATTTGAATACAGAATAGACGGGGAAAAAATGAATATAGATCGAAAGCATTTAAAAACTTCGTTAAGAATTGCATCACTGAGCTCTTAACACAACATGCTTCTTACAGTAGATTGTATGAGTATAATTCCTAACAGTCCAAAGCTAAACTTAGTGCCAGAACTTCATACAACTCAACTAGACAGTATGTATTTTATATCTGCACCAGGACGAGGGCTTCACCTCGCCCAACTTTACATAAAGGACTAATGATTTACAGACAAAACGTGTGGATGTACTGAATGCTATGGCGGAAAATCTGGCTCCAACAATTTGCCCCTTTAAAAAATGGTACTCTTGATCAACTTCATGAGAAAATACTCTAAGGCATCCCAGATACCTTTACGAAAGAATTATATAGGGCACCAAAAAGGAACATAGACCCATTCCTTTGTTGAGCAGCCAACCAGGCAAGGTATTTGATTTTATGTTGGTAAGAATTGTTAACTTTACCTATTGATTCGAGTTATTATGTAACGTCCTTTCTCCAAATCATAAATAGTTTTGAAGTATGGTTTCCTCCATTGGGAAACATAACAGGCTGCAAAGGTTAACAAGATTGTTGCACCCATAATCAAGAAAGAGTTAGGGAAGTTGTCACTAATCAAAGAAATCCACCCATAGTTTGCTTCATTTATAGCTGTAGTCTGTAAGATGAAAGCACCTAATGCCCAATCGAGAGGTACATTCTCCACCTGATTGGTGTATCCAATGCTGTAAAATAAGTATTTCCGTCAATCAGCAATTAGCAGAATAGGGGAACCAAAGCATAATAAAACAAGGGAAAAATGGATTAAACTACATGAGAAATCACAACATTTCCTTCTTCACTAATCCAACTCAAAAATAAAACGTCATCATAAAATAGACTTATAAGAAAAGCATTCAAGATATCAGGTCACTGGAACGCGGGGAACCAACAATCATTAGTGAGCAAGACTGCCTGAAACAGCTTAGAATAGGAATACAAAATTTTGATCCAGAATAACAAGACTTCACTAATTTAACCTCAAATTAGGATTAGGGCAGGGGTTCAGGGTATTGACAAGCTAGTTAGAACCAGAATATAAACTATTGTTATATAGAAAATTACCTTGTGTCATCCAATGCAATGTTAAGGCTGTCATGTAAAAGGGCCACAATGTAGGCAGATGAGAAGCAGTAGTGTAAGAGATCTTCCTCAGCAAGTGAAGAATATTTCTTTCGAATATTTGGCCAATTCTCTTCACAAAATTCTTGACCAGCTTCCATTAGATCAGAGAGAACTGCCTTTGAAGCCAAGCCAAAGAACTAAACAGAAATTGAAAAGAAATCGTTGTGAATGTAATATCCATTCAAATGGAGAGCAACAAGTTTTTAGCATATATTCCCACAGCTCCATCAAAAGAAAGAATTACAAACCTGTGATGTATGAAAGAAATTCTCAGTAGCCAAGAATCTGCCATGCAGCTTAGGCATAAATGTGGCTCCCAAACTGCAATGATCATAGGCACAACCCTCTAGAAAATAAACTTGGTGTAAGTGTTTAATTACCAAAAATAAATAAAATAAAAAATTTAAAATTTAAAAATAAAAATAAAAAAAAAAGGTATAATCATATCAAAATGGAAAATTTTGACAATTACATCCAGCAAAAATACCCATTTTGCGGGTTACAACTTACAACCATCAAAATTTATTTTTGCAAATTACAACAAAAAAAGTCACCCAACATTTTAAACTACAACCAAAATTCGATTTTTGACCACTTTCACAAAAATATGATGTCATTATATCATTAGATGATTCCAAACTAGTATTGCTTGGGGGTTATATTTTATATCAATAAATGATTAACATCATATTCCAGTAAAAGTGGCCGAAATTTGGATATTGGTTATAATTTAAAAGTTTATTTTTGCAAATTACAACCAAAAAAGCCACCCAACATTTTAAACTACAACCAAAATTCGATTTTCGACCACTTTCACAAAAATATGACGTCATTATATCATTAAATGATTCCATAGGTTGGGGGTTATTTTTTATATCAATAAATGATTAACATCATATTCCAGTAAAAGTGGCCGAAAATTGGAATTTGGTTGTAATTTAAAATGCTTGGTGACTTTTTTGGTTGTAATTTGCAAAAATAAACTTTGATAATTGTAACCCGCAAAATGGGTACTTTTATCGGTTGTAATTGGTAAATTTTCCTATCAAAATTGATAAACACATTTAAAAATCTTACCAAAAGTATAACATTTAACTATATCAAAATTATTTTATTGAAAATATAAAGAAAATCACGGTCAATTAGTTTTTCTTTATAATTTTCAAAATCATCCTCGGAAAAAAAAAATATTTTATTGAACTTAGTAACTTACCTTTAAACTTTTTCTTTATAATTTTAAAGTGTAAAAGGTGATAACTGATAAGAATAGGTAGTCAAAGTCGCTAAGCAAAAAAAAATAAAGAAAATCATGGTCAATGCATGCAGAACAGATCAAACGTAGTATCATTTCAGACAGAAAGGAACAAATGACAACCTTTGCCCCTCTGTAACAGCTTCAAGGCAGCAGCTCTGCACTCTGAGAAGTTCCCGGCTGCATGGAAAGTGGATAAATATTTTTTGGCCGAAGAATCAGGAGCAAGATTAAATGAATTAATGCTCTCAGCATATCCCTTAGGAGTACAAGGGTCCATAGTTAGTTCCTCTTCAGATGATTTAGTAGCTGCACAAGGAAATTTATAAAGAACTTCTGACATTACATTAATACCATAAATTCATAATAACAAACCACAGCCATGAATCTGCAAGGCCTTTTACAACGGCATTAAGTACATATAAGATGCACTTCTGTATCCTAATTCCTAAAAATCACATAAATGAAGCTCTGGGTTATATATTATCAATCCAACAGCTAATAAATAACCTACTCTGAATTCAAACGCAATATTCAATTGACATATTTAGTCACAGGAGAGCACCATTCACAAAAAGTTGCACAAGGCATTTATCACTTAGCTCATCATATAGTACCAACACAACACTGTTTACCACCAAGAAAAGGCGTAAAAATAGTGTGCTCTATCAGTTTCACTGACCTTACTTTGTAACATGGGTTTGTTTCAAACGTAATGTCCAAATCACTTCACAGCTTTGTTCATACAATATACAATTTAAAACCAGCTATAATGAGACCTTTAAACTTTTTTAGTATCCATGTTTGGGCATCTATATAGTAAGGAATGTAGTCACTTACCCAAGGTTATGTCACTTGAAACAAGTAAATCCTTCAGTGTATCAAAAGCTACATTCTGAAAAAGATAAAATATAAAAAGCAAAGGATGTTAAACATATGGCTACAAATACATTCATACTATCTTAGAGCTTTTAGAGATGTGTAGAAAATTTAAGTGATGAGCAGCTAACAGACACTTAAGTTCCACACATCAAATACGTGGCACAATGCCATTTTAATCAAGGTCAAAGGAGTGTTGATCCTAAGAAACAATTCAGCTAACAATAGAACAGGGATTTAAAAGCACAATGGCAACTTGGTAACAGTCGAAGTCCAAGGTTGGGGAAAAAAAAATCCCTAAGAGGAGCCATACAATTAACAAAAAATCAACCTCTAAAGAGGATTTCCCCTTCCTAAAATGAGGGAAAATATTTCACTGTTCCAATCCCTCCAAAGAATATTCTGGTTTCGTTATAAATAGGAAAATTTGTGTAAAAGGACCTTTTCAGTGGTCGGTTTTGTTTAAAAGGACCTTTTAAGTGAAAATTTGTAAAAAGGGACCTTTTAAGTTGTATTATGTTGTGAGAGGGTACTAGGCTGAGTTTTCCGGCTAGCTCTAGCGTTGACTCTCACGTGGGAGTCACGTGAATTTAAAAAAAAAGCCCACACGTTTTTTTTAAGAAGTATGAAAGGGGGAAAAATGAAAGGGATAGTTCGAAAAGGAGGGAAATTTGGGGGAAAGGGAGAAAAAAACGTGTGAACTTTTTTTTAGAAGTCACGTAACTCCCACGTGAGAGTCAACGCCAGAGCTCCATTGTTGACCATCCGGAAAACCCAGCCTAGTACCCTCTCACAACATAATACACCTTAAAAGGTTCTTTTTCACAACTTTTCACTTAAAAGGTCCTTTTACACAAAATCTTCCTAATAAATAATGTTGAAAATTTTAAGGTCCTCAAAAACAAGAGAGGAATCCACAAATTTAATCGCTGCCAGCGGCCAGAAAGAGAGAAGGTAAAAAATAAAATAAAATAAAATAAAATAAAAGTAATAAATGAATTAAATATATATATATATATATATATATATATATATATATATATATATATATATATATATATATATATATATATATATATATAAAAAGGGCATATAGGGTTGTTACTGCATAATTAAATATTTTGAAAGGAAAAAATCAAGAGACAAATCAGAAGCAGGAGGGATGAGGGGTTTTTCTGCCGTGAAAGGAGAGGATCCCCCCCCCCCCGCCCCTGCGCGGGTGGTGGGATTGGCCACAATCCTGAGTTTCTCACAATTCAAGTAGCCTTTTTTACCAGATCTACTGTTACGGGCGAGATGTCTCTACGAAAGAGAACGTAAACTTACTAAGAAAACAAAAGATTTTTCTTTACAAAATTGTTAGAGATTTAAAAATAAAAATACATATTGAAAACCTATACAAGCTAGTGGCCACTATTAGAAGTTAACTACTTCACATGTAACAGTGAAACCAAATAAAGCTCCAACACAAGAATTATTAGGTCTTTAGCTAAGGGAAACCATTACTAAGCTCATAAAACAACATTAATAAGTTCTGATGTTGCACGACAAAAACTCAGCATAGACGCTCATTGTAGGGAAGAGATGTTCACTGACTTCGCATTGATACAAATCTTGTTATCTTGCTCTATCTTAAATACTTTCATTTAGAAGACCAATAAAAACGATATGGAAGAATAATTCAAACACAATTACCAAACTCCATTGGTGTTAAAGATACCTGACCAAAGTGAAGCAAGCTATTACTGTAGAGATGATAGGTCACATTTCCATAATTAAGCGAACGAGAGAACTCTGAAGGCACTGACTCTCTTGAGGCAAAAGTGACCTAAGTAAGAGCATCGGCATGAAGATTAGTCAGAACATCAAACCAATGATATAATAACCATTCACATGTAAGCATGTAACAGACATTACAAGCTTCTAAGACACGGAATTAACTGTAACATCTATGTATACAGATGAACTCAAAAGATATGTCCTGCCACTGCAATTAAACATCCATAAGCACTAAGCCATTGACCATTGCAACTATCACCACCACCCAATACCAAGGATAGGTCTGGGGAGGTCCAAGAGTACACAGCTTACCCCAAACACGTAAGCGAGATAAAGTTCCCAAATATTTCGTTGACCATTACATATTCCAGAACTACCAAGGCTCAATATTAAAAACAATGCTAAAGGTTGGTTCAGGTTATATCTTAATGTCATTCACCTTCATTGATTTTAAAAGATATTGAGGAGTTTCTAAGCCCCACAAGACAATTTAGGATTCTCTGAGACAAACCGTCAGCAGAGGTGTTTCAAAGGAGTTTAACAAATATAACAGCTATTCTACAAGGAAGACAAGAAAACAAAAAACAACTTAAAGCTAAATACAGTGAGAGATGATCAAAAATATTACCAAACGAAAATAACTATCAGTAGAGATGGAAATTCAGTTCCTTCGGAAAGGTAAGATCTGAAAAATGGCACAGATCTATTGCACGTGTGCACCCAATTTATTCCAAAAAATTGACGATAATAATTAGCCTCAGTCATTTGAAAAGCTACTGCTATGATAGTAAAACATATTGTACATATAAAAGAGGTGTGTATGGATAAACATGTTCAGGGGCCCACTACGCTTCTAAAGTACGTAAATAATATCTTAGGTGCGTTTGGTTGGGGGTATTCAACAAATGGAAAGGCAATCAACTACCATTAATCCCTTTGATGATGTTTGTTAGACAATTTCAATCATTCCCTTTACCCCCCCTCCCATTACCCCACTTTCCTCTACTCTCATTCCTCACCCCCACCCCCAAGGAAATCACTATAAGTCGCTAACCCTCAAGCTCCTCTTCACCCAACTACCTTGACCACTTTCATAACTACCTTAACCACCTTTGAAAACACCAACCGACCACCCAAATTACCGCCAGCCACTGAAACCACCGCCTAGCCACCAGAAACACCAACACCGACCACCCACAGAATCCATTCCCCAGCCGCGATGAGAACCTCCGCCCATCCAAATTCACCCTAAATCCACCCAGAAAACCCCACCCACCCCCAAACCACCCTTTCCTACCGAAAACCACCAAAACTCACCAAAAAAAAAAAAAAAAACACCACCCACCACGGTCACCATTACCCTAAAAAACCATACCCACCACGAAAACCACCCAAAAAAACCCAAACCATCTATATAAACACCCCTTAAACAACCCCCAAAACCCAAAAATCAACCCTTAACACTCTAAAACAACCAAGCAACCAGATCTACTAAAAGTTCACTAAAATAAAAAAAATAAAAAAATAAAAAGAAACAAAAAAGAGAAGAGAGACGACAGTAGCGACAGTGTTGGGATTTGGGCGGAGGGAGGGGCGAAGTGTTGAAGGCATAAGAATGACACTTGCAATGGAGGTGGTGGAGACTAATGGTGGTGGTTGTGGATGGAAGAGTAGACTTGATTCCCTTTCTTTTTTTGATAAAATAAACAACCAATGGTAAATAAAGGCGTTGCTTTCCTTCCTCTCTTATTCCCTTTCCTAATGTCTTTCCCTATTCCCCCACCCAACCAAAAGCCCCCTCAATATCTTCTTACAATTAATCATGTTTCCTTTATTCTCCTAAAATATCACTTCAACTTATCAATGCAAACTTGAAAAATCCACACAAACCCTTACAAATATATAATTACCGCAAACATTGCATAAAAGATGTTACAAGTGTGAAATTCTACTCATGCATTACATACATAGAGAGCTAGTATGGTTATAATTAAACCCCACCAAAGGATCCTTTTAAAGACTCTGATAGAGTAAATTGCCAAATAATCCAAATTTACTAGATCATCAACCAAACAACCACCTATTTTACAAACATATAGCGAATTAACATATTATATATGAAGATACTATAACCTTATCTCCTTTCAACTAATGACAAATACTTCACTAGAACACAATACAAAAACACAACACACACACACACCAACCCACCAACCAAAAAAAAAAAAAAAGTAGTAATGAAAAAAAAAACAATTAAAATTTGATTAGCATTGAATGAATTAATTATGGAAGGTAAAGAACAACTATCATACCTGAGCAGAAGCCCCACCAAGCTCAATGATACCAGTTGTTAAGTGAGGATCGCCTCCAAGAGTACCAAGGGCATAATTAGCCACAACCCAAGCATACAAACCTTCATCTGAGCCTAATATAGCAACAATTATCAATTAGTGATCATTGCCAATAAGTAAAAACATTTCCCACTGATGTATCATCAAATTAAAAAAATAAACATAAAAAATTAGAAGGAAAAAAAAACTAAAGGCGCACCAAGGTGATTCGGAGTTCCTTGCAACTTAAAAGAGCCTCAACGTGACTCACTTGAATATATATATATAATGCTTCCTAACAACACATTATCACCAGCGCTAACTCCTCATGGATTATGGGCCCAAGATAAACCTCCAAGATGTCTTACCCATTAAAAATTTTGCACTTTCACTCACTCCCAATTATGTGATATTTCCTCTCTCCAACAGAATTAAAGCACAATACACCCATCTTCATAAATTGAAATAAAGAAACCTCCTCAAAAGTCCAAATCTATAGAAACCTACCAGCTAGAAAGCTAGGTATATAAGCCAAATTTTAGCTAAGTGAAAAACATCTACCTACTCAGTCTCAAAACTCAAAATTATACATCAATTGACTTACAACTCACCAATTTAACCAAAATTTGTTCAAACAATGCAGTATGAAACTATATGGCTTGCAACTCATTGAAAGAAAATACAGCAATAGTGCTACAGTTTATGTAATTCTAAAATTAAAAAAAAATGTTTACTATTGAAAAAAATTTATAATAATTAAAAAAAAAACACAAATATACACTATTAAAAGACAATAGTTGGTACAGCAGTTTACACTAGGTTTACTATGTATTTCACATTATACCATATTGTATACAACCTATCTCGTAACATACCAACAACAATGTCCAAAGCATAGTCTAAATGATGGAGTCATTTGCATGAAGCTAGATTTAATTTCCAATGGTCTTCATCAGTGATCCCTTCTCTCCACTCCCTTCTATCAAATGATATATACACCTTAACTCTTTCTATCTCAGTCATATTGTCAATGTGGGGAACATCTTGGTCAATTTCTCAACGAAGTAGACATGAGGATAACTATGGTTAAATATTCACTCTTAGGCAACTCTTCATCAAATAATGCTACTATATCCTCTCTTGGACTCCCTTCTAGTGATAAACCAATATTCCACATACTCAATTTTGCTTCAACTTAATCTAGACCCACTAGACTCTTAACAATGGCCTCCATTGCTCAAAATTAGCATAAACCTGAACATTCCAACCCATACAACAATGCTTGTCTAATAATCATTTAATAGAATTTTCACTTTTAACTTCAAAGGAATACTTGGGTAACATCTTGGTCAATTCCACCATTCCTCTATGGATTTGACCTAAGGACACCTAAGGTGCTAAAAAGTAAAAATAGTCACTCTTAGGCAACTCTATCATTTAATGTCATTACATCCTTGCTTGACTCTCTCCTAGTTCTAAAACAATACTCCATCTACTTAATTTTGCTTAAAATTAATCTAAACCCTATAGATTTGAATGGTTGCTTCCATTGCTCCAATTTAGCATCAACCCAAACTTTCGTCTCGTCAACCAATATAATTTACAACATACACCCTAGTATCTCATCATGAGTAAACCTTGTTAGTTCATCTTATGCTGCTACAAAGAGGAAAGAACTAAATGTAAAACCTTGGTGTAGTGTCGTAGTCTAATCATAACAAGAAAATCTTTTGTTATTCCATCTAGCCACCACAAGTCCAAACATTAGCTTTTACGTCTCGATATAGAATCAAAATCAATATAATTATGAGATACTCCTCATAATCATTACCCATCAAATCACATCTCTCCACAAGGTCCTTGTCCTAATTCATGTGGAGATCCATTTTCCTCTCCCTATAATACTCAATAATTTCCCTTATCAAATTTATAGATTCTACATTAGACTACAGCTACATCATCCCCTTTGTTCTTAAGGTTACCAAGGTCCTCTATCATGTTCATCTTCTAAATCTTGACCTTACAACATATACAATTGCATCAGTGAACAAAATGATTATAGATAGTCCATAATTGAGAAAACAAGCCAAGGCTAATCAATCCACCAAAATATAAAGCTAGTAAATAAATATCATAATTGCAACTCAGCTCACATTACTTATACCTGTAATCACCGACGCCCAATCATCACGAAACTTCAATCCCGACGACCTCATAAGTCTGCGACAAGACTCCAGAATCCGATTTTGAACTTCCAAATCAAGTAACCGAAGCCCAGCAGTAGCCATTAACCTAACCTCAGTATCTCCCCACAACTCCCTGGGCACAATCCTCTTCCCAAAATCCAACAGCTCCAGCAACGACTCGCCAGCTCGCTCCGGATTGTCCTCAAACGCTGACAACCCCGGATTAACCCTCATCGACGAATGCCCATCCGGCCCAAAATCAAACCTTGGCACCCCACCTTCAACCTTATACTCAAAAACATGAATGCGCGACCCAGTACTACCACCATCAATAATAATCCCAAATTTCCGGCCATTTTCCGGGGTTCTTTGCCCCAAAAACACAAATGATAAGTAAAAAACAATAACAAATGCAACAGGAAAGAAAAAAACAGTAACCCAATTAAATTTAGGTTGTGCTTTTGGGATTCTAGAAAAGGAACTGGATCTGGAATTAGGGTTTTGCTTAAATTGAAACGATTTGATAGAAAGGGGCTCCATTATAGGATCTGGGTCGGATTTTATCTCGGAATTGGGCTTTGGAGATCGGGCATTAGGTCGGCGCATCAAAGAAGATGATGATCAATTGAAAAAATCATGGAATTCCCCCCCTTTTCAGGAATTTCGAAAGAGGCAGATGAATTAGGGATTTTTTAGTGTAAAAGAGCAGAGAAGATTAAGAATTGAAAATGAGGGAAGGAGGAAAATCGAGAAGATTTTTGTGTGTCTTCTCAGCGTTTCTTCCTTCCCACGGCGTTAACGCGCGCTCACTCTCTCTCTCTTGATTTTCTGGTGTGATTTCTGAGTGCCGACGTTTTGCAAAAAAGATGGTTTTGTTTGTGTTTTTCAAAATCAAAGTTTCATTTTTGGATTCGTTCGCATAGAAAACTTCTGACTGTAGTCCCCAGAATGCCATCAAGGACTAGTATGGTTAATCATGATTCAAGAATGGTAATGGCTACCCAACTTTTCGCAGTTGGGTTAGGATGATTAATCATATTTGTGTGGTCGGCGTTAGAAAAAAAAAATATATATATATATATATAGATGAGGAACACTTCGTGGTGCAGTGGTTAGAGGTTGTCTCGCATCCTTGAAATATGAGGTCAAGCTTTACAGGCAATCACAACAAGTATCATGTGATAGGATTATGGTTGGAGCCCAATTAACCTTACCTTATGAAAAAAAATAGCTTAGTCACGTGCTACGTCTCTAATTCATATATGCTCCGTAGTATATACTTGAAGAAGGTGTTTGTTTGGAGGGATAAAAAGAGGTGGATAGGGATAAAAGGAAAGGGATTCAAATATTCTCTTGTTTGTTTATGGGGATAGGGATAACATAGGAGAGGGGGATAAGGATAAAAATACAAGTTATCCCTCCAAAATAATAACTAGGGTGAGATGGTATAAGGGTTAGGGACAAAACAAAGGAGGTAAAATACATTTTTACCCTTAATGAAAGAAAGAACGATGAAAGAGGAAAAATTTGGGTAAGAGTAATTAAGTAACTTTCTTACTTATCCCAATATAATTGTCAATTCCTACCAAATAAGGGACAACCTCTTTTTTATCCTTATCCCACGTACTAATCCTCAAATCTTATCCCACCCTTTTATCCTCCTTATTCCTATCCCTCATACCAAACACCCCGTACATCCTTAAGCAATAGAGGGATAACAATGGAAATATTGGTCATACTTGTGGATTGCTTATTGAAATCTTGATGGTGACAATAGGTAAGTTTCAAGTTAGTTTCATTCCAGTTTTCAAAAATGTTGTTCAATCTTGTCATTATGAGTTAGTCGGATTATCATATGCACTATTTATCTGTATGCTAATTAATTTGTTCTAGTCATAAAATAGTATTGTACTATTGTTTTACTAGGGTTTTCATGTTGGCGAAACATGCTTCTTGATATCGTCATGACATCACTAATAGTCAAAAGAGTACGACCATTTTGCCACTGAATTTCTTTTACTACATACAAGTTAAGGAGAAAACGAAATAATTAGAACGAATTGGCATTAGCATGAATATTGATAAAAGATGTCAATTTGGGTATTTAGGTCAGATTTGGGTCAGGTCAAATCAAGTCGCATATTAAACTTAGATAATGTTAATCTAGTCTCCAAATTGCATTCAAGATCGAATCAAGTCAAGTCTGATTCAAGTTATTTACTCTTATCGATTGATGCAAGGCAAGTTCGATTAAAGTCAAATTCAAGTAAGATTTAATTTTGAGTTTAGAATAGTTGTATATAGTCAAGTTTAGGGTTATTCGGGGTCGGGTGATCTTCAGACTAAGTCGTGTCTTTCTTGTTTTTGGGTCTAGTTTAAGTCAATTTAATATTAATTTTTTGGTTGAATCGAGTTGGGTAAAATATAGCTTGAGTCGGATTAACGATGATGAGTCTAATAAAATCGAGTAATGGGTCACCATGGGTTAGGTCAATAACATGTTGGGTTGAGTTATAATCAGTTTCGAGTTTCAATTGGGTAAGGTGTTAGTTTGGGTTTGGATCTTTGTCGAATAGAGTTAAATCAATTTTTCGTTATATCAGGACGGTCAGACGAATGCAAGTTCAGGGGCGATCCATTGCCACAATATAATTAAATTATGATAGCTCTAAATAACGTCATATGATATCCTCCCATATTTTTTTTTCCGACAAGAAGATCTAACAAGGAATATAAAGTATAAAAAACAACAAAGAAATATTATATGCAATCACAACATATTAAAGAAAATGATGAACGCGAATAGTTAACCAATGAGCAAAGACTATCCAAGCACGCGAAACGACACCCCCTCCCATAATTTGGTTACCACCTACACGACTGGGCACGTAGCTAGCATGAGCATGAGTGCATGACTATTAAAATAGACCGTTGATGAAATGACACAAATGACAAATCAATTACAAGTTGAAATGTTGAATAACGTACACTTGACAAAAAACAAAAGGAAAATAGCCGTAATAAGTAACGAAAGGATGTTGTAGATATAGTAATGAGATTTATCACCAAAACGCGGTGATCTGCTGTTATCCAAGACACTTTCTTTCTCTTTCTCCTTCGTATCTGTAAATTCATTGTACTCCATTTTCTCTCTCCTCCATTTTTAGCCTTTCTCTTTCTTTCGCCATTGTCAACTTCTCCGTGATTCAGGTATCTTCTCTCTCCCCTTTCTCTCTCTCTCTTATTCTCTGCATTCTTCCAATTTTTTCCCCAATTTTAATTTTTTTCTTCCAATTTATTTTCCTGTATTTTGGAATCCTCCGATCCGCTGGTTTTTCTTCAGCGTGATCTTGGATTTCCTTAAACCCCCCCCCCCATTTTTCGATTCAATTCAATTTTTTTTATAATGTTGGTGATGTGATTGCATTTAATTCTTTTTTGGGGTTGAATTGATTGATTTATCACTATTTGGGGTAAATTTTAGGGATTTGGATAATCAGATTAATTGTATAAATGGGAGAGCATTTGGTGTTGTATGTGGACCGCTTGGTGAATCCTACAGAGGCGGAGGGGGCGTCGACATCAGCGGCGTCGTCTTCGTCGAATTCGGGGTTGGAGGAGAAAATTGAGGAGAGGGTTGACGATGATTCAGCTGGAGGGGAAGATGAACCCCTAATTCAGCTCGCCGAATGTCGTATTTGCCAGGAAGAAGATTGCATTGCTAGCTTGGAAGTTCCCTGTCGTTGTAGTGGCAGCTTGAAGGTATTCTATTCCATCATGAACTTTTTTCTTTCAGCCCCCCTTTTCCTGTATACATTATAAAGATTATAAACTAACCGTAATTCACCATTTGCGACGAATGTTGTTATAGCTTGATTGACGTTGATTGATTGGGCGAAGCTTGGTTTTTGCAATTAACTTTTGGGGTTCTGTAGAGTTTTTATGAGTATTGGTGGCCAACATTCAATTTTGGGTTTGTCATTGGTAATTTGTAATATGGTTTGACATGATTCTGATGTGTTTGAATGGCTAATCCTGATCATGCAAATAATTAGAAGTTGACAAATTCGCTAAAAAGAATAAAATTTTAGGGAATTTTGAGAATACTAATTGGTATTCAATGTTTTTAATTATGTTGGTGGGTAATAGATTATCGATAATTATGTTTTACGGTTTAGTTATGCTGCTTTAGGGGAATTCCGGAATTAGGAGGCGCCCTTGATTCTAAGCACGTTAGCAACATCAGGAACACAAAACTATATTGAAGTCAAATCATTTAAGATAAACACCTTTTATTTTGCATAGTAATTCACATAAAGCTTTAACAAGTTTGGTCAAACCTTTTTTGTTATTAACTACCATCAACAAACTAAGGAAGTGAAATTTTATTATTTATTTCTTAATCTCATGACTCTAATCCAATGTGAGCGATTATACTTGCTTGGAGAGACACTTGGTATCAGACTATAAGCCATTGGTTGGTGACCTTACAGTATACTTCTTACTCCGGAATAAACATTGATTAAACGTTTGGAAACTAGCGCAGTAGCTATGTTACATTATCATGTTGATTTGAACATAAAATTACACCCCCAAATATGTACAACATAACATCTATACTACGGAGTACTAACTGTGGTTTTATAACAAATATAGCATAAAGTTACAAAAAAATCAAGACCCAATAAGATTTGGTCTATTAGCCAAGATTGTTTGTTACCATATCACGCTTGCCCCATGTATCGGTATCATTAATGATTGTATATTGTTTGAATAGGCTGCGTTTTTTCCCACTGTTTTGTAAGTATCATTTGTTTGGTTGCGTGAATGCAAAAGATGGTCATTAACAAATATTACATGTAACAAAAGGGGGAAAAAAGAAAAAAACACCCTCCAGAGATGTAAGTTTTGTAAAGCCTTATGCAGGATGTTTTTAATTTTTGTACTTTTCTTCAGTGGCAGATGCTTGCTGTGTATTAGGTTGTTGTGTTATTCTTATATATGTGATATGTTATATTGGTTAAGGTATGCCAGGATATGTAATTAGATACTGTAATAAAGTGTTAAGAGCTAGTCACAAGGAGGAGATATGTGGAAGTAGACTGATGACAGATACTTAATGTTTTGATATCCTTCATGATTGTGGGATACATTTTTGAATGAGGTTGTATGAAAGAAGTAGAATCTATGTAGAGAAGCAAGCTGGACATGCTTGCTGGTTGTATCAGTAGTCTTAATTGATTACTTGCCTGAAAAAAAAAAAAAATAGTATTATTGTGTTGATGCCAGTCAATGACAGATTACTACTCTGGCTTGAAACTACAGTATTTCATTGAAGGTGTATAAATTATTATTTGTATGTCTCTTTGTTCTGCTATCAGATATTAAGATTTGGATATTAGTGTTGTTGACTTGTTAGCTCATCTTTAAGCAGCTCTCAGTTCTCAGTTTCTTATATTCTTACACTACACAGAATTGACCTTTCCTGGTTTCTTATGTACAGTATGCACATAGAAAATGTGTTCAGCGCTGGTGCAATGAGAAAGGGGACATAACATGTGAGATATGCCACCAGGTATGCTAAAAGTATTCTTTATACATTTCATCTGACAGATGGCTGTGAATTGGAGTATTCCGTAAGTCATGCTGATTGTTTTGGCTGTGGTAATTGCTCCAATAACCTTTAACCTTAAGAGTAAAAGTACAGAGTACTATGTTTAGGAGATCTTTTGGATTAAGTAATAATCAATATGTCAAGATTTTGCATAGCCCCTTTTAATTGTCAAGTGCGATTTCTTGAATGTGTTTTTAGGTCGTCCATGTCAGTTATAGGATTTTGATTTTCAATTTGTGGTTTGCTTTTGTGGTGTATGTTTATTGACTGTTTGTTTCTTGAGAATAGTCTCAACATTTGAATTATCAGGTTATACTGAAATAAGATTATAAAGTTAAATTTCTTACAAGGGTCTAAACTACATGAGGTGTGTAGAGCTCACTGGAATTTGCTATTTGTTGTGGTCCATAGATTGTCCAGTGGTTCACTATGTGACTGAGTGTATGCTTCAAAGCACATATTCAAGGTTCTGATAGCTTTTGGAAAATAAAAGAATGTTTACTAGCTGAGACAGAGTGGCATTTTACAATATCTAACTTCTGGGAAAAGGCTATTTGATTATTAAAGTACTTTATGAAGAATTGGTCTCACTTTTCCTTTTTGTCCTGTGCCATTATGTATAGCTTCCATCTCTTTTGTAATCTTTCATGCCTTCCCCCTTCTCTCATTTCAAACTCTGCCATATGAAGTACAAAGCTTGTTTTAAGACGAAGGAGAATTTGTTTGAAGGTTTTTGCTTGTGAGGTATGAAATATGGGAACTTTCTCCCATTTTGTTAATATTTTAGAGCTGGGACTGAGCAGCCAAGCACTGATGTCAGGTCCCTTAAACTGCTTAATCAAAGTTGCACTGGTTTCCTCCATAGTACTTGAGAAGTTGCTATACCCCATGTTTTCCATGAAGGAAGCTGCAAATACAGACTGGGGGTAATTCAAAGGGTTAGCATGTTAAATCTTGGGACCTGATAGAAGCCAAATTTCTTAATCACCTCCTACATCTGATACCCTACTATCTTTGTGCTACTCATGTTAGTTTTTGTTATTGAATAGGCCATTGTCTGTCACTCTCTTTTTTCTTTTAATGTTTTAGCTGAGACTCTGATCAACTGATGTATCTGTGATCACTAGTTAACTGCTTTCTGTCTGTATGAATGTATTTATTTGTTTATGTTATTATTCTGATGATGGATTTCTGCACAATTTCAGCCTTACCAACCCAATTACACTGCTCCACCACCACCACCCCATCCTGAAGACACTGCAATTGATATTGGGTATGTAGTTTTTCTTGAGCAATTCTTGTTGTGGCTCCCACTCTATTGAGTAGAGCAGTACAATATTCATATGTCCATCGACTACATCATTTTTTATATTTCATAATTCATACCAAACTCTTTTATTTATTTATTTATTTCCTATGTACCATCTAATGCTGCTTGGTAATTGTCATTTGCAGTGGAGGCTGGACAATATCTGGCACTCCTTTGGATTTGCATGATCCTCGTCTTCTGGCAATTGCTGAGGCAGAGCGACAGTTTCTGGAAGCTGAGTATGATGACTATGCTGCTACTAGTGCTAGTGGAGCTGCATTTTGTCGTTCAGCTGCGCTCATTGTAAGCTTCAAAAGCCAATGTGTGAAAAATCTGAAATAGAGCTATCAGATATAGAAATATATGCAGACTCCATAAACAATATCTATACTTGTCATCTGTGTCTATAACAAAAATGCTAAAACGTGGCATTATGCACATTTTTAAGGTTTCTTGTCAGCAGTTTAAAACTGAACATGCTCACAACATGCTGACTCTTATTTTTTCTGGCAGCTGATGGCTCTTCTGCTCTTAAGGCATGCTTGGAGTTCACCAGATGCTGATAGTGAAGATGATATGTCAGCCTTTTTCTCGGTGAGTAAGATGTAGATTGGATACTATTTTCTGTCCATAATTATTACTTAGCTGCGCAAAGTCTTGTAATACTTTGTGTTCACTGTTTTCCTTTGCAGCTTTTCTTGCTTAGGGCTGCTGGATTTCTTTTGCCTTGTTACATTATGGCGTGGGCCATCAGTATCTTGCAGCGTAGAAGACAACAACAGGTAGGCAGACAATAAGGTTCCCTTTCTCTTTATTCAATACGCTCTCCGTCCCTTAAAGAGTGCTCCGTTCCCATTTTAGTTACCTTGTCTCCACGACCTATGTTACTCAGACTCTTCATTTCACCTCACGTACCCGTGTCGGACCCTCGATACTCGGACATGGGTATGACACCCAGACACTTCACTTTTAGTACAAAATCATGGAATTTTTTCACAAAATAGCCGAGTCGGACACTTGGACATGTACCCAGACACGGGTACCCGAGTCCAAGTAACATAGTCCACGACAGTGTTTGAAAAAGCGCGCCTAGGTGCTGAGGCGCAAGGCGATATCGGGTAGGCGCTTAACTTAATCTCAGCGAGGTGTTTTTGGTTAGGCGCAGGTTAGGCGCACCAAAAGCGCACCAGGCTCACCTGAAGCAAATTTCTGCCAATTTTTTTAACTGTTTATATAATGCGCCTTACTTCAAAGAGGCGCACCTAGGCGCTGCATAACCCTTCTCTTCAGCACGCCTTGAGCTTTTTTATACATTGCTCCACAATTCCTCTCCGCTATTCTCACTACCCCACACTAAAATTCAAATCTACCTACCCACTCAATACAACCCTTTATACAGTGAACATTGGGATGGGGATATCTTTAAGGGACAAAGGAAGTACTAATTAATCATTTTTATCTTTTGGTTCAAGGCTTATATGAGATTACATCCCTCTTTGTTTTGGTGGTTAATATTTTTGGTTGGATGGTCTTGTACTCTTGTATAGTTGTATCCTTGATTTGGTGTTTAGTTCTAGAATAAGGCCCATTGGTTCTGAATTCCCTGTAGTGCAACTGCTTACAAGTGGAACTACATATGCAATTTATTTTAAAGATAGTATTAATTGATTTGTCTACTTTATTGTAAAAAAAAAAAAAAAAAAAAAAAAAAAAGGCATGACACGGCACAAAACTGTGCCTGTCGGGCCTGGTCCACTTTGTTTTTTGGAAAAGCACAAGGAAAGACACAATACGACCTGATATGACAAAGCCCGCTAACATAAGTGAAATTTGGCTTAGGTTATGTAGGCCTTAGTTATGCCTAGTCCGTCCTTTTGAAAATTTCGGGTCAGCAGATAGCTAGTGGGATGGCCGAGCTAGCCAGACTCAAGACATGTAGGCTTGGCCAAAGGCACGACACAAACTCTTTCCTAAATAGCATTAAAAAAACTAACTTATCTTGCTTACAAGCCATATTGACAATTTGACATCCAAGGTAGACATGATTTCATATCTTTATATGAGCAAGATATACTTATTAGTTATCAACTACAAAGCCTGTTTTATTGTTTCATATATAGTGACTGGCAGCATAGTAAATGAGCTGTAATTATTACTTTGGTTTGCTTGACCAGAAAAGTTTTTTTGTATTCAGGAAGCTGCAGCGTTGGCAGCAACTCAAGTTGCTTTTGTGCTCCAATCAGGGCAACACAGGGGCTTGCAGTTTATGATAGCTCCACGTTCTCCTTCAGCTGTGGCTCAAGAAGCTGTTTAGTGCTCTGTTAATAGCAACACCTGCCATCCGTGGGGGAAAATGGTGACTACATCACCCCTATTCAAGTCATGTTCTATTTGTTTTTAATTGTTATTACTCTAACCTAAATTTCACCATCGTCTGTGATTATCTGTTAGTCTTAAGAGTCCAGAAGCCGTCTATTCTTTGCAAGCATTTGTGTTCATCGGCTTGATGCTGTCTATAAGGTCTTATCTTGAGTTGGTAAAAAAATCGTGGGCATTTCCCAGTTTAGTCCTTGGCTTTCTCCAGGCAAATATATGTAATTTAGGAATATGTAGAATTGCACCAGAAACCATTTTTTTTTATCCTTTTTTAAACCAAAGTGTCTGTAATCTAACTACTACGGTGGCTGCAAATTCTGGTAATTTTCCGAAATGTTTAGGACTCAGTAGCTTGAAAAATAATAGAGCTGTGCTACATATTGATGAAATAGGTTATAACTCTGTACTTTGTTCAGATTGTACACATAAATCTCACTATAGTACAATCCTCAAAACTGAATTGTTTAATATTTTTGGTTTAGGGGTAGTGTTTCCAAGATTAATCCAATTATGCTAATAAAAAGTTAAAGCAGGTAAAGAATATATTCTAAATGATTGTGGTGGATATTAACCTTTGTAAAAGCCGTGAATCAGGTTCATTTCATCTCGATTAACTTACTAATCTAATCCGCTGTGAATCAGGTTCATTTCATCATGATTAACTTACTAATCTAATCCTTTGAGGACATCGTTACAGCTAAACTGCGCAATTTATTTTCATATGTAACAAAAGCAACTTCTTAACATTATACACTGATTCATTTGTTAATATATGGTTTTTATGCAACAAATTTACCATGAAGTTAATGATTATGAGAGTCCATCCTGTCATCAAAGGCGGCTGGCAAACGAAGCTCTTTACATTCAAACTAAAGTAGCAAAAAAACTAACCTTTAAGACCAATCTTGAGAATCAAAAAAGATAAAGACAGTCCAAAATTTATAATTTCCTTAACCCAAAATTTTCATTTTTGATGAAGTACAGAGATTGATGGATGGGTAACTCTTATCCCAAGAACACAGAAACTTTAATTAAAGCAAAAAGGGTATCTAATAAGTACTTAATGCAACCCTTAAAATAGTACTAAATGCCCGTACAAAAATCTCATAAACACCACCCATTTTAAGTATCTGTTCAATGGGAATAACCAAGGAAAATTGCTTAACTGTGACTATTGTGAGGTTATCTATCCAAATTAGAGCAAATCTCGTCTAATGAAATTAGGTAATTTTTTGCATTTCTCACGGCCATAGTCAAAACCTGAAATTAGTCTAACAAGACGGGTGAAACTTGAGATTATTAGCATCAATTTTTTCAAAACAAAATTGAAAATAAAGTTGGCATTATTTACGGCCAATTCAATATATCAATCTAGGCACAATGCACAAGTTCTTTTGAAAAGTTTGACATAAGAATTTCTCGTATTTATGCAAAAATTATGGGTTGAAATTGAGGTGATCGTTCAATGCTTGGGTAACAAACAGTTACCTTAGTTACAAGAGGACCACCAACCAGAATGATAGAAGCATGTTTAAGTGCTCCAAGCTTTTAAAAGTTTGTGCTGAAGATTACATGAAATAATCAATGTAACAAAGCATCCCATCCAATGGCCCTCTTTATTTTCACTTTGATTTGGTAGATAAAGAAAAGCAGAGAATCAGCACATCATAACTACATCTCAGCAAGAGTTTATGACCAGTCTCCCTTTAATTTTACGGCACAATAGAATATAATCACCTCATTTTCATAAAGCATCACAACTTGTACTTTAGAATGTTTTTAAATTAGATGTCATTTACTAGTAATTAGGATTTCGGCATTGATATATGCAACCCTAAGAGCGAGCTACCTTTAGTGCTTGTATTACTTTAGGATTCTTTAATAAACCGTGCATTGATCGTGGTTATAAATGTTAGACTAATACTTAATAGTGTATTCCAGTTATAGATTCTTGTAGTTAGAACTTGCTCCTTAGGGCTGCGTATATCATTTTCTTCAACAATTTGAACTGATAAATAGGATTTTAAAAGATAAAGTTGGTCTACAATCTAAATGGATGATAATTGGAAATCAATATAAATGAAAAAAGAGCGGGAAGTGGGTCTGTCAAACATAAGATGAAGAATGTAGGATTTGGAAACAGAAAGAAAGAAGAAGAAAAGCATAAAAGAAACACATTTAGCACAAGAAACCATAATATTTGGTGCACAGAGAAAAGAGCTTGGAATTCTAAAGTGACAAGAAGCAGATCTTAGTGGCATAAAGCAGCAGTTTGGTGTTTTTTAGGGGGGGGGGGGGGGGGGGGGGGGGGGGGGGGGGGGGGGGGCTGTTACATTCCCCCAATCTTTTCCCTTCCATTTCATGCTTTATATGCCAGACTACTGTACCAGTTTAGTTATATTGCTGGGTGGCTCATGGCATGTCCCTCACTCACTTAACTTATATATTTCCTTTTCTTACAACAAAGAAATCACAAAGTGACCTAAGTAACCCTCTCCAAGCCGTTCAAGGCGCGGCTCCCTCTATCTGGAATTAATAATCACACGTTACATCATCCTAACCCTTCATAATTCATGGTTTACTATGATTTCACTAAAATACACTCTACATAGGTCTCCTTTCCATCTTCTCCTTACAACTTCACAGGGGTGCAGATTTGTTTGGAAACCAATTGCAACAAATTTCTATTTAAGATAAATGACAGTTTTTCCGGACATCCAAAATTAGTACTATATGACACTACTGTTTATAGATGACGTAGTTTAGTTACGATTTAACGATAATTCAGGCTAAGAATGGCCAATAACTAAAAATAATCCATCAGTCTCAAATTCAAATAACGAGTAAGCATGGCCAGGTGAAATGGCAACAAGGCAGGGGGGGACACCAAGAGAACTTTATGTCTGGTCACCAAGACAAAAAAAGCTAAGCAAATGATAGGGATGTAGGATACAAATGAAAAAGATACTTGGCTTCCCTAGGGTATTGTTCCAACCCCCTTTATTCATCCTATTTAGATTCTTCCATAACAGCCTTAAATTTGCATATCTCACACTAGTCTAAATTTAGGGTCAATCTAAAACTTCTTCTGCCAGTTTTGGGTCCCTCTGCTTTATGCTTTAAAGCACTCTCTAAATCTTATAACAGATATATTACACTCCTGTTTCTACAGGAATGGTGTCACAACAATAGAAGGATTACATACAATCTCAGACTTTGCTCATTCTCTCATTACTCTCTAGAGAAATACTAGGATTCTTCCCGATCTCAGTTCTTTTCCAGTGTTAGTAGAGCAATATGAACCTAAGTGCTAATAAAACATTCATTCTTCTATTGTGTATTAGTTTATTAGCATTAAAACCAGAGAGAGGCTGTAGTCTAAGGCGGGCAGAAATGATCCTGGCTCCGAACAAAGGAGATTTACAGCATGCGCCAAGCAATCGAGTCCTGCAGGGAGTCTCAAGGCAGGAACTCAATGCTAGCAGAAGATCAACTCCAAAAAACAAGAAATATGATCCAACTCAGTCAAGTGAACGGAGGGTTCGAAGAGGATCTGATCCCATCCACAATAGGGCTTAGAAGGGAGGAGCTGAGCAAGTTCAAAGAGACAGACAAAGCAAGATGAAGCAAACCAGAGATAAGTTAAAGGTCTGTGGTGAGTGATTAACACTTCAAGGGATTCTATGCGGCTTGATTGTTGAATTTTTGGTCTTTTTGGAGGTTCTGTCAGCAAAATATGTACAGTTGTAGCAAGTGAAACACAAACCAGAGAGCAGACGGCGGCAATGCATGAAGTGAGCAAATGATATCTCTTGTTTTGCAGTTGATATCTTATTAAAAAAAACAAGGAGTACAGCTATTATGATGTTATCGGCTCTCACAAAGGACAATATATAGTGCTTTTTTATACATCTTGATTCTTTTTTGTTGGAAGTTTAGTTTTGTTTGCATCAGGAAGCTTCTCAAGGTTTAAATTTGATTCTTTCTTTTGGTGTTCCGGCAATCTAATCAATGCCATTTGTTTCTTAAATTCTCTGATCGAAAGACAACTTGTTTGTGATCATCAGTGTCAAAGACATTTGCATAGTCCTGACTGTCAATACGTCAGGTTAAATTTTTTCCTAATTTCTTCTCCAATTCCTAATTCTCAAATCAGATTTCCCACGATCATGTTCTTAATGATCGAGAGAGGGATTGGGGGGGAGTGGAGGTAAGAAATATTAAAATTTCCATCCTTTCTATGAAGAATCGGTGCAAGAAATTGGACCAGGAAAAGATGCTAACATGAGAGGACCAGCAGAGCTCTTCAACAAGCTTTGCATCTTTTCTGGACATATGCACAGCCAAATGGTTGAAGCATCTTTGATGGTTCCAGTAAAATTGACACCTATCCTCAAGAGAGCATCTAACTCCTAACTTCTCAATCAGCCCATTCTATTTTTTAGTAGTTGGAATAATACGTCATATCAACTGTCATTATTTCATCCCATTAACCCTGATTAAGATAAATTGGTGCATGTTTCAGTAAGATTTTCAATTTAGTTCCATAGTAAATTTGATGCCTTAGGGGAATACACGAATATATCAATTCTGTATAAAGGACAAACCTTTAAACAGATGCAAAGCTTCACACAATAGTTTCATTCGACAACAAGCATTGTAAGCGGGTGTATAGTATAGGCAAGGATATCAGTATTGATCACGTACGAGCTCTTTCTATTAGGATGTCTACACTCTACACAGCATAGTGTGTTCGAAGACAGGGTTTTGGGTGTATAAAAGATATCTGCACAAGTTCCAACGTCTAGGAAAGCATCAGTAAACTGACTCAGTAATGATTAGATGACGCGACTAGAAGAAGTAGGAATTAGGAAACTGGGAAAGTATAAGATAATCCTTTACCAATCCCAAAGCATATCTATAGAAAGTAGATATTGAATTGGGGCAGGATATAGACAGAGGAGCTATAGGTAATAGAAAAAGGCTTGGAGAAGCCTTGCACCATCAAATATAATGAAATTGGCTAAAACTATCATTTTCACAAAACAGGGTTATGTTCCTAGAAAAAGTCAGCAAGAAGGTTACTACTTACTAGGGTCCTTACTCTTTGGAATGGGGCACTTACGAATCAAATAATGTATGTTGGAAAGTACTATATAGGAACACAAGCAGAGGACTTTTCTGTGAACTTGTGAATGGGTCAGCAAAATTTGAGATTGGACTATTGGAGCTACGTAAAATGTGACTCGTCCTTTACGTACAACACCTAATAAAGCTTCCTAGGCATTTCTCTTCATGATACTAAACTTGTTTAACTTTTAATAAACAGAATTCTAATGTTCTCACCTCCAGGCATACTGAACATTAAAAGTTTTATCTTTCGCCTATCTGTGCTGTCATTGATTTACATAAATGAGAAGCAAGTGAGAAAGATAAAAGCAAAAACTGTGAAGCTCACTAATTCACTCATACACCCTTAATCCTGTAGGCATGTACATCTTCATGATGCTGTTATTGTGAACCTCTACTAAGAAATACAAAGCATATAGGATAAACCTACAAAGCATATGTAAAAAAAAAGAAATGCACTAGTTTCATTTCATGACCGCCTTCACTCCATCTAAAAGAGAAAAGGGTTTAAATAAAATCATGTCTTCTTTTTTCTTTTCTTAGGGAGGGTATACATAGTGGCTAGGAAATCACCTCTTTCCTTTCTCGTTTCCTGTAAACCAAAAATTTTCGAGTCTTGAAGTAAGTATATGTATATCATTCTCGGTTAAAATTTGGAGTTCAGAGGGTGCATTCTACTGTTATATAAAAAAAAGCCATTACAGTAAATGCTCCCAAACATGAATGGCTCCCAACACGACTCTAGCCTAGGCAGACCAAATGGATCTAAGACTTCAAGTTGCTTACTACATATTCCAAGTTGTAAAAGGGTTGACAGGCCTACACTTCTGCTTCACAAATCAGAAATTCAAGTCAAGGATGATTAAGTGAAACATATAGTTTAGACAAGAGTACACTATTCACGGTTTTTTTTATGCCAGTACCTAATTTAGACAGAAGTACACTATCCACAGTTTTTTGATGCAAGTATCTAATGTCTATGAAATTAGATGCTGGCATCAAAAAACCGCAGATAATGTACTCATGTCTTTGAAACTAACGTCTCACTTAATGTGTACACATATCTACGAATTTAGATATCTGATATTCTGTAGTAGCATCAATGGCAAATCAGATACTAGTATTTCTAAACTCTTTTGCCTAAAATCAGATACTAGCTTTTCGCACTAAACATTTTGTAACCAGCAAATTATATTATCAGCTGAATGTATCTAGAAGTTGGGAATCGTCCCATTAATTCAGAAAATCCAAGTACCAAACTCTAGCCACATCACAAGGATTTTACAAAAAAATGCATTTTGTAAATTGTAAACTATACATTATAATGTACATAATTTCTAGGTGATATTGATAAGGTAAAAAAGGTAGCATTTTTAGAGCAAAATGGTCCAACAGAATAGTTCAACATGGACAAAATTACATATTTCAGCATCAAACTTAGGAATTAAGGGTCCCCATTATAAGAAAAGGACACCCCACAATCTCCAACTAAAAGGGGAAAAGACAGCAATTAATAAAATTACAGAATTTTGCAGCAATTTTGTGGATAGATAAGGCAAAAATGATAAGTGCATATATAAAGATTGACCCACATTAACAATTGATTAATGCAGGTTGTTGAACAAAAAAATCGTTTGAAAATGAATTTGTGTACCTGAGCAACATAGATGAGATGCAGGGTTTATTTGAAGTTCCTCAATGTAGCTACAGGAAGTGATGCGTTTGAAGCGATAGAGTTCTCATTTAGTTAATTTGTTTACTCGTATGTTTAGTTCGATCTGATCTAATCTAATCATATTTTCCGATTTGAGTAAATTTTGACATAATTTGTACACTACTCTGTAAAATTTTAAGAATAATTAAATGAGATGTTATTTTTTTTTTTTTAAGAAAAATGAGATGTTATTAGATTGGTATTAAAGTGAATTTTCCATAATTTTTTAAATTACATTAATAAAATGTTCAACGATAAATAAACGCAAATAAAAAGATATGATATAATCTGAGCGAATCTAATTAATTATTTCATCCATATTCTAATAAGTGTTCTACTTCTCATTTTCAGTTGTATTTGCTAGGGTCGATCAAGGGTCTCCTTTATCAGGTTGGATTTTGGCACTTGCATTCTTAATCTTCTCATGCCCTCCATTTCTATTTTTGAAAACTTATAACAATACTTTATTATTCCTCCTCACTAGTGGTTCATTTCATTATTTCATTTCACTACTCGTAGTAATATTTTTCAGATTATCTCTCCTCCCACTTATACCTTCTATTGCTTTTTCAAATTCTCTTTTTTTTTCAACCTACACCACTTCAGTAAATGCATTTTACTATTCCTGCTAGAACTTTATGCCTAAAGAAATGGAGCACTTATTAATATACGGAGGAAGTATGAAATAAGTTGATATCAACTTAAATAAAATTGAACTAAGCATAGCCTTCTCTTATTAGAAATTATTTGCAACAATTAAAAGCAGAGGTAAAAGTATCTGGCTCGGTGATCCTTAAAGTGTGTGTTATTAACTCATAAGGTAGTGTTGTGAGTAATAAATGGACAAAGTGTACTCCTTTCGTCTCAATTTACTTGTTACGAGTATACTTTTTTTTATCATTTGTCGTATTTAATATTTATTACACCTTCATTTTAGAAATGAGCTTACCAATATTATAGCCATTGTTTCAACTAATACATAACTTTGATCCCCCACACTCTCTTTCGTTACAAAAATTAAATGTGTCCCATTAAATCGTTTGCTTGGGATAAATCTTGTGTAAAAACATAGTGCTGTAGTATAATGAAAGTCAAGTGCATGGGCTTAAATGGCCTTTCTTTTACTATAGAGCCCACATTGTGGGGTGGGGTGGGCTGAGGTTCATCCAGCTAACTATGATCCTAATTACTCAATACAACCCACTCAAAGTCCATCCATTTCAGGTCGGCATTATGTGATCCAATTATTCATTTTAAGCCCGTGGGGCGTTGCCCATATATATATATGATATACGGAGTATTTGACATTATAGTACTATAATTTCGATTCCTAATGTATGTAAAATTATACCAATTGGATTTTCAACCCTTTTTACATACGTCTTTTAGGTTACATATCGTGAATTCGTGATTCACATAAGCAAAATTATAGTTATTTGAATAATTTCGCGGTGTACTTTTATAATTACCTCCTCTCATTTCTTTGTAGGTTATACAAATATTTAGGTTTTCTAGGTTGAAAGTAAGCCATTTTATTTTTAATTTGAAAATTTGGGCACTTCAATTCCTACCCTTTATTCTTGACTAATTCAGTTTTATCTTTCAATTTCAATAATTCTACAAGTTATGAAGTGATACATACACTTTTGTTAATTTGTTCATCTTCATACAATGGAGTTTGTGTTCATTAATTATTCTATGCATTCCCTATACAGGTACATAAAGGATCACATCAAATGTAAAATTTTAGAATACTATCAAATGAATTAGGTCGAAATCATTTTCATATATAGCTCTAGCAAATCGTTAATAGAACTAGCCTTCAATCTAAAAATGTTGTATGTTCCAGCATAACCTAAAAGAGGCATACTATATTCTAACATCTATACACAATTGCAATTTTTGTAAACTAAATCAATTCATTAATAAAAAGTCATACAACATCTATAAATGAAATCTAAATTAACAAATATATAAAATTGTATATAAGAGTTTCCTTCATCAAAGCTAATTGTTGAATAAATCTTGTAATGTGGTACATTTCTCACACATATCGCTGGTATATACAACCTTTTCGAAGAGACGGTCTAACGATTTGTTGTATCCATAAGGATTAATTCACTTGAACGTATTTGAAATTTGACAACCATTGGATAGTAGTTTTATTATGTAGATATATGATTTATATTTTATAACAATTAATTTTACTATCAAACAAAAAGAGTATTTTTTCGTATGAAAAAAAAGAACTTGAATATGTAATAGTCATCATAAATTAAAAAAATGAAATTTAGGCTGGAAAACATCTTTAAAAATATTCTAATATTAGAAAATTAAAAGAGTTACAGCTAAATTATGTATAAATTTGAAATAAATAACATAATATAAAAACTTGGAAAATTCATAATATGTATAGAGTAGACTCAATATACTTATTTTTAGTTCCTTTTTTTTTTTTTTTTTTTTGCCCATGAATATTGTACATGTGCATTATGCCTATATAAAAATGAGCATGTATTAGAAAATAACTGATATATTTTGACGATTTTCAAATACAAGAAAGGAGCAATCTATCATAAAGAATCAGAATAAAAATGATGAATATCTTAGATATTAAAAACATGAGATATATTAATTAAGGGACTATAATAGATTGGTGTCATCTGATCTAATGACAAATTAAGAGTTAAATAAAAATTTAATTAATTGTTAGTTACAACTAAGTAAGTACAGTTAATCAGATAGGTAATCATGGGACAATCAAACATGGGGTACTTGTAAGTTGTACTTCAAATCTGTCTTCAAAAGTACATAAGTTCATGAACCTAATCCCTGGGTGTCACAAAGGTCTGATAGAATTATTCATTAATTTCCAGTACTAATTTCATACTGTACGAATATTTTGAATGGTTCTTACAAGAGTTACAACTCAATTTAAATACAAGCAATTTGCTTGACTTCTCAACTAGCTAGAAAAATAATATATACTCTCATTGTTTCATTTTGTTAATCACATTTCTAATATTTCATTTAAAGAGATAAACTTTGACCATGATTGAAACACACTGTGCAAATTCAAGTAGCCTGATGAATGTTCACATTAGCACACTACTACATTTTTGACCAAATGCAACGGCCTAATAAAGGCTAATACAACGGTATTCTAATTTCCGTTGCAATAGAGTAGACTATTGCCACGGATTTAACACTAATGTTCTTAGAGGTATAGCTATTGCCACGGCTGTAAAGAACCGTTGCAATAGCCTAGCTATTTTAACAAAAATGAGAGCTATTGCAACGGTATGTGTTGTATCATGAAAAAATATAGAACGAATGAAGCGCGCATTTCTTCCCTCTATTTTTTTCACCAAATATTTTGAACAACACGTGGAAGAATTTGCTTCCCTCTATTCTCAATTCTCACGTACAGTACCTTTCAATTCCCCCTTTTCTCCATTTTCCCCATTGTCAATTTCTCACCATTTTCACAGTACCATTTTCCCATTTTCTCCATTTTCCCCATCTTCTCAGATCTCATAGCTTCAATTCTCCAAAAATACTTCGAAATTTTGAGACGAAAATCACGAAGAAAAATACTCCAAAATTCTAAGAGGAAAATAAGCAAAGAAATCACGAAGGCGGCACTCCGGCGGTGGTGGCTGAAAGCGGCAGTCAGGCGGTGGTGGCTGATAGCGGCACAGGCGGTCTCAATTTCATCTTGCATGTCCCTTCCTTGAGCTGATTGCTCGAAATTTGCTTCAAGGTATTCAACGAATTTTCGTTTTGGGTTAATTATATTTGAAGTTTATGCTTTTGTGTTTGGGAATTTGTATGTGATGCCATGGAAGATGAAGTTTCTGCTCTGGTAACTCTTGGAATTAAAAGGCTAATGGGTTTTGTTTAGCAACTTTTTTTTTTATTTTATTATTTTTGAAACCTAGAAGTACTGAATATTGTATTTGAGTAGTCTAATGGGGTTTTTTGGGGGAATTTCATATAAATGGATATTAAGAAGATATATTGATTTGGGGTGGCTGATTTGGTTCATGGGGTAAGACTTTAGTGATCTAAGTTTCTGACTATTTATTTTTGGGGTGGCCGAAATTTCTTTTTTCATAATTGAATGTGTATACAACTCAGTCTGTTCATCAATCTAGATCAAAACATCCCTTGATAGAATATATAGTTGTATACAAAGTTTTCATTGGTTTTAAAACTCTTAGATTGGTATTCAATGCATACCAAATTCCTTTTGCATTCTTCTAACTTTCAATAAAATTTGTAACAAGAAAGGGAAATAGTATAACCTGTTTTAAACTTTTTAGAATACATTTCAAGTATTTGTTTCCTACTTACAATATATCTGAAATTATATCAAGGCCCTCGTAATTGTATTACTGTTTTCTAGCGTCTCCACGCCATAGCTTTTGTTGTAAGGTCATTGGGGTATATCCGCGCAGAAAATCCATGGTGTATATAGTGTAGGCAGATACAATGGAAAGCTTGTCGTGGCCATTTATGGCTGTTTGTGACTTTTTTGTTGGGAAGTTTAGCAAATTATGGGTTGTATCTTGTATGAAGATGACATTAGTTTCTTGAATTCATATTTTGTTAGCTGTTTTTGAATCTTATTTTCGTCAATAGTTTGTAGTAGCTACAGAACTTATTTCTGCAAAGTGCAAACTGAGCTAGCTAGGCAGAGACTAATTATTAATGATATCACCGTAGTGTGTTTATGTTGCAAATTTGTCTCCAAATTCCATTTGCATTCTTCTAACTTTCAATAAAATTTGTAACAAGAAAGGGAAATAGTATAACCTATTTTAAACTTTTTAGAATACATTTCAAGTATTTGTTTCCTACTTACAATATATCTGAAATTCTTATGTAATTATGCTATGTAATTATGCTTTATGTCTACTTTCCTCTCTGTTTTTTGCGTTGCCAGGCAATTCTTTTTTGATGTGTTGCTTATGAGAGGCTAATGAATATTATAAGTTATGTTTTCTATATTGATTGTGCTTCTTTTGTCCCATTGTTTTTTATTTGTCTTTCATGTAATAGTCAGTAACTTGGATCTCTAAATTGTCAGAAACTATTTATATAGCCAACTTTATTTATAGTTTTTACTCAAGTATATCCAAATGGCCTTCAAGTATTTTTATGTTTTCCTTGTTTTTCATTGCCCATACTCTAGTCTATTTGGTGTGTAATCTGTGTCCTCCCTTTATGGTTAAATCTCCATTCATTAGTTACTTGTTCTTGTTTTTGTCTATCCTTCGTTTTGCAATGTCAAACAAGTCAACCCTTATTTGGCTAGTAGTCTTTACTAACCTGACATTGATGGGTTAGGCATTTTTACTCCAATGTGCTCTCCTATTTAGTATTTAGTTAAAGAAGTCACCTAAAGCCTTTAGATTTAACAGAAATTATTGGAAATTACTGTTATTCAATCTTTAGATGTGTATCATTGTATATGTGTGTGTGAATAATAGCTGCACTGAGGGCTTTAAAAGAGGCTTAGAAGGCTGGGTCTGAATACGTAATTCGCATGAGAAAGGTCTGAATACCCAAGCATCAAGGAATTGCTGCTGACTTCAGTCGCGTTTCCCATACTATAGAGCTGAGAAAGGTAATAAGCTGATTAGCTTAGACAAGCCAACAATCTGTCTTATATAAGTCTGTACAAATTATAATGGAAACAGAACAAGTAACTTGTGTAGATCATGTTTTCTTTTGATTGTCATAGGGTCTCGTACCTTCTTACACATGTCGGTGTTTTCTTGACGCATAAGGTTTACCTTTTCGCATAGCTCCATATTTTCCTGCTGAATGATATTCCCCTGTAAAAAGGAAATGGTAATAGAACTAACATAGTAAGATTTTGCTATCTTCTTTTCAGTTAAGAATATATAAGGAAGGTAATAATCTTGTAAAGGACCTTGTGGATTGGTTTAGGGAGAAAGTTGATTTGATTCTTAAAGAAGGCCATGATAATATCCAGGACCATATGTTGTGGTTATCAAAAGGTCCCTCTCATGTTGCCAAAAAGCACACAGGGTACTCAGTTAACGGCTATAGGTTTCATACCATGAAGCGAGATGCAAATTGCGTAACTCAAAACAGTGGCGTCACTCTAATAGCCACTACACATAGCTTTGCAAGCTCCAAAGATCAAAATCCTATTGTGGGAAATGTTAATTATTTTGGATCAGTAACAGAAATCATTGAGATATCCTATCATGGTCATTTCAGTGTTGTCTTATTTAGATGTCAATGGTTTCACTCAGAAAAGGATGATGATGAGCTCATTACGGTTAATATGAATAAGACCGTTTCTAAAGAAGAACCTTTGATCTTAGAAAATCAAGCACATCAAGTGTTTTATGTAGAAGATTTGAATAGAGAAGGGTGGCATTATGCTATTCAAATCCCTCCTAGAGAGTTTTCAGATGGTATTAACATACATTTTTTTAATACTTCACTATATGTTATAAATGAGCTTATTTTACATTGTAATTCTATTCAGTTTATTGTATTTACATTCAAAATTAACATACTTCCATTTTTTTTCCCAGATGAAACGGAGTAGACCCAAAGTTGCTGCTTCCAAATATCAGCTTACGGAATATGAGCTGCAACGGCTTCAAAAACTGAAAGTCAATGCAGAAAGAATGGAAGCCCTAGGATCGGCATCTCTTGCTAATAAGATACTTGAAGACAAAACAAAAGCCTTATTTTGTCCAAGTGCAATGCTGAATAGTACACCAGAAAATGAGGATGATGCCTCTATGTCGGAATATGATGGTGAAAATGAGGTTGAAACTGACAATCTCACTTCTGGAAAAAGAAAATCCAGTAAACAGGTGTGTACTTCTATTTTTTCATTTATACAGGCTGTTTTTATAGTTTATCACGGTTTACATGTAATAAGTAATGCTTTATTTTCCTTTTGTTTTATAGGTTTCAAAGCAAGTAAATAAATCATCACTTCGCCCCAAAACTATGGCTGATGTTGTGGAAGTGAATAGCCGTAAGAAGCATGCAGTTGATGAAGTTCAGAACATTCAATCACTTAAGGTTGCTAGAGTTCAAGATCAATGCATCCAAAAGAAGGAGCAAGTTATCTCAGAAAAGAAGGGATCAAAACGAGCGTTCTGTTCTCCTGGTTCCATGTCAGCGTACTTCGAGTTTCGGAAAAAGCAAAAAGAAAATAATGAAGCGTTTGTAGCTAGTAATCAGTCATTGAATGATTCTCTTACAAGAAACACAAGGATTTGTGGCGCTGCATTTAATGAGAATGACAATGATGATGCGGATGCACTAAGTAGGTGGCTTGATGAAGCGGATGCACTGAATGAGAATGATGATGGTGTTGGTGATGAATATGAAGGTGTTCAACAAATACAAGATGAAGTTCTATCTAACTATGGAAGGGAAGGAATGCAAGGTATTGTTTTTCTCTTACTTCCTCCCCATCTACTAGGGGGTTTTACAGACCTCTTTTTCTGTTTTAATCCTTTTGAGCTCAGTCATCAAAACTGGGATTTCATTTTTTTATTTTTATTTTCTCGTTCACCACCTTATCTCATCAACCCATCATCTCTCTCTTCATTTTTTGATTCAAATATTAATTGGTCGTATGTAATATGTGTGTATGTAAGTAAAGTTTAGTAGTTGTATAATATTCATACTAGTATTCATGAGATACAGAAGAAAGTTCTAACGTTAGAAATTTGATAATAAATTGAATGTGTCAGCTTCAGATAAAGGTTTTGGGACTCATATATATATATATATATATATATATATATATATATATTGATATTGATTGGGACAGGGACAGGGACAGGGACAGCCAAGGATGCCTCTTCCTTGCATTGCTTTTCTGTGTTTGTCTAAAACTTAATCTGTAGCTGTAAAAGAAAATGCAGATATTATCTGATTCAGAGCCCTTTTCTTGTGGAATGTTATTGCTCGGAATGAGACTTGCGGTTCAATTCTTCGTCATATTTCTATTAATTTCCTGGATAATTAGATGGATGACTATCTGTTTATGAGTGTGATCTTATTGTCATGTTTCTATGTGATTATAGAGATGACTACAAATTTGTCTTATTGGCTTTCCTGGATAAGTAGATTGTTGGCTTTCTAAGTTTGTCTTCTCTTGCCTGAATAGAAATCTATCTTCTTATGATTGTGATTTTTATTGTAATTTTTGTGAAGTATCTTGAATTCTTTTTCTTGATTTAACTGAACATTCAATGCTCAGTGCGTGTTCATGTTGGTCTTTTCAGCTTTAGTAAAAACCTTTTAAGTAAAAAATGTGCACAGAACCAGAAAAAGAACCTGAAAAAGCTCCTAACAGAAAAAGGCATCGAGGTCCAACAATGCTACCCAAGGTTCATGCACGAACAAGAGACGAGCGTGAAGTTATTATTTTAAACTCACTTGGCCAACCAGTTGGACCTACACGGGAAATTGTTCAGGAGTTCAAGCAATTCTTAGGTACTGTGGCAAGGGATTCTGAACTTGCACCACTAAATTATATTAACTTTCCAAGTCTACCCACACTTGACAAAATGTGGGAGTATGTCCAAGTACGTAGTATTATAATTCATTTTGTTGGATTTCATTTTCTACATAATTAATTCCACGTTAATAATTGGACCTCCATATGCTACATACATGTTACATACTAATGTTTTATATTCATGATTTGTTTAGGAAAAATATATGGTTCCTGAAGCTGGAAGAGAATGGGTGACGCTGGAAAGCTCATAAATGCTTTACTAAGAGGAACTACTTCTCTGCATATCCCACTGATGCTTTACGATGGTTTCATAAGCCAGACACAATTTCAGAACCTCAATTTAGAGAGCTTTTGCAATACTGGCATTCTAAAGAGGCTGAGGTATTATGTATATGGTTTTGAGCTGGTTTTGTGCAATATTGACATAGTTTCATGACAAAAAAAGTCACTCTTTCAGTTTACTGTTTTTATGATCGCCTTTGTTTCCGGAGTTGTTTTTACTTTGCAAGCTACTATTTACTTGCATAGCCTGATATAGATTATGTCTTGCTTGGGTTATGAGGCCTGATATAGACTATTTACATGATTTTTGCTACCATCTTTCCTATTGTATTAATAGTAGAAAGTAGATACTTATTCGATATTTTACGTGGTTCAAATTTAGTTTAATTATATTTCTTTTATTTTTTTCAATTTTACGTGTAGGTGAATGGGGAGTCAAATGGAGCGGAAGTATAGTGACTAGCCATCTAACAAATGGTGCATATATGTTGGCGACTCTTATTCAAGTTCCAGCTTTGTGAAGATTTGGATATTTCGGCTTATATATATGTTGACAATTTGTATTTTGGACGATCAAATGAATTATCTAACTTTTATTTATTATTAGTACGGTACGTATGTCATACCAAAAATAGGCAAGTAATATTTTGTAATGTACGTATTTTGCATTATAATTATTATATATAAATGATACTTTAATTTGTTTATGTTAGTATATTTAGATTTGTACCGACTAATTAATATTATATTACCATTCACCCAACAAAAAAAAAAAAAATCCCAATGATCAATCCGTTGCAGTAGATACGTACTCCTACCATTATTGTATCAATTAGCTTCATCCGTTGCAATAGGTTCAATTTCATCATAATTATTAGTCAGTACTCTATTGCCACGGATAAGTTATGCCGTTGCAATAGGTTCAATTTCATCATAATTATTAGTCAGTACTCTATTGCCACGGATAAGTTATGCCGTTGCAACAGGTATTGGTCTATTGCCACGGATCAGTGGTGTCGTGGCATTAGGTGTCATAAGCCGTTGCATTAGACCTACTGCAACGCCAGCAGATGCCACGGTACATGGCCGTTGCATTAGGCCTAATGCCACGGATTTTTACGCCTAATGCAACGGATTTAGGGGTTGCAATAGATCAAAAATGTAGTAGTGGCAATCGAGTTTTGACTAGTATGAAACATTGGTACTCAAACTTCTATGAACTTTCATAATTGAGCAATGCCTAATTAGTAGATACTGATACTCCGTATTGTATTTCAAAATATGACTATTAGTAAAAAGTACGCTCAATACTAGCGCATG
This sequence comes from Chenopodium quinoa, assembly GCF_001683475.1. Classification (NCBI taxonomy): domain Eukaryota; kingdom Viridiplantae; phylum Streptophyta; class Magnoliopsida; order Caryophyllales; family Amaranthaceae; genus Chenopodium; species Chenopodium quinoa. The sequence continues at coordinate 8,120,302 of NW_018742418.1, read as the reverse complement.
TAGCACCACGTAATAGTACGTAATGACCTCAAGTTCAACCATTACTAATATTTTTTAACCGGTCTATAATTTCTTTAACAAAAGCAATAGACAATGTATTTAATAAAAGGTCTTTTTTGCCAATTACATATAGTAATTTTTCCGCTGTATAACTTATTTGAATTAGTTTGAATAGCATTTGTTAACCTTTAACTAAAGTTATTTTTCATAAATTAATTTTTTCTTGAAGGCTTTCTTATAATAATTTTGTTTGGACTCATTAGTCTTTACTTGAGCTAAATATAAGGTGCTACCTAAATATTAGTTGTAATTTTAGGGTATTATTTGTGAGATAAAATATTTTAAAATTATAATTAATATTTAACAGAAGTAGTATTTAAGTGGAAAAAAAAAATTACTTGAACTTTTTATCAAAAAAGCCTTAAAAATTAGAAATGGAAAATAAAAGTGTTTAATTTTATTGCGTTATATTGTCATGTGCCTAATTTAAGTAGGGTAGCTAGGAGGCTAGGTTGGGTTAGCCAATAGGCAGTAGTCGTAGGAGATGGGACGATGGGTTAAGTTCCTCTATTATTGCGAAAAAAGGGCATTATGTTTTTTTTTTTACAGCTGTACTGATGTTATTGTGATGGTTGACTACGATTACTTGACTTTCATGATTTTGTTGAAATTTCACGTCAATTACTCCGTATTATTATTATTTCCAATTTGTCTTTCCTTGGCTTCATCGCCCTTGTCATTGTTTTTGGGCCGCAACGCCCAAATGCTCTTTTCAGCAAAACAAACCGCAAATCAAATTACTTCAGTAGAATCAGTACGTATTTTATTTCACAATGTTATTTGACACTTGTTATAAAACGTCCTCGTTTAGGAATGCTATATTGCCTATATCACGCATTTACACATTCATGGTTCTATCTTAATGAGGCGTTTGACAAGAGGATAGGAATAAGAATGACAAGAGGGTGGAATAAAGATGTGATAAGGAATTGATGGAAGGGATAAGAATAAAGTTAAGTGTGTCCCTTGTTCGGTAAGAAATTAAGAATTGGAAATAAAATTGGGATGAAGGGCAAATATACTTTAATACCCTTATTGGTCATTCCCTTCTCTTTTATCTTCCTTTTTCAATATGCGTATAATGGTTTTTTAAGATCAAAATTCTTATCCCTCCTCTTATACCACAACCCTAGGTATTAGATTTAGAGGGATAAGAGGTGGGGGGGGGGGGGGGGGGGGGGATGTTTCCCTATCCCTCTCTATCCACCAAAACAAACACTTCATTATTTCTCTTACCCCTCTCTCTTATTTCTATCCATTTTCCCTTATCCCTCCTACTAAACACCCTCTTAATTATCTAGCCTCCTCCCTCTTCCTCCACATTGTCCTTTATCCACTTCTACATCAAGTCTATACATATACGTGCAGACCGAGTTGAAACCAGGGGGGGCTAGGGTAGGTTATGACCAACTGACCACCTTTTTAATTATGGTTTTAAAATAAGTTATGCACATGTTATAACGACGCTAGCTTGTTTGCTTAACTGAGATAAGAAGAAATTGTCTTTTAAGTAATTGCAAGTCAAAATGTTGTTTGCTACACTCATGGGCATCATCAGAACCAAAATACAGAATTTATTTGTCTAAGGAAAAAAAAACATACACCAATATGGGAGTTAATTCAATTTTTTCGAAAGCATAGGAGGTAATTTAGTTTGATCTAATTCCACACCAAAGTAACTTGGCTAGGAAACTTGTTTTTTTAAACTCGTTCATATCCTTGAACTCTTTAAAACACACATATGACATATGTACTAACTAAGCTTATAAATTCCAATAATTTAGTAAAAAAAATAAAAAAAAAATTGTAATATACGCAATTAACGCAAATGAGGTGTATAGGATTTTGTGCTACAAATTATTGGAATTTATTAGGATTCAAATCTGATTTTTTTCCCTTCTAATTAACCAAGCTAGGCCACTTATTATGGTATAGAAACGTAATTTTGGTCGAATCTTTGATATGCCCTACAATGTGAGTGTAATGAAGTTATCCTTAGTCAAATTCCAATATGCTGCTATTGATCTCACTTATCACGCGTGCTATTATGGACAGTAAGGAAGTTTATACTATACTGTCAGAACATTATTCTAATCCCACTATAATTTTGTTATCTTATGTAAAATTTTGATTGCTACCGCTATTTATTAGGGAGTTATTACCTGAGACTAATTGTGAATTTTGGTCAATTTTATTTTCATAGAACAACAATCCATGTGTTAGATACCCTACATACACCACCACCTATAGGCTATAGCCATGGGTGCATACTGTTAGGCCATCGCAATCAAAAAGTTAAGTTGATGGTTGAAATCTAAGATTATTCTATATACTCTATCTATCACGTCCCTTCACATGAGCACCCTTTGAACTTGAAATATGGATGCAGCATGCCCTCCTCCTCTTCTACATACTATGCGTGAAATATTTTCACTAAATAGAAGATGTGGATGAAATTTGAACCTGTGACCTCTTGTCACGTTAGCTTTGATACCATATTAAATTAAGGATCAAATCAACCAAAAGCTTACACTGATAGTTAAAGTTCATGATCGTTTTATATACTTTATCACATACAATGATATAAAAAAGGCTAGGTTAAAAATTACTACCGAAAAAGTTAAATCTTACTAATTTTATTATTTTATATTATTATTTGAGGACATAGAAAATGGAGGGATGGTTAGTCCATCCATCTCCCCTCCCCCCCAAGTGGTTGGGGGTTCGATCCTCATCCCCCATTCATGTGATAGGGTGGGGAATCCTCCGGCATCATACCGTATAAAAAAAAATCATAAAAATTATTTTCTTTATTTCTGATTTTTATAATTTTTTTAATTTTTTTTGTTAACACCCATGTGGCTTCTTCTCTATCTTATTTCTCCACCTATTTTATAAACATATAATCTCAATTCAATTTCCTACCGTCCAAAAACCTTAACACATACACACGTAACAAAGAATAACATCAGTTCAACGATAAATAAACGAAATTATCAAAGATTGATAATGAGGATGATATACATAGCTCTAAAATCTAACAATAAATTTATAACAACCATACCGAACAAATACCTCTAATTAATTATGCGCAAATAAAACGAAATTGTCAAAGGTTTTTCAATAAAAACTTGTAAAATTACACTAGCAAGGCCGTAAAAATGGTTGCATACATTGGTGAAATTCCTTGTTTTTTTTTTTTTTTTTTTTTTTTTCCAAATATCAGTTATCACACACATAATGGAGAAAAATAATCCCATATACCTTAAACAAGACAAACATGTTAGAATTCACCAAAATACTCCCTAACTGGCTATTATAATTAAACGATGAGGAATAAGATAATGGCCTAGTTGAAAAGAAAGGAATGAGAGAAGCTAAAAGAAGAAATACGAGAAAGAAAAGTTGAAAATTTAAGCAAAACTAAGGGGTTTATTGTTACATCAATATTGTTGATGTCCATGCTTAGGAGTTCAAATATGGTGTTTAATGTATATTTTCTTGTACTATGACGGTGAAGAAAGTAAAACTTCTTCATTGCATTATTACCGGTGCCGGTTGGGAGTTAGACTCTTTTTTCCTTCTTGTCAAAAATTAATAATTCGATTGGTCATTCACTAATTAAGGAGTAAAAAAGAAGTATAAAATAATAGGAAATCTAATAAGCTCATTTTGATATAAGACATATATGAAGAATTGAAGGGTATTATATTAATTTTAACATGGCCCTAGAAATCTATCATTATAGATATATACTAATCAAAACTTTGATAATGTCAAAAAACTATATATGGGATTAACATGGGAAATTGGTGGTCCAAAATCGGATTGAGATTCTACGCTTTCTTTTTTGGGTGTGACATTCTTCACTCTACCACAACCGAGGAATCAAAGTTAAGATCTCTAAGCAACCAACTTCTGGATTAAAAAAGGATTAAACATACCAAATCACCCATTACTTAATTTAATACAGGTAGATGTCGTTTTTAATTTTTTTTGACCTTTTTGTACCGACATCTTAGCTTCCACAATTTCAAGGTTTGTCAAAAAAAAAATTCAAGGTTTATCATCAAGAAAATAGATTTTAAAAATAATAATTAAAAAAAAAAAAAAAAAACAAGGTTTGTATTCAATCTTCTCACTTTTAATATAGTTACATGTTTTTAAATGAGCAAAAAATATTAGTGTGGTTGTATTGCATTGTGAAGGAGCGTATTTCACTACGGAGTTTCTAATAATTAATGATGAAGTTCATCCACTTTTGGTACTTAGGTATTGTATTTTTTTTTAACGGTAAGAAGAAGGTCTTTATTGGGTCGGAACCTCTCACAGAGTCACAGGTCCAATCCGAACCGGGTTAGGGGGCTGGACAATTTGGGAGTGGGGGAAGGGTAAGAGGATCCCCACCCTAAATTGCCTCTAATGGGGTTTAATCCCACAACCTTTTGATTGTGAAATGACAAACCTTACCACTAGACTAAGTTTTGCTTGGTTACTTATAAGTTATTGTATTGGTACTTAGTTTGGTGCCAACAAAGACTATTCTAATTGACACCCCTTTATTAGTGAAATAATCTATAAAAGGTAGTTGTTTAAAAAACATTGTTTATATAAGGTTGTTAATGACAAAATTTGCATTAAAATACAAAATGTATTAGAAGATTTTTCTTTTTCCAATGTTTTGAAAACGTATATATCTTCACTATCTTTGTAAAGCATGAAATACAATCTATAAACTCGCATGATCAGTTTGATAATAATGAAAACAATCACTTTAAAAACAAAACAACCATCAAAATTACGGAGTAATTAATAATGCATCGTACTATCTCCACTTTAGGGGTGGCTTTGGCTACCCCTTCCAGCCCCACTATCTCCACCCTAATTCACTCCTTACCCTCCTTCAACACCAGCACACCACCGTCACCTCTCTCTTCTCATCCAATGTAATTTAGATTATATTATCGCGAATGTAAATAGTGACAAGACTTAAATGAGTACCCAATATGTTGTCACCCACAAGAGTTACAACAAAAATGAAACTAACGTTACATGGGAGCAGCAATATATGGTAATAATTGTATGAAGTTGATGAGTCGATCGATCGGCTACAAAGTTGATTGCTGTTGATGTTAACATAACTTTACCTCTTATTACAGTTTTTCTTTTTCACGCGGAGTGTCTGATTGCTGTAAATAGTGTTATACTGTTGGATACGTACTTCTTCAACTTTCATTTTTACAAGTTTCATTTCAACGCATAAATTAATTTTGCAATAAATGCACACAACCATAACACCCTACGCATCCTTTTTTATTTTCTATTTTATAATTTTTTGTGAAGTAAAAAAATAGGTCAATAATCTGATTAGATAATAATTCTATCTCCGCCAAGAAAATACATTATGCGTTGAGAAAAATTCTCAAGAAAATTAGGTTCATAGATTCAATGGTAATCACTTTACCTATCGAGTGAGAGGCAATATATATCGTAACTATTAACGTAGTTACATAAGAGTAGCAGTTCATGAATTAAACTAACCCACTTGATTTTAGACTTTTTATTATATATATATATATATATATATTTTTATATTCAGTAAATTTTTATTAGATTTTTGGAAAATTTTCGTATTAAACCTACCCATATATCCCGTTAATAAAATTCAAATTTATAGTAGCATATTGACCACATTAAATATATTTTCTAAACCCATCACTGATGTATTACATCCCTCCTATTGCTAAAACGATAATCCTAATCCATGATCCTTGACCAGGCCTTACTGCAACAACTTTTAACAATTCAAACATGCGTGCTATTTCTAGATGATTTAAATATAGTCTTATGACTTTTGACTACCATAATTTTTTAAAATGGACGGTTAAGATTATTTGTTTTATTTATTTATTTTTAATTAGTAATTTTAGTTAAAAATAATTTTTCAATAATTTTAAATATATTTTGATCTTTTAGAAATTATTATTTTTTAATACTTTTGGAATTCTAGAAATAAAAAAATATATAAAATAATTTTTAATTAAAATTACTAATTAAAGATAAATAAAAAACAAACAATCTCAGCCGTCCTTTTTTTAACAAATTATGGTAGTCAAAAGTCATAAAACTACATTAGAATTTTCAGCTATTTCTATTTAATTATTTAATTTAAACAAATTCAAAAATACGAAAATTATCGATCGATAATGACAAAATGAAAGACGTTCACCTTAAGAATCATGATCAACTGCTTTATTCTGATTAGATTCTGATCAGCCGTAGGCAATAATATCCAACTAAGATATATTGCGGTGGTAAGATCTTGTTGGTGTTACATAATTCTTTCATGTCCACAAAAATAATAAGAGTGGGGATCGACTTAGTTGAAGGTGCTTTGTAAGAATTCAGCCTTTGGTGAGTACTAGATAACAACTTCGTTCAAAAGATTACAATTATCTTACCCTTATTAAAGTTTATTATTCTATTGGAATATAGGACCACTAATTTTATTACTTAAAGAAGGTTTAAAAAAATAAAATAAAAAATAAAGGGTTCTTTGTACCATATGGAATTTAGCTAGGAAGATTTTTTTAAAATTTATCGTTCATATAATCTTATAATTAAAAATGTATCACCAAATATCTTAGTCAACCACAGAGTATATATAAGCCTTATCTCATTTTTCGTCAATTAGACCATGTTTTGTTCATCAAATATTCACTTATTTCGGAAAACTTAAGTTCAAATAAGAATTGTTATATAAGTTCGTATAAATTTATAAGTAAATTAAAAAAATAAAAAATAAAAAATTAAGCTCTACGGATAATAAATAAGGAATACTATATAAGGGCTATCCACACTCAATTTACAATTGAAATAAGTAGATAAATTACTACAAGTTTTAAAGTGAGTTTACCTTTGGAGCACGTAACGCTAATAAAACCCTTTGAATTTTACCCTTTTTTTATACATTGTCAAATGTTTGTATCCTATTTCCATTGTAGAGGCTAGGGCAATTTTTTTTTTTTGGTGCACTAGGATGCATAGTGCTCATGATGCACCCGGTCAAAATAACAACAAACATGTTCTTTGATTTTGAACTATATATATGTAATTAGTTTTGAACTATAATTATATGTTTGTTTAATTTATAATTTTTTTCTTCAATATAGCACATGTTCTTTTAAACTTTGAATATGTGTCTTGATTTTGAAGTACATGCTTTTTGAGTTTGGACGTGAAGTTTATGCATGTTCTACTTCTTTTACATTTAAACTACATGATTGTTGGTTGCTTTTGGGGTTCATGCTCAATTGCTCATTCATCTTAACTTTTATTTTCTTGTAAGATTTATATTCATTTATTTAAACATTTATGTTCTTTAAATTTAGCCTTTACGTTCATTGAATGCATAATGAGCGTTATACACCCAAGTGCACTAACGGAGAAATTGTTAACATAAGAGTAAAAAAAAAATTATGAAGAAATCGCGGGCCATTTATACCCTTATTTACATTGCTTAATTACTCTTTACAAGTTATACCCAAGTACATACTCTAGTATTAAAGGGACATTGAATACTTTGAATTGTATGCTACTCCTTATGGGAGTATGGGGTAATATTTATTTATCACAAGGGCGAAGCTCAAGTCTTTGTCACTTATAATTGGTATACACGACACTATGATTATTGAAACTAACAATGCCAAAGACAATTTAAGTTTTGAAATTCAGTACAACTAAAAACGAGAATAATTCATTACAAATTTCTCAATATTGCTAAAATTTGGATGGATATAATAATCCGTATGCAATTAAAAGCATAACTAAATCATAAATTAATGTTTGATCAATTAATCATAATTGACCTCAATTTCCAATGGCTTGTGGATAAGATCCTCTATTTTCATTTTATGTGACTTAGCCATTTTATATAAGTCACATCATCCACACTTACCAATAACTAAATGATTGATGTTAAGTAATTCAATTGATAACATACAAAGAGTAATAGAATAAAAATAATAATAAATATGATCCCAATTTCCAACCCAATACTTTAGATGACTTCAAATATTATGTGATCCCCTTTCATCTAACAAGCCCGACATCTATTTTAAACAAAGCAAGGACTTGCTTCTTTTCTAATTAAGGAATTCTTTATTGTTTAGCAACTTGATAGTTGCTAGTACTTCTAATTTTGAGATGAAAAAATACACCAATGTTAAGATTAGCAACTTAATAGTTGTTATTTTTAATTTTGAGAAGGAAAAATACATGAATGTTAAGATTATCTACTTGTAAAATTAAAAAAACTTACTCTACAATACCTTTTCATGTGGTGCTCTTCATCATTTTATGTCATTTACTTACATTTTAAAGATCAAAATTATAATTTATTTAGATTTTAATTTGCAACCTCAAATTTCAACAGTAGAAACTTATTTAATGAGCTATATCACATTATGTGTTTCATTTAAAAAAATATTATCAATAACATTTGTTAAAAGGATTATATATGTCATTATTTCATGTATTAAAATATAATAAGATGTTGTTCATGCTAACTCGAGACATTATCCGACTTAAATACTAGTTATTAATGAACTAATAATTATGCATTGAAAGGATATCAACTAGTGGTTCTTATCCTCTTTTTGCCCAGCTAGCTATTCCATATGAAGACTTCTAGTTTCAAAATTTATGTTTGATATGTAGACTTATAGATTCCCCTAAAATTTACATAATACCCTTGTGGTATGGTCGTATATAGTTTCATGTAGTAACCTACATTAAGCTTTCTTAACTAACTAATATAATTTTACATTCTTATCCAAAAAGCTTTTTTCAAATTATTCCTTCTTCTCCCTCTAATCTTTCTTTCAATACATCAAAAAGGCGATTGTATAGCTCATTACCATTTTATGTTTGGTTGATATATTTAGTAACAGCGTCCTACTTCAACAATTTAGCTTAATGGAATTGAACGAATCTTCATTCAACATGAAAAGGAATCCAACTTGATCTATTATTTAAAGTTTAATTACAAGAAGTCATTGTACTTTACAATATAATTTAAACAAGTCACTCAAAATCAAATCAAAACCTCAACAAGATCGAAGAAACATCGAAACAATAATCCTAAGTCCCAACTAATAGTAGATCACAAGAGTACTTGTCATCAATGATTACCAACCATAAACAAAGAATTAGTGGGCAAAAGGTTATATTAGTGGTCAAGTTATTAGCAAAATAAGGTTAGCCTAATCTTAAAGAAGAAGAAGGAAGGGAGATTAACCATATCTTACGAATCAAATTATGCCTCGTAGTGGGGTTCATGTGGCCTCCCATACTCCCAATGTGCCACGTGTACACATTTCTCTCCTTTTAAAAAAACTAATAATTAATTTTTAAAAATTTAAAAACACCCTCCTATTTTAAGTAGTAGACTCTGAGACATATTTATTACCTTCTCAACAACAACTAGCCCCACCAAACACCCCCTTATTTTCCCCCCATAAACCTTCTTCTTCTAAATCTCACTACATTACCCAAAACCTCTTCCTTTTTCTCCCACCATTTCTTCCTTTGCTCCCTTGACCCAAACCCATTCCAAACCCGACCAAAACCCGACCCATTCTCTCAATGGCTATGGACTTCATAAGTGGGCCCACCTCCGCAACAACCACCGTGACTCCTCGCACCTCCGACTCCGACACCGATACTCCTCCGCACCCTCCGCCTGCTAAGAGGGCCCACCACCACCACCACCATAGCTACAACATCCACCACGACAACATCAACAACAACAACAACGAAAACGTGCAACAGCAACAACAACAGCACGTGTCATACAAGGAGTGCTTGAAGAACCACGCGGCGAGCATAGGAGGTCACGCCCTAGACGGGTGCTGCGAGTTCATGCCGGGACCCACCGCTAACGCTGTGGACCCCACTTCACTCACTTGCGCAGCGTGTGGCTGTCATCGCAACTTCCACCGCCGTGACCCTGACGACCCAACACCCCTCCACCACCTCATCCCGCCTTCTTCGGCGGTGCGTAGGCCTCACTCGCCTCCCTCTGCGTCTCAGCTTCTCCTCTCCTTAAGCGGCCACACTCACAGCCCTTCGGATCACGAAATGGTGCATAATTCAACCGCATCCGCTGGAGTAGGGGTTGTGACAGGATTTTACTCTGACAATGGCGGTAGCGGTGGTGGAGGGCAGAATGGTAATTTCCAGAGCAAGAAGCGGTTTCGGACAAAATTCAGCCAAGAGCAAAAGGAGAAAATGTATGAATTCTCGGAGAAAATAGGGTGGAGATTGAAAAAAGGGGAAGAAAGATTAGTACAAGAGTTTTGTAAAGAAGTGGGTGTTGATAGAAGTGTTTTTAAAGTTTGGATGCATAACAACAAACATTCCGGCTCCGCTTCGGGTGCTACTGCTGGTGTTGGTGGTGCTGCTGGTATTGTTTCGGCTTCGGCTTTAGCTTTACCTTCTTCATCTTCGGCCTCGCCGCAGCGGAGAGACAAATCTGGTATAACCATTGCTGAAACTACTGTCACTTCTAGTAGTAATGGGAATCATGGAAATGCTAATATTAGTAGTAACAACAACAATAATACTAATAATAATAGTAATGTGGGATTGAATTGTGGGGGAGTTCTTGGTTCGTCTCTTGAGTTTAATTTTGCTAATTGTGGTGGTCAAGAAGCGAAAGCGCAATGATTAATTTTTAATTAATTTCTCAGCTAATTTTAATTTGCTCATTATTATTTTTGACTAATGTTGTTTTAGTTATGCACTACTATTTGTTAGTTAATTAATTATCATTAAAGTTAATACTAACCAAAGTTTTTGGTTCCATGTTTAGAGATATGATGATAGAGAGGTTGAAACTCTGATGAATAATGTAAAAAGATCTTGTTTTTTTTTTTTTTTTTTTTTAATGTTTTAATATTTGAATCGTATGACTCATGAGTTGAAGATTTTTGAATGTAGTCATTATTGTTATTGATTCGACGTGGTTACGTGATGATGAAAACATGGGTTTAACTTCGATATGAATAATGCCTATGAGTTTAGTTGTTACATACTGTGTACTTAATTGCTGGATCAAGTCTCGTCTGCAACATTGTGTTTAAAAGTGAGTTTACTTAATACGTACTTCATATTGCGTATTTAGTGCAGGATTAAATCTCGTTTATAATATTGAGCTTATTACGATAATACTCGTACTAGTTATTATGCTTATAATACTCTTTATCTATGCGAATAAATTAAGTTTCATATAAATTGTACAGTACATTTTTTTTGGTGTCATTTTTGGACCGTCATGTCATCTAAGGAATCATGTCTCAACTAAATTATGAGTGACATTATGTAGATTTGTCTTTCTTTGTAGCTAGGTGTGAACTGTAATTTGGTAAAATACAACTGTATGCACAATTTTGCATCATAATTTTTGATACGTCAAAAGAGAGAAAAAATAAAAATAAAAAATTAAGTGTATAATTATAATCTACTCTACTTGTATAAGACTGCAATTCGTAAAATGTCCAAATATAATTAAATAAGTATAATTAAAAAAATATGATACGGAGTTGTTATTTGAGGAATGTAATTACTGAGTATTAATTAATGTAAAGGTTGAAACTTTTCTTTTTAGGTAGAGATAGTAGTATTTGATTTCAAAATTCAAAACTAACAACCTTTTGAAATTCAAATATGGAGTTTAAAAAAAAAAATTACTCATAGATGTGTTTGTTTTACTTCCCCCATCCGAAACGAACACCAACTTAGTAATTTTGACATGTTTGAAATGGTGATTGCATGTACTAAAATGGAAATAAATTGTAGTTATATTTTCAAACATATTTCTATTTAAATGATGAATAGAAATAGATTGTGGCTAATTTCCAAATATGTTTCTATCTAAATAAAGTGGAGCAGGATAAAATACAAGGCTATTACAATGTGAAAATTATTTTGAAACATGGATGAATATAATTTTGCTAGTTGGCATGTAAAATAAAAAAGATTTAAATAATCAAATACTGCAACAATGCAAAAGCATTTTTTGTAATTAATTAAAAATAGAATTATTATAAACATATCACATGAAAGTCCTCTCTTCAATAAATTTACCTATCTTTTGTACTTACTGTTTTTATAATGTGTACATGGGATAAAGCATGATACTGTTGTGTTTAATTAATACCTTTTGAACTTGAGATTAATAATTTGAGTACTTCTATAACGTTAGTATTAAAATTATCAACTACCCATAATAACTATGGAGATTAATTGTTATCGATTAATTTTCTTTATATTCGTCTTCAAATATGCTAACATAGTGCTGGACCATTACAACATAAATACATATGCTTAATAATAAAGCAATTTCAAGCCAAGTTCTTTGAAAATACTTGTAATATACCACTATATGATGAAATTATAATGTATGCGGAACCCTAAAGCTACATGAAATCATTGACTAAAATAATAGGATAAAAAAATTACACTTTTTTTCATCTTTGACGTTGATTTAGGATAAGATAATTAGAACAAAGTTCCTCAATGATTGATTAGGTGATATTTAAGCTTAAAAAGAAGATAAAAAGTACATAATCTTAGTTGCCTCTAAATTCGAACCCAAAACCACTTTTTTTTAACATGTTACATGTACTTTAATTTAATTTATTTTTATTTTGATTTAAGAAGCACTAACATAAAATAAATTGTCCTAAGTTCACTTTATTCCTATATTCAGTAAGATAGAAGGAAAAAAACGCCCACCTTTCTCTACCATAAGACCTTATCTTATCAAAAAACTTATCCCAAGGTTATAATTTGGTCCCAAAATAATTCAAAATAAAAATGGTGATTTAATTTTATTATAGTATTAATATTATTATTGGTTAAGGCACGTCGTTTGCAATATTTGTCCTTTAGCATTAAAATTTGGGTGCAAATCCTGCACAGAAATCTCTCCACTCATATTTATCTTCTGGTGTCATTTTAGGCTCGACAATTATGACTCTGCCAGAGGGGTAGTTGAACACTTATAATATGAGTAATAATTTCATTAATTTTTTTTTCTCATTTTTTAAATAAAATTCTACTCACTATATCCATTTCAAAATACTCCGTAATCGTTTCTTATATACTCGTACTCCTGTATAGGAGTCCTATATACTCTTGTTAGACGAGTATTTCAACTAAAAGCTTAACATGATGGTTGAATTTTAAAAATATGTTTTATATTTTATACGTCCCCTTACACGAGAGCTCATTGGGTTTGAAGTGTAGATGCAACATGGACCCTCCTCATACCCAGCGCTAAATATTAAATGAAGAGTATTTGAACGTGTGACCTTGGTGTCTCGCTGGCCTTGATATAATACCATGTTAGAGTAGTAACTCAACCAAAATCTTAAGCTGATGATGATTGAAGCGCAGGAATATACTTTATACTCTATTAAATCCTTTTATTCTACCCACTAAAATTTTCTAGTTTGGTTTGTTTTGATTTGAACAAAAAAGCAGGTAGTATGTAATAAGAATAATGTGATGAGTTTGAACAGAGCCTTAGCCCTCATCGGTTGAGCCTTGATGTAACTAATTTAGAAAAATGAAGGGAGTATATAATCATAGTCCGTATATCATCAGTGGAACGGTTTGTCCCTCCATCTCCCCCAAATTTGATCTGGGTTCGATCCTCACTCCACCCCTCCTGTGATAGGAAGGACACCCCCCCGATAGCTTACCGTGTAAAAAAAAAAAAAATCATCGGTGGAACCTTGATGAATACAATACATGAACATGTACCAAATTACGTGTATACGGAGTAAGCAGTAATTGGTTATGCTGAAATACATTAAAGTATGTGGAATATTGATTTGGCTGCTTGCTTGCTGCAAATTAAATAAATAAACATGATGGCCCATATTTATTGCATCCTAAATCACTACTCGTAGTAGTACTGATGTGTTATTTATCATAATAGTATATCCTGTTTGCTTCTGTATCTTCACCCCTCTCATGTGAATTATTTGTGATTGTCTTGTGACATTTTGCATTTTTAAATTTGAATTTCAGTTACCTACCATACATGTTCAGATTTCAGGATTTTAATATTTTCACTTGTTCAAATAGTTACCTCATTGTAAATTGGAGTTTTGGATTTTAATAAAACAATGTTTATTCAAATGTTTTTGTAAAAAAAAAAAGTGTTTAAATACGTAAAATTAAGATAAGTTTTACATTTAGATGAGTAAAAGACAGGTGATACGGATTACTCAAATAGGTAAAGAAATGGCCATATAAAAAAGAGGTTAATAGGCAAAAACCATTTATAAAACGTCAACTTCTATTTAGTTCTAGGTATTTCTTCTGTTTGTTTTCAATGGCAACGTTAGGTATTTTACGTTGCGTTTGTTAATGCTCATTTGTTTTATTTTTTTATTTTTTACTATGAATATCTTTAATTACAATTTATTACAATTATAAAAGGATGAATGAACTATGTAAATATTATTTTAATCTAACAAAATCCTACGTAATTATATTTTTCATAACATACAAACAACAAAAGAGGATCAAAAGAGTGTGGTGTGTGAATAGTGAAACACTGGAAGGTCTGAACTAGCCCAATGCAATGGTCAAAAGAGAACTCTTAGAATTATAAAATTGATAATCCATTTACTAGAATCACCATATTATTGTTTTTTAATAATAAACTACTGTACTTTGGAATCTTCATAACAACTTATAATCTGATCTGACTGCAGTGTACGAGTCGTAGACTATAGCGAAGTTAATCATATATACAACGTCTTTTTTTTTTTTTTTTTTTCGGAAAATCATTTATACTACTTAACTGAAATAGTGAGTTAAATAGTTGCAATAGATTTTCCAACAGAAATTCAACATATTTCCTTCCGTTTCGCATTAGTTGCAACACTTTTTATTTTCGGTCGTTTCATATTAATTGCAACACTACTATATTTGGAAAGGACCCACCATTATTTTATAATTTCTCTCTTCCACTAACCTCATTTTCACAAATATTTTATTATTTCTCTTTTCTACCAAACTCACTCACATTACATTTTTTAGTATTTCTATTTCTTACTAATAATACTTTATATTATACGCCTATAAACCTAATCTATAATTTTCTTAAACTATGAGTCAAACCTACTGTTGCTACTAATGCGAAACGAAGGGAATACAACATCTGTTGTGCGACAGCGGAAGCAAAGGTCGAAAACAAACAAGAAAACAATAAAGAAATTCAATGCAAACAATAAGAACAACACCAAGAATTTACGTGGTTCACTATCGATGTGATAGCTACGTCCACGGGCACCGAGATCGAATGATTTCACTATAAACTGCAAAGATTACAAAGATGATTCTTGTATTTCTCAAGAACGGCTCTCACTCTCTCTCTCTTCACCCTTATACTAATATTAGGGAGGTTTTATATTAATCCCTAAAATAAAAGATACTTGGGCAAAAAAGATAACATAAAAGATAACTTTAAATCGTAAAATCCGCGTCTCCGCATTTTTCCTTCTCCGCCCGGTCAGACCGGGCAAGGTCTGCCCGATCGGGCGCGAGAAGAAAACTCCATACGAATGCTTCAACGTATCCAACCCCCACCGCCCGGTCAGACCGGGCAAGGTCTGCCCGATCGGGCGAAGGCTCGCCCGGTCGGGCGCGAGAGCAGCTTCTTCAACGAATTTGCCAGGCACCTCTTCTTCTTCCGCCCGGTCAGACCGGGCAATGTCCGCCCGATCGGGCGGACAAAGCTACGAAGTACGAGTCACCTAATATACTTATCAACAATCTCCACCTTGACGAGAACTCGTAGTCAGCAAACAACCCCATCAAGACATAGTGAAAAAACATCTCAAGCCAAACCCGATGCAGGACTCATGCATAAGCCATACATCCCGATAAGTCTTCAACCAAGACCCATCACATACTCGTCTCCAAGTATAACAACTCATAATGCTCCACCTGCATCACAAGCCCCGGGCAAGCTCCACCTTAAGGCCAACACACCTACACCAGGAGCTCCCCAACTTCGCCCCTCAGGGCCTACTACATCACGTAGTAATCAATATTTAGCAAGTCTAAGCAATGTTTAAACTTGCTAAACGGAACAGGCTTAGTGAAGAAATCAGCCGGGTTGTCAGCAGTCCCAATCTTCTTCACCTTAATCCTCTTGTCAGTACGTAAGAAATGATACCTGACATCAATGTGCTTCGTCCGATCATGGTGTACTTGATCTTTAGCTAAGCAAATCGCACTTAGACTATCACAATACACTGTAGCAAAATCCTGTGCAATACCCAGTTCACCTACTAGGCCTTTGAGCCAAATAGACTCCTTAGCTGCAGAAGTTAGAGCCATATACTCAGCTTCAGTAGTTGACAACGTAACTGATGACTGCAATGTAGACTTCCAACTAACCACAGAACCACCCAAAGTGAACACATAACCAGTCACAGACCTCCTGGTATCCACATCAGCTGCATAATCAGAATCACTGTACCCAGTGACCAAGCATTCCTTACCATTCCCGTACACAAGACCAATATCAGCTGTCCCTCTCAGGTAGCGAAAAATCCTTTTCACCCCTTGCCAGTGTTCCCTCCCAGGTCGAGCCATAAACCTGCTTACAACACTAACAGCATGCGCAATATCCGGCCTAGTACAGACCATAGCATACATCAAACAACCAACCGCGTTTGCATATGGAACTCTAGACATATAA
Organism: Chenopodium quinoa; assembly: GCF_001683475.1. Lineage (NCBI taxonomy): Eukaryota > Viridiplantae > Streptophyta > Magnoliopsida > Caryophyllales > Amaranthaceae > Chenopodium > Chenopodium quinoa. The sequence continues at coordinate 8,103,453 of NW_018742418.1, read as the reverse complement.
GACAACTCCTCCTCTGATTGAGGTGACATAGACAAAGACAACTTACAACTAACAGTAGTTGGCGTACTTATAGGCTTCGATTTTTCCATCCCAAAACGAGACAGAATCTTTTCAATGTAGCTTTTCTGAGTCAAGAAAAGCTTACCTCTAGCCCGATCCCTGTAGATCTCCATACCCAAAATCTTCCTAGCTGCACCCAAGTCTTTCATGTCAAACTCCGAGTTAAGCATCTCCTTTAATCTAGCAATATCAGATTTATTCTTTGTGGCAACCAACATGTCATCAACATATAACAAAAGATAAATCATGGAACCATTATCCAGCTTACTATGATACACACAGCAATCATATGAATTCCTGTCAAAACCTTGTGAAACCATAAAAGAATCAAACCTTTTGTACCACTGTCGGGGGGATTGCTTAAGTCCATACAATGACTTTAGCAATCTGCAGGCATAGTGTTCCTTTCCAGGAACTTCGAATCCTTCGGGCTGCTTCATCAGAATCTCCTCCTCCAAATCGCCATGAAGGAAAGCCGTTTTAACATCCAACTGCTCCAGCTCAAGATCAAAATGTGCTACAATTGACAATAACACACAGATAGAAGTATGTCGAACCACAGGTGAGAATATCTCAACAAAATCAACCCCTTCTACCTGACTGAACCCCTTAGCAACTAGCCTAGCCTTAAAACGTATTTGCTCAGTTTCCGACAACCCTTCTTTCTTCTTGTAAATCCATTTACAACCCACAAGCTTCCTCCCTTCCGGTACTTTTACCAGTTCCCACACTCTGTTCTTGTAAAGAGACTGCATCTCTTCACCCATTGCGGCAAGCCATTGCGCAGACTCACTACAACTAATTGCTTGTTTATATGTGGCAGGTTCAAATGACTCTACATCATCAGCTACACTCAATGCATAACCTGTCATCGCATCAACACAGCAATTTCTTCCCTCCATCTCTTCAATCAATCTAACAGGCTTCTTGATAACTCGTTTAGGCATCTCAAGAATGGTGTCAGGTTGACTAGATGACCCCTGATTAGATTGCTCCACCTCATCCCCAGAGTTAGAATGAGTAGGAGTAATCTCAGGTTCAGGAGTACCCGGCACTGGAACATCAGCATCATCATCAATATATTGTACCCGAGGTAAATCAGCAATGGTAGACTGATGTACCTCAAGTACCCCATCTGTCTGTAATAAATTGTCTCCTTCCCTTCTCAAATCTGAAATCTCTGCATTTTTAATTGAATACATGGTGTTTTCATCGAAAGTAACATCCCTACTAAGAATGACCCGACCCTCCGAAGGTGAAAAAATTCTAAACCCCTTCACACCATCCCCGTACCCAACAAAACACCCCTTCTTGGCTCGTGGATCCAGCTTACCCTCAATAACATGATAATAAGCAACACAACCAAAAATCTTCAAATTCGAAAAATTAGGCAGCTTACCACTCCAGATCTCAAACGGAATTTTGGAATCAATTCCAGAATGAGGACCCCTATTAATGACATAACAAGCTGTTAACACAGCTTCACTCCAGTACCTCCTCCCAAGCCCTGCATTAGAGAGCATGCATCGAACTCTCTCTAGCAGTGTCTGATTAACCCGTTCTGCTACACCGTTCTGCTGTGGTGTCTTCCTGACAGTATGATGCCGACCTATACCCTCATCTGCACAGAACTGATTAAACTCGTCTTTGCAAAACTCTAGCCCATTGTCCGTTCGTAGCTTCTTGATCTTCCTTCCTTGTCGATTTTCCACCAAAGCTTTCCATTGCTTGAAAACTTTGAAGGCCTCATCCTTTGACTTAAGCAACCTAAGCCATGTGTATCGGGACTTGTCATCAACAAATGACACAAAATAGTGCTAACCTCCCATACCTTCAACTCTAGATGGACCCCAGCAATCTGAATGGATGTAATCGAGCACTGCATCAGTAATGTGAGCACCCTTGCTGAACTTTGACCTGTGTTTCTTACCAAACACACAATGCTCACAAAATTCAAGGTTGGCAACCTTGACCCCGGATAGAAGACCCCTCTTGGACAATAGCTGCATCCCCTTCTCCCCCATATGACCAAGCCTCATGTGCCAAATCTTAGTCATCTCCTGGTGAGATACAGATGCGCAAACCGCAGAACTAGGCAGTGTAACACCCTCAAAAACATAGAGGGTGTTCCTTTTGATACCCTTAAGTACCAACTCAGAACCTCTGAAAATACACAACTCCCCATCTGAAAACACACCATTGTACCCCAATTCATCCAGGGTACCCAATGAAATCAGATTCTTTCCTAAAGCAGGAACATGCCGTACATTAGTCAAAGTTAACCTCCGCCCATCAACAGTCCTCAACCTCATGGAACCAATACCTGTGACCTTACATGGAGCATTGTTACCGACTATAACCATACCCCCATTGCGAGGTTCATATGTATCAAACCAATCTCGACGTGGACACATATGGAACGAACACCCCGAATCTAGAACCCAGTTATCAGATAAATCATCAGACCTAGCAGAACTGACTAATGCTAAATCTTCCTCTGAATTATAGCTCTCATTCGGTTTCTCTTCAACTACAGCAGCCTGGGACTTGTTTTTCCTCACCGGACAATTATTCCTAAAGTGACCCGGTTCTTTACAGTAATAACATGTTTTAGTAGTAGTTTTACTAGATCCATCCTTGCCGTTTCCAGCACCCGACCCAGCATTGTTCCCCTTGTTAAACCCCTTATTCTTTTTAGACTTTCCGGACTTAACAAATAACCCACTACCATTATCCCCATTATCACTCGTAGCTTTCATTCTGAGTTCCCTAGTATGAAGTGCTGCCTTCACTTCTTCTAAGGTTATAGAATCCTTACCAACAACAAAAGACTCTACAAAATTCTCAAAGCTAGACGGTAGAGATACAAGTAAAATCAACGCAGCATCCTCATCATCAATTTTAACATCTAAATTACGTAAATCAAGCAAAATAGAGTTAAGTTTTTCTAGATGTTCCCGTAAGGAAGTACCTGACTGCATCCGGAGGCTAAACAACCGCTGTTTCAGTAATAATTTGTTGGTCAACGACTTAGTCATATACAATGACTCCAGCTTCAGCCACAATCCAGCCGCCGTTTCCTGATCAGCAACCTCCGTGATGATTTGATCATCAAGACTAAGTAATATGGTAGAGTGTGCCTTCTCTTCCATAACTTCTAACTGCGAGTCAGTCGGTCCGTCTCCTGACTCCGAAGTAGTACTCTTTGGAGCCAACGGACGCCATATCTGCTGTTGTTTTAACAGAGCCTTCATCTTAATTTGCCATAGCCCGAAACTATTTTTCCCGGTAAACTTCTCAATTCTTATTGTTGAATCTCCTGCCATTGTTATCTTCAAGAAACTCTCCAAGGATTGAACCTGAGCTCTGATACCAATTGTTGTGCGACAGCGGAAGCAAAGGTCGAAAACAAACAAGAAAACAATAAAGAAATTCAATGCAAACAATAAGAACAACACCAAGAATTTACGTGGTTCACTATCGATGTGATAGCTACGTCCACGGGCACCGAGATCGAATGATTTCACTATAAACTGCAAAGATTACAAAGATGATTCTTGTATTTCTCAAGAACGGCTCTCACTCTCTCTCTCTTCACCCTTATACTAATATTAGGGAGGTTTTATATTAATCCCTAAAATAAAAGATACTTGGGCAAAAAAGATAACATAAAAGATAACTTTAAATCGTAAAATCCGCGTCTCCGCATTTTTCCTTCTCCGCCCGGTCAGACCGGGCAAGGTCTGCCCGATCGGGCGCGAGAAGAAAACTCCATACGAATGCTTCAACGTATCCAACCCCCACCGCCCGGTCAGACCGGGCAAGGTCTGCCCGATCGGGCGAAGGCTCGCCCGGTCGGGCGAAGGCTCGCCCGGTCGGGCGCGAGAGCAGCTTCTTCAACGAATTTGCCAGGCACCTCTTCTTCTTCCGCCCGGTCAGACCGGGCAATGTCCGCCCGATCGGGCGGACAAAGCTACGAAGTACGAGTCACCTAATATACTTATCAACAACATCAAATAATAAATTATTACACTTACAAATAAATTATCTTAATTTCCGTTTCAAATGAGATCAAAATTATCCTACACTTTATTATTTTTATAGAAGTACAATATCTCTTTTATAACCTCAGCTCAACACCATAATTAGGAAACTCAAAGAAATTTCAATTTGTATCATTCTTCTTTTATTCTTTACAACTATTACAATTCGACCATTTAATTCATTATTGGCATGCCCCTAGGTTGAATTGTATACTCGAGGAGACAAAATTAGACTCTACATTTGTAGTTTGAGACAGGCTCATATCATAAGACAAAATAAAATTCACCCTATAATTATTTACTATTCAATTATACTACTTCATACTTATATATGGAGTATTGAACATTTGTACATGTTACTTTTATCGTATCATAGTTCATACAATCGTAATTTACATAAGAATTAGACCTGTTTTGTTCACCTTATTTTCACTTATTTCAAATCTAATAAGTTTAGATAAGTTCAGTTAACTTATAGGATTTGTTTCGTTCCTACTTTAAAGGAGTTGCAGACCCGGTTGCTGATAAGTTCTGATAAGCTCAGTTTTGGAAAAATAAGTTCTGATAAGTTCATTTCAGGAAAAATAAATTCTGATAAGGGTTACCCAAGATCTAATTACAACTAAAATAAGTTTTAAATAAATTCAGTTAAATTTAGATAAGTTCAAATAAGTTCAATTAAGTCAAAAAAAGTAAAAATCAAGTAAATAGAACACATCCTTACTCTACGACAAAATGAGGAAACTTAAGACAGTAATTTCCCTTGTAATAGAAGGCAAAGTGGCCAGTATAGCTAAGAAGCATTTTACAACACTTTAAAATTATGAATACTCTGTATATATTTGCATGGACCATAAATAAAATAAAAAATAGAGATATACAATTAAGCTTACTTATTTCATCCTTCGTGCTCCCTAAGACGGGAACATTTCACCAGTAAATTAAAATAAGATTTGGTATCTTCTTTTACAATGGAGTTTTTTGCGATATGTAGTGGATTAGTAGTAATAACACAGAAAAAATGCAATCATTATATAACATTATAAAATAAATTATCTAAAAGAGGTAATAAATCAAATTAAATTATATTAATTTAAAATATCTGATCTTAGAAGACAAGTTGCCTTTTTCTTTAATTAGGAATTATATATAGAGATGACATGTGTCGAAATTTTGTTGGTTATTAAGTCGGTAAACACTATCTGATTGCCCATCTAGAAGATTATAATGAAAAATTCAATATTGAAATGATTAAATATGAATTCTAATTTGATGATCATTGGTATTGAGCATAGTAGTTGACAACTTGTAAACCAATTGAGGGATATCACTTAAATCAAATTACTATGGTAGCTAGTCACGTCAATTTTTGTCAATCGTGTCATCGTCTTGTAATCCTACTCTGTTTTTTTTTCTTTTTTTCTTTTTTGTCATTGTTTATAGTTTCTTCAACCAAGTTTTAAAGTTAGTTATCACGTTATTAATTTAAATATATTAATCATATACAATAAATAAGAATAACAATATAAGTATATGATGATAAATAAAACAAGGGAGTATATGTGTATAATACGTATTTTAAATAGTAAATTACTAGAATTGTATGCAAGTCAATAGTTTATCATGTATCCTCACTCTCAAAGTGTCTAATAGCTAATTTAGGTTAGGTTAACAAGGAGTTCTTACCCATTAGGGCAGTTCTCCTTGCCTTTAAAAAAGCTAATTTACCCTTTAATAGAATAGAGATAGATAGTATGAAATATAGTACTTAAACCCATTTTTCAGAATCCAAAGTATCAATATTATATAAAGGTCAAGTTAAATTAATCAAGTATCTTAATTTCGGTTCAACAAACATAAGTTCAGTTCAGTAACAATAATTTCAGTGCAGTAAAAATCAGTAACTTTAAAGAAGAAATATAACAGAAAATCAGTTAAAATAATTTCAGTTCAGCAAAAATAATTTCAGTTCAGTAAAAATAATTTAAGTTCAGCAAAATAATTTCAGTTCAATAAAAATAATTTCAGTTAAGCAAAAATAAGATGAAGTGAACAGGGCCTAAGATAAAAATGATGATCGATTAAGATATGATGGAGCTTCAATTACAGCACAAGCTAATAAATCCCAAGAGTTAATACTAGAATCAATGAAGTTTTATGTAAGTAGTACATACTTCGAACTCGTACTTCCTAATGAATTTACCTATTATGCTAAATTTGTTGTTACTTAATGGTTTTTTTTTTGAAAGAATACTTTATGGTTTTTAAGTGATAAACATTAAATTGTTGATAAATTGCTTAGATGGTGGTATTAGATGCACTTTCTTTGTTTTTTAAAAAGAAATTAGAGCTCAAATACAAGTATACTGGTAATGGTTGGAATAGAGTTAAGTTGCAAGCGACGTTTCTGCATTTATGTTATGTGGCAGTGATCTCATGAAATTGTATGGTGAGTTACAGAGTTCCATCAATCTTTCATAATACACCAGTTTATTATACTATTATATGTAGTACTCCATATATTTATTTTTTAAAAAAGAAAGTGAAATTCTGAATTAAAATAACTTTTTTTTATGGTACTAAATTTCATGTCCGAAACTTTTCTAACATATCTGAATTAATGAGAGCAGTTTGGTGAACTGTGAAAGTATTGCGTATGTTACTTATACAAACAAACAAGTTACAACATACAAGTATAAGAACATGGCCAAACTTATCATGTACTTTTTTTTGGTTCTAGACACTTGAAACCCTTTTCCATTACCACGAACTTTTTTTAGTCTGTTTTGGGTAATAATGCAACTAATATTTTATAATTTATTTTTGGGACAAACGTTTGTAGATTTTTATAAAAACTTGTTATAAGTTGTAATGATCCCAATTTATTGTTTAGTTCTGGTTACAAATATACATTTATACAATCATTTTAGAAAACAACATTACTGTTAATTGTGACGAGTTTCAAAATTGTTCTTCCTAGCTTCATCAGTTGTTTACAGATCTAACACCGCGAGAATAACTCAAAATCTCTTAAAAGGGTATAATGTCAGCCACAGATCATAAAGAAGAGAACAAATAAAATAGATGTCACATATCTTCAGGGCACTTATAGTCATCAAAAAAAGAATGCAGTCTTAGCAGTAAAATCCAGGATAATGAAGTAGTACGAATAAACCAGTAGAATTCACATTTATTTAACTCATCCACAGCCAACACAAATCAAGTAGCCGTGGTCAATGGGAGCTGTCAACTGAAACTGGTAAATTGCTGATACAAAGTTGCTGAACCACATTCGATGATTATAGCTCCATATCGAGTAAAATGTTGGATGACTTGATAATCTTGTGGCTGTGAACCCAGGTGGTGCCTGAGAACAAAGATGAGTGAAAAAACTTGCAAAAGACCGAAAGTATAAAGTACATAATCTCGCTTTTAATTAGAGTAGTTACAGCAGTACAGATCTTGAAGGGAGATTAGTGCAAGCTTGGATTATTGAAGGGGAGGGGGGGGGGGTGTTATCACGCTAGTATTAAGGGTACATTGCCCAAAGGGTGGATAGAGAACTATTATGCTCATAATGGGCGTTGTACTGGTATACTTGTATTTCCCCAAGGTTGGTATAAAACTTTTACTCTCAGGGTGTCAATTCCCCACCCCTTGCTCCTTCCTTAACCACACAGCCGCCACCACCGCCACCGCCACCACCATCACCACCACCACCGCCAACCACCTCTTCAATTTCATAGGCAACTCTTACAGAGATACAGGACACATTTGCCACAGAAAAGAATTCCTCAGAATATCTGACATATTTTTTCAATTTTCTGAACATGAACACTGCATCGTTCTTGACTAAAAAGTACTAAAATCAACAGGTAAAGAGTATAAGAACCTTAGTGAATTAATCAGAAATCTGAAGCAAATCTCGGGCATAATGGCAATCCAACAAGGTTCAAATCAAGTATATTCAAGATTACACGAGCAATCTTTAGTCTTTCAAAGTATCTTAGGCAAAGCCCATGGAACAGGGATTCGGTCCATCCTGCCAGTGAAAACAACCAACCCAAGGTGTGCAATGAGAGCAACAATAGATCAATTCAACAAAGAATACTCCTATCAGGTTTATATTGATAAAACCCGCTCACATAATCAAGCATGAGACTGTTATGGATCCACATACGGCCCAGACCCAGATGGCCCACAATCCAATACGGGTTTATACAAGGAGGCCCAGGGTTGACAAAAGGGTTGACAAAGATCATAACAGGAAGTAAAAAGGGACAAGAAGAACAGTAGACTTTGGTAGCAAGCCAAATATGGAAAGAAGACAAGAAGACAACTGATTTTCCTTGGTGCCATGGCCACTGCACCTTGCTATGCTTTTGTAGGCTAGAAGACAACTTTAATTAATATTAGGGCATTGTATTTGCTTGAGAGTAGCTGTAGTATATCAGGCATTTTGTTTAGCAGTAGCAACCATCCAGAAATTGAGTGATTGATGTGAGATTAGTAGCCTCAAGCTACCATGAGAGTTATAGCCTAAAGCTATATTTATCTTCCTATCAATACTCAAGCTTTTGCCTTAAATTCGTATAAATTAGTGTGATTGTGACTGTGCAAAATCTGGTCCATAACACAGACCTGACAGAGAACATATGTTTGTTAAGATTTAAGCCTTAAGCCCAGTTAGAATCATTTCCACAAATACATCGTATACTTTAATTTGGTTTAAGAATCAGGATGAGTATATGACAGCTTGGAATCAGAATGAACTTGCACTTAGAACTACTGGAGACATGAATGCTATTTAACATTAAAAAGAGAAGAACATAGTAAAAAAAAAATTAAAAGAAAGAAAAAATTAATCAAGGAACGACAAAGCAATAACTTAGCACCTGAACCAAGTCACTTACCCATACACAGCTAAGACACTACAGAACCGATATCAAATGCATAAGCAACTGTTTAAATTTGCCTTGATGTGAAGAGCATTATTCGATATACAGGCTACACAAATCTGCATAAAAGATGGAAGAGATTAAACAGTATTGAACACACTTAATAAAACCTATATGAGGGTTATAAGCTATAAAGTATCAAAGAAGAAATGCCAAATACTAATTCCTCTAGGAAGATGTAGTATAAACACAAAATAGCAAGTAATCAGGAATTCAAATATTCTATTACCTTCATGCAGTCAAGCATCACATAACCGATGTTTTAGCTTAAATGAAATTAATTATTCACTCGCATATTTCAAAATCTGAAGTTTAAAAACAGAATATTGTATTAGAAACTTGTGTATTTCTTCACCAAATGAGTAAATTCAAATAATCTAAACTTATGCTGAAGGCGTGAATCTCACATTTATTTTGGTGTATTGGTGTAAAAGGAACCCAAAGGATGCTGATGAAGAGGTCATAGGCACGACGACCACCACCACTCATCCCTATTTTACCAAATAAACTAGTTGTGATGCATATACGGAGTATATTACAGTTGAGAACAGGGAGAAGCTAAACCTGAATCATGGGCATTTTCTATTTGACATTACAAATCCCAACTCTATGTCATTCCAATGAAACAAATACCCCACAAATGTTTGCAACCTCACAAATATCAGCATCAGTTTGTGCATAAACAACCAGCTTGGTAATGCCGGTGATTTCTAAAAATATAAGGACTTAAAAGCAGTATGCAAAGTGTTTGACAATTAGCCTGCTTATGGAAAATTTGGGAACTCCTTAAATTGATTATAATGAGGTGTTTGACAATCAGTATGCTTAAGACAAATTTGGGAATTCTTTTCATTTATCATAATAAAAATCAAGGATACAATTAATTGCAACACCCTAAAACACAAGGCAAGCCACTGTCAAAAGAAGGAATATAAAAGACAAAGGGCAACATACTTGCAGCACAACACATATAGGTACGTTGGATGAGCATCATAAAGATAATGATGCTTGGCAAAGTCACTACACATAAGTTAGTTCAAATATGTTTTCAATTTTGCCACAAGAAAATGGATACAAGAAACATAACTTAGAATATAAATTACATGAAAACACAATTTTCAAATAAGTTAAAAATATAAAGAAGTTAGGTAAAAACTTAGGTATTTAACTTTAAGTTAAGTTGTAGTTTGGGTGCTCAACTTTCAAAAGTTTCAATTTGGGTACGCAAAATGAATGGAAGTCACAATTTGGCAAACCTCCATCTATTTGGTGTGTTTTCTGGTCTTTAGACATCTTTATAGTCCTTTTCTTTTATGGTTCCCTGTGTCTATCTCCAATGAGGTTAAAGTGAAAAGCATAGGAATTACTCTTGTGCCTTATTGTTATTCTCTTTGGATTATTCGATAGATACTCAGGCAACAATGTTCCCTCCTCTACGTAAGGGGGTAAGGTTGAAGTGACTGCCATGGTATATCACTCAGGCAACAATGCTACCTCTGTAATTTTTTTTTTTTGGGCGGGCGGGCGGGGGGGGGGGGGGGGGAGGAGGGGTTTGGTCGTCCCCCAGCCATAACTTTCTCAATAGAAGTCTCCGGTCAACCGTCAGGAAGGATCTGCCCATAATCAGTCCTAATCCAAAACCTTGATAAATTAGGGTTTTAGGTGGAGGGAGGTTAGAGATCAGGAAGCGGGTAGATAAGTACTGGTGAAGAAAATAACCATCTGTAGGGTTATTACTTGGAGAAGAGGCAATTGATAACAAAGCAGGCTTTCTTTTTTATGAAAACAAAGATCAAAACCAAGCATGAGGCATGTCCATAGAGAAATCTATTGTACATTACTAATTAAAATTTGTTACAGTAGCATTGCCATACTCCACTTTATAGTAATATATAGATATAGATAAAGAAACAAAAGCAGAAGCAATTACATCCATAATCAATGTCAAACCGCTAACCACCTAAACACATGAAGGGTAAGGGCTACCTATGAGATAGAAATTGAATCATTTGGTCTACTCGCTATGAATATAGCAAAGCAAGGAACAAAACAAATAATATTCTCCCCCCCCCCCTCCAACCCCAACAAACCAACAAAAAAAAAAAAAAAAAAAAAATCACCAATTAACCACCTTGAGCATATTAATGAGTTGAAGAGAATTGTATACCAGAAAATTTTGTTGCAAGCCTTCCAGCATATCACTATGTCTTGCTAAAACAAGAGTCCTAAGTCCATGACTCTTGCCTCAAAAATCAAAGACTTCTCACTGCTCTTTCCTCACTAGCTTGCAAGCTTCCTTGATTACGGAAAACAACCCTTATCCACAAACCCAATGAGCCTAGAACACACAATCAGTGTTTATCCTTCATTGACATTTGACACGCTGAAAGGGGCTACCAAGAGTCACTGCCCCAGTCTGCACCATGCTGAACCAGAACCATTTATGCTTACTGCCTCTTGGTAATGTTGGTATGCTGCAAGATAGCTTACAGCCAGCCGAACCATAACAAAAGACTGTCTCACAGTGTCCTCGTGCAGTTCATGATAATCATCCACCCAAAACCCTACACAACTGTAGCAAATCTGCACACTTCTGCTGCCTGCTGTACATAACAAAAGACCATCTCAAAGTGCACTCATGTAGTTCTCTGATATTTATCCCCCCAAAACGCAACGCAACTGTAGCAGCTCTGGAAAACTCTGCAGCCTGACCAATCTGCAGCTGGAGACTGTTTCTCTTCAAGCTTGACCTGCACAAAACCACCCTCACACCACACCTTTTCAACACTAGGATAGTAAAAGACAGCAGGGATATCTCACTTGATTGCGCACACTGGGAAACCTCTTCTAGATATTCATTCTTGTAAGCAAACACTGGAAAATTGTCTCTAGCTCTCACTAATGACTGCTGACGACTTCATTAGCTGATGATCCCCAAAGTCCGGCAATTTTTCCCATCAACAAAGAAAGAAAGTACCTCTCTACCACACACAAAATGGCTGGGCAGACCAAAAATTATATACTAATGTTAGATAAATTAACAGATTCATCTTCTGAATCATCCACATTTTCAACAGGGCCTCCAGAACATTTTTCCACCAAACTATGATCAATCCACTTTTCAATCCATCCCAATCTTCTTTCTAGACTGAGTATACCGATATGCATAATACGAATATCAACCTGGACCACTTTTGCACATGCTCTAAGTAGGATATAGTAATCAGCATGGGCAACGTAACCTAAAGAACCATCACCCCTCTTCCGTGAATAGTGCAGGTGGTCACGTCTCTTGACTTCCACCCTTGGTGGTATGTAACAGAAACGGTGTTCTTCCATATCTATTTTCAGATATTTAAGAGCTATATCTTCCAAATTTTGAGATGAAGCGTCATCTCTATCCATAGTTGCTGGAAATTGACATGTTTGTGAACTTTGCTGAGTATTATCAGCACTTGGATCCCAGTTGTGGCTGTTATAGTTAGACTGAAACCCACTATCAGCTGCTGGAGAGCTGGAAATTTCTTTATCTCTATGCTTCTTGCTGTCCTTTGATGGGGTACTGAAAAATTTATCATTGTCCCTTGACCTCTTCTGATTTGATCCAGATTCAAACTCCCCAGATGTTTTAATGTCCTGAAGAGAACTTCCTTGTTAATAAAAATACAATGATTCTTTCAAAAAAAAAAAAAAAAAAAAAAAAAAAAGATAAAAGAACAAAGATGTACAATATATTCTCAGTATATTCATCACAATAGAAGTGACTTAATTCAATAAAGAAACCAAATTTCTACCGTCTACCAGACTACCAGTTACTAATGCTAGTTACCACTTACCAGTTGGCAAAAACAAGAATTCACAGCGAATTCTAAACTACTGGAAAATCTGGACCACCTTACAAATTGTTCCCATATATGTTTAAGCATAGGCAAACAAATGGAAGCCCAAAGCATAACATTGTGGCACACACATTACAGACTTGAGGCACCACGTTCTGCAAGAATACTTATAAATCATTTAAACCATGTTTGTTTTGACTAGTAAAATAATAGCTACTCTCACCTCCATCCCTCAATTTATTCACACTTACTTAGCACTCCATTAAAACTCTTATATTAATTTGTATACCCTTTTTTTGTTCTTACTTTACACAACCATTTCTTTTTTTCTGCCCACTTTTATTTAATCAATATTCTGGATATATTCCATTTTTTGTGGACAATTCCTTATGACGATTCATGTTAGCTGACCCCAAATCATTTTGGGACTAACGCCCTGTTATTGTTGTTGTTGTTACTTAATAAGGGTGTCCTGAATTGTTTCACATTTCTCATTGGGGGTAAAAATCACCTATTTAATTCCCCAAAATACCCTTAGGGGTACAAACATTAACTCATATTTATCTCTCTCTTTCAAAGTATGCCATATGCTCCACTGACCACCTTCCATTTAAAAATATTTAAACAATCACATGCTCCTTATTATTTGATAGGATACCTCACCCATATCAAAGCTTGAATATATGTACCAAACCCTTCTGTAAAAAAAAAAAAAAAAAAAAAAAAAAAAAAGAGTTGAAGGGAGTATTATAATGAAATATTCACATTCATTCTACCAAAGTAATTGAGCTATTATTAACTGAATTAATTCAGAAGGGCAAAAAAGGACTGAAGTGATGAATTCAGATCAGGTAGCTTGTTTTGGTGCACTGAGTCTTGCAATTCACCAAATACACTATGTTGCTGTGAAGAAGTCAGTGCTTCCATGTTAAATGTTCCTCTTTGTAAAAACTAAGCTCCAGGAGAATTAACTGCTCAATCGATGTTGTTCAGATTTTTCCAAAGAATTGAATTCTTAGAAGTATCCAACACAAATGCAGAAATCATTGCAAATTTCCCTATTGTGTTTCAAAGATCCCACCCAAGCATCCTTATCTATATTAGGTGTTGGATGAATGAAGAAGAAGGATTTGGCACGATATTGGAGTGTTAGAGTAACAAAGTATTCAAGCCATAGCACCAACCACTTCATGAAGGCATAAATCAGGTTAGCATTATCTAAGGGGCCGTTTGGTTCGCAAAGTGGAATCGGAATGGAATGGGGAAAGGGTATGGAGAAGAATGGAATGAAACCCTTGAAATTTAGGGTGTTGTTTGTTAAAAAAAAAAACAAAGAGAATGATTCCATGGAACCACCACCATTTAGGGTATTATTTTGACTTTTTTTTCTTCTGGAAATTGGTAGTTTGGAATTCCGGCGGCGACCAGCGAGGTCGGGGGAGGTGCAGCGAGGTCGAGGGAGTGCCGACGAAGGTGGAGCAAAGTCGGGGGAGGTGCAGCGAAGTCGAGGAAGTGCCGGCGAAGGTGGAGCGAAGGTCAGGGATCGCCGGCGAAGGTGGAGCGAAGGTCGGGGGAGGTGCAATGAGGTCGAGGGAGTGCCGGCGAAGGTGGAGCGAAGTCGGGGGAGGTGCAGCGAGGTCGAGGGAGTGCCGGTGATGGTGGAGCGAAGGTCGGGGATCGCCGGCGAAGGTGGAGCGAAGGTCGGGGAGAGCCGGCGAAGGTGGAGCCAAGGTCGGGGAGAGCCGGCGAAGGTGGAGCCAAGGTCGGGGAGAGCCGGCGACCATCCGCGAGGTTGGTGGGATGTGGCTATGGCGGTGGTTGGGGAAAGGGAATAGTAAAGGTAGGGGGGTGGAGAATGGGGATGGAATAAAAATGGGTAAACCCAAAAATAAAAATGGAGAAAGGGAATGACAAAAGTTGCAAAACAAACGCTTACAAAGGGAATCATTCCCATTCCCTTTCCCCATTACAGCGAACCAAACGACCCCTAAATAATAGAAATTAGTAAATCAAAGATAGTAGTAAATGCAGATATATATTTTGATAAAGAAAGGCTATGGCTTATCAGAAAAATTAATCAATGTACCTCTCGATTTTTCTCATAAAAATCCCAAAGTTCTTCTATAAAAGTAGGATCCTTGTATAATGGCTCGACACCAGCAAATACAACATCCTTGCAATACTGAAGATAGGTTGGTAAATCTTTGGAATATTCTGCCAAATCGAGAGAATAATAAAAGGGCAATGAGAAAGAAACAAAGCAAACAACACAACAAAACATAGATATATATTTGAAAGTAGATAACTAGGGCAGTGAATATTTTGTTATTTGAAAAAAGTGCTCCAACATTACCAAATTTATCACTCAAATCATCGTATTTCTTTTCGAGGTTGCGCAAAAGCTCAGTGCTATCAGATTCAAATTTATGAACAGACGACAAATTTGTCTCAGGTTCTCCACCCAAATTTGTAGATGCTTCTTCAGCCCCTTTCTTTGCATTGGACTTCTCAAAACTTGCTGCCTGACCATCCTTTGAAGAGACAATTGGAGGAGACAGAGTAGATTCCCACTTGCCAAAACCATTGAGATTATATAGAACCCTAATTGTGACAATCAGTATTGACATCACACAAACACGAGACGGAAGCTTTTCCTCACTTGCAGACAACCATAAATCAGGAGGCATTGACCACTCTTGTATGCGGCAGGCATATGGAAGAATTTTTTCCACAGGAAGAGATAACTGCTTTAGATAACGGTAAGCTATTCGGTAAAAGTTGACCGGAGGCAAATTCAGGCCTACAGATTGAGCTATAGATGCTGCCATCGACTCCAACTTCTGTAAAGGAAGTTGTTTAGGCTTAAACATAGAACTTGCTTTTAATGGACATACAACTGAAGCATGTTGATGGTATTTCTCAATCTGTATGATGGATTCAGCAATCTTAGGAAAAGCACCAAAATAAGGAAGCTTCCCTTCAATAGACCATTTTATAATGTCGGTTGGAAGAACCGGTTCTTTAGCAATATGACAGGCCAAATATGAAACAGCCAAGGAGCATGATAAGGGTATCGTTTTTTTCAAAGATCTAATCCATATGATTACCATACGTTCGTTATGCATATTTCGAGGCTCCTTTACACAATGGCTTCCGACTTGTAATCTCTTTTCACCTGAAAACAAAAACGAGGCCCTCTACATGAATACGTAGGCCAAATGACTAACTAATATATGGACAAATGTTGAAGTGCCTGAGAAAACAAAGGCTTCAAACAGAAACAGACTGGTCTCAACTTAAGCTTAATAATACATGAAATACCACCTAGCATATCAAATTACTCTAATTACTTTACATTCAAACCGCAAAACCAAAACTCTAATTACTCAAGCAGCACTAATCGACACTTATGCAACCATACTCAATTTAACTTATGAACCACACCCAAAAAATCAATCACTACACTATCTTCGGCACAAGTCAATATTCTAAGACACTCTCAAGATAACCAATGCAGTCATACCAATAAATCGATTGCTACACTATATATGGCACGAGTTAGTAGCACATAGAATTCTCAAGATAACAAATTGCAACCATACCCAATTAACTTCTCAAAATAACCAATGCAACCATAAATCAATCACTAAACTACATTCAATACAAGTCAATAGTATTAGACATTCACTAAATAATCAATGCAACCATACCCAAATCATCAACAGAACAAAAACATCAAAATTCACAAATAATAACAAATTTTTTTACCAGTTTCAGAATCCATGATAGTTTTATCAGCCCAGTCATCATCAAAAACCTTAGTAGAAGCAACAAAACGCAACCAAATAGAAGCAGCAATCCCACAAATCAAAGGAGTAACACCAAAATTCTGCACAAGAGATTCACACTGAAACTGAACCATCAACTGAAGACCCAAAACATATCTCTTACGAATAGCATTGTAGTAATCTTCTTCATTGAAATCACCCCTTTTAAGGGTCTTCCCAAAATCAGCAGGTTTAGTGGGACCCAGATGGGCGTCGTGGGGTTCATTGTCGGGGGCAGGAACAGGGACAGCGCGTCTGTGGGCGGCGTTGTAGGTGGCGCCGCCATGGATGCCTTTGTCGATGAAATCTTCGTCGGCGTTGGCGTTGTCGATGATGTCTGCGGCTTGAGAGTTGCAGTTGGTGCAGTAGAAGCGGCCATCGTCGTCCATGTAAAGGCCGAGGGAATCGCAAGTGCTGCATACCAATTTGCTTGGGTCGGTTTCCGCCATTGTTGGTGATGGTTTCTAAATTACCCAAAACCATGCAAATTCTGCAAATTGAGAAACTCTGGATTGCTAAGATTGGAGAAAGAATTTCAGTTGGTAGTTTGAGCGAATTCCAAACGATGAATGAATGAATCCTCTGTTAACTTAGCCTGATTTGAGTATTAAAGCTGGGGTTTTAGTGCTTTTTATTGTGTGTTGTTTTCGCTGCCTTTGATACGGAGTAGGCAGGGTTTAAAGGAAATCAATTTTGATACGGACCGGACCAAAGAAATAAGTTTGTTCTCTGGGTCGAGAAATTCTAAAAAGGGTATTCAATTCAGTCCGGTCCAAAGCCTTTCAAAATTCAGTCTTGTTTGTTTGTTTAAAATCTATCTATAGTATTAAGGCTGAGCAAAATTATCCAAAAATTCGAACCGTAATCGAATCGAAAATTAGGGTACCCGTTTCGATAACCATAACGGTTCAGGTATCTGATCTGATAATTTGTTATCTGGTACGATTATTGAGTATTGTTTTAAAATTAACGGTTACCCAATCCGATCCGACAAGCAATTTTTTCATTTTTTTTCCTACTTAAATCTATTTATCCAAAATCTAAACTCTTACTTTACTTCATAAATCACTTCATAATTTAAATGGTTAGTAATATTATAAGTAATTTGGTCATGATCATATGGTATTATTGTTAATTATTAGTGTTGAATGATATCATAATAACTAGATTATAAAGTCTAAATTTTCATTATTGGATAGCACATTGGGTACCCGATAACCGATTCAAAAATCCGGGTACCCGAACTTATCGATTCTGTTAATGGATATCATGTTTAGTGTTATTGGTTATCGGGTACCCGAACCAATAGTGTTAACGGTATGGGTATTCAACCCATACTCACCCCTAATTTATACTATATATTAAAAGACGTTCATAAACAAGCCTAAATGCCATGTTACTACTTATAAAAGAACAAAGTAACCCTGTAACACCGACCGAGTAACCCACATAACACCGACGAAATATCCCCTGTAACATTGACCGAGTAACCGCTATAAAAAATTCTCAGAAAAAAAAAAAAAAAAAAAAAAAAAACCTATAAAACTGACGAAATAATCCCTATACAGACTTATCACACTAGTTAACCAACCACATATAAGAATTTGTGCAAAACAATATATATTAAGTGATGAAGAATGCATATTGCAATTTTGCAAATCAAGCTATCATGTTAAAGAACTTTTTACTCGAATCAAGAATGCCCATCACGCTGGAAAATAAAATAAAGATGAGAATGATGTTAAGTTAATTAGCCATGTAAATAGCTTAAAGCCTTGAATGAAATGAGAGGGCATCATGATTCATGAAAATAGAGGGAATGAAAGAGCCAAAGAGAATCTACTTTAGGTAAAAAAAAAAAAAAAATTATATCTAGTGGACAATTTAATTTGTTTGATCAACTTATTGAATGGTGTAGATTTAGTGTTAAAAATGAATGATTATGATTATAAAGTTAAAGTGGCTATAAAAATTGTAGCCATTGCAAAATTGTTCTCAAAATTTATTACTCTGTATCAATAATCAATCAATAACTATATATATACGGAGTACTAAAAAACAAACCAGCAGCAATGACACGTGTTATCTCATGGTGTGTCTTTGGTTTTTTTTACCGAATCTATTAACTATTACTAAAACAAAACATGCTGATGTTATCAATTCCTAAAATGTCTTATGTGTCAAGCTCTCATTAAAAATTTCCCTCCAAATTTACATATGATGTCATCATTTTTTTATTTTTTTTTTTTGCCTTTTCATTTTATTTGCTATAAACTAAAACCAAGTAGGTATGAAACTAAATATTCGAACCTGACTTTGACATCAATATTGTTGTGCTTCCACTCTAAATGTATAAGCTCATTAGATAATGCAATATTTTATACGAAGTATATTTATTCTAACCATCATTTTAGTATATTTTCAATAACATAGTAAATATTATGATGTAGCATTAAATTTATAATCATTAAAAAAAATAAAAAAAAAAGGATGATGTGCATGTTTTTTTAAATTTTTTTTTTAAAATATTTATAGAGTAACAAACTTTATTTTTACAAAATAAAAAGCGAGCTAAGGCATGTTAAAAAGTTATCAACAACAAAAGATATAAAAGAAATATGAAAAAAATTGCTGATCACCACCGTGCAACGCGCGAGTACTAATCTAGTAAAATTCTATTAAAGAAACAAATCTTATACAAATATAATTCCCTAATCTTATACATTATAATAACTTAAAATAAAAAAAAAATTGACATATCTTTAACATAATATTTATATAGTTATAAAAAAAAACATTCTTAACATAATTTTGATCATTGTTTACATCATTTTATATCTAACATATCTTCTGTAACCCTTTATTTTGATCAAAATGTGTCAACTATATATTTAGATTTTTTTTTTGTTTGTAAAAAGCTAATTATAATGATAGTTTAATAATGATTATTGAAAATTACTGCACATGACACGGGAATTAACCTAGTCATACATATATTACTTGTGCTTCTTATCTTGTTATAAATGTTTAACCATTTTACAACAAAACATGCCTCCCTTTTCTCTCTCCTCTCTCTTTAGGGTTTTAATTTTCTTGGCCGTTTAGGCCGAAAATAGTCTAATTTCTTTGGAAATTAGACTATTTTCGACCCTTTTTCTTTAATTTAATTTGCTTATTTGTTATTTGATTTGTTTTGCTTTGTTTTGTTCTCTCCGTTTTTGAGAGTTTATCCCAAAACTTTTAGGTTTTTCCAATTTTCTAGAATTTTGATTCTCATCTATGGATGATAATTTTTTTTTTAGGGTTTTAATTATAATTGAGAAGGTGATTTGGATTCATATGGGTTTAGGGTTCGTCATCAACTCTACAATCAAAACATCAGCACAGATTGCGAAGGTCTTTACTTGGAAAGATGCAAAGACATCAAAAATCACTGCTCGTGTCAAGTTTGAAGCGGTGGAGTGTGAGCTATGCCTGATATGCAAAATAGTTATGATTTTGATTGTAAAAGTTATGTTATTTTCTCTAGATCTGTGGTTTACAAATATTTATTATTATTGTAAATGTCGTATAACTATTTATTAATGATAATATTCTTCTTCCTGTCAAAAAAAAAAAAAAAAAAGGTTTTAATGTTATGAGATATTGTGTGGATATCCATTATCCTCCTTTTATCATTTCGGAATATTCTAGATCTAGGGTTTATTATTATCTAATAAAACTCTTGTTATATTGTATTTATATATATCCCCCAATCTATGGAATAAGAGAGACTGATTGATTCTTTCCCCAATTTATCTCCTATCTCTCTTTATTTTCTCTTCCATATTTAACACGTTATCAGCACCATTCTCTAACCAATCGGAAAATTTACAAGATCAATCTTTGGAGACGTGATTAATTGCTACTGCTTGAAAAGCGAAGAAATAAGATAGTTAATCGATTATTATCAGGGTTAAATATCAATCCTCACCGAGAGTAAATATAGGGGTGTAACCGTGTAAGTCCTTAATTTGCTTGTTGATATGCTAATTTGCTGCTGAAAAACAATGACTGATGCATAATCTATTGTTTTATTGAATTGACTAAATAGCTTATTGTTCATATAATTTCATGATTATTATACTTGAATATTTCTATTGTATTAATTGATTCTTATTCTCAACGTATTGAGATTAATTATATTAATTATATATGACTAAAGTAGTTAATTCTCATATATTTTGATTTAACCTCTATTAAGGAAATTAGTATACTGTTGTTAATGATTAATGGTTATCATTGATACTCTTTTATAATAAACCACTATATAAGCTTTATTAGATGATGGTTGATATATTATACAAGGATTTAATGACTCTGTTTTTTCTTATTACTTCGAAAACGTAAAGTAGTTAATTCTCATATATTTTGATTTAACCTCTATTAAGCCTCTTGTTTATTAGAGATAAGAATTGCTAAAGTCAACTGTACTCTATATTTAGCTTGTTATGCAAAAATATTATAGAATTATATTGTTAAGATTAAGTAAAGGCTTCTTTTTATGTGAGGCAATACTCCTAAACGTTAGTTCAACCCAAAGCCCAAGATAATGACTAGGAAATCAATTCTAATTTGCATCCTTAATATTGACCAACTATCTAATTTTTACTATGTATTGATTGATGATAAACATAAAGCTAATTGCTTAACTAGTCAAGTGGTTAGAATTCCTATTTTCTTGGTTTGTTGGGTAGCTACATATAGATAGATATAGCTTGTATATATCTCTAATATCTAGCACAGACTTTGTAAATCATCTTTAAGGTTTGTTATTCTTCCTTAGGTTTCGTTATACTCTTATAAGCCTATTTAAGGCCACATACTTATTAATAGAATAATTCAATTATACTCTTATATTATGTTCATCTACAATTTTAATTGCTAATCTTTATTGGTTTTATTGAGGAATGAAATTGGATACCTAATACTAGTCATATGCGTATCTGTATTATTGTATTTATGATTATAAATCCATGATATTTGCACATCGATGAAAAATGGGAAAACTAGTAATTTTGAGAATAACTAATGGCTACATCAAGATTAATTATGTTGTATTTATGTAAGCATGTATGTATGCATATGAAGTTCTATAGAAATTTTGGCCAACCTTAACATCATATATATATCAAACGGTCTTGGAATACATTGCATTGGGTTATTTTTATTATTGCAAAATACAACTATGTTAGTATATATACATATATATATGCAATATCATGTAGGGTAGTCATTAATAATCAAGATTGTTGTATATATCATGAATTTACTCACCTAGTGTAGGACCAATCCCTTATTTCTTGTGTCCATGTAATTGTTTGTTATGTAATGTGTATTTGTGAACTAGGTTCAATTTAGTCTGTGGCAATAATATATAAGAAGTTGACAATGCATGGCTCAGTTTTATATATAGTCCAATGATCTTATTAATTGATTAATGCATTCCTTCATTTGACCCTTCTAATTTTGCTTATATGACTCGCATTAAACTAAAGTAAACAGATGAAAAATGTCAATAATTATGTTTAATAATTGTGTATTACTAATTTTGTTATGAGTTTTTATTTTTGCAAGCCTTCCTTCTGTACATGTAACTAACCTTATTCTTTATTGAATAAGTAACAACTTTTTCAAGATGCCGTAATGATTTATGATAGAAAAAGAGTATGCTATCTTCACTTATATCTATTTGATAGATCTTTTGTTATGTATTGTTTATATGTTTGGTTTTATCTTTGATGATCAATATATAAGTGCTCATATAGTCCTTTGTGATGGCTCTTTCTCATTAGTTCGATATTATATATGATATTAAACTATAGAGTTGCATAACTAGACCTAAATGCATAAGGAAAGTTATCACACAAATATGTATATCTTTTATCACACCCTAGTAATGTAACAGGGGAAGGAAAAGAGCATGTGAGGTATATGATTGGCTTGTATAAACTATCACAAATTAATAAAAATATAGGTTAAATTGGTTGATTAATTCAAACCTAAATATACTCATTCAATTCCCTGAAGTGAATGTGAGATTGATTGATGGTAAGGATACAATTATCTAAGCATGTTATTGTTAGGTTTACGGTGTATTCAATCTAGAAAACACTTAATAAATTGTGTGGGACAAAACCTAAATAATGTGATTACACTAACAATGTAATGTAATACAAACAAACACAACCAAGGTGTTACAATAAAGTATTATAATATCAAAGAAATTACAGAAAATCTTTAAAAGAAACACTAATATGAAGACTTAAACACTTGCCTAAACTCCAAGCCAATCAACCAAGCATGAACATGAGAATTGCAACGTCCCTTGAGACTATGATCTTAATACTCTGTCAAAGGCGTATGAATACTTTCCTAAAGGAATTAATTTCCCCCACACGGTGCTTGGGTTAATTCGGAAATTCCCTTTGAGATACAATTGACAACCCTTTCCGTTCTTAGCACAAAGAATCGAAAACAAAGATGAATGATTCTCGAAGAAGGATAAAATCAAGAAGTTTTTCTCAAAATAGTTTGCAAGAAAATTTAGAGAAAAATGGAGAATTCTTTTGGGAGAAGATCAGAAAATAATGTTCTATCTGGTTTTTCTGAGATCCTCTTCGTATTCACGAAAATCCCTCTTATATAAGGGTCAACCGTCAGCAAATAACCGCAAAACTGGCTAATGGACGCGCCACAACTAGGAGCGGGCGCTCCTACCCAGAATATGCGTTTGATGAAATTTTCCAGTGAGGGGCGCGGTTTGAGCGCGACTAGAGGCGCGGGCGCGCCAAAACTTGCGCGGCCGCGCCTCTCACTTTCATCTTCCATGCTGAAATCCAGAGAAGTACGCGGTTTAGGCGCGCTCTCATCGCGGCCGCGCCTACCAGGCGCGGTCGTGCTTTTCATGGGCGTGAACGCGCACCATACAACACTCTAAATTATCTAACAGTTATTGCTAAAAAGGAACATGTTACTTGATATATGACATTGCCAATAGAATTTATGGCTTAAAAGGTGTAAAGATTTTAAAGGTTGTTGGATTGATTCCATACCCTCATATGCAAGGATTAGGGGGAGATAGTAATTATTTCATTATTTTATGTAATCCTTGCACATAAATAATAAAAAATATATTGATGGTCAGTTTGGTACATACATTAACTTAAATATTAACGTTTTATTTAATAAAAGTGGCCACATGTTAATTAATATATTTCAAAATGATACCATCCTGAAGATGGATATGAATAGATGTCATTAGCTATATACCAAATGTAAATGCTCTAATTAAAACTAATCTCCCAGAAGGACAACAAACATCAATTTCTAATGAACCTAAAGCACGCCTGAAGCGTAGTATTTCAATAGGTTCCAAAATAAAATATAAGAATCTTGAATCAGGAAAAGAGCAATTATTGACAATAGCAAATTTGAGGAAGTAATGCATTTTGATAGATCTTTATAAGATATTATATTTAGTAAAATGGATATGTACCATCACTACAAGAAAAAATCTGATTTCCGACGGAATTTTTCCGTCGGAAAAAACCGGAAAATCCGTCGGAAATGGCCTTTCCGTCGGAAATTTGGGGTATTCCGAGGGAAATTTCGTCGGAAAAGTGTTTTCCGACGGAATGAATTCCGTCGTAGCAGAATTTGACTTTCAAAGTAAGTCCGTCGGAAATGTTAATAAAAAATAAATAAAAAAAAACAGCCCCACCCACCACCCCACCACCAGCCCACACCACCAGCCCTAGCCTGAACCCACCCACCCACCTTACTTGAACCCACCACAAGCTCTAGCCACCTCCAACCCACCCAAACCACCCCACCCACTAGACCACCACAACTAACCCCAACCCTATCTCCACGCACCAACCGTACCTAGACCATCCCCACCTACCCAGAAAAACCCACCACCATCCTAATTATAACCCGAAAAACCCACCCACCCACCCACCACCCTAACCCTAACCCGTATCCCCTCCCCACCACCACTACCACCACCACGTCCAACCCAAATTCAAACCAAATTCGTACAAAAAATCAAACCAAATTCGTACAAAAAATCAAACAAACAAAAAAAATTACAAACACAAAAACATACCTTAAAACCCAAATTGAGTTTGAATTTGGTTTATTAAGGCCAAATTTGACCATGAAAAGTCTAGATCTAGGCTTTTCATAGTCAAATTTGACCAAAAAAACCATTAATTTACCGTCACCACCCGCCGAAAAACTGTTAGATAATTTAGAGTGTTGTATGGTGCGCGCTCGCGCCCATGTAAAGCGCGACCGCGCCCGGTAGGCACGACCGCGATGAGAGCGCGTCTAAACCGCGTACCTATATGGATTTCAGCATGGAAGATGAAAGTGCGAGGCGCGGCCGCGCAAGTTTTGGCGCGCCCGTGCTGCCTGTGTGTGCGCGCCCGCGCCTCTGGTCGCGCTCAAACCGCACCCCTCACTGGAAAATTTCATCAAACGCTAATACTAGGTAGGAGAGCCCGCTCCTCTGCGAAGCGCGCCCGCGCCAAAGTGAGGAGCGCCCGCTCCTCGTTGTGGCGCGTCCGCGCCTTGTTTGTCGCGCTCGCACCATTAGCCAGTTTTGCGGTTATTTGCTGACGGTTGACCCTCATATAAAAGGGATTTTTCGTGAATACGAAAGATATATACAGAAAAGAACATAAAGAAAATTACAGAGCTTTTGTTCATCCTCTCCATAAAAATTATTCTCCTATTCTCTTTCAATCTTCTTGCAAACTATTGAAAGATTAACCTCTTAGCCTTCCTTTGTGAATTGATCATCCTTATTCGTTTCTTTGTGCAAAGAACGGATTGAGTGTCTTTTGTATCTCAAAGAGAATTTCTGGTTTAACCCAAGCACCATTGTGGGGGAAATTAATCTCTTTAGGAAAGTGTATACACGCCTAAAACATTATATCAAGGTTTGAGACTCAAGAGGTCACCGGTATTCTCGTGTTCATGTTCGTTGAAAAAGGCTTGGAAGTGAGGCAAGTTTGTAATCTTTCACATTAGGATTTGTCATTTGAATTTTTGTAATTCATTGATTTAATATTGCTTTGCTTGTAATACTTTGATTAGTATTGGAATTGTGTATGATTTGATTATTGTACATGTTTAGGTTTGTTCCCACAATTGTATAAGTTTTTACTTGTTGAGATTGCTGTTTAGAAAACCTAACAAAAACATCAATCAAAAACAAAATAAAGGGGCGAGGAAGGAGAAAGGGGCGAGGAAGGAGAAAGGAGAAAGGGGCGAGGAAGGAGAAAGGAGAAAGGAGAAAGGGGCGAGGAAGGAGAAGGAAGAGAAGGAGGAGAGGAGGAAGGGACGAAGAAGAAGAAGGAGAAGGAAGGGAGAATGAAGAAGAAGAAGAGGAGGAAGGGATGAAGAAGCAGAGAAGAGGAAAGAGGGGAGGAGAGAGAAAGAGAATAGAGGCGGTGAGAGGAGAGAGAGAAAATAACCGTTTTTTTTTATATAATAATACATTCCGACGGAATATTCCGTCGAAAACCCCTAATATTCCAATTTTTTTATTTTTTTCTTTTATTTTTTCCGACGGAATTTACCTTTTCCGACGGAATTTTCTGACGGAAAAAATTCCGTCGGAAAACGGAATTTAAGTCCGTCGGAACGTTTCCGTCGGAAATTGGCCTATTTCTTGTAGTGCATGATTATATAGAGTACTCTAGAAGAGTATAGAATTATCCAATAAGCTTAGCATGTATCAAGATTATATTCAAAGCTCTAGCAGAGTATAAAATCTTGGATCAAGTATTAGTTGATTGTCTTGCCAATTATATAAAGAAACACATGTTAGTGTTATATCCATCATATTATGTCTCATAAAGTGATCATCAGTGTTGGAAAACTAACCGTAATATAAATTTAGAAAAACGATTGGATGTGATGATTAAATTAGGCCATTCGGGTTCAATAAATGCCCGTTACAGAAACCTGAAGTTTCATTTGATAATGTGCTGACACTCTCTCAATGTTAGATATATGAAATGAATTGAATGGCAAGACATAACATTGAGATTGAACTATATTTGGATTGTGATTTTTAATGATTTGTGTTGAAGAAAATTTCAAGAGATAATATATTCGTTTTGAATAAATTTTCATACGAAAGAGTAATAGGTGACTAGAAGTCCACCAGAATAACTTATATGTTGTCACATGTTGGTGACCAGAAGCTCACCAAATACAAGTGATATGTGGAAATTCTGAATATATTAATTAGTATCATACTATCAAGGTTTCTAGTGATCTAGAAGATCATCACCTAGTAGAATTACAATCAAGTTTATATTTGTATAACAATTCTATTGATTGGGGCTATTGTATGTCAGCACATAAGAAATAGGAAAAGAAGGAAATTCAACTGCACAACATATGTCTCCCTATTGATATTGAACTATGGATCTCCTGAAGAGAACAAATTATGAAAAATTTAATAATAAATACATATGCGTTATGCAACGTATAGCTAATGAAGAAATGATTTTTCCTTTCAAATTGCTCTCTAGAAGAGATAGAAGCTTGTTTAATATAATTCTCCTGAGAGATAAATTTTATTGATTATGATCCTCTCATGAAATGAATTTTATTGCAAATTTGTATACTAAGTTGGTATAGAATTAGACGCCCCTATAAATAAGATATTTTACCAACTTAGGGGGAGAAGAATTAGCAAAAGTTGGAAAAATCGGAAAATATATAATTGTTGATCCCTATAAAGGTAGTTTAAAAAGTTATATGCCAACTTTTGTCTATATATTATCAAGATATGTTGGACATTTATGATTTGATTTGTATTTAGTTATGACTCATGTTCCATAGCGTTGAAGATACTTTTTGGTCATATTATGTGTACACATTGAGATAAAATCTTGCCAATTATATTTGAATCACTACACCTGAAGTGTAGGTTGTATGATGGTTCCAAAATAAAGATATCTCTAATGGATATGATATATGGCAAGATAGTGCAGTTAACACTAATAGCGTAATAGTATATAAATACCATAGTGTATGAAATACCCTAAAAGTGGTATAGATATCTGAATTATTACAATAGATGGCCTATGATGTAAGGAAGTTATGATGGTACCAATAAGAAATGTACTCAGATATCACAGTAAAATAGCATGCGAAATGTACGGTATAAGAATATTATGATACCGGTACACAAGGGAACCGATAAATAATATGCATATGCATGATAGAATGGACTAGTGAATAAGGGATCTGAAATATATATGTCCATTTTGATGTCGACATAATGATAATGATCAAAAGTTATCATGGACCAGAATTCCAATGAAATATGGATTTTTAAATCCACACTGTACAATGTCTTGCTTTATTTTGAGTCTTATATCCATGTACATGTGTGAGTCATAAGTTAAAGGATTATTCATTATTGCACATGTCAGAAGTTGTTAGATGCATTACTCCTTGTATATTTTGTTTAATATGTTATCATGTTTTCTATATTTCATATTGCATGCATTAGTTTTTATACAATAATTGTGGTTATGTGATCTAAACAAAACACCATTTTATATATGGGGCCCTTGATCCGTAAGAAGCAACAAGCTCACCTACACAAAACAAAAACATAAATGATATATTCACAAAATCACATGATGCTTGCAATATGCTCACATAGACAAGACAACTTTAGAAAAAAAATATTATTTGATTGGATTATGTTTATTTGTCATTGATTGTTTTGTAATACGAATATCTGTTGCTAATAGCTTAATATTAGCAAGTGACTCTTGTACTATTATTAATTTCCTTGTAAGTTCGATGATACTGATTGCACACCTTCCTTGATTTCTTAGTTTGCCAAGAGTGCCAACATCTTGTTTGGAAAAACCGAAGAAATTAGGAGGAGGAAATTACTCCGATCGTATCAAATGAATGATTCGGTTAACATACATACATTCATACTTGTATTGTCAATCATTTAAAACAAAATCTAGAAATGATCTTCATGTATATTATTTCAATTCGTGCATCATATAACTCAATTAATGCGCTAATAATAATCTTAATTAACATTTGGACAGTGGATTACTACGACATTAATTGGCCATGATTTGCATATTTTAAGCTATTTTCATTTGGATTTCATAGGATTTTTATCAATCAAGTATTTAAAAGCTTGATTATTCTATATATTTTTTGTAAGAGAAAACTGCAAAGGTAATGATATGGGCAAGATTTGATCTCAAGTCTTGACTCTTGAGTACTACTCCTCAATACTTTAAACAAGTAAACTAGTTAATCATCTAATTGATTACCCTGTATGTAAAGTTTGAGGGTTTTTTTGTGTGTCTAAAGTACTGCAGTGTAAAATATGGTGGTAGATGAAAATTAAAATGTTAAAGTTGACTTTTGGAACTAGTTTTGTTATTTTCTTAAAAAAATTAAAAATCTCTTAATTCGTTAGTATTAATAGCAAAGTAGAATGAATTCCTACAAGTACTAGTAGTAGAGGCGTAGAGCCCTTTATGATAGTAACGCTAATTACTCTCCTAATACTTTACACTTACGGAGTACCAATTACCAAATAAGTCATCTACAATGGAATGCAAATTGTGTGTACTTCTCAATGCCAAAATACCAAAAAAAATAGTTGACTATTAACATATACGAAGTACAACCTAATAATTTATAAGTTTTTTTTGGTAGAAAACATACGACCTAATTAAGTCTTTATCAACCAACATTGCGTCATTAAATTAGTGTAATAAGTCAAAAAAAGTGAGGTCTAATTCCAATAATAATAAAAACGTTGTATTTTAGTTTAGCCCATTTTAAACTCCACCGACCCGGTCGGCCGGTTGGACCCTCCTTTCCAATACTTAAGAAGGCATTTTCCACCACTACCCCAAAACACACTTCCTTCACTCGCCATGCATAATTCTACCTTTTAACGTTTTAAAAAAGCCAAAAATTTGTATGCATGCATGTATGGAATATACATTGTACTCCGTATACTTGCATCATTGTACTTAATCCTTTTATAATCTTTTAATATCTATTTAAAAAATATATAAAAAAATATTTTGAAAAAAAAACATATTAATTATTTAACAATTATGTAGTGAACTAGTGATCATAAAGAAATTACACTATGTACATTGATATTGCATGTTCCATGGCACCTACATAAACTCCAATTTGTAAAAGGTGACTTTAGAATGAAATACTCTATAATCCATATTAGTTAGTGTGATAAAGGCTTCTCGTCTCCTAATATAAAGTGTTATCGTTTGCATTTTTTTAAATGTATTTTGAATATTTCAAAATTTTCTAATATGATTTTTTTTCGTTGCCTAAACATCGACTTTTTATTACACTAATATATAAGAAAGAAAAACATTACTATATTAAGTACAATATTATTGGTTTCAATATGTACGGAGAATTTACCAACTTTCACATTAACATAAATTTAAATACGCATATGAAATTATGAATAATTTGGATTTTTAAAATAAGTAAATGAAAATTAATATCCAGTTAATAAATAAAGTATGGTCAAAACCTTTCAGATATAGTCTAATATGACCTTTGGTTGATTTTAATACACCTCTTTATAAGAAAAAACATCGAAAATGTGTTTTTAAAACTTCTTACAATAGGTGTGTCAAAATCAATATTTAATATGTCGAAATTATTTTTAATTAAATGTGAAGTACACAAGAAATAAATACTCATAGTTTTAAGTTCATTGCACAAAAGTATACAATACACCCATTGTTCACCTGACCCATCGAAAAATATTAAAAAGGCATATAACGTGTCCGTAGCGGGAAATTTACATGCCCAAATAATAAATCAAAAGATAAAGAAAGGTCCTCCAATGATGGCAAAAAAATCTCTTCCGTCTTGTTTGGGTCAGAAAATCACTAACATTTCCCTATTTATTTCTCACATTTGTTTGGGAACAAAAACCTTTCATTTTCATCATCCTTTGAAAAATTAATTAATTTCTCTTCCAACAATCTCGGCATATTAAGTTAATGTCCAAATTTTCCTACATTTTCTGCTCAAACTTCGGTTAATTACCACTTACTCACTAATCAATCAGATTGTACTAATTACCAAATTTCCATGTCCTTAAGTCACTACTACCTTTCAACTTTCTCTTTGCTTATAATGGAGAAATTTCTTTGCTTTTTTTTAAAAATTATGGGAATTTTCCATTGTTTTTTCATGGGTTTAAACGCCAAAACCCAGTCTTTTTCTGACTAATTTGTCCTCAAAAAACATGCTGTTTGTCGGCGATTCTAGCTGGGGTTTTCTCTGGAGTTTAATTGTTGATGTTTTTGGCTTCATTTTCCGATTTTTTTGGAGGTAAGTTTGTCATTATTTGATGAAATTTGTCCAATTCGAAGAAGAGCTTGTATTGATTTTTCTTTCTTGTAAATATTATAATTGCAGGTTATTTGATCAGAAATCTGTGGAAAGGGAAAATGGATTAGTTTTGGATGAATTTGATGCAAAATCTGACATGGTTATTATCGAAAATTGCAAAAAAATGGAATTTGAGGAAATTAATGATGAAAATGAGATTCCTGAGTTGGAGTCTGAGGTAGAAAATGTGTGCAATACTAGTACAAGCAAGTATCAGTTTATAACTGGGAATAGTGTTTGTGCATTCATGGAAGAGCCTCAAACTATGAACTTTACTGTCCAACAAATGTTTGTGATATCTCATGATGATTCTCACTCTCCTCCCCTTACGCTAGAATCTCTCGAGAAAGATGATAGTCCGACCGATGTCGATTTTCGTGGAGTTTCAGTTAGTTCGGATGATGACTTGATTAGCCATGATGTTGTAGGGGTTGTTGACTTTTGTTCATTAGAGCAAAATGATTGTGTTGAGTTGAGTGAAGAAGAGGAAGAGGGGGATGTGAAACAGGGGAAAACAGAGTGCTCTGTTATAATACAGCGGAAAACAGAGGACTCTGTTTGTGATTATAGTTGTAATGAATTGGCAGTTTTGAGTTTTGATCAAGATGAAGTTCTTGAAAAAGAAGAGAGTTTTGTTGATGAAAAGGACAAAGTTGCGGAAAAGAGTGAAATTTGTGATGAAGTTCGTTCGTCTATAGCAGATAGTAATGAATTTTGGGCTAGCATTTATGATTATGATGGGTTTTTAGGTGAAAATGAGAAGTTTGATTCTACAATTGATGATATGGTGTATGATAAAGGTTTTAATGATGCATTAGACCCTGCAACTCCAGTTGGTATAGGTGATATCAGAGTGGATTATGATCACGATAGTCCAAGTTCGACAGATGGCTCTGCAATTGATCATATAAATTCCGAATTAGATGATGTTCATATTGGATTAGTTGAGCAAGAAAGTGTCAAACCTTCTTACATTGAACTAGACCCTCAATCATATTGTTCAAGAAACCATGTTGATGAACATGTGGCAAAGGATGATGAGTATTCGGATTCTGAAGACGACGAGTTTGATGAAGAAAGATTAAAGCCAAGTGACTTGAAAGAGATGGTAGGTGTAGACAATATTGAGGTAGATGAACAAATGGGAACAGATTTACTATTGGAGCAAAAGGAATTGATCCGGCAAATAAAAAAGGAAATGAGACAATTGAAGATCAGTGGACTTCCCACTATCTTAGAAGAATCTGAGTCTCCAAGAGTGGAAGAAGATTTGAGGCCATTGAGGATCGATGAACGAATCGGGCATAAAGATCGAATGGACGAGATTCAAACCTTCTACAGGAGGTATTTGGACAAGATGAGGAAGCTAGACATTTTGAGTCAGCAAACAATGTATGCAATTGGTAAGCTACTACTCCCACGTTAGTCATTTTCTTCATGTTTTACTTTGATTATGTTAGGTGATGCTTATTCTATTAAATCTTCCTTGCAAAGTATAGATTCATATGCTACTTTCTTTGAATAGATTCTACTATCTAATCAAAGTTATTCCATAATTATCAAGACCATGAATTTATATCATGAAATCTTCAAAAATTAAGACTAGTAATTAGGAAGGGAAAGGCTAGCCATGTTGCTTTTAAAAATGCTACTACTATATACACTTGTTGGATTGCTAAGTAAAGAAAAGAAGCGGGTAGTTTTTAAAATATTAATGCTATCTGGTTCAAATTTTTTAGGTTTGGAGGCTAAAGTTTAAGAATTTAATATTTTGAAAGTAATTTCCATTTTTTTTTTATTATTGAAGAAAAATACTTTTCAATATGAATGTGTGTTATTAAGAAAAGTCTTGTTATATAAAAATAGAAATTTTTTCTTTTGTAAGTAACAAAATATAGAAAATTTATACTAAACTTGTAATCAGTTTTCCGTTGTGATTAAAGTGTCTTGTCAACAAATATTTAAAATAGAAACATTCGTGAACTCTATACAGATTATTAGATTGAAAATCCACTCAATTTAACGATTTGGCACATAACAAGTTATAAAATTAAGATAATAGCCCATGAAAAGTTAATTTAAAGATGCGTTTTAGATTGGGAAATCTAAAATACCCGGTAAAAATTGCCTAAAATTCACATTTCTATTGTACAAGTCAACTCTTGGTGTCTAATTTTTATTACTTAAAACACCCTTAATAAACAATTTATCAATCTCTTCAGTATGAATAAAAGAGGTCTTGTTTCATTAAAAAAACAAATAACAAATGTCTTGGTATGAAACAATGATAAGGGCATGAGTCAATCCTAAAAAGATTACTTTGTATTTTACACTTACTTCTATAGGTTCATAGAGAAGATTAAGAACATGAATGATTGTACTCTATTTGGCACATAACCGAACTTGAAACTAAGTTTAGACTTTAGAAATCCATGATAACTTAGATAAAAAATGTACTTCAAGTCTAGAAATTGATATAAACCAATTGGAATCCAACCAGTTCAATTAAAATAGTCTAAAACGTACATTATAATAAGCTAACCTCACCACAGTCTTCAGTCCAAGATCTAAAAAAAGTAAAGCAATGATCTTGAAAGCCCAATAGAGATTAACACCAAAAAGCACTTGAAATCCGTTAACGAACTCAAACCTTCATCATCTCACTAGTATCTTTTCCTTTTCTAATGTACCCTAAATTCGATTCTTTAGTCATCGCCGGTGTATCACCCTTAGACTATATTAACTGATCTAGGAAAATTTAAGGGCATTTAGAACCATTCTCTTCTAATATTACCTCTGTGATTCAATAGTCACATCATTACCTTTTACTCCATTTTATATAAACTTTACCATGTTTGTTTATTAGTATATTTTTAAAGTATAAATTTGTTTATAAACTTTTCAAAAACATAATTAAAAATATTAATGGTCAAAAGTAATATTGACAAATATATCTCATTAAATTATAGAAATGTTAAAAAACGGAGAAAATATTCCGCTTAACTTTCTTAAAAAAAAAAAAAAAAAAAAAAAAAAAAAATTCTGCTTATCATTTTTGTGGACAAGACATCTTTGTTTATGAATGAACGAGTGAACGGCCCACAAAGATCAATCATGTGTAAGTGTAACCCCAATCAAAGGGGTAGGGGTAGGCTGACCATTTAGTTGTCCTTTATCAAATCCCTAGGTTTATTAGATCTCTTTAATGACAATTGAACTGAAATTTGCTAGTCCCACCAAACAATCATGCAAATAAGAAGTATAATTTTTCATATAATTTTTTTTTTTCATTAGACCTTCTTTTAAGAGAAATATCACATACTATTATTATGGGTCTACATCATTCCTTCTTTTTCTTTCCCACCAACCTTTTGCTGATCAAAGTGTTTTTGTATGACTGCATTTCCACTTGTCTACTCTCTCCTCCATGTATGTATATGTTGTTACAAGTCTTATTTTCATGGATTTAATGTGAGCCTTCAAATGCTTTTTCCCTCTCTTTTTTTTACCTTATATGCTGAATAGTGTGATGTCCTGTTATTTGGTACAACCATAGGATTTATTGTCCTGATTAAAGTAAGTTTTGGACGGAAAGCATAGGATCAAAATTTAAATTGACATCGATGGCCAATTGTAAGTCGGTAATAGGTGACGGTACCTTATATTAATTATCAATTATTAATGAATGTGTACATAAACTTGTAAGCCGATATTGCAACAATATCTTTAGGCCATATAAAAACATATTGGTATACAAATTTGTGTTTTATCTTAGTAGAATTACTTTGTAAAAAACATTAATATGGACATTGTAATAGACTTTTTTTTAACAAATAACTTCGTGTGAGTGTATGTACAAATTTTTAATATCTCTCTGACTTTTTATTATAAGTTTTTGTTATAATATAATTTGATTCAAAATAATATAGAATTTGTATTTAGCACTAGCTTTATATTTCTGTTTAGCCTTTTAAGATCTCAACGGTCAGTGGGTATTTTTAAGCATCTTTTCAGTCAAAGTGTGGAATTACATGCAAAGCCCTTGATCTACACTAAGAGGCATGTTAATTAAAAGGATGGAATCAAAATTAAATGACGTTGTGTTTAGCTTCAAAGTGTACAACTTGCACAGTAGCATCCTTACTATGACTCATGAAGCATAATTTGAATTCAGTATATTTTGTTACTGATTTTATAATGACCTATCTAAATTGCTTGTGCTTCTAATTTAGTAGCACAAATGCACAATAGTGGTGTCATGGATTATTAAGTGTAAACCGACCTTAAATTAGAGGTAATGGGATAATGTTGACATCATTCAATTTATGTAGTGTCGATATTGTGACTTTGCGACCATGTTTAATAAACTAAAGGACATCTGTTTGGTGTCTTGTAGTTCTTCTTCAGTTGAAAAACCAAGATTTGGCCTTGAACAAAAAAGTATCAGTTCCAGCAATAAAGTCCCTTCTAGCTCAAAACTTCTGGTCTAACAAGCTAAGAAAGCATGATCCAGTTCAGAAGTTAATTCGAGATTTGCAAAGGGACTTAGAATTGGTGTATGTTGGTCAGCTGTGCTTATCGTGGGAGATGTTGAAATGGCAGCATCATAAAGCCGAAGAGCTGCAGGCTCATGACCCTGATGGGTTCCGTCAGCACAACCAAGTTGCCGGAGAGTTCCAAAAGTTTCAAGTGCTCTTGCAAAGGTTCACCGAGGATGAGCCCTTTCATCAAGGCCCCCGAGTTCAGCACTATGTCAAGAGTCGTTGTAGCCTTCCTTCTCTTCTTCAAGTCCCCCTTATAAAAGGTAAGGCAGCCCTAATAACTCGACGTTTAAAATAACAAGTAGGGATGTATATAAGTTCCATTCTAAGTGACTCTGTAAATTTGTCCTGCAGATGATCCTAAGAGTGATTGGAGAAAAAATAATGACTGCGGAATTACAGTTAAAATGCTGAAGGATGCCATAGGGACATCAATGCGCGTATTTTGGGATTTTCTCCATGGTGATAAGGATGAAGTCTGTGCTATACCTCTGATGGGTATTCACGGTGTTCATCAGGTCGTACTACAAGATCCTTCTGATGCAGACTTACTAACAGAAATTCGTTCAAGTCTCCAAAAGGTTTATAACTTAATCTCATCTTCTGTTATTTTTCTAGTGTATGCTGTTATAATTTTGTAACATACGTTTTTTCTTACTTGCAGAAAGAGAAGAGGCTTAAGGACCTAGTAAAAAGTGGGAACTGCTTAGTAAAGAAGTTCAAGAAGCATCAAGATCAGAGAATAAGCCACGAAACACTCGTTGCACAGGTAGAACTCCGGTTAGTCTCTCGGGTGTTGAGTATGCCGAAATTGACTAGTGATCAACTCTTATGGTGCCATAAGAAATTAAACAAGATTGATATTATTGGTAGGAAGATTTACCTAGAGTACTCATTTTTGCTCTTTCCTTGTTAATTATCATGTAGCACCTTAGTATACAGTAGTACTAGTAGTATACATTACAGTAAAAGAAAGCTTTGCCTAATGCAAAGAATAGGGATTACAACAATGTATAGAAAATAATGCTTAGCTTTTGTCATATACCAAAAATGTATTATGATAAGCACATAAATTTTGTATAATAGAGAAATTAAGCAACCAAAGATGGTGCTGAATGCATCTTGCTGTACTTGCCTGTTGTAACAGAGATCTGCAGCTTTTGTTCATATTCATGTGCATAATTGAATTAAGTAAAATAAATTAACTTAAACCACTGATTAAATTATACCTGATCACTATAAACATGTTCATTTCCTCTCAACTTCTGCTTCAACCTGTGTTCGGCCTTATATTTTGTATAGCTAATGGGCTAATGTTATCGGCCCTAATTCTTTGTTAGGTTGTATATATATACTTGTTTATACAGTATTAAACTACAGAAAATTAATTCCTGACATGGTATCGAAACCTCTATACTCTAAACCCTAAAATCAATACTATAAACCCTAAAAATCTGATTTTTTTTCTACACTCTATTCGATTACTTGACAATGGTGGACAATGGCAAGATCGATCCCTCTTCCCCTTTCTATCTTGGCGCAAGAGATCAACCCGGCAACTTGATTATTCACGTGATCTTGAAGGGTGAGAACTTGACAAGGAGGAAGAAAAGCTACATCAATTTCTGGTTGGCGTTGATGATAATTTATATACCGTGGTGAAGACAAATTTGTTATCCCAGCAACCTCCTGCAACCTTAGACCGTGCGTATCAAGCATTCCTTCAAGAGGAACGTTCGCGTGGTATAGCCCTAAGCAGGCTCAAACTGAGAAGGTTGATGCTCATGTGTTCGCACTTCCTACCGACCGAAGGTCTTTTCAATCGGCTAATCGTGTTGATAAGTCGAAGCTTTATTGCTCTCATTGCAAGCGCTCGGGTCACGATAATACGGGTTGTTTTATACTCCACGGCTTACCCCCTTGGTGGCTAAAAAAGTATGGGAAAAAGGGGGTGTCGCCCCTGCGGGTCAGCCACCTCCGGGGACTGGCAGCAGGCCTCCTACCGTGGCTGCTGCTTCAGGTTCGGTGTCTTCTACTGCTGCCGCAGATCACAGCAATCCCATGGCACGAGCTAATGCCGTGGGCAGCCCTCTTGGTGCTTCTTCCTTGCCCACAAGATACTCTTTCGGCTTTGTCAGAGCTTTAACCTAAGCATATTCATATGTTGTTGAATGTGGTTAATAATCACTAACAAGATAAGATGACCAGTGAGTCTTTTTCCCTGTCTTGGATAGTCGATATTGACGCTTCCCATCATGTTACCGGTGACAGACTCTTGTTTGATGGATGTGCAACTTATATCTCCTTGTCCCATTGGTCTCCTTGATGGTGCTCATGCTATGGCCACGATGGAGGGGCGAGTGTGCTTGGCGGATGTAATTATTCTTGGGAATGTTTTATTTGTACCCAAATTAAATTGCAATTTAATATCGGTGTCTAAAATGATTGATGATTCGCATTGTTTTATCCAATTCACTGACTCTTTATGTGCTATACAAGACCAACACTCGGGGAGCCTGATTGGAGCCGGGTGAACGGATAGATGACTCTACTACTTCCGGCGAATTCCTAAAGTATGTGCGGTGAAGAATTCAGAGGTTTCTACATTTGAGTTGTGGCATCGTCGTATGGGACATCTGTCGAACAAAATTGTCAAGTTAGTGCCTGCTATTAGTGCTAGTTCTAGTAGTAAATTTTTGAATAAAGCTTGTGATATTTGTCCGCAAGCTTAACAATCGAGGGATAGTTTTCCCAATAGTGATAGTAGAGCTAGTTGTATTTTTGAAATGATACATTGTGATCTGTGGGAGTCGTATAAGACACCATCTACTTGTGGTGCTCACTATTTTCTTACTATTGTTGATGATTTTTCGAGAGGTGTTTGGGTTTATTTGATCCTTTTTCTCTTTCTTTGCTATGATTAAATGCCAATTTGATGTCACTGTGAAATGTGTGCAGAGTGATAATGGTACGGTATTCAAACACATGTTGCTGTATTTTGATGAACATGGCATTTTGTTTCAAACCTCTTGTGTTTATACACCCCAACTAAATGGTCGGGTATAGCGTAAACACCAACATATCCTAAATTTTAGTCGTGCTTTGATGTTCCAGGGCAATTTGCCGATTGGTTTTTTGGGGGGGGGGGGATGTGTACTTAGGGCTGTCTATTTAATTAATCGTACTCCATCCCGCTTGCTAGCCAATAAAACCCCGTATGAAATTCTTTTTGGCAAAAAACCTAATTTTGATGAAGTGCGGGTGTTTGGGTGTCTTTGCTTTGTTCATAATAAAGAAGCTAAGGGTGACAAATTTGCTCCTCGGAGTCGAAAGTGTGTGTTTGTGGGCTACCCTCATGATAAGAAGGGTTGGAAGGTGTATGACTTAGACACGGGTGATATTTTTGTCTCACGTGATGTTATGTTCCACGAAAATGAATTCCAGTTTATGACTAGTGACCACTCGACAACTTCTAATGTACATGTCGAAGGGGTGTCTAATGTTGATGGTGGGATCGACAATGATTTTTTGGATGATCTTGAGCATGTGCTCGAGGTTGGTGAAAAACTTATTGAGCTTGGTTCACATGGTAGCCATGACCACACCTTGCCTACCACACCTGCCACCACTACTGCTGCTACCCTGGCTGCTTCTCCTACGGCCACTGCTGCTACCCCGCATACTGCTGCTGCTGGCAGCCTGGTCCACGCCTCACCTACGGCAACCAGTGCTGATGGCAGCCCTACCGTGGCCTCCTCTGCCACTGCTACTGCTAGCAGTTCGGACAGTAGCACAAAGGCGATTTTGGGCTCTTCTACTCTTAATTTGGGATGTGGTCAACGTCATCGACATCCTCCGAGTTGGCACAGTGATTATGTCGCACATACTTTTTCTCTTCCCGGTCCATCTATCTCTCATAACTCATCGACTACTTCATCCTCCTCAGGTACTTCCTATCCTTTAGCACATTTTGTGAATATTGTGATAAATTTTCTATACGACACCGTGTATTTATTACAGCTGTAGATATGGCGGTTGAGCCTCGTAATTTCAAGGAGGCTATGCAAGATGAGGGGTGGAGAGAGGCGATGCAAAAAGAAATTTCCGCATTGGAAAATAATGAGACTTGGGTGATGGAAAAATTACTTCTGGGTAAGAAAGCTCTTAGGTGCCGATGGGTTTACAAGGTCAAGCTTAATTTTGATGGCTCGTTGAAAGATTGAAGGCTCGTCTTGTTATATTCGGTAATCATCAGGTTGAGGGTATCGATTATAATGAGACATTTGCTCCCGTTGCTAAAATGGTCACCGTTCGTGCTTTTTTGGCTATTGCTGCTACGAAAAATTGGGAATTGCACCAAATGGATGTCCATAATACTTTCCTTCACGGAGACCTTGATGAGGAGGTCTATATGACGCCACCTCTCGGCTTCCATGGCACCCAACCTGGCATGGTATGGCGCCTTAAAAAGTCTTTGTATTGCCTATGACAAGCGCCTCGTTGTTGGTTTTCCAAATTGGCCAACTCTCTCAAAAGGTACGGCTTTCTACAATCGTACTCTGATTACTCTGAATCATGGGGCTATTCATCTAAGTGTTCTGGTGTATGTTGATGATTTAATAATTTCGGGGAATGATTCTTCTACAATTTCAACATACAAGTCATATTTGAGTGATTGTTTTCATATGAAAGATTTAAGTGTGTTGAAGTACTTTCTTGGTATTGAGGTTGCCCGTAATCCGGAAGGCATATTTTTATGTCAACGGAAATATACTCTTGACATTATTGCAGAGTTTGGTTTACTAGGGGCACGTCCGGCAGGCACTCCGATTGAGCAAAATCATACTCTGGCTAAATCAGAGACACCTCTTATTGATGACCCCGAAATGTATCGGCGTCTTGTGGGTCGTTTGATCTACTTGTCTTTCAGTAGACCTGATTTGGCGTATATAGTTCATATCTTATCTCAATTTATGCAACAACCTCGTCAAGACCATTGGGAGGCAGTATTTCGTACGGAACGCTACTTGAAAGGTTGTCCGGGTCAAGGGATCCTTTTGAGTTCAGATTGTGATCTACATTTGACAGGTTGGTGTGACTCGGATTGGGCTAGTTGTCCTTTGACGAAACGATTGATTTCTGGTTGGTTGATGCTTCTTGGTGGTTCTCCGATTTCATGGAAAACCAAGAAACAACATATAGTCTCTAAGTTTTCTGCAGAGGCGAAGTATCGTTCAATGTCGACAATTACTTTAGAGTTTAAGTGGTTAAAGACTCTTCTTGACAGTTTGGGAGTCTCGCATCCGCGTGCGATGAGCTTGTTTTGTGATAGTCAATCAGCGTTATATATTGCGCAGAATCCGGCGTTTCATGAACGCACTAAGTATATTGAGGATGATTGTCATTATGTTAGGGATGCAATTCAGGAAGGGGTTATTAGTCCGTCTTATGTGAAGACAACTGATCAACTTGCCGATATATTCACTAAGGCCTTAAGCAAGAACCAATTTTTGTATTTACTTGGCAAGTTGGGCATTTGTGATTTGCATGCTCCAACTTGAAGGGGGGGGGGATGTTAGGCTTTATATTTTGTATAGCTAATGGGCTAATGTTATCGGCCCTAATTTTTTGTTAGGTTGTATATATATACTTGTTCATACAGTAATACAACTACGGAAAATTAATTCCTGAGAACCTGTAAACTTCCATTTTTTAATACAAACTTTGTTGTTGAAGTAAAGGAGAGTGCCTAATCTATCTCTATTTTGTTTTTTTTTGAGAGGTGCCTAATCTATCTCTTAGATACATATAGTAAACATATTCAAGGGAAAATGGGAAAAACACATCTTCACATTTGGCATATTGTAATAATATGTGTTGGATGTGTCAAACTCCTCAAATTAGGAGTGTATTCCATTGACATATTTATAAAGGTTGCCGACCTTATTTATGGAATTAAGACTTTGATTGATTGATTGATATTTATAAAGGTTACCATATGTTACGAAACCTGACATAACATAGAATAACACCCTAAATCTAACTATGATATGACAAATGGTGTATTATTTCCGTCCTCAAACTATTCTTCTCTAAGACATGGGCGTGTATATTAAAAGTAAAAGTAGTACTGGTTTTTGGTAGATAGTAGATAGATCTTTACGGACGGGATGAGTGTGCTCGACCAAGCGAGTGAACTATTACGTCTTGAGTATTATCATGAAGACTTTAACCGACTAAGACAGGTGATATCTGCGTATTTTCTACGATGTATATATATATTTATAGGGTAATTGCCATTATCTTCTGATCATTACCTTTTGATTCATTATTCTTGAGTTTAATGATATTCTTTCTAGTATGTATTTTATTTTCATACCCTCCTCAAATGAGACAAGTGTGGTGCAAAATCAATCAAACAAGTTTAGTGGAGTTGGTGAGCAACTCACTCTGTTACGTCACTTACATTTGCATGGGAGTAGGAGAATTTTTTACCTTTCCTTGACTCATAAACGTTAACTTGTAAGAAGTGATGATTCAATAAAATATGATGCAAAATTTACAAAATTATGCATGATTTTTTACCACCTTATAAGTATTAAAGGGTCCCCCAAACCAAACTTGTATTGTTGGCATGAAATTGATTTATATTAGGTGCCGCTAGACTCAATCTAAACCAACCAACTAAGAGTATAAACTATAAAAATCTCAAAATATAAGTCACAAAATGTTATCCTAGTGCAATGTATGAATAGCGTAGTGCAATATAAGAGTAAAATAAAGAGACTATGAAATTGAAAAAAAAAATTGTACATCTAATATTATATAACTGAACATTTCAGTTGTAAATAAAAATGAACATATAATGTTGTTGCTTATTCATCAACATATTTTTTAAGTTTCAAATGAAATACCTTGATTTGTTCAATTCTCTTGAATGAATATCTTGCAATTTGCTGAAGTATATGATTTAATACTTATTAAATAAATCAACAATATGTTTTTTAATAATGAACAAAATGCTAATGTCTAACATTATTAATGCTAATATTAATAGAACAACCGTTACTATAAAAACGAACATTTTATACAAATGTACAAATACAAAAATTTGTATAATTAAAAAAGAAAATAAACATTTATTTTATAAGAATGAACATCATAATGAATGAAAATGAACATTTATTTTATAATAATAAACATCATAGTGCATGAAAATGAACATCATACTGCATGAAATTGAACATTTAATTATTGAGAAATACCAAATTATTGTAAAATTTGTTCAGTTAAAAAATGTTTATTTTTGTTATAATAAATGTTCATTTCTCAATGAGGGACTAACTAGAGTTGGCTGGTCTCGAGTCCAGCTATTAGCTGCTGGTTCCAACTAAAAAAAAAACTTATATAGGCCCAAACCTGCTGAGTCTACTGATCCACCTTGAATGGGCCATATTTTAACGGCCCATGAAAACAAACCCAACAACAATCCTTAACCCAAAACCCGATAAGATCGGGGCGGGTAAAGAAATAACAGCCGTTAGATCTAGGGCAAAACAAGATTAGTTCCTTCCTTTATATGATAACCTCCAACCCATCGTAAAACCCCTTCTTCCGCTTCACCCCTAAAAATTCTAGAGAGAGAAAAACTCAAGATTATAGAGGAGAGAGAAAATGGCGCAGAGGCTTACTTACCGTAAAAGGCATAGCTATGCCACTAAATCTAACCAGCATCGCATCGTCAAAACTCCTGGTATTTTTTAATTTCTTATTTCTCTTTTTTTTTTTCCCTTTTTTTTTTGATGTGATTTTTGGGTTATTTTTTTTTGATGTTTTTTGGTCGTTGTTTTAACGGCGGCGGATTATTTTAGGTGGGAAGCTAGTTTATCAGACTACCAAGAAGAGGGCTAGTGGTCCTAAGTGTCCTGTTACTGGCAAGAGAATTCAAGGGGTAATTTTCTCCATTTTTGAGCTTTTTTTTTTGTTCATTAATTGATGCTGTTTTTTTTTTTTTTTTTTTTTTTTTTTTTTTTTTATGTATTGATTGGGTATCTTAGTATGATTTTAATGCTATGTAAATGGGTGTTTATTGTTATCAGCTAATTGATGCAATTTCTCAAATTTTGATTTGGGGTTTTAGGATGAAATGAGGTATTTAGGCTGCAATTGTTGATAATCATTTCTGGAATTTATGTTAAAGTTATAATATTGCTTATTTTATTATGCATTATTTATTTAGCTGGGTTTGTTTCTAATTATTGATTAATGATGCTGAAATGTTATATGCATTCCTTTATTGTGAAATGTTGTCGAATTAAGATGTGTTAGGTCTCATTTTCTTGATTTTTATTAATCTTAATGTGAATATCTTAGCTTTAATGGAGATATTGTTGAATTTAGGCTTGTTTTAATGTGCTAATGGCGTGATTGGATTTCGTTGAACTTGGAAATTGTAGTTACTTTGTATTTTTTCGAATGAGACGCATGCTATTTTTACCCGAGAATTGTTAACAGGTGGTTGTGGAATTGGGGTTTTTATAAATCATGTTGAATGAGAAACTTGTATATCGTGTGTTTGTGGAATGCGAATAGCTTTAGCCTTTTAATGCTGCCCAGTGATGGAAAATCATAAATATTGAGTGGCTGCATTTGGTAGTTTGTCATTAGGCTTTCTTCACCACCACTTATTCCTCTTCTTTTCTTTCCTCTCATCCCATCTCCTCACTTATCTCCTTTCTCCCACCTTTCTCATCATTCATACTTCTGTTCTCTACTTACACTACTACTACTACGTTTTCTCGGTGGTGGAAAAAGCCTTTTGACAAGTTCCATATGCTGATAGCTGCATATGATCTACTAAAAGCTATGAGATCTGAGGGCACTACTGGAAAATATTTTA
The DNA here is from genome assembly GCF_001683475.1 of Chenopodium quinoa. Lineage (NCBI taxonomy): Eukaryota > Viridiplantae > Streptophyta > Magnoliopsida > Caryophyllales > Amaranthaceae > Chenopodium > Chenopodium quinoa. Next base: position 8,058,787 of record NW_018742418.1, on the reverse strand, counting down.
TAAAGAAGATGCCATTTGCTCTTGTGGTGACATTGCTTATTCTGCTTTAATACATGAAGAATGGTTCTATGATTTTGTAAAATTTATAAGAATACCCTTTATGGAAGCTTGTTTAAATTTTATTGAAGATTTACTACTCTGTTTGTGCAAAGTTTCCGACGCAACTTTTTTCCTCTGCAACTACAGAAGATTTACGCATGTTATTCATCTCGACAGGCAGTGTATAATATGAAGTACTTATTATTTTTTCAATATGCTTGCCAGTTGTACTTTCTGTTGATGCTTAAATTTTAAATGATTGTGGTACTTCAAACTCTTATGTCTGTCCTCCCCTGAAGTTTACTAGGGGAATTTGTATGTTACATATAATGTGTGAAAGCATTGCCCAATGATGGAAATCTATATACTTTGAGTAGTCATATGGATGTCTGTCGCTATTAGCCTTTACTTACCACCATCACCATTCACTTCATAAAGCTCTCTCTTTCTCTCCATGCATATATACTCACATGAACACACACACACATATTATCTATCTATCTATCTATCTATCTATCTATCTATTTTGATGGTGGTATGTATATGGTTTTTGTGATTGCCCTGTGCATGAGCTGCACATGATTTGTTAAAGCTATGAGATCTGAGGGCTTTTGACAAGTAGTATGACGCCATTGTTTGTTTTGTACATTATGATATTAGTTCTGTTCTAATTTATTCCATTCTTTGTACTTGTTCAGGGGTTTGGGTTTTGTTACTTATCTCCTCCTTTGGTTTAGGAAATCAGGAATCAATTATTTGTAGGGTGTTACTGCTGTAGATAAGTATAAGAGTAGCACTGAACTCTGCGTGCAATCCCCCTGACTCCCTCCTTAATGGTGGATATTTTGATGTTGTTTTATAAGCTTCATCTCCCAATGTGTTGAAATATTTTCAGATGATGATTGTTTCTGTTTAATTTGTATATCCAATCTCGATGTCAGTTACTTGTCTACTCCGTAGTAGTTAACTAAACATTTGAATCCCCTATATGTTATAACAGAGTAGATGATTTTAAATTATGTAATCAAATCTTGGGATTTTTTTGGTACAGTCATTCTGGTAGTCTCAAGGAGATTCATGAATGTATTATTTGTAAATGTGTTGAATTTTACTATTTTTTTAACAGGTTACCAAGTCTTAGATTGTTTATCATATTATATAATTTGCTGGTCAATTGGTTAACTATAAAGTAAAACCAGTCACTCTTCAACAATTTCTGAAGTTCGCCTAATTTGTGCACTTGCAGATTCCTCACTTGAGACCCACTGAGTACAAGAGGTCTAGATTGCCTAGGAACAGAAGAACTGTTAACCGTCCCTACGGTGGAGTTCTTTCCGGTAGTGCTGTTAGAGAGCGGTATGGTTCTTCACACCTGTCTCTTTTATTTATGAAATTTATTGTTTGTGATGGATTGATATTTGTTGGAAATTCCTAATATTGGTTTTATATCGCAGGATCATTAGAGCATTCCTTATTGAAGAGCAAAAGATTGTGAAGAAGGTTTTGAAGATCCAAAAAACCAAGGAAAAGCAGGCTGGAAAGAGTTGAACTTAGAAGCCATTTTTTCTGATGGTAAATTTTGGTGCTTCAGTGAAGCCAATCATGGGAATGGGGAATGTGATGTGAGATGTCTTGATAATTGGATTTGTATCTTACAGTTGGGTACTTTGAGCGTAGTTTCTAGTAGAACTTTGTCGACAACTCTGCTTTTCTGTGTTTGTTCCCTTGAAAATTTTCTTGATTTTATGTCTAATACATCTAAGATAATTGTTTGTGCAATATTAGATGATTTTTTTTTACCTTTGAATCAGCCTTAATGAGTAATTTTCTGGTGTTGTGCTCCTCTAGATGCGTTTATAAGCCTCGAAGACTTCCGAGAGGATGTTTAATATCCGTGTTGTTTTATTACACGTCTACATGTAGTAGTAATATGCAGTATGTATAGAAAAATGCATGAATATGAATGTTAAAAAAATGTGTATAATTATGAAATTAACTAATGATGTTTATGTCCCGTCAAAAAAAAAAAAAAAAAAAAAAAAAAAACTAATGATGTTTATGAAGAATGTATCAATCTCAGCACGATATTGCCATGCTGCCAGATATTTATTAAACATATTTACAGCTCATTACACTACTTTTCTTAATTTTAATATTTCAACCTTAGCAGCTTCCTAATCTTCTTTCACTCCCACTAATCTTCCACCATCTCCCTCAATTTTAGTTGGTCAACTTCCTTAAAACACCCACAAAATATGATTACTAGTCATCCTATCATCTCAGCAATCACCTTCCTCCTGATCCTCTTTCCCCCTTGTGGCAATGCTGTCCCTGCTGACAATGCCGTCTTTGACACTAAGGGCCGGCCACTCCGAGCTAAGTCAAGGTACTACATCCTTCCGGTGGCTCAAGGCCAAGGTGGTGGCCTAACAATGTCACCTAAAAACAGAACCACATTTTGTCCTCTTCATGTTGCGCAGGAGGATCAGGAAATCTACCCTGGCCTTCCTGTATGGTTTCTTCCCAAAGACTCCAGCCAACGTGTGGTTACTCTCTCCTCTGACCTCAACATCCTCTTCAATACGGTCAATATATGCCTGCAATCCGCTGGGTGGCAATTGATCGTTGATCACACCATGAGGAGGAAGTATGTGACAACCGGAGGAGCCATTGGAAATCCAGGGGAGGAGACGATAAGTAGTTGGTTTAGCATAGAGAAGGCTGGGAGAGGGGTTAATATAGATGATTATCATTATATGATTGTGTATTGTCCAAATGTTTGTCAATTTTGTATGGTAATGTGTGGACATGTGGGTGTTTTTGTTCAAGAAGATGGGAGTAGATTGCTGGGTCTTACCGATCGCCCCCTTCATGTCATGTTCAAGAAAGCTAGGAGCCGCTCAAAGTCGTCGTGAGTTTATATTGAATTGTTGGGCTGAATTTATGTTTGCCCTTTCCTCTTTTTGTGACCTCAGCTATATATCAGCTAGTGTTTTTATTCATCTCTGAAATCTCTAATAATTCACGTATAAATGCTGTGATTAACATCAGTTCATATGGATGCCGCGAGTGCAAACTCAGAAATAAGCACTTAAGTACATAACGCGAGTATCTGCTTAATAAAATTGAGTTTTATACTTGAACTCAATGTTGGTGTTTAGATGAGTATGAATGTATGATTATTCATAATCTAGTGCCTACTGATTATTACTTCGTATTACAGATCCTAGTCCCTCTTTATCCTGGGAGAGTCTATCTTACATTGGAGTAATTATTTTTTTGTTACAAATATAAGGACTTATTTGGTTGCGCTCGATTTGTACAGGTTTGCAGAGAAACCTTACATGTCCATAATTCCTTAATACAATTACTTTGTCTATTTTGTTCCCACTTTCTAATCAGATACATGTTTGTAGCATTCGCAATGCCTTTATGCATCTTGTGAGAATGTAAAACGAAGAAACTATAAATGATGAATGTTCACAGGAGATGAATTGTACTGCAGCTAGTTGGGGATATGGTGTTGTAAGTCCCATTGAAAAATATATTTGTTGATCTAGCCTCGAGTGACACTGATGATGATGCTTATATTACTGATGCAGAGTCATACAAATAAACATGTTAGCACCTAAAGTAATACAAGTAGGATTTTTATAATTAGGACTTACTGCCCTTATAGGCATCCCCTGGGTGGTGTGTGCATTGTGGTCAATTAACAAGGTTAATACTCCCTTTGATTTTGAACAAACGTTGTTTTTGTAGAAGTTGATCCAAGATAGTAATAAGCAATTCATCATATATGAAATAACATACATACACTATAAGAAGATGTAGTGTAGTTGATAGTCATGATAGATGTAAATTAAAATCTGGCTTATGAAATCGCATGCTATTGGGAACAAGATTCCTAAATTCAGCATAAGGGAATCCAATGGAGAAGAAACTCATGGGCTAATATATATATATATATATATATCTTAAATTTTTTTTTGTATTTTTTATAATTATTATTTCTTTTTTTTTTTTTTTGTATTTTTGTCTTGTTCTAATTATCTTTATGTTTTTTTTATTTAACTTCTTAGATTAGTCAAATTTAGTAAAGGGCTAACATTTGAAGTAGTATAATGGTCACAATTTTTGTATAGCAACTCAAATTGTGAGTAAAGTCCACCCAAGTTTTTTCCCTATCAACTATTTCATCCACATTAGCTCTTTTTACAGTTTTTTCTTAGGCCTTACTTTTTTTTGGATTGCACTTATTTTCAATTCAATTCAGTTTATAAAACAGGGCATTAATCTCTTTTTTTTTTTTTGACTATCAAATAATTATTCGACTGTTTTTATGTTTCCCTATTGTTAAATTGTTACAATAGCAACAAATTTATGTTAGCCTTCTAAAATGTTCCAAACATAAAAATAGTCAAGTAATTATACTCCGTACATAAAAACTTGAATAGATTATTGAAAATGATTGCCATAATACATTTATACATTGAATACGGACTACAGAGTAATCATTATTCAAGACATAATTTTATACATTGAGTACGGACTACGGAATACTCATTATTCATAACATAATTTTATACATCGAGTACGGACAACGGAGTACTCATTATTCATGACATAATTGCGCACACATACTTCCAAGGTAACTATTCCATAGAAGTTTAGTTTATTTACTATGCCGTTCGTACTACATAATTGACTTCCCAAGACTCTCGCCAGGATCACTAGCTTCCTTAAATTGAACAATAAGTGGTTCGTCATTTGTGACACCCAACAACCCATTCTCCTTAATAATACCTAAATCACCACAATTTTTTTCAACTCCACCTTCTAACGATTTACAATAAGTCCTTATCTTATAAGTATTCTTCTTTTTCCCAGCCACCTCAATGGCGAATGAATAATAGTAATCACTGGGCGCACCACTGGCGGTCACATACGATTGACCGCCGGTGGTCACTTGCCACACCCGGCCCTCGCAAAGCGTAATGTTTGCTATGAAGGCAATACTAACAGGGGAAGAAGAGGGAAGAAAGGCTATTCTAAGAGGGGAAGACAGCCTCAGTGGTACGCCAAAAGAGTTGGCTGTACGAGTTATATAGAGTGGGCATGGTGAGCCCCCTACTCTTTGCGTAAGGCTGAGACCTCCATTACTGCCGTATGGGACAATGTAGTAGGATCCGCCATCGTTCCGTACTGGTTTACCGTCGGTGTCTGCGACACCGGCGGTGAGAGTTGGGAAAGGGGAGAGACATACAAGAATGGTGAGTGCAAATGGGATGAGAGGATTCATTTTTTTCCTACTCCTTTGTGTGGTATTTGGAGGATGGATGGGATAGTAGGAAGGGAAAGAATGTATTTATAGAACGTGTTAGTCTGATTTTGTAGATGGATAGTTTCATTAATTAATTCAAATCGGCCTTAGTTTTGATTATTTCGGGTGTGTTAAGTACGGTCTTTTGAGTAGCATTTAGTAGTTTGACTTATTAAATGCTACCTCTATTTTGAATTATTTATTTGTAATGACTAGACATATTTTATTAACACTTTATGTTAAATTGTTGTAAATAATTCGAAACAGAGGTAGAGTGAGTATTAGATATAATGTAATGGAGGCCTTGTGGGGATAGTGTTTAGATTACTAGCTTTTGAAATTTAATATATTGATATATATAGTATATACTACATATATATTTATTTTATTATATCTATTTGATAAAAGCTTGTCAATAAACTACTTTATTATTAAATACGCATATTTTAATTATCTATGTTCGCGGTTCATATTATTTTATTGACAACTAATAGTTACTCATATAACTAACAAGTAACAACTATTAACACAACTGATAACTACATACCCCTACAACTATGTACATCTTTTATATAAGCTTATCTTGTTGATATGCACTCCGACTTGCATTGGTTAGTAATTGCAATCAACCTTTAATTCATCCCAAAATTTCTTTAAAAATATTATTATCCCCGGCCCTCAATTGTTTATTGTTTGATCAACTTTCATTTACAATGTTATCCTAACACCAGAATTATGGTTAAAGATGTTAGTTTAATGTGGACTTTTCTTAAGAAGCTGTTTTAATATAAAAGTCTTATGTTTGTGTTAAAAAAAAAAAAAATTCCAACGTGAAGACTCATCAGTTGAAATTAAATTTATCTTAACATAAATCTTTTGTTACAATCGCAACATGAATATGAATTGAAGAGCTATATATTGTGAGATTTAAAAAGGGGACACAATGAAGGTGAAGGAGAAAAATTAAAGATAAATTAATGTTGCAAGTTTGCAAAACAAGTTCTTTGCGGTTAAAAAAGAATCGAGAAAGCATTTGTGTTAAAATGGATTTGTAGGAAGTATTATTATAGTGCTTTTATCATATCTATCTTAACGTACACTTCCTCCCTTCTTTTTTAGTTGATGATATTTTTTATCACAACAAATAAGTTCAGTAATTATGACTGTATCTCTAATTTATCAAATAGTAAAAGTTGTAGAAAATAATATAATTGTATATATTGTATCAATTAGAATATTTTTGATAGGCTGTAAAATAGGCAATAATTTAGAATAATTATGGATATTGTTCCATAAGACTTTGTATAAATGTACTCTTCCATCTTTTTGATTAATATAAGAAAAATAGAAAACCTTAAACCAAATTATTGCTTCCGCAGAATCTGACATGGTATCAGAGCCATAAGGTTCGATTTGGGATTCTGAAAACTTTGATTATCATCATTTACCATAATGGCCGAACCACCAGAAAACCCAAACCAACTGATATCCATGGAACAAGTTAAACAGATGTTTCAAATGTTCCAGAACCTTCAAAGAAACCCAACCAACCCAGACACAGGAACACCACAAACCGTGCGTGTTTCTGAGAAATTGAATTTTACCAACTACACCAAATGGTGTAAATTGATGCACATAGCCATTGGTGGTCGGGGACGACTCAATCATATCACAGCCGATCCCGTTCCACCGGAGGACCCTCAGTACCAGCAATGGGCTCAAAAGGACTCAATGGTTCTCTCATGGATTATCGAGAACGTTGATGGCGATCTTGTTAACCAATTTCTTGATTACAAGACAGCCAGAGAATTATGGAAGGGGATCGAAACTCTCCTCAGCAGTGGGAGAGATGAATTACAGATCTACGATCTGAACACAAAAGCAACAACCATGAAACAGGGAAAAGATACCATAGAAGTATATTTCAGTACAATTAATACTCTATGGAAGGAGACAGACAGAAGAATGCCCAATCCCATGAAATGTGCAGAGGATATAACTCTGTTTAATTCATTCATACAGAGGCCACGACTATATCAATTTTTGGCCGGTGTAAATGACACCCTAGACAAGGAAAAAAGGGACATTTTGAATCAGGAGCCCCTACACACAATAGATGCCGCCTATGCCTCGATACGACGGGAAATTGCTCGTCGCGGCATAATGGCCGGCGTTTCATCATCGGGACAAGGTCCCTTAGAAATCGGTACTGGGTTACTCACAAAAAACCGGTCAGAATCAACTTCACTCCGGCGAGAGGATAGGACTCACCTGAAATGTAGCCATTGTGGTGGTACAAAACATACCAAAGATGGGTGTTTCAAACTCATCGGGTATCCAGATTGGTGGGAGGACCTAAAGCAGAGGAAGGCCGCCACCAAGGTCACGGCTTCCCGAACCGGCGGCAAGGCCAACCTTGCTTTAGCAGAACAAGGCACAGGTGGCGACACTCCCACAACGGCAGCGTACCAGACTGAAAGTACAGGTGGTGAAACCACCGTTTGTGGTGGCTCACTAGGTAAGAAAAGGACGGTAGAAAAGGAAAAAGAAGATGAAACCAGAAGGCTCAATGAAGGTGGAAAGATCGTTCAAGATCTTTCAATTTCCAGAAATTTCCATGAAAAAGGAAATAAACCCTCAAATAATCCCTCAATTTCCGGAAATTTCCATGAAAATGGAAATAGTACCTTTTTTTCTTCCTTTTATATAGAAAGAAAAGAAGAACCTAGAATCACTTCCTCTAACCCGTCACTTTCCCTCACCAACCACGTGTCCAATTCCTTTGAAACCTCTAAACCGTCACTTTGCAAACCTCATAAACACGTGGATCATACTCCTTGCCAACCCAATTCTCACGTGGCCCATTATTTACCATGTGACAATGACCCAATTTGGTCCAACAACCACAAAATCCATACAGCCCAAAGTGACTTAACCAAGAAACCCACGAACCAAAAAAACGTAGCCCAAAAACCCAAAACCACTACCCAAAATAAAACCAGATCCTTGGGCCTTGTATGCAAACAATTATCCGACACTTGGATTTTTGATTGTGGTGCCACCGATACAATGACATATGAGCCTTCCGATATTTTATCTCCTACCGATTCCCACCGTACCAAAATCCAAACTGCAAATGACGAGTGTGTATCCATCACCCGGACCGGAACTGTGGATGTCACTTCTAATATTCATTTACAGAACTGTCTTTTAATTCCTAGTCTTACTCATAAACTCTTGTCTATTAGTCAGTTAACTAGGGAACTTAATTGTACTGTTCTTATGACATCTTTTGGGTGTATTGTGCAGGATGCTTAGACGGGACGGATCATTGGTCATGGTACTGAACGAGGAGGACTGTACTATGTGGATGGAACAACTCAACATGGTACCGCTTTGCTTGCCCATGGATCACCGGAACATCAACTCTGGATGTAGCACCGCCGGCTAGGACACCCTTCATTAGGTTATCTCAAACGATTATTTCCCTCTTTAAAAAACATTGTGGTAGACTTAGATTGTGAAGCATGCGTGTTAGCTAAAAGCCATAAACATTCGTATTATCCTAGTTCGACTGATAGTAATCAACCATTTGCTTTGATTCATTCTGATGTATGGGGACCAGCTCCGGAATTTTCATTTCATGATTATTCATATTTTGTTCTATTTGTGGATGATTTTACTCGTATGAGTTGGGTGTATTTTTTGAAACAAAAATCTGAAGTGTTTAATGTCTTTGTTAAATTCTACCACATGATTTGTACTCAGTTCAGTGCTCAACCAAAAATTTTACGATCTGATAATGGGGGGGAGTATATTACCTTAGACATGGAACAGTTCATTCTTGATCATGGCCTCATTCACCAGACCACTTGTCTCGACACACCTCAACAGAATGGTGTGGCAAAACGGAAAAAACAGAACCCTTCTTGAAATCACCCGAGCTATTATGATAGAATCTCATGTCCTTGTCTATTTCTGGCCTGAAGCTATTGCTACTGCTACCTATCTCACTAACAGACTTCCCACAAAACCTCTCAACTATGCCACTCCTCTTGACACTCTTGGTTCACATGTTTCAATTTGGTAGGCGTGTCGCGCACCTATCAAAAATAACCTAACAGACCAATACTAATGTAGACTGGCAAGTAAGGGTCGGATCCCAAGAGACTAAGGTTCAGGAACAATTAATTAGACTCAAATTTCTACTAAGCAAGAATCAATTATAATCGATAACTAAGGGCCTAAAATATAGGAAAAATTCGAAAACAAACTAATTAAGATGATTAAATCAAGCAATTAAAAACATCCAAGATCTAGCTTCACCACAACTATTATTGATGCAATTGTAATTCTACCCTTAACATACGATTTCAAGTGAACGGGGAAAAGTAAACCCTAATAATTACCAAGGATCTCTCTCGAGTATCAATGGCTTCCCTAACATACAATCAATCCTATTCTCATGGTATCATGCATATTAAAGACATTAAACACATTACTCTCACTTCCCAATTATCAAACCCAACTACTCTCGTGTTGAGAATCAAACCCTAAATTGATTTACTCAAATCCGTTTATACCCAACTCTCGCTGTGATAAAAACAATGGAATAATCGCAATACTATAGTTACGTCTAACCTAGCATTGACATAATCACAATCAATTTAGCAATTCAATTGTTAAAGTTATTAAAGAATTTAAAGATTTAATTCATGCATCAATAATAATAGGGCTACACTAGATCTTGAATTAAAGAATCTACTCACACATGATTAAAGAAACGAAAACAACAATAAATAATGAAAACATAATTAAATAATAAAGGATGAGAAATAAATACCAAATCTTGAATAAAATTGAAGGTAGAAACCTTGAATCTTGAATTATAAAAACTTAGAAAAGTAGATGGACAACTAGTTCTTAATGAGAGAATAAAAAAATAATATAAGGCTTAATGAATAAAAGATAAAAAAGAAAAACAAGGCTAAAAAGTATTTATATGAGCCTAAAAAGATAAGAAAAACGGCTAAGCCTTGACGCACAAGAATCCCAGGAGGCACGGACGTGCCTCTTCATAGGCATGGACGTGCCTACCTGCGTGCATAAACTTGGGTAGCTTCTGACTTCCAGGCACGGACGTGCCTCCCCTGCTGCGCGTATCACTCATTTTAAATCAGTCATAACTTCATATCCGGAGCTCTGTTTGAGGCATGTAATATACTGTTGGAAAGGTCTTCAAGTCTACTTTCCAATGAAATTTGAATCACTCTATTATCATTTGTATATCAAAAGTTATGAGCATAATAGTGAACAGGTGTCATATTTGACAAGTATTTCATCAACGTTTTGCTTTATTTTCACTCAATTACTCCGTTAATCCTGAAATACATCAAAAACAACGAAACTACCCATAAAAGCATCGAATCATCGAAACTAAACCAAATTACACCAAAATGGACTAAAACATTCGACTAAGCTAATAAAACTAACTAAAAACCAACCAAATAATATACACAAAACACGACTTATCACAATTCCCTCTTCACACTCATTACCTCCTAGAGTTTTTGGATGTGTTGTCTATGTTCATCTTCCGAAAAGAGTTCGCACCAAACTGGAACCAAGGGCTGTTAAATGTGTTTTTATTGGGTATGGGGTAAATCAAAAGGGGTATCGGTGTTATGATCCTATCCAAAATAAAGTCTATACTACTTTGGATTGCGAGTTCTTTGAACAGTCTTACTACTATACCCAACCTAGTCCTCAGGGGGAGAGTTTGAGTGATGACCTTAGCTGGTTGACATATCCGGAAATGATGACTCCAGATTCTACAACACAAGTAGGTAATACCGCCGATGTTGCTCCTGAAATATCAGTCTCTTCTCCTCCTACTTCAAATCCGTCTAATGATCCGTCTAATGAGCATCCATCTCCTACTCCTGTTCTATCTGATGAGCATTCATCTGATAACTCATCAGTAGAGGTAACCTCTGAAAACTCTGAAACTGATACTCTTCCCGAAACTAATAATTTTTCTAGTGACATTACATTAGACAGATATCAGTTACCTCCCAGGAGTACAAGAGGAATTCCTCCAAGGAGGTATGATCCAGAATATGAGTCTCAACGGTCGAGATATCCTGTACAGAAAATCAGCAATGAGAACTTGTCCAGTATGGCTATAGCTTTTTCTGCTTCTCTATACTCCTCTGACATTCCCAAAATAGTTGAAGATGCCCTTGGGAACAAAAAGTGGAGGCAAGCTATGGAGGATGAGTATGTAGCTCTACAGAAAAACCACACATGGGAGAAATGCATTCTTCCCAAAGGGAAAAAAAGGGTGGGTTGTAGATGGGTATTCTCCATCAAATACCGAGCAGATGGAACCATTGAAAGATACAAGGCTCGTTTAGTGGCAAAGGGATATACCCAGACATATGGAATTGACTACTCCGAGACTTTTTCCCCTGTTGCCAAGATTGATACAATACGAGTCTTGTTCTCAATATCAGCAAACAAGGAGTGGCCTCTATATCAGTTTGATGTTAAAAATGCTTTCCTTCACGGTAGTATTGAGGAAGAAGTGTATATGGAGGCACCTCCAGGGTATTCTCACGAATTCAGAGATGGAGAAGGGTGCAGACTGAGGAAGGCTCTTTATGGTCTAAAACAGTCTCCTAGGGCATGGTTCGGAAGGTTCACAAAAGCTATGAAGAAGTTTGGGTATAACCAGAGCAATTCTGATCACACATTGTTCTTGAAAAGGAACAAAGATAGAATTACCTGCCTGCTGATTTATGTAGATGATATGATTATCACTGGAAATGATGAAGAAGAAATCACTGATTTAAAGGGAAAATTGTTTCAAGAATTTGAGATGAAAGACTTAGGGACTCTCAAGTACTTCCTGGGCATAGAGGTTCTAAGGTCGAAACAAGGAATCTTCATTCACCAGAGAAAGTATATCCTTGATCTCCTGACAGAAACTGGAATGCTAGACTGTAAACCAGCCGAGACACCGATTGCAACTAATCATGGTCTTCAAATTCTTGAAGGGGCAAAATTGGCGGAAAGAGAGCAATATCAGAAGATTGTGGGAAAACTCATATACTTAGCTCACACAAGACCAGACATAGCCTATGCTGTAGGAGTAGTGAGTAGGTTTTCGCATCTTCCACAAGTACAACACATGACAACAGTTATGAGGATTTTGAGATATTTGAAGGGAACAAGCTGTACAGGAATCTATTTCGCCAAAAATGGTCATCTTGATCTAATTGCATATACAGATGCCGACTGGGCAGGAGATCGTGATGACAGAAAGTCTACCTCTGGGTACTTTACTCTAGTGGGAGGTAATCTGGTTACTTGGAGAAGCAAGAAGCAGAAGGTGGTAGCTCTATCAAGCGCAGAGGCAGAATTCAGAGGAATTGCGAAGGGGATTACCGAAATCTTATGGATTCGGAAACTCATGATGGAATTAGGATTTCCACAGAAAACTGCATGTAAATTATTCTGTGACAATAAAGCTGCTATAATTATAAGTATCTCAGAAAACCCAATTCAGCATGACAGAACGAAGCATGTTGAGATTGATTGACATTTCATCAAAGATAAATTAGAAGAAAAGGCGATCAAGCTTCCATTTGTCAGGTCAAAAGATCAACTAGCAGATATTCTGACTAAAGCTGTTAGTACTGAAGCTTTCAATGAGATACTGAGCAAGTTAGGCATTGGTGTACCTACTGCCCAACTTGAGGGGGAGTGTAGAAAATAATATAATTGTATATATTGTACCAATTAGAAAATTTTTGATAGGCTGTAAAATAGGCAATAATTTAGGATAATTATGGATATTGTTCCATAAGACTTTGTATAAATGTACTCTTCCATCTTTTTGATTAATATAAGAAAAACAGAAAACCTTAAACCAAATTATTGCTTCCGCAAAATCTGACAAAAGTTATAATACGTAGTATAAAAAGTTGATATTATGAAAATTTACATTAATATGATTTTTACAATGTCACACATGTATAATTATATTTTAGATCATTATATATCACAATTTTTTTTTTAAAAAAGTAGAGTATTATTAATAGTGTCAAAAATTAATATATGTCAAATAAAAAGAGACAAATATACTCCGTACCAATTTTAATAGTACATCAATATGTACTATTTAAAAAAATTTCTACGATCACATTAATGCATCCACATGTATGTACACATATCTGTTCTGAATGGATGACTCACATGGACAATAGCTTGTCATATACGCTATGAAACCTTTGCGCGCGGCCCGTCGCTTTCTCTGAGTATTCAAAGATGATAAACGTGCGTGATAGATGGCATACTAGCTTGTACTCAATCGATATTTCTTATTGACTACTACTTGTATTGCGCTGTCTAGATTAGGCAAAAGCTAATACTTCCTATGTATTTTTTTATTCCCAAATTTTTATATGTGGCTGGTCATATCGTGTAGCTAATCATTATAGGATTACTTTATTAGTGCTATATGGATTACTCACTCAATTAGGGGTTACTTGATCGGTTAGGGGTTACTCGGTCGGTCATGGGTTACTCAATCAGTAAAGGGTTATTAAGTTGGCCAGGGGTTACTCACTTAGTCAAGGGTTACTAAGTCGGTCATGGGTTACTCAGTTAGGGGTTACTTGGTCGGTCAGGGGTTATTCGGCCGGTCAGGAGTTACTCAGTCAGGGGTTACTCGTCAGTTAGGGGTTACTTGATGTGTGTCAGCTGGCCACACGGTGTGGCCAGCCGCACACAAAAGTTGCTGTTTTTTTAAATTAGATGCATGACTTTCTATTTTAGTCAATAAATTCTCCCTTTCTCTTTCATATCACATGACCCCTTTTAATTTATCTCTTTATCTCTCTCTACTCTAAAAATTGTCTTAGAATCCGTATTTTAAAATTAATGTATTTAATAATAAACGGAGAAAATATTAGCTAGAATGATGAAAAAAGTAGGAATGCCTATTTTTTTTTTGTTTAAAGGGGGGAAGATTCATTAATTATGTGTCAAAGTGACATTATGTTCATACATACCCCAGCACATCAGTAGTAGCAGCAGTTACTAGGACAGAAGTGGGAAGGGCTTTGCTTTGTCTCATTTTCATTCGATAATGGAAAGGCTGGGTGACATGATTTGAACACGAAAAAATGGAATAGTGCTCAGAGTTTACGTATGACACATTTAATTAAACGAAACATGTTATGATAAGATTAATTAAATAGGTCAAGTTAGTATGAGATTTTTAACATGAAATTAACGCTACTCAACCTATTTAAGAAAAAAAACAATATTCTATAAATTTAATGATGAACATGTTGAACGAGGTTTACACTTTTTCATATAATATGACACAAATCGGATACGGAAAAAATATGTAAGTGTCTAGAATTTACTTGTATGATTTTTCATAGAAACAAAATCATTGACTTGTATAATAGATTCCATGTTAAACTTATTGGAGATCTGTTTTTCTATGTATAAAATGGTATAAAATCCACTTGTAGCCACTCACTTTAAAAAACTATGAGTTTTTAATTTTATAATTATACCTGTTATATCATTAAAAAATAAAAATAAAAATAAACGATGATCTATAGACAAATTATTACTAAACAATTAGACAATATATGTAGAATAAAGGCGATAATGTATAAAAAATTACAAGATTGCATTCAATATGTGTAGAAGATTGAAGAAATGAAACAAAATCTACTTATAGAAGAGTTGAAGAAGTTAATTAGTAGTGAATTTGGGCAAAAAAAAGATGAAAAGAATAAGATGAATTGAAAGATCTAACATTGTTGGAGTTATGTTTTATGAGGAAGCTTATGAAATTTAAAATTAAGGAGTCAAAGAGTCACATGTGAGTAATTTTCTAATGTTTCCCAATAAAATAAAAATAAAAACAAAACTCTATACTACGTAGAATTGAACCTTAATCCTTAAACCCCGTGTAATAACTCTATGCCCACTTACCAGTTACCACTAAGCCTTTAAAAATTCAACAATAATTAAATGAGTATACAAGTATCCTTACCTTTTCAAAAATATGAGAAAACACTTATGAATAGTGTGAGGATAATTATATCCTTAAAAATGTTTGTTTACCTATATGCCTCTATTAATATGATGTTAATTGCATCTAAATTTTTTCTTGTGTGATTTATTGATTTAACACTTATGAATGGTGTTTGAACAATTATACCCTCTAAAATGTTTATTTACTTATTTGTCCTTTTAAAAAAATAAAACTTTTAAGATCAGTATACGGACATTAATAATTTTTAAAAAATTGTTTACATATTTTTTCGTTGCCAACAACTCAAAGGAGTCTCCAAAAATGGCTAGATATGGTGTGTGCATCGCGCGCGTTAGCCACCTTACTATATTTTAAAAATCTATGGGGGCCAAACAACAAAATTATGGGCCACGCTTGTAGCTACGCTCCTGCACAATATCTCACATGACTTAAATACACTCCCTCATTTTCTATTGTTCTTCTCACTTAAAATCTTTTTTGAGACAAAATTGGTCAAAGTGAGAAGAAAATATGAAACTAAGGGAAAATTTTATAGATTTGTAAGAACTTGTGTCAAAGTTAGTTTCATAAGTTCGACACCAAAAAAATACAATAGGACAAAAATAATAGGAACGTAGGAAGTACATAGAAAAAGCAGCTATTGCGAGACTTGAAATGCCAACAGAATTGTTTTCTTTTACCGACCAGAAATGATTTATTTAAAACCCAATTTTTGTGTGAAGTTTAATAATTGTGATGGTATGCATATTATAAGGATTTTCGTGAAAACTAATACAATATAAGACCGTCTTATGATCATAATAGCACCCTATAGATAAATTGAACCAAAGGAAGAAAAAAATTGGGACAAGATCACACATGTGCAATAACCTATAAAAGCAATACCGAATTATTATTATTATAGCCATTGTAACTATAATGGGATCTTATTTACGAGCGCCCCGATGCGTTAGATAACAACAGTGTTAATTTTAGAATGCATGTCAAAATTACGCGATGATTAGTGTAATTAATATTTATTAATAATGACACAATTACACAACGCATACTTCCGAGGCAACTACTCCATAGAAGCTTAGTTTATTTATTTAGAAATTAAAACAATGTTATACGTACTACATAATTGACTTTCCAAGATTATTCTCACCAGGATCGCTGGCTTTCTTAAACTGAACAATAAGTGGTTTTTCATTTGTGACACCCAACAACCCATTCTCCTTAATAATACCTAAATCACCACAATTTTTTTCAACTCCACCTTCTAACGATGTACATAAAGTCCTTATCTTATAAGTATTCTTCTTTTTCCCAGCCACCTCAATGGCGAATGAATAATTGAAATCATCACCATCGGTAGTCACATACGATTGTCCACCGGTGGTCACTTGCCACCCCAGCCCCTCGCAAGTCGTAACGTCGGTTACGAAGGTAATACTAACACGAGTCGATTCTAGAATATCGATTATTCTAAGAGGGGAAGATATCCTCACTGGTACGCCGAGGGAGTTAGCTTGACGAGTTATATAGAGTGGGCATGGTGAGCTCCCTACTCTTTTTGTTTGGCTGAGACCTCCACTACCGTCGTATGGGACGACGTAGTAGGATCCGCCACTGTTACGTACCGTCTCACCGTTGGTGTCTAGGACAACGGCGGTGAGTGTGGGAAGAGGGGAGAGACATACAAGAATAGTGATTGCAAATGGGATGAGAGGATTCATTTTTTTTTTTCTACTCCTTTTTGTGGTGTTTGGAGGATTGATGGTGAGTAAGAAGGAAAAGGATATGGTTTTTATAGAACGTATTGTCTAATTTTGTAAATGGGTACTAGTTTCATTAATTAATTCTAATCGTCCTTGGTTTTGACTATTTCGAGTATATTAAGTGTCAACTTTTGAATATATTTTAGTGTTTTGACTTATTAAATAAAAAAATTATGTAGTTACGTGCCTAACAGAGTAACAGGGCCTTTATATAAGCTTTAGTTTAACTTGTTGATATACACTCTGACTTGGTTAGTAAACCATGCACTCAACCTTTAATTTATTAGTTTATTTCATCCCAAAAATTTCTTTATATTATTATCCCTTCAATTGTCATTGTTTGATGAATTTTCATTTCCAACGTGAAATAGAAAAAGACGATGGAAGTATTTTTAAACGAATGTACCAATTTTAATACAGTAATAGTTACTGTTATTAAATATTTCTAGGATCGCATTATGTATGTAATACACACATCTGTTTTGAATAGATGACTCACATGGACAATGACATGCTATAGCTTGTTGTCATATAGGCTACTAAACCTTTGCGATGGCTTTCTCTGAGTGTTATTCAAAGATAGTAAACGTGGATGACAGGTGGCATACTTGCTTGTACTCTTTCTAAATTTCATATTCACTAATCGTATTATTACTAGCTCCTTCTAAAGCGGACAAAAACTAACACAATACGATATGAATCAAGCCAAAAAAATCAAAATAATGTTAGGGGCTTATATATGACACATTTTATTAAACAAAATACAACATGATAAGATTAATTGAATTCATGGGGTTGAGATTTCCAACACAACATTAACACTACTTAATAGTGGGGCCCTATTGACTAGACTTTAACGTCCCTCAATCAAAGGGAGACGCGTAGTTGCCAATTCATATTTTGTCGACTAATCTGCCTAAGAGAAAAACCAATATTTTGTAGATTTAATGATAAATATATTAAACGAGGCTTACACCTTTTCATATAGCACGATACGAACCGGACATGGAAGATACATATTAGTGTTTAGGTTTCTGACACATTTAATTAAATAGATTATTAGCACAACACATGTTTATCAAATGAATTGGGTTAGGATTGAGATTTTCCAACTCGTTAACTTCAAACACAAACACAACATGACTTGACACATTTGCCACCTCTAACTTTATCCTTATTTGTTTGCCTTATTTGAAATTTTTAGTATTCAAAATACGTTTTTGTCCAATTATTGGTCATTGGTCGTTAGTCTTATTAACGACGAAAGACATTTCATTGTTAAGTCGATCTAATAGGTTCCCTTGTTATTGGCCTCTCGTGATCGAGTTGGGTTTAAAAGGGGGAATAACAACTTCAAAATATATGACTGAACTACAACGTAGTGGAGAACAATTTTTTATTTTTTATTTTAATAGAGAACAACTTCAAACCGAGTTAACCACTGTAAAAATAAATAAATAGAAGGAAGCTTTTACTAATCATGTGGAGACTATTCACGAAAAAAAAAATTGAATTAAAGTGTACTGTGGATACGATTGAAGCTTAATTGAAGATTTTGAAAGAGCCTACATATCTATATTTAATACTTTGATCAAATTTTTTTCCCTTTGTTAATATATAAGATATTTTTATCATTTAGGTTTAATTTAGAACTAGTGTTTGGGTTTGGGTAATGCCTCAATCATTACATAGGCCATAGGGTTAACCATAAGACTTGGATTTAAAAACTCTATGTGCAACCCGTACATCAAATAAAATTTAACCATCAACTATATATATTTGATAGCATGTACTTGTTAGCAACAAACCGATAATACTTTTGTGTAGAAAATAATGGCTCAAAATGTGAATTTTATAGATGCACTGATATGTGCATAGAGTGACACTCACTGCACACATATGCTAAGACATAGGTATAAAGATGGTGTGGTTTTTTTTTTTTTTTTTTAAGGGTAAGATTTTCAAAAAAGAAAAGCACTATAACATCCTAATGTTTAGAGGAAAGAAGGTGGTGCATTGTGTTATGGCAATTTGTTTATTGTTGATAAGTTTAAATTTAGTTGACACATCATACCCTTACCAAAATATGATATATGAAGTATCAAACTCCTTTGAACAATATACTCAAAGTAATGTCACTTTGTTGCTTAAGCTTTACAAAAGTCAGAAATATCCAACATATTTTTTTAAGAATAACCCAACATAATTCTTGAAAATAGGATTTTGTGTTATTTCATTTAAGATTGCACGAGATAATTCTAATTTTAGCTAAATTTTGACGTGTTAAATCTAAACATGATAAATATTATTTGCGTTCAAATTTTAGCCGAGTTATTGTTCAAATTATGCATGATAATAAGAATTTTTTGAAGTAAACATTGTTGGATCTAGTTTACTTTTGAATGGAGGTGAAGCTAAGTGTAGTTATTATAAATAATTTTATATTACGAGTAACTTATTTTGTACCTCTTCCATTTTTATTTATACTATGCATTTTTTCTACCATTCCTTCCCCAATCTCAAGATCTCTTAGGAAGTCAAATATCCCTAAAAGTGAACGATAATGACTCATTTTATCCTTCTAGTAGCCACCTTCATCATCCTCTTCTCCCCTCCATCTACCACCGCCGTAAAAACAACTCCGATCCTCGACATCAATGGCCGCCCTCTCGAAACGGGTTCCAACTACTATATCCTCCCAGTGATCCGAGGCCGAGGCGGAGGCCTAACAATATCTCCTAAAAACGCTACAGAATCATGCCCACTCTACGTAGCCCAAGAAAACCACGAAGTCTCTAATGGCCTACCCCTTAAGCTCTACACGACTAATCCAAATGAAAAAAGAATCCCTCTAGGCTCCGACGTAAACATCGTATTCGATGCCGCCTCCAGCTGCGTACAATCCACGGGATGGACCCTAGCCTTCGACGAGGCCACTGGAAAGCAACATGTGGGAACCGGAGGAACCATTGGAAACCCGGGCGTCGACACGTTGAGTAACTGGTTCCGGATTTTAAAGGGTGGGAATGGAAAGTACGATTATAAGATTTCGTATTGTCCCGGTGTTTGTATTTTTTGTACGGTGATGTGCGGGGATGTAGGTGTTTTTATCGGCGAGGATGGTACTAGGTTTTTGGGTCTTACGGATGATCGTCCTCTATTGGTTAGGTTCAAGAAAGCTTAAAGATTTCGACGTGTTAGGTACATGTGTGAGTATGTGTTCCGAAATATGAAGTTAAACGAGTACTTTGATTTACGACCAAGTTTTTTTTCTTCTTCTTAAGAAGAACCATTTCTGCTACTTCTAATCTTAAATACTTGTAACTCAAGGTTTAATTATGGTTTGCCTTTATTTGGGTTTTAACCTATTAATTAATTTGTATGCACCCATGAAGGGGTAATGACACTTTGTCATTAAAGGAGTACTTTATTAATTGATTCGTTCAATTTTGTTTTTTTACTTGTTTGGGGTTTGCATAAATCGTGAAATACATTCCTTTATTGGAAAAACAATTTACGTGATAGGCACACGGAATGAAAGTAGTCACGACAATGGTTTGTCATTGTTATAAACATTTTTTACCCACGTTTAGAGGTATCAAAACCCATCCGACCCGGTTCAAAAAATATCCGATTTAGATTTCGACATGTATGGACAGAATAATTTAACAGGACACAACTTTAAAAATTGATCAGACCCAACCCGACTTCATCAAATCAGATCCGTACATCTGGTTATTTTGTGAGCATTAGTATCCAAGTGAAATCAGATTGAACCTTTTATTATTCATCTCCTTATGTTGCATGCACAATAAAAAATGTGGTTATTTTGTGACCAACATTAACGATTGATTAAAAAACGGTCACTATATCTTTATTTACTGATTGTAATTTGATCTATTGTTAAATTTCTGCTTGTTTTCTCACTAATTCGCTCCCTAAAATTCCTCATAATTTACACGTTCCCGTTCTAAGTTTTCAAGTGAAATCAGATTGAACCACATCAATTTCATCCAATTTGTTTATTAGTGACTGAAAAGTACCCCTGTTGGAATAAGAAGCAAAAGAGAACATAAGTAAACGTTGATAATAATAGTGCTTCTTCTCATTCAATCATGAAATACATATATGCTTCTTTATATCGGCTCTACAGTACAAGGTTAAAGTTAGATCATGCTAGCACTTAGTGAATAGACGTTAATAAATTTTATTTACATTCTTGTAAGGCTAATTTTAATTAATTTTATGTGTTTCTATTAAATTCCAATTGTTTGTCAGTGAATCAAAATAAAGGTTTCCCTTCTACCCCAAGTATCAATATTCGTTGCCATTCAAACCATCAACGTCATCACTTAGATCATTCAAAAGGAATATATATAGCGAGCATTTTATGCGGATACGCGTATATTTATGTGCGTGCTTCGGTCCACCCTAAGCTTGCGATCGACTTTATCTTATTTGATTAAAAAACTATATGTAGATATTTAGACGTAGACATAAAGATTTTATCTTAAGAATAGTCAATCATGATTTTTTTTTTTTTTTTTTGTTTGTTTGAGAGAGAGAATATTCAATGATGATTAATGTAACAGATGATAATCCCCTTATATTCCGTACATGAGAAAATTCAACGCCCTTCCCAAATCATTACGCTACTTAAAAAAAGTACTTTTTTTTTTGACTGGAAAAAAGTACTTGTTTCTAATCAAGCAACTTACTTAATCAAGAAATAACAACGATTGTCCAAGAAAAAAAAAAGGTATACACGATGGCTAAAGTTGCAAGCTAATCTTATGCTCAAAACTTGTATTATATTAGGAAAAAAAAAAGATATTAGGAAGAGAGGAGCACTTGAAATCCATATACTTCGTAAGGAATTGCAAGTTATTCCAACAATTACGAAGTAGTTCCTATGATTCTTTTTACTGACAACATTTTTCATTTTACGTTTGTCAAAGTATATATAATTGAATTATATATATATCTCTAATTATTATTAAGTAAAATAAAAATTCTATACTATGAAAATATAAAATAAGACAAATTAGACAAATTAGATCCCACATGACCATATTTTTGCTTAACCATAAATCACTAAAGTCGATCAAAGAAAAATATATAAATAGGGTAAAAGTCAACATGTTGCAAGTAAAAAGAAACGGAGAAAATACATACTTAGCTAACTTCCAGATTTATTACAAAGAAAGTTAGAGCGGAGCCTACCGAACTAGGAGGAAGCGTGTAAGGAGCCAGTTTTCAGACTTTCTTGCCACATTGACATAAGAACCAATTCAATTAGAATAACTGTACAATAAGTAGGACAATCATATATACTAAATATTTTCAAATTAAAGATTATAACAATCACTACTAGATGAAAATTTTCAATTTGTGCAAGCTAAATAGATACCTAACAAGCTCTTGAAAATTGCAAACAGGTTGCGTGCGTTGTTTTAATCAATAGTCAAGTAAGCATAGGTACAATGTCAAACAATGAGACATGTTTTGAACACTTTATTATATGAGCAGGCAAATCTATATAATAATTTAATTCAATATACATATAATGACATTAGCGCATTAATTCAATCACTTAGTTTTACATAGCTTGACTTTAAATTTCAAAATCAAACTTAAGAAAATTCCCATCAAAATAAATACTCTGTAATAAGTAAATAGATAATATGTGCGCAAGATAATATGATCCAACTTAGATGACAATGACATATACGAGTAATCTGTTATCATTTACCACATTAGCCACCCTCCCTTAGCCACCATAAACCATCCCTAACCAGTAACCACCACTATTACAGTAGTTTACCGATTACCTTAGATTATTTTGGATACCCCAATCCTTAGCCATATGACTATTGAACTGAACCGTCAAATTTAGTACGGGAAGGGACGTTATGAGCTAGTCACATAGCTGATAAAACAGTAAAATTGCCACTATTAGAATAAGGCCTTGTTTAGTTAAACTTATTTTTACTTATTTCAGAAAAAATAAGTTCAGGTTAGAAAAAATAAGTTCAAATCAGATCAGATTAGAAAAAATAAGTTCAGATCATGAAAAAAATTATGAAGATTACTTATTAATAAAATGCACATTATTACGAATCTAACAAGACCACACTTGATATATTTTTTCCTCATAGATTATCGTACACTTAAGGTCAAAATTTGGTCAAATCTAACAACCAGATCAGATAAGAAAAAATAAGGTGAACTAAACAAGCCCTAATTCCACTATGGCTCATCTTGTATAACAGAAAGGGGGCAGCAATTAACTTTAATTAAATGGACAATATTTGTAGGAACAATATGAGACATGACCAAAATGTTATTTTCTTTATACTCCCATCGTTCTTGAAAGTTCAACTCACTTTGTATTTGCGCAGTTTTTAATGTGCGTCTTTAACCATTAATATCTTTGGATATGTAAAAGTGAAAATTATAAAAAGTTGATTTTTGAAAATTTTAAACTTAGACGAAACTAATAAAATCCCACATGATAATTTAATTCTTTAGTGTAAATCATAAAAGTTGGTCAAAATTATTTTATTTTGACCACACGAATATATATATATTACTAGTAAGAATTTATATCTCATTTTATTTTGAGGTTGTGGACCAACCCTCATTATTATGAGCATTTCAAGGGTGATTTTCGTTACCTTTTCACCTTATTCATAGTGGGCGTTACCTATTAACTTTGACCGAGTTGACCTATGATAATTGGTTGCATTAATTGCCTATTACACATGCATTGCATGAACTATGATCTACTTTATAAATTGCCACTCTTCTTCTTTACTCTCAACTCACATACACCCTCTAAACTTGTCATACTAGCTAGCCTCACTTGCTTTCTCTAATATGTCCAACTTAATCCTCTTGTTAGCCACCATCCTCACCATGCTTAATCTCTCTCCTTTCACCACCACTGCCGCCAACATAACCGTCCTCGACATCGATGGGTACCCTCTTCAAGCCAACACTACTAACTACTACATCCTCCCAGTGAACCGAGGCCCACATTATGGTGGCCTAGTTTTGACGAGTAAACTCGTTTTTCAACCATGCCCCCTCTTCATAGCTCTAGACAAAGGGCAAATTCCGGATGGCTTTCCTTATAAATTCTACTCCGTTAATCATAAAGACAGTCTAATCTTTCTCTCCACTGACCTCAACCTCGAGCTCGAAGTTCTTAACTTCTGCATGCAAACAAATATATGGCAGTTATACAATGATGCTGGGACCAGGAAAGTATTAGTAAATATACACGGAACACTCGGAAACCCCGGTGCTGAGACGCTTGATAGTTGGTTTAAGATCGAAAAGGCTGGAAAAGGAGAGTATGATTACAAGTTCGTGTATTGTCCTAGTGTTGTAAGTCTTGTAAGCCAGTTTGTGGTGATTTGGGTGTTTTCGTTCGGGTAGATGGGACGAGAGTGTTGTTTTTAACTGATCATGATCCTCTTTTGGTTAACTTCAAGAAAGCTAATATTACAAATTAGTTGTATTCGAAGTTTACAAATAATGGAAAATAAATTTAATTAATCAATTGTCTTAGACATTAATTAGAGTATCATGAGTTACTATGAAAATTAATTTGGATGTAATTTGAAAAAATATGATATGATTAATTTAATCATGAAATAATAATGTTATATGAATGATAAAATTTCCTTTGAAATACACCTTTTAATTTAATCATCATGAATAATAATGTTATATGAAAGAGATTTGGGGGCAACTAAAAGGGTTTAGGGGGAAAGGGGAGGGAAACGTGGGAAAAAACCAAAAAAAAAAAAAAAAAAAAAATTGAGGTTAAAGGAGTGATCGCTTGCCACGCACGTGGTGGTCAACGCAGGACTATTGTGGTCATCTGTCGTTTTGCGGTGTAAAGGTCCCAAGGCACAACAAAAATGTTTTAAAAGGTCCTTCTACTCCACTTTAAATTTAGGGTTTTTCTAAGCTATGCCCTTAAGGTAGTCGAGTTTTTAAGGTGTACCCATGCTTTTTCAAATTTTTAAGTTATGCCCCTCAACTCACTACCATTAATGAATGGTACCCTCCTTGGGACTTCCACGTCACCTAAAGTTAACTACAAGTTTAATAAAAAGATGATAAAAGGTAAGGAAATGATAGGAGAAAGAAATCTTAGCCACCGCAACCCTAATAACGAAAATTGAAGCCACGAAATCACACTCTCAATTAACTTTTAAACAACTAATAAGGGTACATTTTAGTATTGATAGGTAGTTGAAGGGCACGGCTTAGAAACTTGAAAAAGCATGGGTACACCTTAGAAACTCGACTACCTTAGAGGTATAGCTTAGAAAAACCCTTAAATTTAATAGGTCCTTTCTAGTAAACAAGTGCATGTGCATTCAAAAGATTCTTTGTAACAAATTTTTCTGAACAAAACTTATTAGGTACCCATTAATTGCAAATTAGTTGTTCTATTCGTTATTGGTTTACTTTGACCATACTTTATGTACTATTATTTTCTTGTTGTTATTAAGCATCCTAATTTAACTTTGGCATTATTGGTATACTCTTTGACCCATGGTGGTGATATATGTATAAGAAAGAAATATATAAAGTTATATATAGGGTTTTCTTATTAAACAAAACATCTCAATGTATAGTTTTGAATGTTAACTAATAATTTATATTTTATACTTTATACTTATTGATAATTAAAGATATTATAAGTTTAAAGTTTTGCATTGACATACATTGTGGTTCGTTCACTTAAAATAAATCGAAGGAAGTATTTCATAATCCGTATTACATAAGTACAAAAAATCCAACAATTTTCATCGTGTGTAACGTAGGTTGCACCAATTACAATATTATTTCAGTGAGTCTTGTATGTGACCACATTTGTTTACAAGAGAAACTCTTATTCATTAATATATTTAACCACTTTTATTCATAAAGGTAACCTCATTTTGTTAATACTAGAAACCTCAATTAACTATAAGGGTAGTGTTTCGGGGTTTTTTGATGTCCTGCAGGAGAGTAACAACACCAAGACTGACCTCTGGACGCCTGTACCTGCAAAACAACGGAGACTCCTGTGGGTGGGAGTTCCGCCTCCGATCCGACGATCGAGTTAGAACGTGTTTGAGGAGTAAAGTGCGGAAAGTAAAGGGTCTCTCTTGGATTCCAAGAGAGTATTTGCAATGTGTAATTGCTCAGTTCGAGGTGCAGGTGTCTGACTTTTTTGGATTGTGAGTTAATGTGTATTCATTGTGTTTTCGAGGGGAAACATCTCCCTTTTATAGGGTGTTGGAAAACGTGTCCAGTACTAGGTTTTAGTAAACCTAAGACTGATTGGGCTTTGCCTAGGAATTTGGGCCGTTTGAGGCCAGTTTCCTGTTGGGCTATATGCCTGCCACGTGTTGTGGCCAGATTGGTCCACCCTGGACCTCTCACGAGGTGACACGTGGTGGGCTCTGGTTGGTCCACGTGGATGACACGTGGTAG
The DNA here is from genome assembly GCF_001683475.1 of Chenopodium quinoa. Lineage (NCBI taxonomy): Eukaryota > Viridiplantae > Streptophyta > Magnoliopsida > Caryophyllales > Amaranthaceae > Chenopodium > Chenopodium quinoa. The sequence continues at coordinate 8,032,080 of NW_018742418.1, read as the reverse complement.
CGTTTAATTGGTCCACATGGCGGGAAAAATTCCCCTAATCATTTGTCCCTCACAGGGGTGACGTGGCTTGCCACGTGGCGCCTATGACAGATGTCACCTCCTGATTGGCCAAACGGTTTATACCGTTTTTATTTTTATTTTATTTTTTTTTACTGTCTCTTGAAATTTACCTCCCTATAAATAGAGGATGTCCAAATCATTTGTTTGGACATTTTCCAAAAATTCTAGAGAGCTTTGTCTTTTTCTGAGAGAGAAATTTCGACTGCACCAGACCGCCTGCTCTTACAACCGCTGTAGTTTTTCAAGCGCTCTCATCTTCACCAACTAAAGGTAACCGCCTGCTTCTTTTTCTTTTTTCGTACTTTTTCTGTTTTTCTTTTGAAAATGGTTTCTCAAAAGCACACGGCACGGCCTAGGTTAGTGATCAACCGGTCACTGGGGACGGCTAAATCTAGAACTAGGAGTGCCGACTGCCCCTTGATGGATCACCCTTTACGAACTGCCCCAAGTCCGAATGTCTATGTGTCTGTGCAGAACACCGTGGCCAAAACTAAGAGAACTGCAAGGGTGACAAATTCAGACGGCTCTTCCTTCTATGCGCCTGTCAACGAATTGTCTGACGTACTGCCTTTGTTGAAAATGTTATGCTAGCCTTTGTTGATCTGGCCCACCAGGCGGACACCAGGTCCGAGAGCTCAGACAACGAATCTGAGCCAAATACCTCTAGCAAATTCTCAGATGAATATGAGGAGAGACACTCTTGGCTAGGAGCCGGGAGAGAGTCCCTCTCATTTGAATTGGGAGCAGATTGGGCGGAGCCGTCTGCTACCCGCCGAGAGCAATTTTTTGCCTACTACCATCATGTTCCTGCAGGCAGGCGGAAGATGATGGCCGATAAAATAGGGAGCTTCAGAGAAGACCATGTCATGGGACATGGTTACATTCTATGTGTGCCGGATGCTGAAGACACCGTAGTATGGCCAGAAGGGTACAACTATGGGGATGAGTGTTTTGGCTGCTGTGAGGCGGCTATTAAAGCTTGCCTTAGATTTCCTTTGCATCCGGCTGTGGAGCGAATATTAGACGGATACTAACTGGGTGTTTGACAACTGGCCCCAAACTCTTGGTTCAACATATTGGGCTATGTTGCCGGCTGCGAAATGCATCAAGTAGAGCCCAGCTTCGAAGCATTCGCCCACATGCATTACCTCAACCGGACCCCAAAAGCAAGCGGGACCGGCTGGTTTCAGTTATCTAGCCATAAGGGCTATATGATGACTTTGGGGAAGGAGAGCAAGTGAAAGGATTGGAGAAACACCTTCTACATCATCTCTTGCCTTGACAAAGTCAGGAATAAAAAAATCAACAGGTGGAATAGGAACCCTCCTTTCCTTACAGGCGGTTCAGAGCTACCGCTTGTTCCCCGCAAAGCAAAGGAAGAGATCCTTGACAGAGGACTCTTCAAAGTAGATATTCAGGCGAACCCCGAGACTGGGGCGAGGGAGTTTATTCCCCAAAATTATATTCCCATTGTATGATGGGACATATTTGGCCGCCTGTGGCCTTCGTGAAGAAATGCTGAGAGGTAGTTGACCGCCTGTTTAAGTGTCTTCTAAACTTGGTTATTTTTGCGTCAAGCTAACCCTGATTTATCTTTTGCAGACAAAGCTATGGAAAAACTCTCGACATCAAAGAGAGCTGCTGCCCAGTTACGCTCGGCCATCTTGGGCAAGCGGTCAGCTGAAGAGTCGCCTGTTGTGTAGGTGTCAAAGGTGAGTTTTTGACAGCATCTCATTTAGCTTTTCCTGCCGCCTGCTTCTTACTCATTGTGGTTATTTTACAGGGAAACTCAGCGAAGCCTTCCTCCTCCTCCCAGACGGATCCTAAAGTTAGGAAACAGACGGATGGTGACGTAACGACCCCTGGGAGAGCCAGGAAACATGTGGCCTCAAGGCCAGAAAGCAACCCACCTCCAAAATCTCCAGCCGTCCTTGCTGGCAGTCGGTATGGGAAGGAGAAGGAGGCGGCTGCCAAAGGTATCAAAGACTTGTGTCCTTTCCCTTATCCTTTGAGGGTCAAATTCAACTAGCAGTCGTTTAGCACTTCTGGGAGCAGTCGGTCTATTGGCCGAATTTACACCAAGTACTTATAGAGTATTGATTGTGCAGATGTCTCTTAAAGGCCGGATTTGGTTCAAATGGCTAGGTCCATGCTGAAGGCCATCCCTGTGGAGGACAGGGAGTCTGCTAAGGGAGTCGGCACCCTTAATCTTGAAGCCATCTTGGCTCTCCTGGCCGAGGTATACTTAGTAAAAAATTCTTTTTGTTGTTTAAATAGTTGCCTTGGTCGCTTGTAAGTGACGATTGTTTTTGGCCGAGTGTAGTCTATGCTGCGAGTGTATGGTCTCCGCAAGCCCCTAGCCAAAAAGAGCAAAGAGGTAAAGGCTGCGAAGGCCTAGGCCGCCTCTTATTCTGACAAAGCTATGTTCTAGATTGTTCAAAATGAACTTCTGAATACTGACATACTGTATTATCAGGCGGATGCCAACTTGCATGTCAAATCGGACTTAGAGGCGGCCAAGAAGAGGATCTTTGAGACGGAGTTGTCTGTTAAGGACCTTAAGGCTGAGCTCGAGCCTCTTAGAGAGGCGGATAAAGAAGCAGCCGGCCTCCGCACTCGGGTGGACAAACTGAAGCAGCGGCTGGCCAACCAGGAGACCCAACTTGCCAAAAAATACACTTCAAGTGCTAATGAAGAGAAGGAGGCCCTAGTCAAGGACATGATGGACGACTGCAGCGCCATCATGAAGCGGATATGGGGGGTTCTCTTCCCAGAGAGCAGTTATGAAAAGTGGGAGAATCAATTTGCCGCCTCCACCAAGGAATACAATGATCTGATTCTGAACCAAGCCCAAGAGGGCGAGGAAGAGAAAACTGATTCTACTTCTAGGGAGACGGACCAGGAAGAGGAGAAGGAGGGGGAGGTTGAGGAAACAGAATAGCGGCCGATTGGGGACCAGACGAATGCGGCTGCTAATGCTGATGTACGCCCTCTGGTTGCTTGAGCTTTCTTTCTTTTTATTTCTCAACTTTTCTTCGCCCTGCGTGCCGTATGCTTTGTATCATTAGCCGACCAAGGGGACGGAGTTTATTTGACAATTTCAACATTTCTGTCGGTCTTATGGCCGACTGTTTATATGAAACATCCGGCAGTTTTGCCGGATTTTCCAATTTTTACTTTGCTTTGAATTTTTGCCTTTCATGAATTTTCGCTAAGTATAGCTTGCCTTTTTGTATGAATGCAAATTTTTCAAAACACCGATTTTTTTGGTATACCGACTGTTCTTGCCCCTGGCCGCCTGTGCGCCTGGTTTTCTAAGGTTGATGGATTGACTTGGAAATCTTTGATACTTTAAAGAGTATGACTGATTTCTAGGTCAATAAATCACTATGATGATTGCCCCAAACCAGGCGCACAGGCGGCCATTAAACAGACGGCCATACACTCAGCATTATCCGGCTCTCGGCCTCAATATAGTTCTTTATACGAACCACGCTTTTGCCACTAAGTTTTGTACTTAGTTTATTTTATTGGTTGTAAATAGTCCGTCTGTTTGGTACTTGTACAGAACAGGCGCCAAACTGGATGTTTTTAATGAAAGTAGCAACCGCCGGTTAGGTTACAGGTGGTAGCTTCAACGGTGTTGCTAACCTAAATAGGAATAGTGGTTGAATGTCGTCTGTTTATTACAAGGACATGCGGCTTCATTCGTACCTTTTAGGTTCCATTATAGGTTGGTTGAGTGACTATGAGTTAACCTTTTGAGGTTAATCAGTCTCCGTCACTTGAATTTGAGTAAACAGAAGAAACAGTCGGCTGTGGCCGCATGTTTTTCTTTCCTATTTACAAAGTTTTATAGCTTGCACTTTTTAGAGGAATAGTGGCCGAATACCGTTTGTTTGCCAAAAAACAAGCGGTTTGGTTCGCACTGTTAGGTTCCATCCCAAGTTTGCTGGAGTGACTATGAGTTAACCCTTGGGGTTAATCAATCTCTGTCACTTTGATTTGAGTGAGTAGAAGAAACAGACGGTTTTGGCCGCATGGTACCTCTTTTTTTTACCAAGTTTGCTTAGCTTTTCACTCAAATTATGCCGACTGTATTGTCCCAAGAAATAACAGGCGGTTTCTGACTTAGATTTTAATTGTCTACCGCGTGTTCGTAGTAAAGCGGTATGTTTATCTTCGTCTCATGTCAAACGACTACGAGGATGCTTGGGGACATTCGGTAGGGCCGTTTGTTTTTAGGTTTATAGAGCAATGTGCCACCCAAATGAGAGATACTTTCTGCGACGAATTCACCCGAATGGATGTTGCCGGACGCCTACTATTGTTTGGGACAATCGTATTAGTTTAATTTTATAAGGATCATCCGACCATGGGCCTCAGGTTGATCATCCGGCCTGTGGCCTCATTAAGTAGTTCAGAAAAGAACAGTTTGCTAAGTTGTATAGACTTAACATTTTTACTCGTGTGAGAGTAAGTAATTAAAAGAAATAAGGCCGACTGTGTATTATACAGGCGGCTTGCCCCACTGAGGAGACTTGCAAAAAACTGAAAAATAAATTACAAATTTTATTGATATGCTTTCAAATAATTTACAAATCTCAGAAGTAGTACTTTTTCAAGTTGTCTACGTTCCAAGTTCTGGCTAGCTGCCTGCCATCTGGTGTTTCCAGGCGGTAGGTGCCGCCTCTAACTTCTTCATAGGGGCCATCCCAGTTAGGAGTCCATTTTTCATAACACAAAGTCCCCTAATTTTAGGGGTCGCTTGTGCACTCTTTTATTATAAGCTCTCGTCATTCTCAGACGGTAGATCTCATGGCGCAAGGCTGCATTGCCCCTGCGTTCTGGAAGTGAATCCAATGCTAGCGGCATGGCCTCCCAGTTAGCCTCTTCGTCATAAAGCATCAGTTGAAGAGTCGGTTCATAATGCTTAATAGGAAGAACAACTTATGCTCCATAAACCATGAGAAATGGGGTTTCACCAGTCGCCCCTTTTTCAGTCGTTCTGATGGCCAACTCTTTCAATTTTCTTTTTGATGCCATTAGAGATTAACTTGTTGAAGGCTTCAACCTGGTCGTTTGCTTGGGGGCGGCCGACTGATGCAAAGCAATGAGAGATCCCCTGGTCTCCCAACCAGTTCTTGAGAGCAGACGTCTCAAATTGAGGACCATTATCAAAGACCATAGACATGAATACTCCATACCGGGTGATGACATTTCTCCAAATCAAGGAGATAACATCTTTTGTTTTAATGCCTTTGACTGCCTCTGCCTCTACCCATTTGGTGAAGTAGTCGACAGCAACCAAAATATACCTCCGTCCGCTTGTAGCAGGCGTGTACGGACCCAGAATGTCCATGCCCCATTTGGCGAATGGTACTGGGTTATGGATAGCCGTTAGGTAAGTTGTCGAACAATGGATGAGCTTGCCAAACCTTTGACACTTGTCACATTTTTTCACCATCTCTATGGAATCTGTTTCTTGGGTAGGCCAAAAGTAGCCTTGCCTCCTGAATCTCTTTGCTAGGGTCCTGCCGCCTATGTGGGAGGCACAAAACCCTGAATGCAAATCTTCGAGGACCTCTTGACCCTTTTCTGGGGTAACACACTTCAAAAGAGGTTGAAGATAGCCTTTCTTGAAAAGTTCCCCTTTATGAATTTCGAAGTTGGACGCACGCTTTTTTATTATGATCATCTCTGGGTAAGTATCCGGTAGGGTGTCGTCTATTAAGTATGCCCGGATGCCATCCATCCAGGTTGAGCTTTGATCAAGGACTCCAATAAGTTCCTCCTCAATGCTTATTTTTTCCATTACTTCCCAGAAAACAGACCTTGGTGTGTCACAAGAGGCGGATGATGCCAATTTGGAGAGGGCATCTGCCTGGTTATTCTCGGACCTGGGCACTTGACTCATGTGGAATTCTTCAAGTATCCCATTTTCTTCTTTGACCGCCTGTAGATACTTGATCATAGCCGGATGTGTGGCTTCATAGTCACCATGGTATTGGCTAACAATCAATTGTGAATCTGAACAGGCGTTCACTTTCTTTGCCCCCGCCGCCTTACACATGCGGATTCCGGCTAGTAGGGCTTCGTATTCTGCCTCATTGTTCGAGGCTTGGAACTTAAAACGCAGTGCATACTCATACTTGTTTCCCTCAGGAGACTGACATATGACGCTTGCACCACAGCCGTTCATTGTGGAGCTCCCGTCCACATATACCTCCTAGACTTGGTCAGGATTTTCTGGATCAGCCGGCCTAGTCATTTCAACAATGAAGTCGGCAAGTGCCTGCCCCTTCACTGCTTTCCTTGGATCAAAAGTAATTTTTAGGCTTTGCATTTCAATTGCCCATTTAATCATTCGGCCGGATGATTCCATGGTTATCAGTGGCTGCTTGATTGGTTGGTCAATGAAGACTACGACTGGATGTGCCAAGAAGTAAGGTTTCAGCTTCTTAACTGCCATGAAGAGGGCTAGGCCAAAATTTTCAACCATAGGGTACCGTAACTCAGCATTCTTCAAGACACGGCTGATGAAATAGACGGGGAGCTGGCAGTCGTCTCTTTCAGCAAGGAGAACAACACTGAGAGCATGATCAGAGACGGCCAAGTACATGTATAACACTTCCTTTGACAGAGGGCTGACGAGCCTTGGAAAAGAATGCAAGTGTTGCTTCAACTTTTGGAAGGCTGCCTTTGCATCCGTCCCCCATTCAAACATAGATTTCTTCTTGATTGCTTGGAAGAAATTGAGGCACTTGTCGCCTGACCGACTGAGGAATCTCCCCAATGCCGCCAGACAACCTATTCATTTTTGAACTTCCTTTACAGTGCGGGGTGACTGCATGTCTATGATCGCCTGTATTTTTTCCGGGTTGACCTCTATCCCCCTTTGATTAATCAGAAATCTAAGGAACTTCCCAGACTTATTACCAAAAACATACTTCTTGGGATTGAGCATGACCTGGTGTCGCCTGAGTGTGGCGAATGTTTCTCGGAGATCTGTAAAATGGTCTGTATGAAGTTTGGATTTGACTATCATATCATCAATGTACGCCTCCACATTCCTTCCGATTTGATTAACGAAGACTGTATTAATCATTCTCTGAAAGGTAGCAGGCGCATTCTTCAAACCAAACGGCATCACAATATAGCAGAATAACCCCTAATCAGTGACGAATACCGTCTTTTCTCGATCTTTCTTCCACAAAGGTATCTGGTGAAAGCCTAAATAGGCGTCCATGAAGCTCATCAAGGCATGGACGACTGTAGAGTCAACCAGACCGTCGATCTTTGGGAGAGGATAGCTATCCTTCGGACATGCCTTGTTTAAGTCTATGTAGTCTACACACATGCGCCAGGTTCCATTCGGCTTCTTTACAAGCACAACATTGGCAATCCAATTAGGGAAATAACATTGCCGAATGAACCCAACATCTAACAATTTCTTCACCTCGGCGGTTGCCACCTGGCTTTTTTCCTCACCATGGTTCCTCTTCTTTTTGGGATCCACAGCAAGCTTGTGGACAGCTAGATCCGGGCTGATGCCTGGTATCTCGTCCACCTTAAAGGCAAAGATGTCTTTGATTTCTTTTAACAAGTGGTGCAAGTCTACACCAAGTTCAGCAAAAGCAGTCGTCCCAACCTTAACAGTTCGGTCAGGACGAGAGTCATCTAGGACGATGTCCATGTGTTCACCAGCTGGCTAGGGACGGAGTTCATCCAGCCTTTGACTGGTCAGTGATTGCTATTGTCTGTCTTTTTCCTCGGCCACCATTTGGTTGGCGTTTCTCTTCTTGCCGGTTACTGTTGCAGCAAGCGCAGCTTCCTTGTCTTGATCAAGGTCAGTAGTTTCTCCACTGGGGCCGAATACGACCACAGTGGGTTTGACATCAGAGAGGTAACATTCGCTGGCCATCTTTTGGTCTCCTCGTAGGGAACTGACTGTTCCATCATCCCTCTCAAACTTGAGAAGCATAAGAGAAGGAATGATAACAGCCTTGGATTCATTCAGGGTGGGGCGCCCCAAAATCATGTTATAGGCCGTCAGCTCTTCAACAACTAAGAACCGGATTACCATGTGGCGTCCTTCTCCTTTTTCGCCCAGACGAATGGGTAAGTCTATTCGACCTACCGGATGTACAACACCTCCTCCAAATCCCAATAGGGCAATAGGGGATGAGAGACCGGGTGCACACTCACGGGCTTGTACCTGAGCTTGGCCAAGCACTTGTGACTGATGAGGTCAGACGAACTCACTGTGTCAATGAGGATCCGGCCAACTCTTTGATTGGCCACTTTGCATTCGATGACTACAGGGTCATCATGCGGCCTCCTGATTTTGCCTTTGTTATCTTCAGTAATAACAACTTCGGGGAAGGAGTCCTTGGACGCCTGTCCCTCGTCAACTGAGTTAACATCGAGCCGTCTGACATAGTCTTTATTACCCCGGATGGTAGGGCCGCCTCCAGCGAAGCCGCCTGCAATTGTATAGATCGGAGTTTCATTAGTATCCGAACTATAAACAGAGTGGGGCTTCTTTTTGGACGGCTGCCCAGTGTTAGTTTGTGTTGATAATTTAGAGTGTCGAAGGAGCGCTCGCGCTTCTGAAACACGCTCGTGCCAGTTAGGCGCGACCCGCGTCAAAACCGCGCATAAACCGCGATGAATTTCTGGAAATTCTGGAAAAGTTTGGAGGCGCGCCCGCGCTATGGCATGGCGCGACCCGCGCCTAAACCGCGCTAAAATCGCGCTAACTTCCTGGAATTTCAATTATTTTAGGCAAAGAAGGAGGCGCGCCCGCGCGAGCTTGTGGCGCGCCCGCTCCCCATGGTGGAGCGCCCGCGCTTCTGTGGTGGCGCGCCCGCGCGTCTTGCCGTTTTTGCGGTTTTATACGACGGTTGATTCTATTTTAAGAATAAGAAGGTTTTTCGAAAAGAAAGAACAGAAAATTCATTCTGATCTCCTCCCCAAGAATTCTCCAATTTTTCTCTAAATTTTCTTGCAAACTATTTGAGAAAAACTTCTTGATTTTAACCTTCTTTGAGAATCATTCATCTTTGTTTTCGATTCTTTGTGCTAAGAACGGAAAGGGCTGTCAATTGTATCTCAAAAGGAATTTCCGGATTAACCCAAGCACCGTGTGGGGGAAATTAATCCCTTTAGGAAAGTATTCATACGCCTTTGACAGTGTATCAAGATCATAGTCTCAAGGGACGTTGCAATTCTCATGTTCATGTTCGGTTGATCGGCTTGGAATTAAGGCAAGTGTAATTAAACTTCACATTAGTGTAGTCATTAGAAATTTCTGTAATTTCTTAGTGATATTAATACTTGATTGTAACACATTGGTTGTGTTTGTTTGTATTACTTTAATTTGTTATTGTAATTACTTTACTTAGGTTTTGTCCCACACGTTTTATTAAGTGTTTTCTGGTTTGAATTCACTGTAAACCTAACAGTTTGTAGGGTAACTTTGGACCTTAGAACATAGGGCTTGAGTACCCCTTTGTCAGCCAGGCAGTCCAATAGACGCTTGAGGCTATAGCATTCGTTGGTGTTGTGGCCAATATCTTCATAATAGTGGCAGTATTTGTTTTTGTTCTGATTTTTGGTGGAACCTTTCATAGGGGCTGGCTTCTCGATAGAGACCCGATCCTTAATCTCCATTAGGATGGAGTAACTATCCTTATTAAAATCGTACTTTGGGGAGTACGTCTTTGCTTTTTTATTTTTCTTCTGGTATGGCTGTTCAGTAGTATTAGCCACCCAGACTTCTTTTCTTTTCTTTTCTTTTCTCCTTTCTTAGTTGGCTGTGATGGCTGACTCTCTCTCTTGTCAGACCTCTTTGAGTCTAACTGCTTACTGATATTACAGAGCTCGGTTGCCTGTATATAGGTGTCTGCCTCCATTAGTGCCTCATGGAGGGTAGCTACCCTCTTTCTGACAAGATCGAACTTGAAGGCCGACCCGTCCTTTAGACCTTTGAAAAAGTCTGTGTAGGCTACCTCATTAGACAGCCCTTAAATCTGAATTCTCATCAGATTGAACCGCCTGATATATGAGCGTAGCCCTTCCTTCTCTCCCTGCTGTATGGCTCCCAAGTCAAGCCTTGTTTTCTTTGCAGGGATATTCATTGAGAAGTTTGACGCGAACAAGTATGCAAGCGTCTTGAAGTTATTGATGCATCTGGCTGGCAGGTTGTCGAACCATTGCTAGGCGACGCCCTTCAATGTGGCTGGGAATCATCTACACCATGTGGCATCGTCCAACCCTTGAAGATACATAAGGTTGGTGTATGCCATCAAGTGGTCTTCTGGGTTGGTGGTACCATCATAAGTACCTACCAACACATTTTTCACCTTGGCCGCCTGTGTGGCCTCAGTTATTTCCTTGGAGAATGTAGTGGGTTGTTCTCCAAGTCTTAGCAGTCGGAGCTGCCAGTCCAAGGGCTGGAAGTTTTGTGCCGCCTGCCCCCCGAAGAGGGTAGGCTGCATATATGGTTGTCCAGATGGCATGTATGGTTGCTGAGGCGCATATGGGGCCGCTTGGAACATCTGGGGACTAGAGTGGGCGGACATGCCGCCTGTCTGGTCTTCTTGGTTTAATTGAGAATACCTCATTGAGGCATTCTGAAATCTGTCATTGAAGTTCGACGTTGAAGCCGACTTTGTTAGTTGCATATTCTTCTTTTGCTGGATTAACATCCGAGCATTGGAATATGTTTTCTTGGAACCATCCGGCTGTACATGCCGGATGGCCTTCCTCTTCCCTGGCTCAGGGAACCGAAGTCTAGCCAAGTTTATCAAGGGCTTCTGTCCCTCCCTTGGTTTAGGGTAAGGAGTGGCCTCTCGGTCTTTGACCGGCTTATTCCTCCCAGAATGAGGGGGATTTTTAGCCGACTGTTCCTTAGTAGGGACAACCGTCAGTTTATTAATAAGATCCTTTATCTCCCCTTTGAAACTTGTCATGAGCTCGTTTATAGTGATGGGGGTGGATCCTTCGGCCACCTATAGCTGTCCAGCCAGCTGGTTGACTGTTTCCACTAGGCCCTTCCTGGTCGGTGTTCCATTCCCTCCTTTCCGTGGGACGGATGCACCATGTTCTGAGGGACCCGTCAGGGGCCGTGTGGGTAGCGACATCATAGTCGTCATCCGTATCTTGGTCTGAAACGAATTGGGCTTCATCTAAGGGTCGTTTCTCCTTTAGGGGCGGTACAGGTTCTTGTGAAGTTATCTTTGAAGTACTCTTCCCACAGACGGCGCCAAATGTTTCGGGGTTTTTTGATGTCCTGCGGTAGAGTTACAATACCAAGACTAAACTCTGGACGCCTGTACCTGCAAAACAACGGAGACTCCTGTGGGTGGGAATTCCACCTCCGACAATCAAGTTAGAACGTATTTGAGGAGTAAAGTGCGGAAATTAAAGGGTCTCTCTTGGATTCCAAGAGAGTATCTGCAATGTGTAATTGCTCAGTTCGAGGTGTCAGGTGTCTGACTTTCTCGGATTGTGAGTTAATGTGTATTCATTGTGTTCCCGAGGAGAAACATCTCCCTTTTATAGGGTGTTGGAAAACGTGTCCAGTACTAGGTTTCAGTAAACCTAGGACTTATTGGGCTTTGCCTAGGAATTTGGGCCGTTTGAGGCCAGTTTCCTGTTGGGCTATGCCAGCCACGTGTCGTGGCCAGATTGGTCCACTCTGGACCTCTCATGAGGTGACACATAGCGGGCTCTGGTTGGTCCACGCGGATGACACGTGGTAGCGTTTAATTGGTCCACGTGGCAGGAAAATTCCCCTAATCAGGTAGCATTAATTACTTAAAATAAAGAAGTCTTCTTTGTTCATTCGAGTAACTTTTCTTATTTTATTGTGACATTAATTATATTAACAAAAATATCTCCATTTATTGTTTATAATAAGTGTTACACTATCCTAATTTCCGTTTGAGTTACTCTTTAGTATAATGAGAATCTAACACATTACATGAGAGTATGAGACTGGGTTCACCATGAGTCCAGACCTCAAACACAACAAAAAAACCCACGAAAAACGAACATGACTAGTGCGTGATATTTCGAGCTTGCGAAAGGAAATCTCCAAGCATTCTTTTCAAATTAACTAATACCCTCTCTGGTCGTGGATGAATGATTGCTAAAACCCATTTCACGGGTCATACACTCATACAGTCATACTCTAGCGGCTTACAAATGGATTTTCCTTGCTAGTATTGATCTATATGAAGGTAGTAGCTACCATTTCTTTGTAGCATTCGGCTTGATCGACAAGTATAGATAAATTCCTAGCTACTTTTTCCATCTCATTTTACCCATTTGACCTAATATTTCTCGCATGTATATAGTTGAATGGTAATAGCGAGTAAAATGGAGATGGAGGCAGTGTGGCTCGAATTCCATAAGCCCAACCAATTGTATCTCAAGGTTTCTAAATTCTAAGGTCTCTTGAAAATTCTTGCATGCGAGAAATTGGCGAAACTTGTGGAAGAATATAGGTAAATGCTTGTGAAGCTTCTTGATACATGTAAAGTATAAATGTTTCCACACACTTCTTCCACCTCCTTACAAAATTTATTAACATTTGTGTTTGGAATTATTTGTGAGCCTGTAATGCACCTAAGCTACATCATCCTCCAATATTCCTACGATATTTCAATCTCTCATACATTCTTTGACTGTTTCTCGACTACTAGAAAACAGGCCATTTTCGAAGGAAAAATTCCGTCGGAAACATCCTAAATTCCGTCGGAACTAGTTGTAGGAAAAGATTTTATAGAAAAAACGACCTTTTCCGACAGAAATTATGTTGGAAAAACGACGACAAAATTCCGTCGGAAATTTTCGACGGACACCAATTCTGCCGGAAATTTCTGACGGAAATTCCTTCAAAAAATGCTTCAATCAAATTAAACAAAAAAACACGCCGCACCACCACTGACACGGCGTATCACCACCTCCAACCCCTAACTAATCCTAACCCCCATATCAGACCACCACCGCCACTACCCCCCACATCAAACCACCATCAGCCTCTAACTAACCCTAACCCTATGCCTAGACCACCATCAGACTGTCACTCTCCCCAAACTAACCTTAAGCCTGAATCTAAACCATCCCCCCACCCTAACCCTAAACCCCCTTAAGCCCACAGCCACCACAAACCCAGCGCCACCCACCATACGCACACACATCAGCCATACCCACCACACGCACACACATTAGCCACACCCACCACGCTTCACCACTAGCACCACTACCCCCACATCAGACCACCACCGACACTACCCAAAAAATTTAAAAAACTATATATATTAAATTAATAGAAAAGAGTAAACATACCTTATGAAATCTTCAACTTTAGGTTCATATGGTCAAATTCGACCATGAAAATCCTAGAAATGGATCTTTCATGGTCGAATTCGACCTAAAAAACCATTAATTTGTTATACCGCGGTCGAATTCGATCTAGAGTTGTGGACGCAGCAAATAAGGGCCGTGGTCGGGGTTTTCATGGGCAGTTGATGGTGGTGGTGGTTGACGTTGCAGCGGCGTTGTTGTTGACGGTGCTTGATAATGTTGGTGGTGGACGGAGAGAGTAGAGGAGGATGGAGAGAGAGAGAAAAGGAAGAAGATAAGAGAAAGAGGAGGGAGAAGGAGAAGAAGACCGAGAAAGAGGACAAAGGAGGGAGGAGGAGATGAGAGAGAAAAAGAAGTAGAAGATTGAGAAGAAGAGATGAGAGAGAAGGAGAAGATCGAGAAGAAGATAAGAGGAGAGAAGAGAGAATGAGAAGGGGAAGAAGTATGGGAAAGAAGAGGCGGAAATGAGAAGGGGGGTTGACTGTTTAGGGTTTGGGTGTTTTTATTTTTTATTTTTTTATTTTTTTTTATTTTACTTTATAAAAATTAGATTCTGACGGAAATTCCGTCGGAAAGTTCATATTTTCCGACAGAATTTTTTTCCGTCAGAAATTTCCGACGGATTTTTTGAATTTGTCGGAAATTTCGGTTTTTCCGACGGAATTTTGTGTTCGTCGGAACCATTCCGTTGAAAATTGACCTGATTCTTGTAGTGCTCTTACACGTTACACGCAATCTCCCTAATCCACTATTCGTTTTATATTGCTCCGATCCTTTGTGATCTAAGTTTATTCCTAACTAGGTTGGAACCCGTGCGATGCGCGGTTTACATAAAATCTATTTTTATAAGAATTATGCACCTTGAATTGTACAAAAATATCTTTACTTTTAAAATTTTAGATTTTCATAAAAATTATGATATAATACCTGTTTAACGTCGCCTAATACATATTTCAATGTAGGAGTCTATTTATTAGTGTTCTACTTAAAATTATTTTTCTATTTAAGGATAAATTGATAGGTTGTAGTTGTAATGTAGAAGTTTCTAATATTCAAATTTCAAAGTTATTAAATATGATAGCTCCAAAAAAAAAAAAAAAAGATGACATCATCCTTGCATTTAGGCAGGAAATTTTTTATTATGAGAGTGACATGTGGACAATGATGACGTCAGCAACGTTTTGTTTTAGTAATAGTTAATAGATAGTGAGAGTTATAATATTATTATATTGTTGTACAATACTAGTCTTTAATCACCCCATATATGTAATGGTACTTGTACTCTCCTATTTTAATAAATAGCGAATTATTTCGGATGCTCATTGTCCATAAAATTTTTGTCTCTACTAGGATTTTTCTCATGTTAAATATTATGTGTCCATCACTATTATTATCTTGTCTTACTCCGAATCCCTATTATTATTATTATTATTATTATTATTATTATTATTATTATTATTATTATTATTATTTTCTCAATCCCTAGATCTTGAATTTGCTTTTGCTACACACTCATCAACCCTAACAATGTTTGTTCCCCTTGTCATAATGTTTGGTGATTGATGTTTTACATCATGTTTGATGTAGGATTTCCGATCTACCTTGCTTACACGCACATGGTAGAAGTTACTAGGCTTAATAAAAATTAAAGCAGGTTTTCTTGATGCAATTTTTCTTTTTTTTCTTTTTTACGAATTGTAAATGATTTTAATAGCTTAAACTATACATTTTGAATAGGTCATAGGAGTATCTAGTTAAAGAAATCCCTTAAGCATGATGCATGGTTGCTCGTTTCATCGAACATTGTCTATGTAGTACCAATCAACTAGATTATGTGTGCAGGAATATGAACTATGCTGCACATCACTGGCGAAAGTTGCTCACCACCCATGTACCTATCTTAAGCGCAAATAATCAATTGCAATTCAAGTTGGCCTCGGACCTCTCGGCCCTTATATTGTTATATACTTCGTAATAATATATGCCTTCGGTCTAGCTAAGTTGCATGAAAACAAATACGAATATATTTCAATCCTCTAATCCATTGAGGTTCTTTAGGTACAATCAGGGATAAGCGTCATCTCATTGCTGATTGCTGAAAGCTAATGATCAAACACCTACTAGCTACAAAAGGCATAGCTGTGAATGAATTGGAAGCTTAACCAAAACCAAATTACTATTTTTAAAAGGTCTTTTTGTCAAAAACTACCTAATAAACCCAAATTTTGTGAGAAATTACCTAATAAAAAAAAATGTTGTATTAAACTACCTAATAAAGGTAAAATGTTGTAAGAAAACACCTAAGAAAAGATTAAATGTTGTAAAGTATTACCTAACCGTTCACCGACCTCAAAACACTCTCAAAACCACCGCTTTCATTTCCAAAATTAAAACAACTTGCTTGAAATCGCCTCCACCATACCTAAACCACCTTTCAACCCCCAAACCACCACCTCTAACCCCAAAAACCACCATCCCGAAACACTAATTTAACCTTACCAACTCGGAATATTCTCCAACCACCCCAAAAATAACCTTACCACCTTGAAAACCACCCTCACGGTGGTTTAGGAGGTGTTTAATTTTAAGGTGGATCAACGTCGTAAAATTAAGTCAATTATGAAAATTCGATAAAAGGTAGTATCTTATAACATTTTACCTTTTATTAGGTAATTTCTTTCAACATTTGATAGTTTCTCACAAAATATCCAGTTAAATTCTTGATTATCTTAGCCTACTATAATATTTAAAATGTAGAAGAAAATCTTTTGGAGACTTTCTCAAATGGTCAAATTACAATTACTTTATATATAAATAATGTAGGGTCGGTGCTTAATTTAATCTAAGATATTAACGAGTACTAGTAGTAGTACAAGTTATACGGCGTATATCTTAGAATTGTACTGGTATATCCATTTTAGTGTTTCACCACCGAAATCTAAGTCATAACTAATCGAACTCGAAATATATACCATTTATCTATTAACTTATACTAAAAACAAATCATTTTATGATAATTGTCATTATCTTGAAAAAAAAAGATTCCCGTCTTTTTTATTTTATTATTTTTTTTTTCAAAATCTCTAAGTAAATTATTTTTACCTTATGATATTTTCTTTCAATTTGACAATTATATACCATATATACTCAAATGAAATATTTCTAAATATCTTTTATATACTTTATATTTTGTAATATTATTGTTAAAAATATTTAACATGTGCATTGCACGGAATTTTAACCTAGTGTCAAATTAAAGGATTAAATTAATGATTTAATCATTAATATGATTCTACCGCCATTCCCAAAGACCCTAACTTAACTCACCCGTCAATATATATTAAAAAAGTTTAAATTAGTTTTGTTGTACAACACCTTCTTTTTTTTTTTTTTTTTTTTTGGCTAATGTTATTATATATATATATATATATATATATATATATATATATATATATATTTTGAATAAATTATCATATATGCTAAATGAGAATATCAAATTGAAGCGGGAAAATTAAAATAGAGGAATACTTATTATTGTTAATTAAAAAGTAAAACCATATCTTATTAATTTCGATTTTCTCAAATTTTAAAATAGGAATACCAAAATGAAACGGAAGATTGAGAAAGGATGGACTTCGCTACTCGAATACGTTATGTTTATCCTCTCTAAAAAAAATTTACAATTTTGTTTAATTTTTATATATTCCATAACTAGATCTAGTCATAGTTCCTCAAAAAAAAAAAACAAAAAGATCTGGTCAAAGTTGCTGACTAATAAAATAAATTATTGTATATAATTAGTTAATCATCCTTGACAGCTCATCTTGTCTTTACACTTTCTATAAATACCACTCTCATCTTCCATTCTTCTCACACATCTATTAATATCTCTAAAGGTCAAACCAAACCCAAAGTCAACAGAATGAATTACTTTATCTTCTCATCAGCCACCATCCTCCTCCTCTTCTTTCTCTCCCTTCACACCACCACCGCGGCTAACCCGGCTGTCCTCGACATCGATGGCCACCCCGTTCGTCCTAATTCCCCTTACTATATCCTCCCGGTTGTCCGAGGCCGAGGTGGAGGCTTGACAGTTGAACCAAAGAACATCACTGAGCTGTGTCCTCTCGCCGCAGCTCAAGAAACCCGAGAACTCAACAATGGAATACCTCTAAAGTTGCACTCGGTCAACCCTAAAGACAAAAGAGTTTTTGTCTCCACTGACCTTAACATTGTCTTCGATGCCGTCCCCCTTTGTGTGCCCTCCGGCCCGTCGTTTATCTGGCAGTTAGCCATCGACGAGGAGACCGGGAGGCGGTACGTAGGATTTGGAGGACAGATCGGGAATCCGGGTGTCGAAACGGTTAGTAATTGGTTTAAGATAGAGAAGGCTGGAAGTGGTACATATGATTATAAGATAGTGTTTTGCCCTAGTGTTTGTAACTTTTGTAAGGTGATGTGTGGAGATATTGGTGTTTTTGTTGACAATGATGGGAGGAGATTATTGGATCTTAATGATCAACCGCTATTGGTCAATTTCAAGAAAGCTTAGGAAAAAAAGATTAACGACACAATATCGATCAGAGAAAAAGATTATAATAGTTACAAAATATAGTAGCTACAAAATTATTGTAGCTATTTTACGTAAAACTATCCTATTAACAACATGAACGATCTTGTAAAGTTACTGAATGTTTGGGTTGGAGTATATGAGTGATTTTTTTGTTATTGGATTTTGTATAGTTTTGGATTTTTTTGTAAAGTATATATGGGATATGTTATATGATATTGTAATAATATTACTAATATGAATAGTACTGTTGAATCTTAGAATATACTTTGCGTATAGATACGGTCGAGTGATTTTGTAATAAAGAAACAAAAGTTTTTTGTTTACGTACTTTCTCAGTTTAGTATTAGGTAATCCTAGAGTACCAAGCTCATGGAACTTAAACTTATATAACAAATTAAAGCAAAATAACATATATGTCGTAAACCAAAATAATATGAATAGGTGTGACTTTATATATAATGAAATTGAGCCTTAAAAAAAAATCAAAATTTCAAGTTCATTTCTCTCTCCAATTTCTCAAATAAACCTTCATTCTAACATCATTAAAATCTTCTTTCTTTCAACAAAATACTAAAATTCATTCAAATTTTGCATTTACATTTACAAACAAGTACAAATTAAGTTGTGACATTTTTTTGTTTCTATTTATTCTTCTGCTGTTTAGTTTAGATATTGTTGCTAATTCCACCTCCTGACTAGCCTGTGTTGAATCTGTCGATTATGTTATATCCCACATGCAAACGTTATCTTTGATAGAATAATGGATTTTGTGTTCAAAAGTTTTTAAAATTAGATTCAAATATTTGCAACGGGACAAATAAATAGAGACGGAAGGAGTAGTTTACCCAAAAATATAATTGTAACACTTTTAAAAAAAACAAGGGAGTATTATAATGAACTTGTAGTAGATGAATATAATCTCACATGTTTATACCTAGTGTATATGAAGATTATCTATTATGCTCCAAGATTAAATAGTGAGTACGTATAGGTAGCTTAGCTAGCTATACATAATTATACAGTGTAGAAAAGGGTCAATATTGACCGATATGTATTTTAGTAATTGCATGGACTACTAAAGAAGTAGAAAGGATACTTCATTGAATCAAACCCCTCTTTTCATGAAGGTGTATACAAGCCAAATAATGGTATCATCAACCATTGAATTGAAGTTGTATATTATTTCAACTTTTCAAATCAAGGGTTTTAATTCCCATGCAACTTGCATGTGTTATGCATATATATTTCCATTTTAATTACATCGATCAAAGATTGTATGGAGATATATACGTTTTGTTAGTTAGTGCTCTAAAACTAGTGAACTTTAGTGGCATACTATTTTCCTAAATATCAATTTTATTATTAGAACGTAATTCAAAGTACTTAGCTTGAGTTAGTGTGGAGTACAGTGTTTATTAGTTCCCCACTTGTTTATTAGTTCCTACTTTATAGCTTGTTAGTTTTTAGAGTTGTAAGTCTATTTATATGGGCATAGTATCTCCATTTGTAGTGTGAAAATGCAATTAGATTAACTAAAAAAGTGTGTCGAGTTTAACTAATCCAAATCCAAGTCCATCGCAATATGATTGTTAAAGTTAGCAGCAATTGTGTGTTGAGTTTTTGGAGCAAGGGAGGGAGAGATTATTAAGAATAGTATTATTGTTTTTTTTTTCTCTATTTTATTACGTTTATTAATTCAATACGTGTGTTTTGCAGACCATGAAAAGTTAAATGGGAAAAAAATAGGAACAAAGGGAGTAAACAAATTTGTATTAAATCTATTAGCCTTAGCCGGATAATCATTATGATAGTAACATTTATCAATAAAGAAATTAAAAAATTAAGGTTTCCTCTAGGGTTTCTCCTTGGAGGGTTTTTCTGGTTCCCTCTAGGGTTTTTCCCTTGAGAGGGTTTTTCTAGCCTCTATTGCTAGATTTTTTCTGTTTTTTTGAAGATTTTCCTTCACTCTTCTCCTTTTTCTCTTTCTCTTTCATCTCTTTTCTTCTGGTCTCTTTTGTGAATCTTTGTAGGGGCTACCAACGGTGTTTTTACCGGTGGTAAGCCCCAAAAAACTTTTTAATTTCTTTCAATAAATGGATCCCATCTTTGAGATGGTGGTTATTCTATTAGGGTTAATTTAATTTCTTTTTTGGTTTGTCTTCCGAACATTGAAGATTTATGGTTTCATAATCTCCGCAAGCATCTAGAAGACCATATGAGTATTTTCACTCAAACAACTATTCATTAGTGGATCTCAAGCCGAGTTAGTGCTAACTCACATATTGTATTAATTCAGATGAAGTTTTTTTTTTATTAAGGCGACCGTTGATCGAATCTGCGATGTATCTAGTTCTAAGGTGATTTCTACTTGTGTTGGAATTCTAATTTTCCTAGGAATTATTTACAAGTGCCATTTGGCTATCTTTCATTAATGAAATCCTTTTTCTTCTTATAAAAAAAAGAAAAAAAAAACACCAGTAGAAAACATAAATGAGCACCGCAAAATGCGCACCAGTTTTTAGAAATCGGTGCGAAAAAAATATGCGGGATTGAGTGAAAGAGTAATCGCATCGGTTCAAACCAAACCGGTGCAAAATGATGTTATTAGCACCGGTTCAAACCAGTGCGAATTTTTTATTAAAAAAAGACCGGGCTTTCTCTTCTTTCTCTTTCTTTCCCCTTGCTTTTCATTTTTCATTTTCCCATGCATTTTTCATTTATCCCTTCTCTTGAATCCACCACCTTCCTCCACCACAGTCACCACCTGTGCGCACGGGTACCCCTTCAACCACTTCCGCCACCTGCACCAAAATCCTTTCCACCACAGCTGCGTCCTCCAACGACCACCGCGAAGTCCTCTTCCCTCTTCATTTTAGCAGCGCATGCAAAGGAGTAGCCCCGACATCCACCACAGCCGCCTGCTCCACCGACCACCTGCGTGCAGCCGCCGTCCTCTGCCCTCCAGCTCTCTTCCCCTTCCACTTCCAATTATGGTGGATATCTTCACCACTTCCATCTAGGGTTAGTTTTAATTTTGTTGGGCATTTTGAACAATTATTTTCAATTCTCTACCTATATTTTATTTTACATTTTAAACAATTATTGAGCACATGAGCAAACTAAAGTTAGCTAGGGTTTCAATATAATTTAACCCCAATTTTGGTTGCTACTTAAATTGTCTATATTATATGTTTCTGTGAATTTTAGGTGGTTTAATGAGAAATTTTGAATAAATTAGAGATTAGTAACCTTGTTAGTTAGTTGAATTTTGGTATGTAAAATATAATGTGGTTGAATTAGTGATTAGCAATTGTGTTATAAATTAGTGAATAAATTAGTGAAATTACATTAATTACTCTTAATTTTAAATAAATTAGTGATTAGCAATTGTTAGTTTGATTAAGGATGCGTTATACTTTAGCAATGTATGTAGGTATTAATTAATTACTAAGTTTTGTTTATTTTTTTTTATTTTTATAGATTCATATTTGAAGCTCAAGTTTAGCTTGAAGACTACATTTTTAGCTCAAGTGGGAAGTTAGAAAGTGTATATCCATTGTACTTGATACATTGGTATGAATTATAAAATTTACTAAGTTATATTTCTTTCTCTTTATCTAGTTAATAAAAGTTTTTTCATGCTATTACAACTTGTGTATTGTTTAATAACAAATAAATGCAACTATATATATAGAATGTTTGCATCATCATATGCCTAGATACCCGTTCAGGGCTTTCTCATTAAGAGAAAGTCTTGAATAGTCCCCTGTTGGGACTGTTCTTAAAAGTTTACTCTCACTTAGGTGGTGAATGTATGTCTTCTTTTTTCGATTTTAAGGAACATCTTGGCTTACCATTTCCTCACCATGTTCTCTGGGTACATATGTGGGTAAGTAATTATCTACATCGTGAACTTGGAGAACTAGGGGGAAATGTTGCCGAATTTTCCTTAAAATTGGAAAGTCGACATACATTCACTAGTGAGATTAGACGTTCAAGGATGGGTTAGGTTAGAGTGATAAGGACCCTTTGGATCCATGCATTTTTTCACTATATGAATGGTATATGCATGGTGTGTGTTTGAATTTGATTTACATAATATATGTAGCAATTATACATTATTCATAATATGTTGCTATGTTTAGAGACAATTTATTAAATGGAGAAGGATTGTGGTTGGATGTATGGTAGACGTGATACATTGGAATTCTTTTATGGGGTTTAAGAGTTTTGCGAAAGGGCTTCATCTTATCAGAGCAGAATGGTGTCGATTGCCTCTATTGTCCTTGTGTTGATTGTAAAATGTGAAGGTGGTCAATAGTGTTGAAATCATTAGAGATCATGTAACCTGTCGTGGGTTTAAGCTTAAATACCATGTGTGGATTTGGCGCGGTGAAGAAGGAGAGTATAGTGGGGATGCTGATGGGAATGATGTGCATGATAAAAGAAATGAGATTCGTGTGGACGAGGAATACGGGAATGATGAATATATTATTGATAATGGTGATGAGAATGGATTTGAGGATGATCAGGTGGATGAGATGATGCATGATGTTAAAGGTGACGTGTTTGAGTCATTATCGGAGGCTTCTAAAAAGCCTTTGTATCCTGGGTGCAAAAAATACTCCAAACTATCAACCGTGCTAACACTTTTTAACATTAAGTCGAAGCATGGGTGGACGGACACTAGTTTTACTTCTTTGTTGACCGCGTTAAGTGAGATGTTACCTGATGGGAATGAAATTCCTAAGTCTTACTATTATGGAAAGAAGCTCATGTGTCCATTCGGTTTGGAGTATAAGAAGATACATGCATGTCCTAATGATTGTATTTCTTTATAGAAATGAATATGAACAATTGGAGGAGTGTCCACGATGCAAGAAGTCGCGCTACAAGCGCATGAGTTGCAATGCCGGTACAAAGGGACCTCCTGCTAAGGTGTTGTGGAATCTTCCCATTATTCCAAGGTTTAAGCGTCTATTTTCAACACCAAAAGACGCTAAAAACTTGAGGTGGCATGCAAAGGGAAGAAAGAAAAACAGAATGTTGAAGCATCCAGCTGACTCCCCGCTATGGAAGAATTGAACATTGATATGAAGTTTGGGAAATTTGGTGATGAAGTCAGAAATTTAAGGCTTGGGTTGTGCACGGACGGGATGAATCTATTTGGCACTCTTAGTACCCAACACAGCACATGACCGGTACTTTTAGTGATCTACAAGTTGCCTCCTTGGTTGTGCATGCCCGTAAGTATGTAATGCTTTCACTGCTAATAATGGGGCCAAAGCAACCTGGAAACGACATAGATGTTTATCTTGCGCCACTTGTTGACTATTTGAGAAAGATGTGGGATGAAGAGGTTTCCGTTTTTGATGCTCATAAGAATGAGATGTTCACATTCCGTGCAGCTCTTATGTGGATCATTAATGATTTTCCTACATATGGCAACTTGTTTGGGTACAAGATCAAAGGAAAAAAAGCATGCCCCATTTGTATTGATGACACACCAAGCATACACCTTGATCATTCTCACAAAGAGGTGTACGTGCGGACCCGAAGGTTGCTCAGGCGCGATCACCCGTACCGTAGGCAGAAAAAAGGCTTTTGATGGGACAGTGGAAGAGGGGACTACGCCTAGGCCATTGACTGGTGAGGAGGTTTATGCTCGAGTTAAGGGTATACGAACAGTATTTGGAAAAACAGAAAAAGTTGCGGACTTAACTGTTCTCTTTAAAAAAGAATCAATCTTTTGGAAACTTCCGTACTGGAAAGAGCATGACGTTAGGCACTGTCTTGATATAATGCATATAAAGAAGAATGTGTGTGATGCTCTTGTGGGAACGCTGATGAATATTCAAGGCAAAATAAAGGATGGAAAGGGTGCACGGTTAGATTTGGAAAAGATGGGGGTTCGTCCAGAATTGTGGGCTCAGGAAAAGGTTAGAAAGGGAAAGGAACAGGAAAAGGAAAATGAAATTGTTTCGAAAAAAGGGAAGGGGAAGAGCAAGGGAAAGGGAAAGGAAAAGGGAGAGGCCATGGATGTGTCGAAGAACAAATATGAGGGTAAAGGCAAGGATGAAAAGGCTTATTTATCTTCGGCTTGCTACACATTGTCAAGGGTAGAAAAACAGATGTTTTGTGCATGTCTGGATGACATTAAGGTTCCATCAGGGTACACATCTAACATGAAAAGATTTGTATCCTTAAATGGAGAATTAAAGCTGACAAGTATGAAATCCCATGATTGTCACATTATGATGCAAGTATTCCTACCAATTGCAATATGTGGTATTTTACTGAAGCACGTGAGGGAAGCTATTACGAGCCTTTGTTTGTTTTTCAATACAATATGCAGCAAAGTGCTTGATCCTTGTACACTTGATGCGTGCTTTGCAGGTGGATGTGGTTGTGACTTTGTGCAAATTTGAGATGTATTTCCCACCCTCATTTTTTGACATAATGGTACATTTGACTTTTCATTTGGTTCGTGAGATTATGTTGTGCGGTCCAGTGTTCATGAGGTGGTGCTATCCTTTGAAAGACACATGGATACATTACAAAATAAAGTAAGGAATCTGGCTCACCTGGAAGGAAGTATGATTCAAGGGACCGTGGATGAGGAGATTGGTAATTTTGTGGTCGACTATATAGCCGTTGCTGAACCTATTGGTCTTCCTACTTCTCGACATGAAGGGAGACTTGATGGTCATGTCACAATCGGGTCGAAACGAATGTCACCTGACTGAGATAAGTTCTTACAAGCACACCTATATGTGTTGCACCATGTTGCAGATGTTCACCCATATTTAGACGAGCACATGGCTAGTTTGCGTGAGGAATTTCCATCGAAAGGTGAAAGGGCACTGATGTAGTTGCATAATAAGAGGTTTGTGAGTTGGTTTCCTGATCGAGTGATGGGTCGATTGGATGAGACTGTCACTGATACATTATGGTGGCTTGCTTATGGTCTTAGGGATGATGTTCGCTCATTTGAGAAATATGACATAAATGGGTACACTTTTTGGACTAAGCGTCAGGATTTGAAATCTTCCTCGCCCCAAAACCGTGGTGTAGCGCTTATGACATCGTCAAGGGAGTTTTCAAGTGCTAAGGATAAATCACCCGTTGATGTAAAATTGTCATACTATGGTCGAATTCAAGAAATATGGGAGCTTGATTAGTGTGATTTCATGGTTGCTCTTTTCCAGTGTAAGTGGGTTGATAATATCAGGCGTAACGTCAAATATGATGACTTTACTCTTGTAGATCTTAGCAACCTGAATGATAGTACGAAACCATTCATCCTTGCATCTCAAGCTAAGCAAGTGTTCTACGTAATTGATCCAGTCGATTCAAAATGGTCTATTGTGCTAGCCGGAAAAAGAAGAATCCTAGACATTGGAGATGTTGAGGATGAGAAAGAATATGATGCGTTTGATGATTCAACACCTTTCACTGTTCCTAGACCTGTTGTACCAAATGACAAAGACGACCAAGCAAATTATATGCGATCAGACCACAACGAAGGAATATTAGATTGAGGTACTATTATTTGTGATTTTGACATTGTAGGCGTTGAAGTATTATAAAATCACAAGTTAGGTGATTTAAAGAATTATTTTGGTGAAAATGAATGAAAGTGTTAACTTACTTGCCCATTTTTCACATTTTCTTTTAAATAAATGAAGTTACTCTCAAAACATGTTAAATATGATAGGATATAATATTTTAAGTGTTGACAGTATCATAAAATCACAAGTTAGGTGATTCAGATAGTCATTTTGGTGATAATGGAATAAAAATGACCTATATGTTAACTTACTTGCCCATTTTCTATGTTGATTTGTATTATAATTCATAAATTTATATTTGATTATAACTTTACCTAACAAATTTATTTCTATTACAAATAATAACGTGTTATGTTTGTAATGGCAGGTGTTTATATCTCATAGAGGACGAAGAGGACCTTAAATGTGTAGAGTACGTGGAGGATGATGATGATGATGTGAATGAGGATGAGGACGAGCTTTATGATGTCAACAAGGAGAATGATTTGGGTGAGCCAGAAGATCAGGCTCAGGATGAGTTTGAGCGTAGACTTGATGAATTTGAAATTTCAGTTGAACGTGCGCCTCCTATTGAAAATGCAGTTTCTGAGATGGTTGGTGAGAATCCTACTCCTCAAACTCAAAGCCAAGGATAACGTCAAATGAACAGCACAGGTGGTGGAGAGGGGGTAAAGGCACCGACTTAGAAAAAGGGTAAGGGTCCGACGACAAGTTTTAAGAAACCCGCCGGTCCCATGGTCTTGGAGTATGACAAGGTAGGCCAACCTACGGGCAAATGGCGTCGGAAATATGTTGTTCGAGTGGGCATATGTGCGCGCAAAATCTCCATTTCACTTGGTTGGCGGCAAGTACCTCCAGGCTTGATCCAAACATTTTGGGATGATACAAAGGCAAGTGTTTTGTTGGCACATTTACACAATTATAAATACCTTCACCTTACTGTTGTTTGAAAGGAGAAACTAATAATTGCTTTTATTTGTGCTTGCAGAGTCTGTTTAATAATCCTAATGATGACGCCAAGCGAAGGGTGTTTGAATCTTTAATAGCGGAATGATTCAGAGGCTTTAAGACCACCTTAGTTCGTAGATGGATCACTAAGAAAGTTGTGAGAAAACCAAAGAAGAAGAAAGCTTGCAAAGGAAAGGATAATGGAGGTGGAAATGACGAAGTTATCGAGGAAGACCAACTCCCGTGGCAAAAATGGCCAAGCGTATCGAAGGATGATTAGGAAGCTTTCTTTCTTCAAAGAATTCAAAAGGAAGCAATTGTAAGTTTGGGTAAATCTGATGACAATTGTATAATATATTGACTCTTTTTGAAGTAATGATACTAACATTTCTAATTATGTAGGAATTGCGGGAGCAAAATTCAAAAAATGCATTGCAGAGGCTGTACACCCATCACATGAGGTCTAAGACATTTGGTGAATGGAGGGAAACGTGGGTCAAGGAAGGAGTATACCCCACTTCGCTTCTAGGGTTATCCAAAGAACCCTCTGATTCCACGATCACTACGTTGGTGAGTCGTGCTGGCGATTTCCTTTGTTATCTGCATGCGCTTGACAAGGAAATCGGAAAATGGGTCATCAAGGCTCCGGAAATCAAAAAAATGGCAGATAAACTTGTAAGCTAACTATTGAACTTGTGAACTTTATGAAGCTTTTTCATAAATATCACTATACAAAAATATTTACAATATTTATGTTACCTTTTTGTTTTTGCTACAGCTTGAGTACACTGAAGAACTGGTTGAAGGCAAGCTCGTCCCAATTGTAGAGAAAGACCCTTTCACCTTGGCTTTGGGAAAGTCCTACTATCTAGGACGGGTAGTAGGTTCGGGAAGGACATTGCTAGGATGGGAAAAGGTGATGGGTGCAGAATACACCAAATCAGGAAGATCTCGAGCAAGTGTTAACTCACCACATGACTTGGATGCCAAGGTGGCATCAATTAAGGAACAAGTACGCAACGAGATAGTAGGTGAATTCAATACTTGGGCGAAGCAAATGAACTTACCGAGCTTGTCGTTCCCCTCGACTACATCGGTCGACTCATGTAGTCACCCACAAGGACAAGGAGAAGATGAGATACATGGAAAAGATGAGATACATGAGGTAGTTTCAAATTTATTAATTTGGGCATATTGAGTTACGTGAGATCTAAGGTGGCATTATTAATTTACTATTGCAGGTTAGTACTCCTACACATGCGGACTCGAGGGAGCTTGATAATCCAACACCTCATGAATTTCCAGATTTACAAGTGATTTGTTTAGCTCTAGCATAGTGAATTTCGATACATTATCAATTGTGTAGGAAAAGACCCCTTGTGATATGTTTGGTTCTTATAAGTGATCTTCCAAATTAGTGTAGGAAGAGACCCATTGTGCACTTCTACACCCGGGGCTATCAAACAGTGGAGATTTGCATTTGGTGGCGTATGCTAGTGCACAACCGCCTATGATACGGTACATTTCCGATCGCTTAGGCCACAACATTACTCGGTCGAAATTAATTCTGTGATTGTGGGGTTCCATGACATCCAACTACTAGTGCCCATAGAGGAGGATTGGACTACTACACTTTGGGACTCAAAAGGTAGCTTTGTGCAATGGCCACGTGCTTGGGTAAGGTTGATCAACGAGGTAAGGTTTTCAGATTTTGTGTTGAATTACCAATATGCACTCACTCACTTTTCCTCAAAAAAAAAAAAAATACAAAAATTCTGCCTTAACTCAAGACTCCCTGGCCCCCATCTCCGCTGCCTAGCTGCTGCGGCCTGTGCAGCTGTACCTGGGCTGCTACGGCCAGGGCTGCGCCTGCCTGGGTTGTTGCGGCCTGCGCTGCTTCGGCCTTGGAAGCTTCTGCCTATGTTGCGGCTGTCTAGGCTGTTGCGGCCTCGGCTGCAGCGGCCTTGGCTGCTGCTTTGCGCGGTTGTCTTCCTTAGAATTGGATGGGTTTCTATTACAACTAATAACGTGTTATGTTTTATCAGATTTAGAATAAAAGCCAAACTTCAAAGAGAAGGAGGGTGGAGAAGCCTAAAAGCATTGATCAACCTATAAAGAAGATGAGTGAACAACGGTCGAAGAGTGAACGAGCGTCGAAGAAGAACTCTTCGAGAGGTTCAACCATGCAAGCTACTCCATTTGTTGGAGGCACGGTCCTTCAATCGTTCTCTAAGGATTTAACTTTTCTAGACAATCATGTTAGTCTGTTGCCTAGTGACAATCCCATTGAAGTTGCACTACCTAAGGCATTGTTACACTATGATGAGGATGCAATTACATGGATTAGCAAAGAAGATGTGAAGGAATTTCTAAGTGGTTCAATGCTTATCATTTGTCTCATTCAAACATTCATGAGGTAATTCAATGCTGCTTAAATTATGTTATTCAGATTAGTGGTGATTATCCTTCATTTTTCCATTAATATTCTATTATCATGCATGTAGAGCACTACAGGAGCACTCACGTGACATTGATTCTCCTTGTTAAGTTGGGAGGTTATGCCCCTAGCAGACCTCCTCTACTAGAATCTTAGATAACCACCCTGAAGTGATGTACTATGTTGAACAGAGTATTAAGGAATCAGTGCGTGCGGGAGACAAGTTCATATACGCCCCATGTTATGAGGAGTACGTCTAACCTTGTCAAATTCAACCGTTTCCCCTGTTTATATGTTGACTCCATATTATTGATTGTTTGTCTATTGTGAATTTATGTATTTTGAATTAGACCCTTATGGTGATTTGTGTTTCCAATAACAGAATCTTCCTATTTGATTCAGCTTGATTGCCTCAACCAAAAAAGTTGCTCGTGAAGGTCATACTACAAAAGTAAATATAGCTACCTAGTGTTGATTATCATTACCTAACTCATTTATTATTCATTCTAATCAAATTTGAACTTACTTTTCTATAGTGTTATGAAGAAGCTAAATTGTCGAGCTCCTCAGGGTCCTACATGGAAATCCCCGATGGTAATGCCACATGATATTGTGATTTTCGTAATAAACAATGCGTAAGATGTTGCTAATTTTCTATGCACGTTTGATTCATGTACTTTGTTCCTATGCTAGTGCGCACAACAGGATAACGGAGTTGATTGTGGCCTATACGTGATGAGATTCATGTTTGACATATTGAGTCGTTGTATGGACACACTACAGCTTGATGAGGTATGCCATTGACTTAGTTAAATTGCTCTTTTCATGTGATTTCAAGCCTTAGCCGCTTAAAACTAAGTAATATTGACATGTTATAAGAAAGAATGAGGT
This sequence comes from Chenopodium quinoa, assembly GCF_001683475.1. Lineage (NCBI taxonomy): Eukaryota > Viridiplantae > Streptophyta > Magnoliopsida > Caryophyllales > Amaranthaceae > Chenopodium > Chenopodium quinoa. The sequence goes on along the minus strand of NW_018742418.1, from coordinate 8,002,223 downwards.
CATTTGATAAGAAATGTAGAAAATAGGCAAAGTAGAAGTCATATAGGCTTTATTTGGGTCATTTTGGATGAAAATGCGTCCTAACACTTGGTAAATTGTTGGTTTCATGTGATTTCAAGCCTTAGACGCCTAAAACTAAGTAATATGGACATGTTATGAGAAAGAATGAGTTCATTTGATATGAAATGTAGAAAATAGGCAAAGTAGAAGTCGTATAAGCCTTATTTGGGCCATTTTTTCCCAACGAAACTTGTAAATGCATGAATTTGACTCCTAATTGCTTATTGATAATTACCAACAATACAAACTTGGTATATAAGCTTAGTATAACTCATTGGATTAAAATTTAGAAAGAAAATAACAATTTTGGGAACGTTATAAGCTATTACATTCCATTTTAGGCCATTTTTGCCCAAGTGAACTTGGAAAAGCATGAATTGGACTCCTAGTTGCTTGTTTATGGTTATCAATAATAGAAACATGGTATATAAGCTTAGTATAAGTCATTGGATTGAAATTTAGAATGAAAAGAAAAGTTTGGAAACGTTAGTAGCTGTTACATGCCATTTTAGGCCATTTTTGCCTAAGTGAACTTGTAAATGCACGAATTTGACTATTACTTGCTTGTTTATACTTACAAATAATAGAAACATTCTATATATTTGAGCTACTTATAATAAATCAAGTTTGGTATTTAATTTTTTAAAAATGTATTTATACATGCATAACCTAAGTAATTAATTCTAACATAATTTTTGTCTATTCCAAGTTTTGCAAGGTACAAAAGGAAGGTCCGTAGACAAGTAAGGAACTTAATGAAGTTCGAGACATGTTGACGTCTTTCATCACCATTAATTTGTAAATGTCACTTCTATTTTGAATTTAGATTTTGTTAACTTTTTACCTACATTATTAATTAGTATTGTTTGTAAATACGACACTTTTTTTTTTTGAGGAATCGTAAATGTGACACTTTATTGTATTGCATTTGGGATTATTAATATCTATGTATTGTTGTTATTATTTCAATTTAGAAATTATTATTATTATTATTATTATAACAATAATAATTATAATAATTATAATTATTATTGTTATTATAATATATTATAATAATGGTAGAATTAATGCGGATGTACAAGTTTATTATTATTATTATTATTATTAGTATTAATATTATTATTATTGCCAAAAAAAATATATATACAGATTAATGGCATCGGTTAACCGGTGCCAGTTGTTATTAATACCAAAAAAAATAAGCGTGGCAATGCTTTTTAGCACAAATATTAATTCGCACAGGTTAACCGGTGCTAAAAACTAAGAATTGCACTGGTTTTGAACCGGTGCTAATGTTTCTATTTTTGTTCAAAATCGATGCGATAGGGGGATTTATACCGATACGCATTTGTGTTTTTCTACTAGTGAAAAAAAGCTAGCCGGATAATCCATTCCCTAGCCCATTGCCCCTTTCATTTTTCCTTTCCTCATGTCAAGGACTACAAGAAAATCTCAATTGGGGAATGGACAATGGAGTAATAATATGCAAAACTTAGCATTGGTTATTACATTGTCCATTATTAATATGGTCTATTAGTACCCTCATAAATTTTAGCGCCGGTTGGATCAATGAATAATTAAAATACAGAGAAAGTGATTCGTTAACATTGAAACCAATAAAATTTTAAAGAAAGTTAATATTCCGTAAAAGTAAGTAAATTTTACTCCGTAATTATCTAATGGATACGAAATCTTTCGAAAAAAAAATGTGGATACTAAAACTATTTATAAATTGAATCATAGAGATGCCTAGATTTCAAATCTTTACACATAGCACCCATTATTTTTTTTATTTATTATTATCATTAATTTTTTTTTTTTTTTTTGGTGAACTAAATAAATTAGATTTTCAGAGACATCACATCCTGAAATTAATTTAGTCTACTAAGAAGACAGGAAGGTTGTTTCTAGAGTCCAACTGTCGACGTGTTAGGGTGGCCAAAACTTAGCTTTCATTGTAATGAGCTGGCCTAAAAAAAACGTGGACAATTACACTCGAAAATTTCGTCGACCACAAGTGTGGCAGATGTAGAACAAGATTATATTTAATAAGTGGTCATGTACAAATTAAATATCAACCTTTTTTTGTTTTTAGTTATTGATATATTTTTGGGTAAGAAGAACAAGATTATATTTAACATGATCTTAGCCCGACTCGAGCCATGGTCATTTACTTGTACTACTTAATACTTACGAAATTAAACAAGTCAATAAAGAGTGGGAGAGATAGTGTAGAGATAAATTGACAATTCTAACACTTGTCAATATCCCCTAATTTCTCAGTCATTTTTAATTTCAAAGTTTATGGCTTAAAAAAAATAAAAAAATAAAAAAAATCAATACTTCTTTTGTTTTGGCCGTGTTGCCACTGTTATTACAAATTCCTGGAGGACGAAAATAATGTGTTTTAGTGCAATATTGATCATACAGGTCCTTTTTTCATGAAAACCTCACAATCATCTTAGGGATGAAACTATTTACAAACATATGTTACACAACATTAGGTATGTTGCATGTATTATATGTGTTTCGTGTTTCTCTCTTGAAAAGGGCTTTATAAAGTGTATACATATATAGATCATGATTCAATAAAAAAGATTTTAAAACGAGAAGAATGAGAAGGATGAATGTGTTATATTTATTTGAATTTTCTAAGACACAGTCTCTTTAAGTTTTAACACTTAGTTTAAAAAAATTAGAGAAAGTAAACTTCATAGATATGAAATATTGGAGTTTATTGTTTTTAGAATAATTCTAGCTTGATAGTGGACTCGTAGTGGAAATTAAAAAAATCTGAAAATTCATACATGTTGGGCGAGCATGCTTGTCTTGATCATTCTTACTCCATCTGTCATAAAATATACGAGTATTGTCAATTTTTAACACATTCTTCAAGACATACATTTGCCATTAATATTTTCAATTACATACATATTACCTATTCAATTATATATTAATAAAAAAAAAAAAAATTGATATTATATAACACATCACATTGAGAAACGGAAATTCATTGGATAACTTGTGTTCTAGATAAGATATGTATGGTCAAGGAAAGGTGAGAGGACAATAATGTTGGAACCAAAATCAATTGATGAAATCACTTACATTTTTAAATCCATATGGCAATTAAATGAATTGCCTTTTACCCTTGTAATTTTTTTTTTTATTTTTTTTTCCAGTGGGACGCATAATGTGTTGTTTTGGAACACTGTAATTCAACAGCCCATTTCTCAGCTCATTTTTGGATGTCTTTTCGTGTTTATTTCGCACTGGTGTGAACCACTACTTTACTCTCACAACCTTTATTTTAGTCTCACTAATTTTCTTCGCTATCTATCTCACATACTTCAACTTTACCTTCCCTATAACGTACAAAGGGGACATAAGACAATAAAGCAGTCTTAAGGAGACAAAGAGAGTATTCGCATATGTCATCGTGCATGAGCTTTACCATAGATGTACGTGTAACTTTCTTTTTCAAAATTTCCTCTCCTTACATTACTCTTTTAGTTCTACATATAGCACCCTTCCATATTCATTTGTCATGCATGCCACCCTCAACTAAAACAAAATATGGCTTCCTTTCTCCTCCCAGTTACTGCAATCACTCTTCTTCTCTTCGTTCTCTCTCCTTCTCCTAGTTCCGCCGATCTTGTCCTAGACACGGACGGTAATCCACTACAAAATGGCGGCCAGTATTACATCCTTCCACACTCGAAAAACACTGGCGGCCTTATTGTAGATGGTCTAGTTAAACCCGGCCAAATCTGCCCTGCATACGTTGGCACTGCGCATTCCGGAGAAGATGGCATGCCCTTGGAGATCTTGTCGCAGTATAGAGTATTCCACCTTTCGACCTCACTTCCCCTCCAATTAACCTTCAAGCCTCTCGTCCCCTTCTGTGGCTTTATGCCTTTGCGGTGGTGGGTGGCGCCGAGTGATGCCAACGACCAATCGCGCATTATTGTCGGTGTTGAAGGGCCGTTCAAACCTACTTATGCTTTCTTTGCTGAAAAATCTGATGCTGGTGAGAATGTGTACAACATTAAGTTTTGTCACTTACTCGAGTTCACGTATAAGTCCAAGTTCATGTCCAAGTCCAAAAAAATCAAAACTTCCGATGATGACGATGATGATGAAGGACAAGATGATGATGATTACGATGATCTTAAGGAGTGTAAAGATGTTACTATTCTTGACGACGGACGTTTGGGAGTCGCCAAAGATTCGCCATTCCCTGTTACTTTTAAGAAGAAGTCAACTTTCCCATTTTTAGCCGCAAATATGTAGATTTGGCACTTGCATGTGTCAATGTACGTGGTGCTTATAATCTATGTTTCAATAAATTTCTCCTATAGTTTATGTATGTATAGGCTAAAGGAGGAACTCCCATTTTGGTGAAGATATGTCTTTTTAATTGTGTCTGTTACAGTCTTTATTTCTAAAGACTACTTTGGCAAAATGTTCAAGAATGGTAAAAACTTCTTTATTACCCAATGCTATTGTTAGAGATATGAGATCAAATCATATTGGAAAATATATGAGTGATATATTTTCCATATTGATATTATCGTGAGAATAATATATTCAGGTTTATTTATGTTAAAGATATTATTTAGTGAATATATCTCTAGGATATATAATTATTATAGTATATCTGTTAGGAAGATTGTTTACTATCTTATGAGTGTAGATTTTGTATAAATACTCTACCTATTGATTAATAATAAACAAGTCATATTCTTCACCCTAATTTATCGGCTATAGTCTTCTTTTACTAGAGTGAACCGAAAATAATGTTGATGAATACTCGTATCTGATGTTCCCGCCGGGTCGGAGAGTAGGCTAGTTGAGCTACATTTGGAGCCAAATCTTATGCTCATAAACCTCGCTAGAATTTAGCTAATGTTGGCGACAATGTAGCCGTTTCGAGCTTAACTCTTAAATGACCTAAAAAAAACAATTAGAAGTCATATTATTTATGTTGGATTAAAATATTCAAATATTATATTTGCGTTGTAGATATTAGAATATTAATTGTGTTAATTTTATATTTAAAAAAAATAAATTTCTCATATTGTTTATCATTGGAATAATAGTGTAGTTATATTTCAAACGACCGCTGTAGAAACATTCTATTAAGGGTTAAAAACCAAAAACTAATTGAATTTGGAGACTATTTAAGAAATATGGAAGTAACAATATATATGAAAGATACTACGATGTGATATGTTCCTTGCATATCTGGACAAATGTCAAATAAGTATGACTTTATTTAACTGAAAGTCTAGGTATGAGATATGTTGAAGCCATATATTTATGATGATTTTATTTAACTGAAACACTATATAAGAGATATGTTAAAGCCTGGAAGGTAAATTTTTGTACCAATTTATAGGTAATCACTTTTATAGATTTTTCGTAAATCTTGGTCATACCTGATTATATATTTGTCCCGAATCATCGAATTTTAACCGATTTTCACCTCAATTCTCTCTACTCCCCTCCCCTCCCCTCCCCTTTGCTTTCTTCCATTAATTTACATCAAATTTGAAGCTCGAAGAAAATAATAATGTGAAGGAACAAAATCCCTCAACAAGCCTGAAGATTTAAATGAGGTAATTTATTTGTTGTCGTTGTTGAAACCCATTGTAACCTGTTTCGGGGTTTTTATGTATCCTACGGGAGGGTTACAATACCGAGAATACGCGTCCGGCTGTCTGTACCTGCAAAACCACGAAACCCCGGTTGGGTGGAGTTCTGCCTCCGACGATCAAGTTAGAACGCGTATAAGGAGTATAGTACGGAATGTAAAAGGTATTTTCCTTCTGATTCAGAGAGAATTCTGCAATTATATTGCTCGGTTTTTGTGTTTGTGTGTTTAGAAATTTATGAATGCCTAATAAATAAGGATTTTCCTCTATTTATAGGGCAAGGGGATCAGTTCCCCTTTTAAGGGTTAAGGTGCCACGTGTCAGCCAGGGATTGGATCCCATTGGGCCCTTCTGAGGCTGACACGTGTCAGCTTATGATTGGGCCACATGGCTAGGGTAATTTTTACCCTAAACATCTCTATTTATAGGGCAAGGGGATCAGTTCCCCTTCTTAGGGTTAAGGTGTCACGTGTCAGCCAGGGATTTGATCTCATTGGGCCCTTTTGAGGCTGACACGTGTCAGCTTATGTTTAGGCTACGTGGCTAGGGTAATTTTTACCCTAAACATAACCCACTTGTGAGTGTCTCACATTGAAGAAAGAGGAGATGGATCCACATTATAAGGTAGAGGAGTTACTCCTACTACTGCCAATTGGTTTTAGTATGAAAGCTCCTAAGCCTTGTTTGTGGACGACCAAACTCTCCTCCTCCTTATTCGGGTTCCCAGGTCCATTTCATACATATTGTCTCGAAATTTAACATGGTATCAGAGTATGGGTTGCGGGTCTCTTCTAAATTGGGTATTTAATCGCTACGGATAAGGATTTACCTCGACATGATGTCCAACCCCTAAGAGGATTAATTGATCTGGTCTTTCCAGTTAGCTCTGAATTTCTAAGGACACTCACAAGTGAGGAGGAGTGTTGAAACCCATTGTAGTCCACTTGTGAGTGTCCCACATTGGAAAAAGAGGAGAGATGGTTCCACTTTATAAGGTAGAGGAGTAACTCCTACTATTGCCAATTTCATATTGTCTCGAAATTTAACAGTCGCCAATTTTAATATGATCTCTAATTGGTCCTAGTCTATGTAAATTGATCAATTACTTTCTTTGATTTTGTTCTTGATTAATTAAAATAGTACCCAATCTCATTAGTTTATTTTTGAATTAACGAAAACTGAAATTAAATAATTAAAGTTGTTCATCTGAAAAATATAAAATTCGGTATCAAAGAATCAATCCACTTTGTAATACAAGCGTTTTCTGTTCTCCACAGACTACAAGCTAGCTTTTCATCACTTTTACATGGTATCAAGATCGTTTTATATATTCTATCAATAAGCAGCGTTGTTACTCGTGTAATTGGACATATGTATGCCATCTTATCACTAAAAGTCTAGATAGGAGATATGTACGTAGAAGCCTAGGGTTAAAGTAAGGATTTTGTATGGATAAATGGGTAAATGACCATTGTATGAAAATATTTGGTAAATCTTGGTCATTTTTATATTTTGTATTTTATCGGTTTTTTAAATTGTAACATTAAAATTTTCATACTATTTACACACTTAGTGGACGATCTTTTGTAATTTATGTGTTAGAAAAACATGGTAATGTGGGATTTTATTTTTTTAATTTTTTTTACGGAGGGTTGTATTAGATTTTTCTCGATATATACATTCACAATATTAACTTTCTATAACCTATACAAAAGTAAGTTAAAGGTGTTAGCAATACTCCGTATAAAATGTGCATTGGAAATCCCAAAAACTCCAATATTGCAATTAATGGATTAAATATATAGACAATACAAAATTGACTCAGATTCCCGATTACTTTTCTTTAAAACCGAACTCTACACTCCTAAAAGTCCTAATTATTTGACACTATTTGACATGATCTGAACTAACCTGATAATAACTGTGTTCTAATAATGATTATTGTATTAAAATAAGTATCATGGCCATAAAATCGAAAATTATCCGACATAATTTGATCCGATCACGAAAACAACTCGAATGAGTCTTAATTGGACTAATATCGATCCAAATGAGATGACTGTCACCCCTATTTTATGTTATATATTGTATTTGTTCACAATTAATATGTTTTTTAAAAAAAAAAAAATATAATCAATTAATAATTTTTTTGCAGGTAATTTAAGGGAGGAGGCAGCCTACCTACTTGGAATGAAAAGAGTGTGGGGGTGGTAGGAAAGAAATGAAAATCTCCACTACCTCCAAAAGTAACTGGGATGGACATTGATCATATAACCTTAAACTTGTGAGATATAATCTTTGTTACTAGACTACTTATTACTAGTTGATAACTTTTTCACTAAATCTAATTATTGTAAGATGCAAATTTTTCCACTAAAACAAGTTTTACTTGATGATAACATGCATGATTGAGGAGGGTTGTATGTTAGAGAATTGTGGAAGCAATAATTTGCATACGATATTTTCCGTTGCATTTGACAAAATAAAAAGCTAGCACAAAGACCACCAATCAAATACTTTGTACATCTTGTCCTTCATCTACCGCACTTTATGGTTGTAATCGCCCACGTTTTTTAATTCATATCTTATCCATTTGTATGTTTCTACGAGAACGAGTAATGATCGGTTCATATATTAAAACCTTATCTACAAGCTAACATTATCTACCAGATTCTGCCAAAAAAAAAAAAAAAAAAAAAAACTCTACCAGGAGTATTATTTTATTTTCCACTGTTTTACATAATTACTTCCTCAATTTTTAAAAAATTCGCAACACATTTACCCTTAACAATATTCATTACTAACTCATCAAAATTCTTTTTTTTTTTTTTTTTTTTTTTTTTTTTTTTTTTTTTTTAGTAACATACAAAACAAATCGATCTAATTCGTATGCACCTTCACCTATCAGATTGGGGTGTGCAAAAAATCAAAACCTGATTCAAAAATCGATAAAACCAAACTTAAAATGCGAGTGATCGAACTAAAATAGTACGGTTAGGCCTATTTTCAAATTAAAAACCTGAACCAAAGTATGGATAATTGAAGAACTAACCGAAACATTAATGCATTAGTGATGTGCCTAATATTATATAATGATTTTACCATCAACCCATTGGTCTTATTTGAGCTTATTTGTGCTTTTCAAGGCCATTTTTAATTTGAATGTTTGTTTTCAAGTGTTCTTGTAATGTTCATCGTACTTTTATTTTTTTATTTTTACATGTATATATATATATATATATGTTCTTGTAATTTGTTATTGTACATGCATTTTTTTAAAAATCTTTGAAGTATACACATCTCATGCATTAATATCTAGCTAATCAATTAGTACTTTCATCTAATTAATTACAAAAATAAAAATATACTCGTATTATAGTTTTACTTACATTATATTTTGTAGATATTTATTAAATACGGGTTTGGACCGCACTCGCAAATTAAGAGAGAGAGAGTCATCTTCACAAGTTCAAAGGAGGTTCCATCCCAAAATCATATGGCGATAGGAGGAGTATCCCCTTAGCCTTATAAAGTGTTTGACACTCTTCTCTTTTCTCAATATGGAACACTTTCATGTGTTAATTGACTGTTGTCTTCGGTTTTAATTGTATGGTTTGGCTGTACAATGCTTTGTGTCATTTGGCTTGTATGGCCAAACAATAGTAAGTGACGGTTGTGGCCAAACAATACCAAGTGATGGTTATGCATGTTAGTTACTTCATGATGTTTGGTATGCATGGTTTGACTTCATGATGTTTTGATATGCATGGTATTTTGACGGTTGTGTGTACTTGTGTCAGTTAGTTTCATTGTGATGTTTGGCTTGAATTATTGTTTCATGCATATTGCTTAAATGCTTAGTGACGTTTGGCTTGCATTTTTGAGTGACGGTTAACGTCAGTTTGTCTTGCGTTGTTTGGCCTTGGTTATTGCTTCATATATATATGTTTTATTAACATATGATGATTAGTACTTCAAGAAATCTGTTTTAAGACTTTTCTCTGCAAACCTTTTGCAAGTCCCAAATTATCATCATCCTAATTATTCAAAGTTTGTTTTACAATTAGATCACAAATATACTTACACATTATTGTGATTGTCTCCGTTGTATCTCCTAATAATTTTGTGATACCCGGTGTGTTTGATTAGGGTCGAAATATTACTTTGGAAAAGTGATTTTATTCACGACTTGAAGTGTTAATTTGTCCATTTTTGTTGCATTTTTGTGACCCGATAACTACATTCCCCAACAATCCAAAGTAATAATTTCCTACAAAGATAGCAACGGTGAAAGAATTGACATCAAACTTTCAAAAGTTAGACAAGTTTGAAGGAGTTGATTTTCGAAGATGGCAGAAAAAGATGTATTTTCTATAGATCTCACTTGGAGTGGCGTATGTTCTCACATCTCTAAAGCCAACGGAGGAGGAAAACGAGGCATTGGAGGTCACTAGGAAACGCAACAAGTGGGAGAATGACGATTACATTTGTCGTGGGCACATCTTGAACGGTATGTCAAATGAGTTGTTTAATATTTATTTGTTTCATGATTCCGCTAAAATATTTTGGGAAGACTTAAAGTCGAAATATATGGCCGATGGTGCATCTAGCAAGAAATTCCTTGTTAGTAATTTAACAATTATAAGTTTGTTGATAGTCGGCCGGTCATGGAACAATATCATGAGGTTCAAAGGATTTTAGGGTGTCTTAGGCAACATGAAATTAATCTTGATGAGACTTTTATAGGGTCATCTATATTAGACGAATTGTCTTTCTCTTGAAAAGACTTTAAGAATGGTTTAAAGCATAGAAAAAAAGATATTAATCTTGAGGGATTAAATTTCCATATTCGGATTGAGGGATTAAGTGTGCAAAGATAGATCATTGTTCAAGACTTTTACCGCAAAACTCTATATAGGCAATGACTCTACTGCAAAGGTGCTTGGCAATAGACAAATTGAACTAGTTTCTAGGTCGGGCAAATCTCTTATTTTAAGAGATGTGTTGTTTGCTCCCAAATTTAAGAGAAATCTTGTATCTGGTGGGATCTTGAATCGATTAGGTTTTAAAATGGTTTTCGAGTCAGATAAGTTTATTTTGTCTAAAGATGGTCAATTTGTAGGATTTGGTTATTTGTTTAACAATATGTTTAAGTTAAGTATTTGTAATACTTTGAATGATGTTGTGTATGTTGTTAATGACAATACTTCTCTATGGAATTTAAGACTTGGTCATGTTAATTATACACTACTAGAAAAAGGTTGTTTTCCAACGGACTGTTTCCGACGGACACATTTCCGTCGGAAAAATCAGAATTTTCGACGGAATTTTTTTCCGTCGGAAATTTACGACGCAATTGTGACGGGAAAAAAATCCGTCGGAATATATAGGGTATTCCGACGGAAAGGTTATTTTCCGACGGAATTATATTCCGTCAGAAATTTCCGACGGAATATTCCGCCGGAAAGTTAACATTCCGGCGAAATTATATTCCGTCGGAAATTTTTGACGGAATTTTTCGTCGGAAAGTTAATTTTCCGGCGGAATTAAAGTCCGTCGGAAAATTCTGACGAAATTATTCCGTCGAAAATACCATATATTCCGACGGAATAAAAATCCATCGGAAATTTCCGATGGAATATTCCTCAGAATATAATTTGATAAAAATAAAACAAAGGAGAAATGCGCCTATTTCTTTCCCTTTTCTCCTTCTCTTTCTCTCTCCTCTCCTATTCTCTTCTCCTTCCTCTTCGTGCTCTCTGCTCTCCCTCTTCTCTGTCCTTCTGTTTTCCTCCTCCCCCTCTTCTCTGTTTTCTCCTCTTCTCTTTCCTCCTTCTCCCTCTTCTCTGTTTTCCCTCCTCCCTCCTCTTTCCTCCTTCTCCCTCTTCTCTGTTTTCCTCCTCCCTCCTCATCTCGTCCTCTCCTTCTCACCCAAAACCGCCATAACCGACACCAACAACTCTTTCTCCCTCCTCGTCCTCTCGTTCTCCTTCTCACCCAAAACCACCAACATCGACACCAACAATAACTCCATCTCCCTCCTCGTCCTCCTTCTCACCCAAAACCACTAATACCGACACTAACAACAACAAATTTGCCAAAAACAAAGCTTTTCAAGTCAAATTCGACCATGAAAACTCTAGATCTAGAGTTTTCATGGACGAATTTGACCTCGTAAACCCAATTTCGCGGATTTTGGTGGTCGAATTAAGGTATGTTTCTTGTTCTTCTGATTTTATTTTGTGATTTAATCATTCTTTTTAATATATACGGTTGTGATGGTAATTGGTGGTTTGTTTGTGGGTGATTTGTGGGTTTGTGGATTGGTGGCCCCAACGGGACGGGGATGGTCTTGGTTTGGCGGGTGATGGGACGGGGGTGGATTTTAGATTGTACCCGCTCTGCCCCGCCCTACCCGCCCCACTTCGTACCCGCCCCATCCCCACCTATACAACTTCGTACCCGCCCCATCCCCACATCCATATATTTTTAAAAACAAAATTATATATTTTATACTATTTTATGAAAAAAATTATGTAAAATAAAATAGTAAATATAATATTTGTAATACACTTATATGATAAACAAAAAAATGTGTAATAGTAATTTTTTTCTTTTTGCAATTTTTATTAATTATGAAGGATTATGTATTTGGAAGGTGGGGATTAGGCAGGTCTTAGGTGGGGATTAGATGGGGTGGATATCAAAGTAGGGGTTGGGGCGGGAATGGTTTTGAAATTGTATCCGTCGGGGCGGGGATGGGGATAAATTTTAAACCCGCCACAGAAATGGGGATGAAAATTTTAGATGGAGATGGGGATGAGAAGGCCAACATCCGCAGCGCCCCATTGACACTCTGATGTTTGGTATGCATGGTTTGACTTCATGATGTTTTGATATGCATGGTATTTTGACGGTTGTGTGGACTTGTGTCAGTTAGTTTCATTGTGATGTTTGGCTTGAATTATTGTTTCATGCATATAATGCTTAGTGACGTTTGGCTAGCATTTCTGAGTGACGGTTAACGTCAGTTTGTCTTGCGTTGTTTGGCCTTGGTTATTGCTTCACATATATATGTTTTATAACATATGATGATTAGTACTTCAAGAAATCTGTCTTTAAACTTTTCTTTTTGAAACCTATTGCAAGTCTCCAATTATCGTCAACATAATTACTCAAAGTTTATTTTACATTAGATCACAAATATACTACACACTATTGTGATTGTCTTCGTTGTATTTCCTAGTAATTTCATAATACCTGGTGTGTTTAATTAGGGTCGAAATATTACTTTGGGAAAGTGATTATGTTCACGCCTTGAAGTGTTCACTTATCCATTTTCGTTGTATTTTTGTGACCCGGTAACCATATTCCCCAACAAAATTGCCGTTAATTGAAATTGTGTTTCAGGCTTTAATATACAGGACGATACAATGTAATGTTAGATTATGTGAAACTTCTCCACTTTAAATGAAATGCATTGGTCAATATTTATTGGGTTACAGAAAGCAGCTTGTTAGGAGGCTATAGTATGTGTTGGAAAGTCTATCCTGTTGAGAATTTCAGTGGCCTAAAAATTAACTCAGACATGATTTATATTGTAGATTTAAAAAATAAAAAATAACCCCAAGAATAATTGAATTTGCAAGCTATGTATTCGCAAGAAAAAATAACTTATACGAAATTTAAGATAAGCCACGTTGTTAGTCCTATAATTGGCAATATGTACTCATATAAAAGTCTAGATATGAGATATGTACGTAGAAGACTAGAATTAAAGTAAGGATTTTGCTTGTATGGATGAATGGGTCAGTCGTCACCTCTATAGTTTGTGTGAAAATATTTGGTAAATCTTGATCATTTTAATATTTTGTATTTTATCAATTTTAAATTGCAATATTAAAATTTTAAACTATTTACACACTTATATGACCGCCTTTTATGATTTATGGTAATGCGAGGTTTAATTAGATTCTTTACAAACTTCCAATATTAACTTTCTATAACTTTTACTGAAGTAGAATTAAAGATACTAGCGATATAAAATGTGTATCGAAAAGCATAAAAGCTCTTATGCTGCAATTAACGGATTAACTATATAGACAATGCAAAATTGACTATATACCCGATTTACTTGACTTGAAATTCGAATTGTACACCCGTACTTACTTTACACTATTTGACATGAACCGAACTAACCTGAAAATAAATGTGTTCTAATAATAATTATTTTATTAAAGTAAGTATCATGGCCATAGAATTAGAAATAATTTAATTGGACATAATTTGGTCCGATCATGAAAACAACTCAAATGAGTCTTAATTGAACTGAAATCGGTCCAAATGACATTGTCACCTCTATTTGGATGTTGTATATTGTAATTAATATTTTATTTAATTCCACTAAATAATAAATTTTTTGTAGGTAAGGAGAGGAGGCAGCCTACCTAATCGGAAAGTTACATAAGTCCATATGGTTTGAATTAGCAGAGAAGGCCCCTTAAAAGTGGGGGAAAGAAAAGAGAATCACCACTATCTCTAAATATGTCTAATGGACTTTGATCATACAATCTTAAACTTGCTTATGAGATACAATTTTACCATTAGACCAATTATTACTGGTTGATAACTCCACTAATAATTAACCATGATATTCTTTAATGAAGTTTGATATCATAATCTTATGATTATGAGACGTAAACTTTACCATTAAATCAAGCCTTATTTAATAATAACATGCATGAAAAAAAAACCCTAGCCTCCTTTCTCTCTCTTTCTTCTCTCTCCTAAACTCTAGCCTCCATTGTTAATTTTGAAGGGGATTCCATCGGATTTCACCGGTGGAAAACTTCAATCTTACCCTTCGAAAGACAAGGTTTTTTTGATCTCCTTCGAAATACAAGGTTTTTCGAACTCATTCGAAAGACAAGGTTTTATCTGCACTTAATAGGGTCTCTAGTTGTGCGAGGTTAGTATTGTTTATGGCTCGGATTCAGGTTATGAAATCAGAACAAGAATTTTCTTTCTCCCAAATTTATGAAGCGGTGACGAATTCACTCAAAAAGTTGCATGAGACAACGAATCGAGAATGTGCTGAAGTGTTATATCTATGTATTTGGATTCTTAGCCCTTCTTCGATAAATTCTTGTTTGATTTTGTTAAATCTGATTTCATTATTGTTAATTGTCAATTGTATATTGTATGACTTTATTTAATAAAACTTAATGTCCTTTAGGACTTCTTTCAAAAAAAAAATAAAAAATAAAAATAATAACATTCATGATTGAGGAAGGTTATATATTAAAGAAGTTGCAACAGTAGTACTACGTATTATATTTTATTTTTTTAATTTTTTTTTTTATTTATTTTGAGGGATAGAACTACGTATCAGATTGTAGAAGCAAATAATTCGCATACGATATTTCCCGTTGCATTTGATACAATAAAAGCTAGCACAAAGACCATCAATCAAATATTTTGTACATCTTGTCCTACATCTACCACAATTTGTGATGGACAATATTGAAGTTTCGAGAGAATGTAAGTAATTAATCGCCCACGTTTTTTTCATTCATATCCTTATCCATTTGTTTCAACTTTCAACGAGAACGAGTGATGATCGATTCTCATATTAAAACCTTTATCTACAATAAGCTAACTCTATCTACCAAGTTCTGCCAAAAAATAAAAAATCTCTACCCGCTTTTTCTACATCGTATTTTGTTAGGAAATAAGAAAACTATAATATATGATAATTATGAATAATATTCTCCTAATATTTTCCTAACATATTTGTTTTACATAATTACATCCTCAGTTTTGAAAATTGGCAACTCATTTATTCTAACATACAAAATATTTATAAGGGGGCCACTATTGGAAATGAAAATGGTAAATATTGTTAAAAGTTTTCAAAAAAAGAAATGGAGCAAGTGATAAAATATGGCTACAAAAGGAAAGTGCACCAAGTAATAAAATATGGAAAAATTACTTTCTACTACATTTCTCCTAAAATTCCGTGTCCAAAGAGATAGACTATGTATTAAAATACGGAAGAAGTATTAGCGACAGTTTTTCTACAATAGCTAGCAAAACTGTCGTAATATTTTAATTCTACGACGGTTTTTGTATATGTCGTAATATTACGACGGTTTAAAAAACTGTCGTTGAGTTACGACAGTTTTTAGCCAATAAATTGTCGTAATAGACACTAAAAATAATTATAAAAAAAAATTAATATTTACGACATCTTTAAATTGAATTGTCGCAAATTACGATGGTTTTCAAAATTGTTGCAATTTGCGACAGCTTATGGCTGTTGTAGAGTTTTTTTTTTTTTTTTTAAATTAATGGTATTTAAATACCCAATTCAACAAGACCACACCAAACCCTAAATCCTCTTCCGCCGTTTCATCACCTCTGATTCTCTCTCTTCCCTATTTCCCCTCTCAGTTTCTCTCTCCTCTCCTCCCTTCTCTTTTTCTCTGTTTCACTCTCTTCTTCTCCACCTTCTCTCAGTTCCTCTCTTCTCTTTCATGTTCTCTCTCATCTCTCTTTCTCGAATTATTTGATGTATATCTGTATATCTTGTTTGATGTTTTGTTATTTTTACGTATTTTTATTTTATGTTTTCATTTATCTTTGCGTATTATATGTTGGGTTTATTTTGTTTGCGTTTTATTTGTTGGGGTTTAATTTTTAGATTAGATCTTAATGTTTCTTTGTGTAAGGTGGTGGTAGGAAGGGAGAGCTCTCGGTGATGGGAAGGAGGAGTTAATGGTGGTGCAAAAGGTTGCTGTGAGGGTAGGGGCAGGGTGGCCTGGGTAAGGGGGGACAGGGGAAGGGAGTTTATTTTTTTTAATGTTTTGCAACGGATATTTGCGACGTCCAGCCATCGGTAAAACCCTCTTTTACGACAGTTTTGATTTCTGTCGTAACTTACGACGGTTTTAAACTGCCGTAAAATAATTACAGCGACAAAATAAAAAATTGTCGTTGATATTAGTAAAACCGTCGTAATAATTTTTTACGACAGTCAAACTGTCGCAAAAATAAAATTTTACGACAATTCTGACTGCGACAAACGACTTATGACAGTTGACTGTCGCAACTATTTTTTGCGACTATTTTTGCTATTTTTTGCGACAAATTTTGACTGTCGTAAAATTACTTATTTCTTGTAGTGTAAAACAATAAAGAAAATTAAAATCTGATCCAAAAATCGATAAGCCGAACTTATAATGAGAGTAATCCAACTAATTAAAATAGTACGATTAGGCCGGAATATTGACTCGTATAAAAACCTGAACTGAAGTACGTATGATTAAACTAACTGAAACACTGTTGCATAAATGATGTGTCTAATATTATATATTTACCATCATCCCATTGATCTTATTTGAGCTTATTTGTTCTTTTCAAGGCCAATTTGATTAAAATTTGTTTTCATCATTCTTCCTTGACAAGTTATCAGTTGAAGTACGAATAAATTCTGTCTATAGGTTCTGTTAGCTTAATTAAAAACCTTCATCTTATATTCGGATACACTATATGAGTCAATGTACCATACTAAATCTGTTTCATAATCTTCTTTACATTTTTCGTAACAATGAAATATTACAATGACACGTAAAATACCATGCATGTAACAATTGAACATTAGATCAGAGTAACCATGCATGTCGTACTTTTTTAACTTCCCAAACGCTCCCCATACCCAATACAAATTTTCTCCCGTACCATCCATATAATACTTCTATAAATACCATCCCTCTTGTTTCCCATCCTCCATCATCCCTCAAAACTCAAAAAAAAAAAAAAATTAACCTAAGCCTCAAAAGCTAAAGTTTCACACAAAAATGGCTTCCTTTCTCTTCCCAACTGCTGCAATTACTCTCCTTCTCCTTGTTTGTTAGAGCAAAGCTAGATAGTGTATGTAGAAAGAAAGTAGGAAGATTTCTTATATTATTTTGATATATACAAGAGTACTTTATATAGGGGTGAGGGATGCCTTCTACATTATTGTGATGCAATGAAGAATCATAACTTTTGGCATTTCAACTACTCCTAATAACTTTAGTACATTCAAGTCTATTCACTGATTTCTTCACTAAATGCTGAACACTAAAAGTCTCATTTACTAACGCTCCTCCTTGAGAATTTTGGCCATCATACCAAGCTTGAGTCTGAGAAACTCAAATCTGCTTTTTAGTAAAGCCTTGGTCAAAATGTCAACGAGCTAGAACTCAGTAGGACAATATATCGGCTTCACTTCTTGCTCTTGCTCAGCTTCTCGAAGTGCATAATACTTAATCTTCATGTGCTTTGTCTTGCTGAAACAAACTGGATTTTTTTAAATAGCAATTGCTGATTTGTTGTCTACTAGAACTTCAGTAGCTTCTTCCTGTTTGTGTCTCAAGTCAGCAAGTATTTTCCTGAGCCACACAGCTTGATTAACAGTTGCCGATGCTGCAATGTACTCGGCTTCAGCTGTGGATCGAGCTACTACTTCTTGGTTCTTCGAAATCCATGAAAACACTCCATATCCAAGTGAAAAAACATATCCCAGAGTACTTTTCATGTCATCGTTTGAACCACCCCAGTCACTGTCTGAATATGCCAACAATTTGGAGTTTGCACTTGCGTTAACCATAACACCAAAATATGAAGTTCCTCTTATATACATGAGCACTCTTCTGGCATCACCCATATGAACATCACTTGGTTCACTCATGAACCTTGAAAGCAAACTTGCTGCGAACATCAGATCTGGCCTTGTGGCTGTTAGGTAAAGTAGACTTCCAACTAAGCTCCTGCACTACCTAGTGTCAGCTTTCCTTTGACCATCATCTCTGGACAGCTTCTCATTCACTACAAGAGGTATACTGACTGGCTTGCAGTTTTGCATATGGAATTTCTTAAGAACATCATTTGCATATTTCCTTTGAGAGATGAAGATTCCATCTTCAGCTTGATGAACTTCCATCCCTAGGAAATAATTCATTAATCCTAAGTCTATCATTTCGAACTTCCTTTTCATCTCCTCCTTGAACGAGAGGATCATCTTTGAATTGTTTCCCATGACAAGAAGATCATCAACATAGAGTGAAACAATGAGAAAATCATTATCTCCGTGATTCTTCACATAGAGAGTGTGCTCATTTTTACTTTTGTTGAACCCTTGTGCAAGTAGATATTGAGTCAATCTTGCTGTACCATGCTCGTGGCGCTTGTTTTTGCCCATAAAGAGCCTTTTTCAGCTTGCACACTTTTTCTTCTTGCCCTTTAATAGCTAATCCGGGTGGTTGCTCAATGTAAATTTCCTCCTCGAGTTCACCATTGAGAAAGGCATACTTGACATCAAGTTGATAAATCTTCCATGTCTCTTGAGCTGCTAAAGCAATTAGAGTTTTAACTGTGTCAAGCTTAGCCACCGGAGCAAATGTATCTCCATAATCAATTCCTTCTTGTTGGGAGTATCCTTTGACGACCAATCTAGCCTTGAACTTGCTTATGGTCCCATCAAGACTCAATTTGATTTTGTAGACCCACTTGACGCCAATCACTTTACGATCACTTGGTCTATCAACCAACTCCCAAGTTTGATTTTTCTTGATCATATTGATTTCATTTTCCATTGCTTGCTGCCACCTTTTGTCTTCAAAAGCCTGCTTATATGTTTGGGGCTCTTCAACACCAAGGTAACATCTTTCACATTCCTCCGAGTCTAGGTGAAAGACTGGACATTCCTCGTACAAATCCGAGAGAGACTTCTTACTTCTAGGAGCCGTGACATTATCATCATCACTAGTTTTTCCAGTGCCATTTCTAGCTTGTATAGGAGCGGAAGGAGCTTCTTCGATATTCCATCTCTAGGTTTATCATGCACTTCACTGTCAACTTGAAAAAATTTCTTCTCAACCTTCTCTTCTTCCCAATTCCAACTTGCATCTTCATCGAATTCAACATCTCGATTGATCATGATCTTTTTATTACTAAGATTGAAAAGTCGATATCCTTTGGGTTGTTAATCATAGCCAAGGAAGATTCCTCTTTCGGCTTTTGCATCTAGTTTGCTTCTCTTTTGAGATGGAATATGAGCATAGCAAACTGATCCAAATACTCTCAAGTGTTTTGTTGTTGGCTTTCTTCCACTCCATGCTTCAATTGGAGTTTTGCCTTGAACCGCTTTTGTGAGCAACCTGTTTAGCAAATAAACAGATGTGCGAACTGCTTCTGCCCAGAATTTTTTTGCAGATTTTTCTCACTTAACATACAGCGAGCCATCTCCATCACGGATCTATTCTTTCATTCAGAAACTCCGTTTTGCTGAGGTGTATAACCCACCGTAAGCTGATGTTCAATTCCCTCATCTTCACAAAAAATATCAAATTAAGAGGAAGTATATTCCTTGCCTCGATCTAATCTGATTTTTTGTAGTTTACAGCCACTTTGAGCTTCTGCCAGTGCTTTAAATTTTTTGAAAACACTGAAAACTTTAGATTTTTCTCTCATGAAATACACCCACGTCATGCGGGTGAAATCATCGATAAAGTTCGATGAGGTCCACAAACATCAGTGTGAACAAGCTGCAATTTTTCTGATGCTCTCCACACATTCTCCTTCAGGAAAGGCAGCCTATGTTGCTTGCCAAATTGACAAGACTCACAAAGATCATTAGATACACAAATTGCAGGAAAATCTCTCACTAGATTTTTCTTGTGAAGTTCATTGAGAGCACGCATATTAAAGTGTTCATACCTCCTATGCCATAGCCATGTGTTGCTTGAGTTTGCTACATTTACATTCTCTACCGGATAATTCCACTTCAGTAGAAAGCTTTTGTTTTCCATCGGGACTTTTACAATCTCTTTGTTATTCGATTCAATGAGGGTACAATGGTTATTCTCAAAGACAAATGAATAACCATTGTTGAACATCTGAGCAACACCAAGCAAACTCTCATTCAAACCTGGAACAAGGAGGACATCATTAATGTACTTCATACCTTTCTTGGTTTGAACACCAATTGTGCCTTTTCTAGTGGACTGTATAACAGCACCATTCCCCATACGAACTGGAACTTTGATAGAAGAGTCAAGCTTGCAAAATAAGCTTGAATTGTTTGTCATGTGGGATGTGCACCCACTATCAATCAACCATCTTTCCTTGCTGGTACAGGCGCTCATCACTTGACGTGCATAAAACAAATAGTCTTCTGATTCATTGGAAGCACGAGCATTTGTGTTTGACGATTGTTGCTTCTGTTTGTGCCAACAATCCTTCTCCAAATGGCCTAGTTTTTTGCAATGGCTGTACTTCGGTTTCCCCTTATGATAGCAATCTTTTTCAAGATGATTTGTCTTATTGCATATACCACATGGAGGGAATTTCTCTTTGGACTGTGGCTGCTCCTTGTCTTTTCTGTCAGTCATGGGGCCCCTTGATTCTTCCGGTTATTGCCTTTGTTGAATGGAAATTTTTGATGAGAAGTTGATAGAAAAGCTATCTCCGAGGGTGGGGATTTCCCTAGGTCATCCTTTGCAGATTTATGCTCATGGGCAAGCAACGAACCCATTAGCTCCGTCACACTGAGTTTTGTGACGTCCTTAGATTCAACAATTACTGTGGACGTTGTGTTGAACCTTCTGTCCAAAGATTCTAAGATCTTTTGCACTATTTTTGCATCTGAGATCTCTTCTCCATAAATCTTCATTTGGTTTAAAACTTCCATGAATCTAGAAGTGTAACCTTTCATATCCTCATTCTCCTTCATCTTCATATTATCATATTGACTCCTCAAAGTATTGAGTCGAATATTTGTGATTTTTTCATCGCCATGAAACTCCTCCTCAAGAAGACTCCAGGTTTCTTTTGCTGACGAGGCTCTCATGATCTTGGGGAAGATTGTGTCAGAAACACAATTGATGATATGAGATAAGGCTCTAGCATCCTTCATCTCATCATCACTTATCTTCTGTAATTGTGCTTCTGTGTACTGCACTCCTTGTTTTCGTAAAAAAACAATTTCCACTATCTCCCACAAAGCACTTGCTTTTAGAAAAAACTTCATTTTTATGCACCAATAATCATAATTCTCTCCTGTGAAAGTAGGAGGTGCTGGCACAGAAGCTGTGGAAAAGGTTGACTTTGAAGCCATACTTCAACTGCTCGGTTTCTTCTTCTTCCTATCTTCTAGTTATTTTTTTTTAATTTTTTGTTGTTGTTTTTTCAGGCCCTTAAGATCATAAGGCTCTGATACCAATTGTAAGAGCAAAGCTAGACAGTGTATTTAGAAAGAAAGTAGGGAGATTTCTTATATTATTTTGATATGTACAAGAGTACTTTATATAGGGGTGAGGGATGCCTTCTACATTGTTGTGATGCAATGAAGAATCACAACTTTTGGCATTTCAACTACACCTAATAACTCTAGGACATTCAAGTTTATTCACTGATTTCTTCACTAATTGATGAACACTAAAAGTCTCATTTACTAACATTGCCATCTCTCCTTTTCCTAGTGTCGCCACCCCATCCTAGATGTTGACGGCGACATACTACAAAATGGATGGGACTACTACATCCTTCCACACTCATCAAGCAAGGGTGGCCTAACATTGGCACCAGCTAAAGGCTCTTCACCCTGCCCTCTATTAATACCCAAGATTCATCAAACAGCCCCGGCTCGCCTATGAAGATCTGGACCCTTGCTTATATAGCGACCCTTTCGACTTCATTTCCCATTGAGTTCTCCTTTGATAAGGTCTTCACCACCTGCAATAAACCACTGAGGTGGTGGGTAGCCCCTAGTGACGCCAACAACAAATCGTATGTGATTGTTGGTACTTACGGGCTGTTCGAATATACTTATTATTATACTATTGAAGAAGCTAAGACCGGTAAGAATGTTTACAACATTAAATTTTGTCACATAATGGAGTCCGAAATTTTCAGAGTTTCATCAGCTTCGGAATGTAAGGATGTTAGTATTCTTGATGATGGAATGTTGGGAGTAACTGAGGATGGACCTTTTCCTGTTACTTTTGAGAAATATTCTCCAAAGATTGCCTCTTATGTTTAGGTTTGTCACTTTTGTATGTGTATGTGTACGTTTGACTATAGTCCATGCATGAATAAATTTCATCTCTTTTAATTTGATAAAAAAAAAATGAGATGTGTATTATTATGGAGAACTTTTCTTTTTTACTATTTATTATGTCGTGTTATGTCTTTGAATTAAAAAAAAAATGGTAGTGTTTTCAATTATGAGGTGGTGAGTTCTGATATATATATATATATATATATATATATATATATATATATATATATATATATATATATATATATATATATATATATATATATAGCAGAACAATAAAAGAGTTAAGTTTCATATTACAATTTGACTTACAATAACCTAAAGGTGCTACTCCGATTGCTATTCGAGATCAAAAAGATGCCGACAATGGCTAAAAGTTGTAATTTTAGTACATATATAAGAAGAAAAAATGGTGTGAAATTGGAAGTACTGAGAGGAACTACAAGTTTAAAATAAGCGACTACTGATTTTGAATTCTCGCTAATTAAAATTGTGTTTCAGACTTAATTACATGACGTAATGTATGTTAGATTATGTGAAAGTTCTCCAATTGGAATAAAATGCATCGATCAATATTTATTGGGTTACAATGGTACGGTTACTAGTCCTAACTAATTTAAGAAATTTAAACAAATTTTCTTTTGGAAGCTAAAAAACTCTAAATTTTGATACCATGTTAGATTTGTAAAACTTTACTCCTCAAATTGCTTTGGAATGCATTGATCAATACTTACAATGATGTTACAATGTTTCTAGTCGTCCAAACTATGTTATGAAACCTAATATACAAAGAAACATTTGCATAAAAATATATCATAACTTATGATACAGAATAACTTTTGTATATTCTCTATAAATCTATCAATGCAAATCCTTTTAAGCTTTAAAATTCAAATTTTCTAATTTAAAATCTGTAATAAATTACAAAGTGCAATAGAGTTTATGGGTTGGATTTTGATATGAACTTGATCTAAAAAATATGAGTAGTATGTAGATCTGAACCCAAACACATTTAAGATAACTAATGGATGGCCTGATTTTATGTAGATATCATATTATAATTGAAGATAATATGAAAACGATCGAACCTAGGCTACCAAAGAAGAGTGTATTTTCACAAATCAAACAAATCCAGTGTTGAGTTGAACAATTAACAGGAATTGAAACTTAATAGTTGTTTAAAATGTCATCCTTAATTTTGATAGAAGGGTCATTGACAGTGTCGAACTGTCATAATTAGTCGTCAAGTTAATAGTTAATTACACTACCACCCCTAAGTATGAATATACTGCCATATTGGGGCAAATTGAACTTCATTTAGAGAGCAAATTTACGAATTATTTCCCTGTCGTATGACATAATAATAGTACAAAAAACACCATAGGAGTACAATCTTAGCTTGTCCCACATATACCAAAATTGTGGTGGACAAATTTTATGAGTACATAGGTAATCGTCCACGTTTTCTGTCATCCTTTTTGTTTCAATTGTACGTTTTAAAAACCCAAGGAATTGAATGGTGATTCTCAATTTTACGGTCTTATCTAGCTACAAGCAAATATTATCCGTCAAGTACTTCAATATTAAGGGCTATGTTTGAAATTTGAAGTATTTTGAGAAATAGGATTTAACAAATTTGGACATTGGTTGTATAATTTTAGTGAAACTAGTAAAAGAACAAACATTATATTATTTTATCCCTCTCTTCACTTCCTCTTCATATTCTCTTATGCAAAGTGTTGTGATATTCAATTTTCACCGAAGTTCGTATAAAATACCCACAATATAAAATAGCAAAAGTTAGAGGACTATTAATGAGAAGGAATATAGTAAAATATTGTTTAAAGCTTTCAAAAAAGAAAATAAAGCAAGTAATAAAATATGACTACAAAAAAAAAAGTAGAGCAAGTAATAAAACACGAAAGGACTACAAGTCAATATATTACGGAGTATATATGGGTAATTATACATGCATTTTATTGAAATTTGAAGTATGCAACTTATGCATAAAACAAACTAATCAATTAATGCTTTCATTTAAGTACAAAAATAAAAATATATACTCGTATTACTGTTTACTTACATTATAAATATACATATTATTTTATTAAAGTGATAATGATGCAATTGTCCTAGTCAAGATGGTACAAGTGTGGACCACCTATGTTTTGAATTATTGATATAATCTTATTAACGTTTCCTTTTTTCCGTAACAATGAAATATTACAGTGATACATATAATACCATACATGTAACTAGGGATAGCAACAGATCGGATTTGGATCGGATTATGCATAATTCGACTCCGAACTTACAAGCTGTCGGATTTTTTTTTTTGAATCCGACTCCAACTCCTATAACCCGCCTCCGACTCTGACTTATATATATGTCACCGGCCTCCGACTCCGACCCGATTCCCAAATTTTTGTTTTGCTCCAATTTTTTGATGTAAAAACAAACAATTTAATCAACGCTTATATGCTTTTTAAATAAGAGTAATAATTTTAGTGGTGATATAGATTATTAAGAAGGTAACTTTAAATTAGCCACAAAAGAAGCGAGAATGTCAGAGCTCTAAATCAAAGAAGACTTTACAATCTAAATATTAATTTTATTTTATTTTTTCAAACTAAATAAGCAGTATGTTTCAAACTAAAAAATTCTCATTAAATTTTTCCATAGTTCTCTAGTAATTGACATGCAAAACTACTTTTCTTCAATGACAAATTTAGAAAACCCACCCATTCCAATTCCCACCGTAACATCAACAATTAGAACTAAACAACAAAATTAATTAAATATTATATCAACCATTAGTTTGCTTCACAAATTGTCTACTCCAATTTAAACCAACAAGCAAGTTAACAATGATTTAAGATAAAATTAAGAACACTGAAAAAGGAAGGGAAAAAACCTGGTAATTGAAGTAGGCTGCTGTAGTGTAGTTGGAAGGTGGTGGTGGTCGGAGGGCAGTGTTGACTTCAAAATTGAGTTTGTGATGGTGCACTGTGTAGTAAGAGACAGAGAAGAGGAAGGTTTTGTGTTTGTGACAGCTAGAGAAATGAGTTAGAAGGTCAACTTTTGATTACGGTTTGTAACATTATTTTATGAAAATTTTTAGCTGTATCATAATTTTTTTGGGTGGTAACTATTTTTGTATTTTAAATTACTTTTAAATAAATTATAAATTTTTTTGAGACATAAAATGAATTTTAATAGCTAGGCTTCTCTAATCTCAGTTCATCTTGTCATCTATTTGAAGTGATATCCTTAATAACAAAATTAAAGTGTTTTTATTTTTTGGGTACATTTTATATTAATATGGTTAGTAGAAATTATATAGTTAGTTGATATTTTTTTGTTGTTTTTTTTTTTGGTTTTTTGGCATATTAGAGTAAAGTTTAATAAAGTCTAATTAAGTCTAACAAGTTAAATTTAAATAAGTTTAGAAGTTAAAAACACACCCTTATATTAGTATAAATAATAAATAACTGAATACAATTAGATAACTAACTTTAATATTATTCAATTAGCTTTGTATGATTTCATTTAAGTTTTTTATTTGATTTTATAAGCTTTGTATGACTACATTTGATTTTCATTTGATTTAGTTAGCTTTGTTAAATGCATTTGAATTTCAATTGATTCAATTAGATTTTTTCAAATATATTTGAGTTTCATTTGATTCTATTAGATTTATTGAAAGTACTTGAGTTTAATTTTATTAAATTAGCTTTGTTTAAATTCATTTGACTACATTTGAGTTTCATTTGATTCAATTAGCTTTGCAAAATGCATTTGAGTTTCATTTGATTCAATTTGCTTTTTCAACAGCATGTGTGTTTCATTTGATTATCAATTAGCTTTGTTTGACTACACTTAAGTTTCTTTTGCTTCAATTAATTTTTTTTTACTTCAATTGACTTAATTGTTTGACTTCAATTGACTTTCATTTGATTCAATTAGTTTTGTTAAATGCATTTGAGTTTCATTTGATTCAATTAGTTTTTTTTTTTTCCTTCATTTGATTTTTAATTGATTCAATTAGTTTTATTTGAGTTCAGTTGAGTTTCTTTTGATTTAATTAGTTTTATTTCACCACATTTGACTTTCATTTGATTCAATAAGCTTTGTTTGACCACGTTTGAGTTTCATTTGGTTTAATTAGCTTTATTTGACTTCAATTGACTTATTCGATCCAAATTTTGTTTGATTCCATTTGACTTTCTTTTGATTTAGCCCAATAGATTCAATTTATCCGAATTTCACTTATATAGCATCGTACATGACGTATTAATGCTTATTTGTAGCTTATATGGTGCAACACTTTTGTGTTTTTTTTTTTTTTTGGTTAAAAGCCACTGAGAAAAGGTGAATTTTCAAAAATAAATAAATTATATGGATTATTATTATTACTATTATGTTATATAAATTTTATTTGTATTCATTTTTCAATAGCATAAACCGTATTTTCAAGGTGTGTTCTCCTTTCGATTTCTTATTTTAGTCCCATTTGGAATCTTGGCCTCTTGGGAGATTCCAATGCAATTTTAATCATAACTATAATATCTTTTCTATTTTTCAAAAGATACTCACAAAATTACATTGAAAATAGTAGTAAAAAAAAGCATAGGGTCGGATATTACAAAACAAATGGTAGAACATTACAAAAAATTACATAATAGAAGTCGAGGTCGGATTCGGAGTCTGATGTCGGGTTGGATTTTACGGAGTCGGAGTCGGGTCGGATAAGTCGGATTTTTTTCAGAACCCACCTCCGACTCGAATTCGAATTTTTTTAATGGAGTCGGATTCGAGTTATTTATTTTCGGATTCGAATCAAATTTTTTTTCTTTAAATCGGATCGGACCAGGTCGGAGCTGGATCAAACTATCATCCCTACATGTAACAATTGAACATTATTAGAATACACAACTATGCCGTACCTTTTTAACTTCCCAAAAACTCCCTATATCGGTCACAAATTTTGTCACATACCATCCTTATAATATTTCTATAAGTACCATCCCTACCGTTTCCAATTCTCCATCATCCCTCAAAACTCAAAAAAATAACCTAATCCTAGAAATGGCTTCCTTCCTCCCTACTGCTGCAATTACTCTCCTTCTCCTTGTGCTCTCTCCTTCTCCTAGTGTCGCAATCGTAGATGGAGACGGCGACATACTACGAAACGGAGGGTATTACTACATCCTTCCACACTCATCAAGCAAAGGTGGGCTAACATTGACACCAGCTAAGGACTCTTCACTCTGCCCTCTTTTTATAACCCAAGATTCGTCCAATAGCCGCGGCTTGCCTGTGAAGATCTCGACAGTTTACAGAATACCATACCTTTCGTCTGGATTTCCCATCGATTTCTCCTTCGATAAGGTCACCACCTGCTATAAATCGCCGCACTGGTGGGTGGCCCCAAGTGATGCCAACAACAAATCGTACGTGCTTGTCGGTGCTTCCGGGCCATTCAAGCCTACTTATTATTATAATATTGTAGAAGCTAAAACTGGTAAGAATGTGTACAACATTAAGTTTTGTCACACAAGTGAGTCCGAAATCAAGTGTAAGGACGTTAGTATTCTTGATGATGGAATGTTGGGAGTCATCGAGGATAGTCCTTTTCCTGTTACATTTGAGAAATATTCTCCAAATATTGCTTCCTATGTTTAAGCTTGTAACTTTAGTACTTGCATGTGTTAATGTGTTCTACGTGTGGCTATAGTCCATGCATGAATAAATTTCTCCTCTTTTGATGAAGAAATGAAATACAAGTATGTATTATTAGTGACAACTTTTCTTTTTTTCTATTTGTCATATTATGTCTTTTAATAAAGTTTTAAAAAATATGGCAGTAATTTAAGGCGATGGTTTATGCTATTTTCTAATTTATATGTCCTATATAATATTTAAATTATACTCCGATCCATACAATATATTGTAGAAATGATTTGGACCTAAGCTTGCTCCAACCTGAAAATTTGTTATCAATTTGGAATGGGTTTATTATGGGTTTGAATTCATCATACTCCATTTATAGTTTTATCGAATAAATATAATGATCAAAATGAAATGATAAAAATAAAGCAAAATAAACCAGCTTATCAAACAAAATAAAAGAGTTGAGTTTCTTATTACAATAACCTAAAGTTGATACTCCCACTGCTATTCGAGATCAAAAAGATGCCGTTAATTTTAGGACACATGTAAGAAGAAAAAATGGTGTGAAATTGGAAGTATGAGAGGGATGTTAAGTTTAGACTGAGAGGAACTACTAATTTAAAATTAAGGGCTACTAACTTTGAATTGTCGTTAATTAAAATTGTGTTCCAGGCCTAATTAATTACAAGATTTAATGTATGTTAGAATATGTGAAACTCCTCCAATTGGTATATAATGCATCGATCATGTAACACCCTAGAAATTCCTTTTCGTTAAAATACCTATTTTGCCCTTTTAAATAACGAAATAGGAAAATCTAAGACATTACCGCCACCGTGAAAACGACTAAGGCAAATATCAAAGACTCACACACTGCAGAAGACCACTTTTAAAACCATTTAAAAACAAGTCAACTTAAAAAGTCAAACCAAACGAAAGTAAATGTCAAACTAAGTCAAACAAAGTCAACCTACAACTTGGAACCATTGTAAGCCCTTAAAACCCAATCAAAATTTAAAACCTTTGCGTTAGTCTCATGATCATAATAAAATAAATAATATTCAAAGCAAATAAAACACATCATATTCCTATGAGAACTAAGTATGATTTGCACTTCACTCATGCCCTTCATGAATATGCTTCATCACCTGAAAAGCTTCTCTCTACTTGTCCCCACTACTCGCCATTAGAAATGGGTCGTCGTAGGGTTAAGGTAAAGACAAGGTCAAACAAACATACAAACACACAATCAGCAAAACTGAGTACATAAGCATAATAAACACACTAACATGCTTAGCTTCCAACCTATCATCACACAACTTACCTCGTTGCCCCTGTTTACAAGCATACAAAACATTCAACACCTAACTAGACCAACACCAATGTTCACTTAATTTTGATTACACATCGAACGGGTTTTCAACCAAATCTCTGCCTCAAATAAATTGAGCTAAACTACACAGGGAACTAACCGGGTAGGAAAATGTCACGTAGTGTGACTGGACGTCCTGCGCACAATAATAATAAAAAGGAAAATACAGCGCCCTGTACTCCCAGTAGAAGTTATGGTCAAATATAAAGTCGCATAACTCCCCCCATATGTTCATACTCAAGCTAAGGTATATTTGTTCCAAGAGTTTTGGTGTGTAATCTCTTTCACTTTACGTTATTTACATATTATTAGACTCGGTGATGACTCTCAAACCATAACACAATCAAACATTATCATTCATTCAAGCAATCAAACATACCAATTTAATTCTTGAATAATTAGTGACCACATAAATTTAATAGTTGAACCCTTTTTAATCTACCTCAGTGTCAAAGACACCTTAAACGCATAATGCGCCGCAAATCCTATCCCTCGGTGTTAGAAACACCTTAAGTGCATATAAGCACCGCAATATAATTTATTCCTGTGTACTAAGACACTTAAATAGCTCAATTCTCATGCTTAAAGTATCAATAAAAACTATATGAACCATAATAAAATTCCTTTTCAATATTCCAAACCAAATTAAACACTTAGTTTTATTAAACATACTCTCTATCATGCCAATAATAAAAGTGTGGTTCATATCCAACATGCCAATATAATTAATTCCAATCACCAATTCACCATAATAATTCATACATCACAAATCAATCACCAACATCAATCCAAATCAACAATTCCAACCAACACCTATCATGATACTACTTGAAATTAATTACACAAAGCCTAGCATGCTTCTACATATTCAAATAATTACTTAGTACGCGAACGTACCTTGAATATGATCTCAAAATCGCCACGACTAAATAAAATCACTCACTTGAAAGTCTCCTACAAACCAAAATTATAAAGAAGTATTAATACCTCTTCCACACAAATTTCCAGCAATATATTCTCTCTTTAAATCACTGATAAACCCTCTAAAGTAATCTGAAATTTTATTTAAAACCCTTACTTTTATTCCCAATTAATGGGTAATTAAAAATCCTTTCAAGAAACTTGATTATAGGTTATATATAAAAATTTCAGCATTATTAAGACTTATAAAATTGATGTAATTTAGTTTTAAAACATTAATTTCAATAGCCACAATCAAATTCCATCAATAGATATCAATTTCAATTTGGGGCTTTTTAATTTAAAAATTAAATCTGAAAATTAATATACAAAATACTTATTATTAAACATCATAAAATCATCACAAAACCCAAAAACAATAATTAGATTAGGGGTGGATTGTATTAAAAACAAAACAATAATTAAACCGCACCAAATTGCACCGCAAAATGCAGTTTGGTGCTGTATGATTTGCGGTTTAGCCATATTTTTTTTTAAATTATAAATAATTTTTTTTTAAGAAAAAACTTTTATTTTATTTTGGGATTATTAACATATAATTCAAATATTTAAACTTTTTAAAAACCTTAATTAGCTAATAGTAAAAGATTAGCTCATATTTTAAGTTATTTTATATATATTTTTTAATAGAAATAGTATAAAAATGGTTTAATGGTTTGCGGTTTGATGGTATTAACCATAAACCGCATCAAACTGCGGTTTGGTCTAACTTTTTTTTGGAAACCACACCAAGCTGTTTTACAGCAGTTTGGTCAACTTCATAAACCGCACCGCAATTTTCAAACCGCAAACTGCACCAAACCGCAAAATTGCGGTTTGGTGTGGTCTAGACCGCACTCTAAACAGCCCTAGGAGTGAGATGCATTGATCAATATTACAATTTTTTTAAAGGTAAAATACACGGTTTAATAACCCCCCTATAATAGAAAAGGATCATTAGAATCTAAAGTCCACCTGTCACAGGATCAGACTAATAGATAAGGTTAAAACAGTACAACTAAAAAAAAAATTAGATAATAATTACAAATCAAAGCTTCTCAAGGAAGCTATACAATAAGCTTCCATAGGAAGATAAACTAAAAAAAAAATATTCAAAAAAAAAGAAACAAAGACCCAAAAATAATATAACCCAGAAGGTTTGCCGACAATCAAACGGAGGCCGAGACGCGAAGGCGGTGGCGGTGGAGGGGGCAGTGGTGACGGAACAGGTGGCGGTGGTGACGGTGGCGGTGAAGGCGACGAAGGCGGCGAAATCGGTGAAACCAAGGCTTTTCAATTCCACTGACTTGAACCCTAGATTTTCAACCAACCACAAATTGAAGTGGATTGAAGTATAGAAAACGAAATCAAAAGAAAAACCCATTATATCAAAGCTGACAAGCATGATATAAAAAATAAGATCTGAAAATCTCGTTAAATTTCAAACCCTTTGGTAATCATCCCTTTAAAACTAAAGAGAGATTAAGATGAAGGGGTTGTTTCGGAGGAGGACCGGCATCGGCGGAGGCTGCGCGTCGACTATAGCGGCCATAACATTATTAGTCCTAACTATGTTAGCTTAGGAAACCTAATATGACAAAAAAACATTTACATAAAAATATATCCTAACTTATGATACAAAATAGCTTTCATATATTCTTTATTAATGTACCAATGCATATCCTTATAAGCTGATAATTCATGCATCCTTAAAATGACTACCATTATACTAATTTTTTTATAGGCTGATTTTGATCTATAATTTAATGTCAAAAATAGTTACCTAATTTTTAAATTTTATTTACTAACTTTGAAATAGTTTTTGAATATTTTAATAATTTTCCTCATTAATTTACTAATTCAATTTTTTTTTATTACTGAAATTAAAAAATAATTCATAAATAAATTATGAATATATAAAAAAAAATAACAAATATATTTTAAAAATAAGAAAAATATTTTATAATTAATTTTGACATGAAAAATAAATAAAAAATCAGCTAATAAAAATTTAATATAATGATGACTACTATGGAATCTTCACTTATAAGCTTTAAATAATTTCAGTTTTTTAAATTTTTATCTGTAATAAATTACAAAGTGCAATAGAGTTTATGGGTTGGAATTTGGTTTGAACTTGATCTAAAAAATACAAGTAGTATGTAGATATCAATATTATAATTCTAGATATATGAAAACAATCGAGCCTAGGCTACCAAAGAAGAGTGTATTTTCACAAATCAAACAAATCCATTAGAACATTGGTCATATTGAGTTCAACAATTAATAGGAATTGAAACTTAATTGTTAATTAAAATGTCATCCTTAATTATGATTAAAGGGACATTGACAGTGTCGAGATGTCATAATAGATCGTCAAGTTGATAGTTAGTTAAACTGCCACCCCTAATTATAAATTGGACTTCATCTATAGAGCAAATTTACGAATTATTTCCCTTTCGTGTGACATAATAGTACAAAAAACACCATAAGAGTACAATCTTAGTTTGCCCAACATCAACCAAAATTGTGGTGGACAAATTTTAGGAGTACGTAGGCAATCGTCCACGTTTTGTGTCATCCTTTTTGTTTCAATTGTACGTTTTAAAAACCCGAGGAATTGAATGGTGATTCTTAATTTTATATATCTAGCTACAAGCAAATATCATTCGTCAAGTACTTCTATATTAAGGACTAAGTTTGGAATGTCTTAGTAATTAAGAAAATAGTTTATATATCTATATATACATCATTTAACAAATTTAAATTCATTAATGTTTAATGGAATAATTATAGAGTTTGTTTATGTAGTAAGATTTGCAATTCATGTTCTTTTTCTTAATTTAGAGGCTGATTATATATTAGAGTGATGATTAAGAAAATTTTAATTACTTAAATGAGGCGATTTCTACATCTTGCCTACCTTGGACTTCTTTGTGTAGAGAATAATACTTTGTATCAATTTACTTCTTGACCATTTTTTATTTTTAATAATATTATATATATTCGGCCAAAATAATTATACGTGTATGTATTTTATGTTAGAAACATGAAAACACCCAAAGAATGAATAAAAAAATAGTAGTAGATATATATGGGGATAATAGAGGAGAGACATTTAACATTAAAATGTAGTTATGTAATAGTTTTTCAAATAATGAAGTATAAAACTTTAAAATTATGACCACATTTGAAAAGTGTTTAAAAAATGGAGAAATGATATATCCTTTGGAAAATTTTAGTCAGTTTTATATATCATATGTAGACATTATAAAATTGACTCATACTCGATTATCTAATTTGAAACTGTAACTTCAATAATAATTCGTACATCTTATCCTACATCTATCACAATTGTGGTGGACAAAAATTTCGAGGGAGGGTGTGGCTCATGGGCATGAAATTGCACATGTTTTTTTTTTCATGTCCTTATTCATTTGTTTGTTCTAAGACTTCTAACGAGAACAAGTGACGATCGATTCTCATACTAGGACCTCATCTACAAGCTAACATTATCTATCAAGTAAATATTTTCAAAAAAAATTGAAGGTAGATATTTTCTCCTTTTCTATATTGTTACATATTCTGTTGCAACTCGGATCTCTGTTAGATAAGCAAGCCAGTTTTACCACTTTGTTGGAGTAAGAAGGTGTTAAAGGAATGAGAGGGAATGAGGAGGAAAAAGAAAGGAAAGAAAGAAAAGAGGGAGAGCACATACTACACTACAATTGATCATATTTAGTGATATACATAGATTGGAAAAAATATAGTCATGTAAAATTTTATATGATTCACTCAAAATATACTTTTTTAATGTGAACTTCTTACAATAATTTTACTAAAACACAACTAAAACTACTCTAATTTATAAAATAAGTATAAACAAAAATAAATCATCAATTACGAATAAAAAAATCGAAGGAAGTATCACAGAGTATTGTTTATTTCATTTATTCTGGTTAATTTGTTAAAGTTAAGATGATGAGATTGTCGTAGTCATCATGGTACAATTGTGGACCACTGATTTTGAATTATTGATATAATTTTTGTCTTACGTTTACTACAAATAATTGTGGTGTAGGAATTTCCAGTCACATACACGTTTTTTAATTCCTTTTTTTTTTTTTTTTTTTTCTTTTCGATTGATGATTTCACTTTAAGGAGAAAATATATTTTTATCACGCTTGATAATATACACGAATTTGTTCATTACATTATTTTGTCTTGAGGAATACTTCTTTCGTTTAATGTCTGATTTAGACTAGTCTCAATATTGGTATAGAATTTTGACCAATAATATATTTAATTGTCATTAAAGTATAAATTATAGAAAAATTCGGTTTGAATTATCCTAAGTTTGGTCGATTTTCTTTGGATAATCTAAACTTTCGATTATTACTCAATAATCCCAATTTTAGGATACGTGTTCTTTAAACAGTCCCAGACCGGTCAATAAAAGTCAACAACTAATTATATTAGGTTACATTACACTTGTCAAGTCATGATTGGGTTCGGGTTTCAAACGGTGGCAAGGGATTTGAACATGGCAAGGTTTTGAGGGTGGCGGTTAGGGAGGGGTGGTTTTCATGATTGGCCTGGCGTAGGGGAGTTGTTCGGCGGCGGGGATGGAGGGTTGGGTGGGCGGGGAGGGGTTAGTAGTGGTTGGGAAGGGTAGCGACGGCGGTGGATTTGGTGGCTAGGAAGGGGATAGGGGTGGGGGTCGGGGTAATTTTTTTTTATTTTTTATCTTAGAAAATAATTTAATTATTTTTTAATTAAAAAACCTAAGGTTAACCAATTTAACTACAAAGGTTAGCCATTTAAAAAAAAAATTATAAAAGGGGACTATACTTAATTGGTTATGTAAAACTAGAGTGCCACTTGATAAAATTGGAAAAAAAAATTATCTTTCAAGTAGAATTTCTTATTTTAGGGGGCCACCATCATGTAGAATTTCCCAAAAAATTACAATTTAGATTAAAAAAAAATATAAATAAAAAATAAACGTAAAAAACATATTATTGTTTTGATAAGTTCGGTTAATGTTTTTAATAAATCAGAAACAAATAATTCAAAAAACAAACTTTTATTAAGATTAATATATATTAGGTACATGATAAGATTAAAATACAAGCAATAACAAACATTAGGATATATATGATGTCCATATATATAAATACATTTTAAATGTTATATCTCTCTCCTCTAGAATCCCCACATATATCTAAGCATATTTTATTCCTTCTATGGGTGATTTTATGTTCTAACATAAAATAATACAAAGACATATAATCATGACTCTGAAATATAACCAGCCTCTAAAATAAGAAGAAAAAAAAAAACATGAATCGCAAAACTTACTACACAACGAAACTCTATAATATTCTATTAAACATCAATGAATTTAAATTTGCTAAATGATATTAAACCACAACTTAGACATAAAAACTATTCTCTTAATTATTATGACTTTTCAAACTTAGTCCTTAATACTTCAATTCGCATACTTTTTCTTGACTTTTCCTTGCTCTTTATGATATCATCTCCTACAATCAGTATAGAACTAGGAAAATGTGAAGATCATAACTGTCCAGAATCTTTATAAATAACTGTCAAAGATAAGAAAAAAGACATCAAACCCAAATCAAAAAACAATTACTCATTAATTTCAAAGCTCTTAGCTTTAGCCTTTAGCCTCTAGGCTTAGTAGCCTAGTTTAATTTAGTCTAGTTCAGATATATCATGTATTCAGATCAATACTTTGTCTCTAATTGTATTGAAGAAGATGGAGGTATTCATCCTATCACGCTTCTTTACTGTCAAGCTTGAATTATCTTTAGGTTGTGTTTGGTTTAATGTACAATATTATTTCGAAAATTCCTTGTTACTCATTGTGAGAAACGAAATTTATTTTTCACATGGCATTTTTGTAAATAACCAACAACTTTATTCAACTTTATTCAATTGTGGAGCCCACAATAATAAAAAAAAGTTGTTGATTTATTCACCAAAACGCTCCATGAGAAACAAATTTTGTTTCTCACTATGAGAAATTAGGGCTCCCTCATATTATTTTTATGGAAACTCATTTTTCTCATTTTCCTTGTTTGGGTAGAGGTGGAAACAATTCTTTCAGTGGGAGAAAATTACTCTCAATGGCGGAATTTTTTTTTTTTTTTTTTTTAAAAAAGCAAGGAAAGCCACATTTTTCTTCCTCCGCCCTTATTATCCCTTTTTACTTAATTTTCCTCTAAGTCATCATTACCTTTCCGCTCCTTTATTTATTTTATTTGATGAAAACCCAAACAAAGAAAATGAATTTGCAATATTTTTCCTTGAAAATAGATTTCCATATAAACTCATTAATTTTTATTGAAAATGTATCACGTCAAACCATACGGAGCCTTAGTATGTGCAATCCTAGAATAAAGGTTATTAATTATACCTCTTTTATATTTCATTCTTATTTTTGTATTAATCTTTAATTGATTTTGGCAATCATTGAATTACTCAAAGTTAGCAAGCATTTCACTTGTAAAGGCAATAAGCCCACGGGTATACAGCCACAACACTCTAGCTCCCAAGCAATAGGGTTATTGATAATTTTTGCTCTAGCAACGTCATAAATTACGAATTACCAGAATTATATTCACAACCTCAAATTACCGACACATTATTTTTATAAGTAGGACATCATACAACATTAATAGGAGTAAAAGGTCTCCCTAATAGTACAAATCTCCCTTTTGGTATCATCAATAAAGGAGAAGTTTATTATTCATGCATGGATTATAGCCACACGTACACTTACACATACAAATCTCCTTTATTCATCAACTAACAGAGGAGAAATTTATTCATGCTTGCACTGTAGCCTAATCAACATAAGAGGCAATCTTCTTTGGAGAATATTTCTTAAAAACAAAAGGGAAAGGGCTATTCTCGGCGACTCCCAATTTTCCATCATCAAGAAGAGTAACATCCTTACAATCCATAGCCGAAACTCTGAAAATATCGGACTCCGTTATGTGACAAAACTTAATGTTGTACACATCCTTACCAGCTTCTTTAATATTGAATACATAAGTAGGCTTGAATGGCCCTTTAGTACCGACAATCACGTACGAGTTGTTGTTGGCATCGCTAGGGGCTACCCACCACCTCAATGGTTTATTGCAGGTGGTGGAGACCTTATCAAAGGAAAATATGATTGGAAATGAAGTCGTAAGGATCGGTATAAAATAAAGGGTCGAGATCTTCACAGGCAAGCCTCTTTTGGTCCAGCTATTGGTTATAAAAAGAGGGCAGGGTGAAGAGTCCTCTGCTGGTGTCAATCTAAGGCCACCTTCTTCGGCCGATGAGATTAATGGACGAAAGGCTGGAAGGATGTAGTAGTCCCCTCCATTTTGTAGTATGTCGCCGTCCACATCTAGGATGGGGCCGGCGACACTTGGAGAAGGAGAGAGGACTAGGAGAAGGAGAGTAATTGCAGCAGTTGGGAAGAGAAAGGAAGCCATATTTTATTTTTTTTTTTTCGTTTTGGGGGATGATGGAGGACTAGAAACAGGAGGGATGGTATTTATAGAAGTATTATATGGATGGTATGAGAGAAAATTTGTAATATATATTTGGAGTTTTTGGGAAGTTAAAAAACTACGGCATATTTTCAATGTTCAATTGTTCTATGGTATTATTACACGTGTCATTCGTCTTATAATGTTATAGTTAATAACTTTATAATGTATATATGCAATATATATAAGATGAAGCCATGAAGGTTTCTAAGCTAAAAAAGCTTTAGTAAAAAGAGTGAATAAAATTACATAATTTATCATATAAATGTATGTTACTTTAGAAGAATACTACAAGGGGGGGATTACACAACTTTTTGTGAAAATGTAAAAACTAAGCTAAAGGAACTCAAAGTCACACAAAGAGATTTTAGCATGGAAACTTCTTGGCCCTAACAAGAAGAAAATCACGACCACTTGGGATTTTAGGATAGATTCTTTACTAGAATGGGGCAATCAACCTATTACAAGCTAAAGACTCTATCTCCAAGTTCCTCAACAAACTTAGAGTTCCCAGCAATAAGTCCCTCAACTTACTGCTCTTCTTTTCTCTTTCTCTTCTCACTC
Organism: Chenopodium quinoa; assembly: GCF_001683475.1. Classification (NCBI taxonomy): domain Eukaryota; kingdom Viridiplantae; phylum Streptophyta; class Magnoliopsida; order Caryophyllales; family Amaranthaceae; genus Chenopodium; species Chenopodium quinoa. The sequence continues at coordinate 7,963,262 of NW_018742418.1, read as the reverse complement.
TTTCTCTAATGACTTCTCTAGAGTTCACTCAAACTCCCAATCCCCATACAACTCTTGAAAAAAAAAATACTCTAATGAAAGAAAATAAGAAAGTTATCAACTAAAGTAGAATGCGACTCTTGACTCTTTTAGAAAACTAAGAAGATAGAAAATATGATTGAGCAAGGGTGAAGTTTCCAGAAAAACAACTTCGATATTTATAGAAAAACATGGCTTGAATGCAACGCCATACCTTCCTTCACATGCGCCACTACTGCTGCATATCAACGCCACTAAGGAAATTGCTTCAATCATGTCCTAAAACTCAGGGCACGTTGAACCACTTAGAAGCAATTTCTTCGTTTAGTGGAGAAGACTTAATCAACATTATTAATTGTGGGGGTTAAGGAAGTTAGTTGCATAATCCTTTTGAAAGATAATTTTCCGGAAATAAGAAGATAATCATTTAAACAATAAATCAGAAAAAGATATTTTCAAAACAAACTTTCCTATAGTTAAGCAATCTTTAAATTTTATCTTTTGGCAAAATATTATGCGTATTCTACTAAGTATCTAACCTCAAATTACTTTCACTTACATAAAACTTAAAATAAAAGTACTTTAGATTCTATCAATGCTCTTAAGAAGCCTCTGCTCGGAGTCTTCATTCTCTTGCTTCTACTCCGAAGCTTCAGTTCCTGTCAAGGAACACTGCAACCAGTCTTTTGCCTTTTGAGCTCCAATTCCTTTGTCTCAAATAACTCTGCAACTTGAATCTCCAAACTACACAGCTTATAAAGACATTAGTCCAATCATAAGTTTGTCTTGTGTTATCATCAAAACATAAAGGGCAACAATATATTAAACAATTTATTTTAAAAAAATTTAATAAATCGTGCATCGCACTAGCTTCATCTAATTGCAACTACACAATCCACTTTTTTTTTTATTTAAATTCACGTATATTTTTAATTATTATTTAAATTTACTGTATTTATATTTATGTACTTCTTAGTTTGATACTCCCTCTGTCCCTTTTTATAGTTTTCATTTGAATTTGCACGTTTGCCAATACAACACTTTGACCATAAATATCGTTAGTTGCTTATTAGTAAAAAGTATAACAATTAGATATTAATAATCTATTCACTGAGACGAATCAAATAAGACCCAACATGACTATGTTATGTCTTATATATTAACGTAGTTTAGAAGATTCTCTCACATAATAAATAGTGTCAAGATTTCAAATGAAAACTATAAAAAGGGGCGAGGGAGTATTATTTTTTAGCTATGACATTTAAATAAGATATACATCTTGTTACACCAATACCAACTTTCTTAATAATATAATTTGTTAAAAGAGAAAAAAAAAAACCTAAATCGAATATGAGGACTGAAGAACTAAATCTAGATGAAATTTTAAGAGTCTTAACTTAATTATAAAATATAAAAAAAAAAACAAGTATTAAATTAATTTAAAACTTAATCTGTCATAAGATAAAAGTCTCAAGACAAAATAAGGCTAATCTTTCTCAGATTATTTGGTTACCTTATCGTACATCTATCACAATTGTGGTGGATAAATTTTTCGAGAGAACGTGGGCATTAAATTATTGCCCATGGTTTGTTTTTTCATGTCATTGTCCATTTGTTTGTTACAACGAGAACAAGTGATGATTGATTCTCATACTATGACCTCATCTACAAGCTAACATTATCTATCAAGTACTAGCTCCGTTTTTTTTAGTTGACACGTTTTCACTTTAGCACTATTCACATATATTTGACCGTGTTTTGTGCTTTATACATAATGAAAAATATAGTCATGTGGGATCTTGTTAGATTCGTCACGATATATATTTTCAAAATATCAGCATTTCATAATTTTTGCTTATCGGTAATTAAATATATTAATGGTTGAATTTGTGCATTAGCAAACGTAACTAAAGAAACGTGTCAACTAAAAAGAAACGGAGTAAACATTTTCCCCTTTTTTCTACATTGTTAAACTTTTTTTTTGTTTTTTTTTTTGGTTATACAACTCGTTTTCTTGTTATATAAAAGCCAGCTCTAGCACTTTGTTGGAGTAAGAAGGTAGTAAAGGAATGGGAGGCAACGAGGAGCAAAAAGAAAGTACAGATGAAAAGAAGGAGAGCATACACACTACAATTGATTGTCTTTTATGATTTATATGTTAGAAAAATATAATTATGTGAGATTTTATATGATTTATCTTGAAAAATACTTTTAATTTGTATTATCAATTTTTTATAATTTTACTAAAATATAACTAAAGAAATTTAAGTTATAAAATAAAAATTTATAAAAGTAAATCCTCCCACGTGAGATAAAAAAAATGGAGAAACTAATGCAGAGTAATATTGTTTATCTCACTTATTCTGATTGTACTTTTTGATTAATTATTAAAGTGATGATGAAGCGATCATCGTAAATCATAGTACATTCTGGACCAGGGATGTTTTGAATTATTAATTTAATCTAGTCCTACGATCACTACAATTGTGGTGGAGGAACTTTCAATAACATACACGTTGTTTTTGTTTATACAAATTTCTCTTAGTGAAAAATAAAAATGGTTTATCATATGACATTTTTGTAAATAAATTAATAACTTTTTTACGAATATGGGCTTCACAGTTGATGATGATTGGATAAAATTGTTGATTTACTTACAAAAATGTCATGTGATAAACAAAAATTGTTTATCTGTTTTTTTTTTTGTTCCTTCGTTTTTTTTCTTTTAATTTATTGGTGATTCTCACTTTATAAAGAAAATACAATTTTTTTTTCATTTTTTTTGAGAAACAGGAGAAAATACAAAATTATTAACTTAATATACAGATTTTATTTATCAAATTAAAAAATTATAAATAATTCAACAACCCTTTTTTTTCAATATAGACCCCATAGATGTTGATATAATTATGAAAATGTCATGATTAGACATTTTTATTAATTAATTTATAATTTCATCAAGGTGATGAACAGGGACTTCCTCCACTTTAAGACAGTACCCATATGTCTCATATTCATTTATTATATTTTTAAATGATCCACTTTAATAACATACCTTTAATGTATTATTAAAGACTATAATATCCATTCATTCATTTATACTATATACTAATGAATTATCAAGTAAGACACTTGATTAACAAAATTATGAAAAAAAATTTCCCTCCAAAACAATATCGTTTTTTAAGAGAATTATTATTAGAAAATGTGAAATTCTTTTTAAAAAATGTCAATGTAGCATACAAAATTTTTTAAGGATAAACATTAAAAAATTCAAATTTAAAAAAAATTACATATGTCATTTCATTTCAATTGACTGCAATTATTTGTGCAATTAGACAAAAACCAGTGTTGATAAAAAAAAAATAAAAAATAAAAAAAAAAGTTCATAAAGAGGAGTTTACAAATGTTTAATATGTACTTAATTCATATGTTTTACATGGGTCTTAGTAATATTTAATATGTACTACTTTTCGTTTTGAACTTGCATTGCCTTACATTTTTCTCAATTTTGTTTTATACTCTTAACTACATTAATTTTTACCTCGTGGAATGCACGGGTTTATAATAATAAGATTTGTAAGTAATGATAGTCAATTAAAACAAAGTTGACTATCATTATTTACAAATCTTTTTATTTTTTGAAATTTGAATTTATCTAATATCTACCCTTAAACTCTTGTATTAGATATATAATTTTATTTTATTTTTATTAAAAAAATTGATATTTTCTTATACAATTTTTTTTAATTTCTAGTCTAGTCTATAATGGTCATAAATGTCAAATTTGTGTTGAAGCTAAATATTCCAAGAAACCATTCAAACCTCTTTTTAGTAGACAAACTGAATTGCTTGAATTGGTTCATACGGACTTAGCTGACTTTATGAATACCGTAAGCAGACGCGGCAAATGGTATTATATTACCTTTGTTGATGACCATTCTAGATATACCAAAGTGTATCTGTTAAGAACCAAAGATGAGGCGGAAAACATGTTTTTAATTTATAAGGCAGAAGTTGAGAATCAATTGGATCGTAAGATTAAAAGACTTAGGTCATATGGGAGGGGGGAGTATGGAACCACCTTTTTAAAAGGACTTTGTAAGAAAAATGGAATTATCCATGAACTTTCTCCTCCCTATACTCCCCAACAAAATGACATTGCTGAAACGAAAAATAGAACCCTTAAGGAGGTGATGAATTCCATGTTGATTAGTTCTGGTTTGCTTAATAATATATAGGGGGAGGCCATTCTTTCTGCTACTTATGTGTTGAGCAAAGTACCTCATAAAAATCTTCAGAAAACTCCCTATGAATTGAGGGAAGGCCATGTGCCTAACCTTAAATATTTGAAAGTCTGGGGGTGTCTTATTAAAGTTGTTTTACTTTCCTTTAAACGGGAAAATATTGGACCTAAAACCTTTGATGCTATATTTGTTGGTTATGCTGCAAATAGTGCATCCTATAGGTTCATGTGCTTAAATGATAAATGTATGTGTGAATCTTTGAGCATGTTTTCCTTTGAAGAAAAGTAATGTATCTCATGATGTGACTATATCTGCTCCTTCACCTTCTTCTATGCCTGTTCCTTCTCCTGTTGTTCAAAATGATGATGTACAACCTAGGAAAAGTAAAAGACGTAGAACCGAGACTAGCTTTGGTCCTGATTTTTTGACTACTTTCTTAATTGAACTCAATGATGTTGATGAAATATATGAACTTGTTGTATGTTATCATTTGTTTGATGATGAGCCTAAAACATTTGAAGAGGCCATGAGTTCAATTGATGCTAGTTTTTGGAAGGAAGATGTTAATAGTGAAATAGAGTCCATCATGTATAATCATACGTGGGAACTAGTTGCTTTGCCTAAAGGTAGTAAAGCCATTGGTTGTAAATGGATTTTTAAAAGAAAACTTAGAACTGATGGTACTGTTGAAAGATATAAGGCAAGACTAGTGATTAAAGGGTTCACACAAAAATTTGGTGTTGATTTCTTTTATACTTACTCACCAGTGACTAATATCGCCACTATGCGTGCTTTAGTTGCATTAGCTTCTAGCTATAATCTGATTGTGCATCAAATGAATGTAAAAACTGTTTTTTTAAATAGCGACATAGAGGAGGAAATTTATATGGTTCAACCTCCAGGCTTTGTAGTTCCCGGACAGGAACAAAAAGTGTGTAAGTTAAAGAAATTCTTGTATGGGTTAAAACAAGCTCCAAAACAGTGGTATGAAAAGTTTCATAAAGCAATACTCAGTTTTGGGTTTGTAGCAAACCGTGCTGATACGTGCGTTACTGAAAAATGTTTGGATCTGATTGTGTAATTGTCTACTTATATGTAGATGATATGTTGATTTTTGATACACATATTGATGTTATTAATGAAACAAAAGAATTTCTTTCCTCTCAGTTTGAGATGAAAGACTTAGGTGAAACTGGTGTGATTTTGGGTGTTAAAGTTACCAAAACTATTAATGGTTTCTCTTTGTCTCAATCTCATTATGTGGAAAAAAGTGTTAAAGAAATTTAATTGTAACACCCCTAAATCTCCCTCCACGGAAATACTAGTATAATACGTATAATTATACCATAGAGTTAGACTTAGGCGTATTACCGCCGCGTGATTATGCAAGGCTACTCAAACTACTAACCAAAACCAATACCTTGCAACGGAAACTCAAACTAACTCTTTCTTTATTAATAATAACTATAAATAGAAACCATCGTCATGAGTACTCATAAATAAACAAAGATCAACATTCCTAATCTAGGTGAAGAACATTCCCGGGACTCCCATATGCTCAATTCTTGACTCCACCTGAAAATAGTCAACATTGCTTACCATTAAGGTAAATAAGGCGAACCAAAACAAATAGGAAATACGGATTAGCAAAATATGCTAAGTGCAAGATAAGTAAATTCAATTTATTTGCAAACATGCTTTTAAAACCAATTCCAATAATAATCCAATGAATTCCAAAACTCATGATTTCAAATCAATTCCAATAATTCAATAATTCGATGAAACGATTTATAAAACCAATTCCTCCTTTGAAAACCAATTCCTCTTTTGAAAACCAATTCTCAAATATTCTCAAAATAATTCCAATAACTCAATAATAATGATTATTAAAATCAATTCTTTTCAAAAACCCAATTTCCTCTCTAAGTGTGCATCCCCCCCCCCCTAAGCTAGTCTCCTACTATTTCAAGGGTATTCTTGAGGAAAAACTAGATAATACAAAGTCCATAATCTTCAATGAATCCGCATAGTGGGATTAATATAATAATCATGCTTGTAAAGCATTTTAATAAATAATTCAATAAATCCTCATAAAATTCCTATTTGAATAAATCAACCTTTATAATAGGTTAACTCAAAACTCCTTTTTATTTAATTCAACATGCTTTCAAAATCAACTTTTACTAAATACGTGAGAATTAAATCTCATATAAATAACTTTTCAAAATCAATAACTCTTCCTTTGAAAAACCTTTTTAAAAACTCTTTAAAACAATCCAACATAATAAATAGTTTCAAACCATTCAAAACATGATATTAAAATCAATCCTTCAAAAATACATTTATTAAACAAATATTAAAATCAATTCATCCAACCATACTTTGTTTCATAAATCATAATTCAAATCAATTTAATTCAATCACCAATAAAATCATATAAAACATGCTATTAAAACCAATTACTTTCAAAGGTATCTAGCCACATAAATGTACCTTGATTTTGAATATCAATCAACACTTCGCGCTTTCAAATTTCAATCACGAATACACCTTGCAATTAACATAACCATAAGGTTATCACAACATCTTTAGACATAAATCCAAATCTAATGTGCATGACTATAAAAATCTCTTAAAAATAATACTTTAATATAAAATTATAGTTTTGAAATAAGTATTTATATTCTAGAAAATTACCATGAAAAAAAATAAAGGAATAGGATTAAAGAGAATTGGATTTGCGTTGGAAAAAATAGTAGAACTTGCAGAGGCCATAACTCCTTCAATATAACTTCGAATTGGGTGATTATTGAGACTAAACTCAAGGATTTTTTGAGAGGAAATGTTTTTCATGAAATAGCAAAACCCCAAAACTGACCACAAGTGCCTGAAATTGACTCCAAAGATATACGGGCTGATTATGTATGAAAAGAGTAGAAAGAAAAGTATGAAAAGGTTTAGGGAAAAGAAGAGTAAGAGAGAAGAAGATAATTGAGTTTTTGGTGTGAAGAATATGAGAGGTATGAGGGGGTATTTATAGGCTAGCTCGTGCAAGAATTATGGTAGGAGAATGTAGGAAGATTTATGGTAAATTGGTTTAAGGAAATTACTTGGAGAAGTGAGCTAAAGAATTATGGAAAGTCTAGGTTATGAAGAAATGAAGAAATAAGGTAAGTATGTAGTCATGAAATATTAAATGGTAAATGGCTTTGCTTGGGGAATAATCAAGAATGATTTAAGGTAGGGAAATAAGATGATCAAATATTTAGAGATGGAAAATAAGAATTAAGGAAAATAATAGAATTGAGGAAGATAATTAAAATACAAAAATTACCAAAATAATTTTGCTCAAAATACAATTTGAGCTTTCCTAAGCTCATATTTTCGGACCTCCCTTTAAATATTTAGGCAATTATTTTGCTAGTTTTTAAGGAATAAAAATGATTGTGTAAATAATATATTTTGTATAAAATAAATAATTAGAAAAATACCAATAATTCACTAATTAATTTAACTAAGAAAATCAGATTTTCTACACTTAGAAAATCCGAAAATCCTAGCTAATTAATTAGGGAAATTCGGTCCTTTTAAATTAAATAAGAAAATATAATTTTTCTTAATTAAAATATCCGAAATATATATAAATAATTCGGTTTTTAAAATAAAATAAATGGATGATTCAAAATCCAAAAATAATTAAGTTTTAAAATACTTTTGGCGCCAATATTCAAATATCATTTGGCTCCAAAATTCAAATAGTAAAATAAATTACTAAAATACCCTTTTTAGAAAAATAATAATTAATTAATTAATTAGAAAATAAGTTTCAAAAATACGAGGTATTACATTAATAGTTATGATGTTGTACCAGTTAAAACTCCTTATGATGCTAGCATTCACTTGAAAAATAATAGTGGCAATAGTGTGTCACAAACTGAGTATGCTAAAATAATTGGGAGTTTAATGTTTCTTATGAACTACACTCGACCTGACATAGCTTATTTAGTTAGTAGACTTAGTCGGTATACCCATAACCCTAATAAAGAACATTGGAATGCCCTTAGACGCCTATTAAGGTATCTTCAAGGCACTATGGATTGGGGTTTGCATTATGTTGGTTTTTCCTGCTGTGTTCAAAGGATATATATTATGATGCAAACTGGGTGTCTGACAATGATGAGGTAAGTTCCACTAGTGGATATATTTTCACTTTATGTGGAGCAGCTGTGTCATGGAAGTCTTCAAAACAGACTTGCATGTATTGCCTCGTCAACTATGGAATCTGAATTCATTGCTTTGGACTTGGCCGAACAAGAGGCGGAGTGGTTAAGAAACTTACTAGCAGATATTCCATTGCGGAGGCGATCTGCTCCACCTATTTCTCTACATTGTGATTCACAGACTGCTATTTGTGTTGCCAAAAACAGTGCTAACAATGGCAAAAAGAGGCACATTCATGTGAGACATGAGTCTGTGAGGACTTTAATAGTAAGTGGTGTTATCACTATGGAATATGTAAGATCTGAGAGGAATCTAGCAGATCTATTGACTAAAGGACTAAATAGAATACTTGTCCTTATACGTCGAGGGGATTCATCGTGGATACCCGACCTTGTTCACACAAGGATTCATGTGGACTAACGAAGCCATGGAAAGACTCATAATTGTACACTTCCCATTCCTATGACTTGTACATTTGGTGAGCATAAGCTTTTAGCTTTTAATGAATTCATAACCCAGAATTTGGGTGGTCCTATTGAGACGGACTTCATGAATTCACCGCTTTAATAATGTGAGGTTGAGCAAAGGCTCTTAATAATTTCATATCCCAGTGTAATACCCCGTATTTTTATATGGATTTTAATTTAAATAAGTATTTTTTCTTAAAGTATTTAAATAATCCTAAATGAATTATTTATGGCTTTTATTAATTTACAAAGAATTATTTTAATTAAAAAATTTATTTTTAATTATTTAATAATCTCAAAAATATTTTATTTTATGATTTGAAAATATTGGGGCATATTATTTTATAAAAAGATAATTTTTCTTAAAGTCAATGGTATTTAAGGAAAGTCAAAATACTAGTTTGATTAGGAAATGGGTCATTAAGGGTAGTAAAGGAATTTTAAGTAGGAGGATTATTGAGAGAGGGTATAACTACCCATCATATGCCTAATGTGTAGTGCACCCAAAGGTAAACTCTATCTCCCCTCTTATTCTCTTTTCCCCTTAATTTTTCCCCTTCCCCTTGAATTTACTTGAGCTTCAATCACCAACCACACACCACCACACGCCGTCGGCCACAACCACACGCCACCGGACCACCGCCGCAACCACCAACAAGCGCGGCAGCAGCCGGCTGTGGTGTTAGTGCTACGGTTTTTCGAAAAAAAAAATAAAAAATTAATTATTCTTTTTGTTTTAATTTAATATAGCCTTAATCTAATCATTGTTTTTGATTTTTGGGATGATTTTATGATGGTTGATAATAAGTATTTTGTATATAAATTTTCAGATTTGGTTTTGAATTAAAAAGACCCAAATTGAAAACCCTAGATTTCTAAATTAATGTTTATTGATGGAATTTGATTGTGGTTGATTAAAACTATTGAAATTAATGTTTTAAACTAAATTGCAGCAATTTTATAAGTTTTAATGGAATTTTTATATACAAGCTATAATTATGTGTCTTGAAAGGATGTTTAATTACTCATTAATTGGGAATAAAAGTAAGGGTTTTAAATTAAAGTTTAGCTTGTTTTAGAGGGTTTATGAGTGATTTAAAGAGTGTATATATGCACTTAAGGTGTTTCTAACACCGAGGGATAGGATTTGCGACGCATTATGCGTTTAAGGTGTGTTTGACACCGAGGTAGATTAAAAATGGTTCAACAATCAAATTTATGTGGTCACTAATTATTCAAGAATTAAATTGGTATGTTTGACTGCTTGAATGAATTATTATGTTTGATTGTGCTATGGTTTGAGATTCATCACCAAGTATAATAATATGTAAACAACGTAAAGTGAAAGAGATTACACACCAAAATTCTTGAAACGTATATACCTTGAGTATGAACATATGGGGGGAGTTATGGGGTTTTATATTTAACAATGACTTCTATTGGGAGTATAGGATGCTGTATTTTCCTTTTTATTTATCTGATGCACCGGACGTCCAGTCACTTCATGTGACATTTGCCTATCCGGTTAGCTCCCGGTGTAGTTTACCTCAATTTACTTGAGGCAGGGATTTGGTTTGAAAGTCGTTTGATGTGTAATGAAAATTAAATGAACAATGGTATTTGTCTAGTTAGGTGTTGAATGTTTTGTATGCTTGTAAACAGGTGCTACACGGTAAGTTGTGTGATTATAGGACGGAAGAATGTTAGTGTGTTTTTATTACGCTTATGTACTCTGCATTGCTGATTGTGTATTTGTATGTTTGTTTGGCCTTGTCTTTACCTTGGCCCTTCGACGATCCATTTCTAATGGCGAGTAGTGGGGACAAGTATAGAGAAGTTTTTCAGGTGATGAAGCATTTCCATAAAGGGCATGTGTGAAGAGCGAATCATGCTTAGTTCTCATAGGAATATGATGTATTTTATTATTGAATTATATTTATTTTATTCAGCTCATGAGACTAGCGCAAAGGGTTTTAATATCATTTGGTTTTAAGGGCCTACAATGGTTCCGAGTTGTAGGTTGACTGTGTTTGATTTAGTTTTACTTTACTTTCGTTTGGTTTGACTTTTAAAGTAGACTTGTTTTAAACGGTTTTTTTTTTATAGATAGTCTTCCACTGTGTATGAGTCTTTGATTATTTGCCTTAACTGTTTTATTTCACGGTAATGTCTTAGATTTTCCTATTTCGTATTTTAAAAAGGGCAAAATAGGTATTTTAAAGGGAACAAATTTCTAGGGTGTTACAAAGTGGTATATGAGAGCTTAGGTTGAGATTTTTATTACCACTAAAGCTAAAAACGTGTTTTTAAAGTGTTTTGTTTTTGAATTTGGCCAAGTGCTTATTTAATTATGTATTTTAAAAGAGGGTTATTTTCAATTATTTTAATTTTTGGAAACCGGAAAAATTTATTTATTTTTTTTTTAGGTCCGAATTTTTTTTATATTTTTTTGTTTTGAAAATTCTGAATTTTTTTTTTTAAAAAGGAACATCCGAATTTTTTTTATTATTTAGGGTGTCCGAATTTTTTTTTTTATAATTGGCTGAATATTTTGGTCTTTTTCGGGTTTATTTTTGAAAATTAATTTTAAAAGAAGAGTTAAAAATATTTTTAATTTATTCATTTTGCAAGAAAAGCCAGGATTAAGGTAAGTATTATGTGTTAAAAGCTTTTAAAAGCATGTTGGTGAGCTTGGGTATGAAAGAATTTAGGCATATAAGTTAGAAATAATCATGTTCTTGTATGCATTAAATTTTAGGTTGTGATGTTTGATCATGTGAATTGATTGAAAGCATGTGACTATATGATTAGAATAAGTGAAATTGTTTGATTGAACATTGAACCTAATTCATGCAAGAACTGTATTGTTTTTAATTTCTTTGGGAAGGGGTTCTTTTCTAAACCTTTTCCTTTACAGGATGCCAATTCTTCCTAGCAATCTTTTCCAAATTGGTACACTAATCAAGAAAGACTATGAACATCCGTTTGACTATGTCAACAAAATTCAATTCTATTGTGCCCACATGAGCAATGTCTTAGGAGACAAGCACTATAATCTTCCTGATCATGTTTCTGCTATGATTATTCACTGTCTTCCAGATGAACCCCCATATCTTGCTGTTAAATCAAAGTTCTCTGATTTCTATTTACCAGGGAACATTCCAAACTACTCTAAATACAAAAAATTTCTATGGACAGTGGTACCCTGATTACAGATACTTGATTTCTTACCTTGTTAAAGTTGAGAAAGATTATTGTCAGCACTTAAACATTCCATATCCCAAATACTACTATAATATTTCGGCAGGGAATAATTCCCCTTTCATTGGTCATCAGTCAGGATGTTCTTCTCCTACTCAGGGTAATCAAGCAGGGACAAGTGGAGGGCAAGAAGATGGAGAAATGATGGATGAGAGTAACCAGACTGTTGAAAGTTCCATTATGGAAATTCCAAATCCAAATCCAAATCCAAATCCACCTCCAACTCCAATTATAATTGATATTTCATCTAACAATGAGGAAGATGAAGAGTTTGTCCAAGTAGAGCAAGAACCAGAGTCACTTGAACCAATGGAGGAAGAGGATGACCCTGAATTCGATCTTGGAAGCTACAAACAATCTCCCTACAGGAAGGATAAAGTTTGAAAGGACTAGATTTTTGTAGTTTCATTTCTTCTAGGATTCTTAGATTCATTTCCGCATTTTAATTATTTCAGTTCCAGTAAAGTAATAAATGGCATGTCCACAGTGAGCCAGTAAACTTATGTAGTTGCATAAGTTATTTAAATTCATTTTATTTCAGTATTCTATTTATTTTCTTATCATCAAAAAAATTTCATTTATTTCCTTGTCAATTAATTCATTTTATTAACAAATCATTAATTTCGTTCTCAAATCATTCATTTCTTATCACTACTCCAAGAAGCCATTTCTTACTCAAAAATATTCCAATAATTTATTTCTAAACTCTGGGAATCCATGGGAATTATTTTTATTTATTAATGTGATACTTTATTAAATGTGTGGTTGGTTAGCAATCAATATTTGGTTGACAAGCTGCAAATTTTGGGAATCTTAAATCCCAATTTGTGCGCTTGAAATTTAATTTGTATGTGTCAAGGGTGTGAGTTAGTTGGATGAGTGTCTAATTTGAGAGCTAGCCAAGACAGTTTTTAATAAAGACCCCTTTGTTTTAATTCAGGCAAAGAAATATGGCAAGAGGGAGTGGTAACAACAACGATGGAGGAGAGTTGAGTGAAGTTGTGAGGCAGTTGGCAGCTGTTACCCAACAATTAGCAAGAAACTCAGCCAATAATGTAGATGCTCAGAGAGAGCTATTTAAGAAGGTGGCGCAGAGCAAGCCACTGACCTATTAAGGAGAGCCTGATCCAACTGTACTGGAAAACTGGTTGAGGGAGTTTGAGAAACTGTTCGGGGTAGTAGGGTGTCCAGAGAACTCAAAAGTAGGTTGTGCTACCTATTACCTTAGGGGTGAAGCTAACCTTTGGAGGCAGCAAAATAAGGCTACCATTAAGGCATTACCTGGATTTAATTGGACTATGTTTCAAGAGAAAATTAGGGACAAGTTTTACCCTAGCTTCTTACAGAAACAAAAGGCTGAGGAATTTTCTAATCTTGCTATGGGGAATATGTCATTTACCGAATACTACACCAAGTTTATTGAACTATCACGATTTTCTAAGGAGTCCGTTTCTACAGAAAAGTCTAAGGCAAGGAAGTTTGAGAGTGGTCTGACTACTGATTTGCAGTTAAAGCTGTAGGGTCTAGTATTTGAAACCTTAGATGAAGTGTATGGGAGAGCTGCACACCTATATGCCTTAGAATTAAAGAAAAGGAAAGAGCTAGCTAAGATAGAAAGACAAGAAAAGAGAAAAGAGGTGGGACATAATTCTGAAAACCCGCAAGGTAACCAGAACAACTTTAAAAAGCAAAAGTACCACCATAATAACAACAACTTCAACAACAACAATAATTTCCATGGCAACAATCGCCAAGGTGGGCGGAACTTTAATGGTGGAGCTAGGAACTCTAGCCAGGGAAATAACAGGGGAGCAAGGCATTTCTATTGTAAGAGGTGTAAGAACGACCATCCTGGAAAGGATTGTGATAGGAATTTGGTTACTTGTCGTGCGTGCAACAGGCTAGGACACAGGGAGTATGAATGTTTCTCTAAGGACCCCAATAGAAACAGGCAGGGAAATAATCAAGGTGGGGCTCAAAGGAACTTTCAGGGAAGTAACAACTATTCTGGGAACAAGGGGGAACAACAGAATGCGGCGAAAACCAACAATAATAATGGAAACAACCAACAGAAAGGTGGAGCTACAGGAAAGTTGAATGTTATGAGTAGGCATGAGGCTGATTCCACGAAAGATGTCATCACTGGTAACTTTTCTATTAACTCTATTCCTATTAAAGTCTTGTTTGATTCTGGTGCAACTTTTTCTTTCATTTCAAAGATCATTGTTTCAAAATTATCAAACTGTTTGAAAATCGCAGATAAGGTAGTTTTGCCTATAGTTATTCCTATGGGTGGGGTAGTAAAGTGTAATAAAATCTTTAAATATGTACCTTTGGAAATCGAAGGGAAAGTGTTTTTGTTGGATCTCATTGAGTTTGGATTGAGTGACTTCGATGTCATTTTGGGAATGGATTGGTTGAGCAAGTACAGTGCAGAGATTAGTTGTAGATCACAGAAATAAAAATGACTACAACTGATAATGAGTCGGCGACATATTGGATGCATGGTGAAACTAAGTGCCCAAGGATCATATCTGTGTTAAAGTTGGCAAAGTATTTTAAGAAGAGACATCCAATGTATTTTTATAGTGTGAGGAATATGGAACACGAGTAGACAACTAAGCCTGAGGATATAGAAGTAGTGAATGAGTTTCTGGATGTGTTTTCAAAAGAGATTCCTGGAATGCCACCCAAAAGGGCAATTGATTTCACAATAGAGCTAGTTCCAAGAACATCACCAATTTCCAAGGCACCATATTGAATGGCACCTGCAGAGATGAGTGAGTTAAAGGAGCAATTGCAGGATTTATTAGAAAAGGGTTATATAAGACCAAGTGCATCACCTTGGGGAGCGCCAGTGTTATTTGTGAAGAAGAAGGATGGAAGTATGAGGTTATGTATTGAGTGTAAGGAGTTAAATAAGGTCACCATAAAGAACAAGTACCCATTACCAAGGATTGATGACCTATTTGACCAATTGAGAGGCGCGACTGTGTTTTCTAAGATTGATTTAAGGTCTGGATACCATCAACTTAGGATTGCAGATGAAGATATTCCCAAGACTGCATTTAGAACAAGATATGGACATTTTGAGTTCAAAGTAATGCCTTTTGGATTGACGAATGCTCCAACGATTTTTATGGACTTGATGAATAGGGTGTTTCATCCATTTATGGACAAGTTTGTGGTAGTGTTCATAGATGATATACTGGTGTATTCGAAGAGTAAAGAAGAACATGTAGAACATTTAAGGGCAATTCTGCAAACACTAAGGGAAAACAAGCTTTACGCAAAGTTCTCTAAGTGTGAGTTTTGGTTGGAGAAAGTGGCATTTCTAAGTCATTTTGTGTCCAAAGATGGGGTAGAAGTAGATCCAGCAAATATTGAGGCAGTGAAAGGTTGGCCTACGCCAAAAACGGTGTCTGACTTAGAAGTTTCTTAAGTTTAGCAGGGTATTATAGGCGTTTTGTGAAAGATTTTTCGAAGATTGCTAAACCTATGACCTCTCTAATGAAGAAGGACAAGAAGTTTGAATGGGATGACAAGTGTGAGGAAGCATTCCAAATCTTCAAACAAAAGTTAATTACACCGCCAGTGCTTACACTACCAGACGATAATGGAGTTTATAATGTATATAGTGACGCATCCAAGAATGATCTAGGATGTGTACTTATGCAAAAGGGGAAGGTGATTGCGTATGCATCAAGACAATTAAAGACTCATGAAGTAAATTACCCTACTCATGACTCAGAACTAGCTGCAATCATTTTTGCGCTACAGATTTGGAGGCATTACTTGTATGGAGTGAAATGTAGGATTTACACAGACCATAAGAGTTTCAAATACATTTTCACTTAAAAGGGATTTAAAATCATGCCAAAGGAGATGGTTAGAGTATACGACGGATTATGACTTAGACATACGATATCATGACGGGAAAGCAAATGTAGTCGCAGATGCTCTAAGTCGTAAAACCAGTCATGGACTAAATACTTTGATAGTGGTCGATGAGTTATGTAGAGAGATGAGGAAAATGAATCTTAAAGTGGTAGAATGGGGAGTGCCATCAGGCATACTTGCGAATCTAAGTATTCAACCAACAATATTTGATGAGATAAGGGAAAATCAAGCAGGAGATGTAAAGTTGGATAGGATTCGTGAGAAAATAAAGCAAGGAAAATCTACGGATTTCAAGATTCATGAAGATGGGAGTTAAGGTACAAAGGCCGTTAGTGTGTACCACAAAAATGTGAGGAGGTAAAAAGAAAGTTGGTGGAAGAGGGTCACAATACCCATACTAAGTACAACCAGGAAGGGACAAGCTATATAAAGATTTGAAAAAGGTGTATTGGTGGCCCAGAATGAAGAATGTAGTTGCGAAATTTGTGGAAAAGTGTCTAACTTGCCAAAAAGTGAAGATAGAACACAAAAGACCGCAAGGAACAGTGCAATCATTGGAAATTCCTATATGAAAATGGGATTGTATTTCAATGGACTTTGTGACTTGCCTCCCAAAGTCAAAGAGTGAAAACGACATCATTTGGGTAGTGGTGGGTAGACTTACAAAATTTGCGGTGTTTATACCAATGAAGGGGACCTGGAAAATGGAACAACTTGCAAAAGCTTACATCAAAAATGTGGTGAGGTTACATGGAGTTCCAAAAGATATTGTGTCGGATAGAGATTCTAAGTTTCTTTCAAGGTTGTTGAAGAGTGTGCAGGAAAACTTTGGTACAACACTTAAGATGAGTACAGCTTTTCACCCTGCCACAGATGAGCAAACTGAGAGAACCATTTAAACCTAGGAAGACATGTTGAGGGCTTGTGTTATAGATTTCCAAGATGGATAGGAAGATAGCTTGGACTTAATTGAATTTTTCCTATAATAATAGCTACCATGCAAGCATTGGCATGACTCCATTTAAGGCATTATATGGAAGGAAGTGTCGCAGTCCAATCTGTTGGAACGACATAAGTGAAACAATGATTTTAGGGCCTCAAATGATTGAGGATACAGTTAAGAAGGTGAGGGAGATTGAAGCTAAGATCCAAGCGGCGCAAGATCGCCAAAAGAGCTATGCGGATTTGAAGCGTAGAGAGGAGGAATTTGAGGTTGGTGACAAAGTATTGTTAAAGGTGTCACCAATGAAAGGTGTAATGAGTTTGGAAAGAAAGGAAAGCTTAGCCCAAAGTATATTGGTCCATATGAAGTATTGCAAAGCATAGGCAAATTAGCTTATAAGTTGGCCTTACCTATGGAGCTAAGTAAAGTGCATGATGTATTTCATGTATCTCAGCTAAGAAGGTATATCCCAGATAAATCACATGTGCTACAACCTGAAGCTATTAAGTTAGATCAAAGCTTAACTTATGAGGAAAGACCTGTCAAGATCCTTGATAGTAAAGTGCATAGTACACGCAATAAGAAAGTTAAGATTGTTAAAGTGTTATGGTCTAACCAAAAGTATGAGGAAGCATCTTGGGAAGCTGGGGATGAGATGAGAAAGAAATACCCTAAGTTGTTTAAGGTATGGTGAGTTACGGGGACGTAACTCGTTTCTTTTAAGGGGGGTAGAATGTGGTAGAATTTCGCGCTTATTCCCTATATTTTTAGTTATTTTTGTGCTTTTTGCACATTTTTTATGGTTATTTCGATTAATTTTGATCTCAAAGAGGTGTTAAAAGCAAAAGTATGACAAAAGAGTACAACAATATTATACAAAGTGAGAAAAAAGTTTGATTTTTATTGCCCAAGTTTCGGGACGAAAATTCTTTTAAAGGGGGTAGAATGTAATAGCCCATACTTTTTTACGTATTTTAGTTTAAATAAGTATTTCTTAAAGTATTTAAATAATTCGAAATGAATTATTTATGATTTTTATTAATTTAAAAAGAATTATTTAATTAAAAAAATTTATTTTTAATTATTTAATAATCTCAAAAATATTTTATTTTATGATTTGGAACTATTGGGGCATATTATTTTATAAGAAGATTATTTTTTTAAAGTCAATGGTATTTAAGGAAAGTCAAAATACTAGTTTGATTAGGAAAGAGATCATTATTTTAAGTAGGAGGGTTATTGAGAGAGGGTATAAATACCCATCATATGCCTAAGGTGGAGTCCACCCAAAGGTAAACTCTCTCTATCTCCTCTTATTTTCTTTTCCCCTTAATTTTTCCCCTTCCCCTTTAATTTATTTGAGCTTCAATCACCACCCACATACCACCACACGCTGCCGCCCACTACCACAAGCTACCGGACCACCGCCGCAACCACTAGCAGGCGCCTGCGATAACAATGGCACCACCAGCAGGCACGGCAGCAGCCGGCTGTGGTGTCGGTGCTGCGGTTTTTCGAAAAAGTAAAAAATTAATTATTCTTTTTGTTTTAATTTAATCTAGCCTTAATCTAATTATTGTTTTTGGGTTTTGGGATGATTTTATGATGGATGAAAATAAGTATTTTGTATATAAATTTTCAAATTTGGTTTTGAATTAAAAAGCCCCAAATTGAAAACCCTAGGTTTCTAAATTAATGTTTATTGATGGAATTTGATTGTGGTTGATTAAAACTATTGAAATTAATGTTTTAAACTAAATTACAGCAATTTTATAAGTATTAATAATGTTGGAATTTTTATATACAAGCTATAATTATGTTTGTTGAAAGGATTTTTAATTACCCATTAATTGGGAATAAAAGTAAGGGTTTTAAATTAAATTTCAGCTTGTCTTAGAGGCTTTATGAGTGATTTAAAGAGTGTATATATTGTTGGAAATTTGTGTGGAAGATGTATTAATACTTCTTTGTAATTTTGGTTTGTAGGAGACTTTCAATTGAGTGATTTTATTTAGTCGTGGCAATTTTGAGATCATATTCAAGGTACGTTCGCGTACTTAGTAATTATTTGAATATGTAGAAGCATGCTAGGCTTTGCTTAATTAATTCCAAGTAGTATCATGATAGGTGATGGTTGGAATTTGTTGATTGGATCGATGTTGGTGAATGATTTGTGATGTGTGAATTATTTATGGTGAATTGGTGATTGGAATTAATTATGTTGGCATGTTGGTTATGAACCACACTTTTATTATTGGCATGTTAGAGAGCATGTTTAATTAAACTAAATGTTTAATTGGGTTTGGAATATGAGAAGGGAATTTTATTATGGTTCATATAATTTTATTAATGCTTTAAGCATGGGAATTGAGCTATTTAAGTGTCTTAGTACACAGGAATAAATTATATTGCGGTGCTTAAATGCACTTAAGCTGTTTCTAACACCAAGGGATAGGATTTGCGACGCATTATGCGTTTAAGGTATCTTTGACACCAAGGTAGATTAAAAATGGTTCAACAATTAAATTTATGTGGTCACTAATTATTCAAGAATTAAATTGGTATGTATGTTTGCTTGAAAGAATTATAATGTTTGATTGTGCTATGGTTTGAGAGTCATCACCAAGTAGAATAATTTGTAAACAACGTAAAGTGAAAGAGATTACACACCAAAACTCTTGGAACGTATATACCTTGAGTATGAACATATGGGTGGAGTTATGGGGTTTTATATTTAACCATGACTTCTACTGAGAACGCTGTATTTTCCTTTTTATTTATCTTATGCGCAGGACGTCCAGTCACTTCATGTGACATTTGCCTACCCGGTTAGCTCCCGGTGTAGTTTACCTCAATTTATTTGAGGCAGAGATTTGGTTGAAAACCCGTTCGATGTGTAATCAAAATTAAATGAACATCGGTATTTGTCTAGTTAGGTGTTGAATGTTTTGTATGCTTGTAAACAGGTGCTACACGGTAAGTTGTGTGATGATAGGATAGAAGCATGTTAGTGTGTTTTTATTATGCTTATGTACTCAGCATTGCTAATTGTGCATTTGTATGTTTGTTTGACCTTGTCTTTACCTTGACCCTACGACGACCCATTTCTAAAGGCGAGTAGTGGGGACAAGTAGTGAGAAGCTTTTCAGGTGATAAAGCATTTTCATGAGGGGCATGAGTGAAGAGCGAATCATGCTTAGTTCTCATAGGAATATGATGTGTTTTATTTGCTTTGAATATTATTTATTGTATTCTGCTCATGAGACTAACACAAAGGGTTTTAATATCGTTTGGTTTTAAGGGCTTACAATGGTTCTGATTTGTAGGTTGACTTAGTTTGACTTTACTTTCGTTTGGTTTGACTTTTAAAGTAGACTTGTTTTAAATGGTTTTTTAAAGATAGTCTTCCGCTGTGTGTGAGTCTTTGATATTTGCCTTAGTCGTTTTCACGGTGGCGGTATATTCTTAGATTTTCCTATTTCTTATTTTAAAAAGGGCAAAATAGGTATTTTAAAGGGAAGGAATTTCTAGGGTATTACACCCAAGTTCTGGGTGGTCTATGTGATAGACTTCATAAAATCACCTACGTGGGTGTGAAGGTTTGGCCACCTTCTATGAAAGACATGAGCGGTCTTTCTAAGGCACTCATGAACATCCCAAGTTCGATGGCCAATATTGGTGGTTGTTTTTATCGCGGAGCTCACAATGTTTAAGGTAAGATATGTGTTATTAGGATTTAACTTTTGAGTTGAGTGAGTTCCAGATTCGTTCACTCACTTAACAAAGGAGTTGCCTGATTTTCACTATGTATAGGTTCAATCATATCGAAAGATACCAGTGCTTAAGTATCAAACCTACTAGAATGCTCAGAATAGGAGGTTTTATTTTTTTAAAAAAAAATCCTTTTTCCCTCGCATTTGTGGGGGATTGTTGGGAATAATATTAAGGAAACAAGCTATGTGTTTTGGAGGAAAACTCTTTGTCCCACATTAATGGGATAAAGTTGGTTTTACTTGTTTTATATATTAGAAGAAAAGAGTTTTGTCCTACATTGGTGGAGGAAGGAAAGTTTTACTTGGTTTTTATATAAGGCTTTAAGGTTAGTTGTTTGAAGTGCTTTCCTTATTGTTGTGAGCTAGAAGGGGGCATCCCCACCCGCGAGCCGTCGTCGCCGTCCGACCAGTTCGTGTTCGTGGCACTTGCGTGGTGTGGTGTGCCTACCTTTTTGGGCCGTGTCATAACTTACAGTCCAGCTTTATGAGACTATTAAGTTACAAAGCTCCCAACAGACGTTTTACTCGTCCAAAAACATTCCCCTGATTTTCCGCCCCCTATCATTACTGCTCCCTGATTTTTCTTCAGCAATTACACCTTTGAAGGTCTTTAAAAACCGAGTTTGCAATCAGTTTTGAAACACAACAAAAAATCTCTTCTTCTTCTTCCTTTAAAAATCAGTTTTTGTCCTGAGCATATTGTGAGTTCCAAATCTCTCTTTTTGAGTGCACATTAAGAGAGATCGATGTGTTAGATCTCGGGGGGCAACGCCATCTCCGATTGCACCATAGTCAGGGCGAATTTTGCTTCTAAGATATTGTTCCTAACACGTCACAGCGTTTTATATACATTAAACAAATTCGGCCCACATTTCAATCTTTATATTTTCTGATTTTATAGTATCTCTACCTACAATATATACATAATTGTATAAATTAATGGGAAACTTGTAATAAGTTGAAATTTATTTAATACTTGTTTCTTTGAGTTTTTATGTACAACATTTGGTTTGAAAACTACAATATTTGGCTTTAAATGTGAAGCATTTGCTATTAAATGCTCAACATTATTTGTCTTTCTAAGAAACTTCGTCAATTAATTCATGATAATGCCCTTAAATATTTAGCAAAATATATTTGGCATTTGGTTTGGATAATGAAAACGGAATGGAAAGGAAACAAATAAGAGGTGGAAAAAGAATCATTTAACTATTATTTTTTTATTTGTTTGGTTTAACCATGGAAAGGAATTAGTTAAAACTTTACTCCCTTTGTTTGCATTTGAGGAGGGTAAGGGTATTTGTTATCCTAAGTTTTTGAGAGGTAACAAATGAGAGGTAAACATTATCGTAAGGTAATGATAATGGTTACCAAACATTCGGTAACGGAAAATCGAATCCGTTTCCAATCTAAAAAATACACTAACCAAAAGTACTAAACATGCTCATTCTATTAAAATACCTTGGGCATATAATTTGTAAAATCTAGACCCTAGATCCACGGGTCTCAAAATTAAAATAACCATCATTAAGTAAAATCAAATTACAACCAAACAATTCGATCAACTCAGGTGGACGATAACTAATTGCTTGATTATGTAGATGTCAAAATTAGATTTCTAGTTAATACAAGTTTGAAAACAAAAAAGTATATTTTCACAAGTCAAACAAATCCATTGGAACATTGATTGTGTTGAGTTGAACAATTTCGAGCAAATTAAATTTAATAGCTGATTAATTGTCATGCATCCGTAATTAAGATTATAGGGACATTTATAGTACTGAGCTGCATTATTAATTGTCTATTTATAGAGATTTTAGACGGTTATGATCTTCACATTTTCCTCGTTCTATAGAGATTGTGGGAGATGATATCATAAAGAGTAAGAAAAAATCTTGAACAAGTATGTGAAGTATTGTGGAGTACGTTTGAAATTCTTAATAATTAAGAAAATAGTTTATATATCTACATTATGGTTTAATATCATTTAGCAAATTTAAATTCATTGATGTTTAATAGAATAATTATAGAGTTTCGTCTATGTAGTAAGTTTTACAAATTCATGTTTTTTTCCCTTATTATAGAGGCAGATTATATTTTAGAGTCATGATTAAATAAAATTTTAAATATAGAACTCAGGTGATTTCTACATCTTGCCTATCTTGTACTTCTTTGTGTAGAAAATAATACTTTGTATCAATTTCTTGATCATTTTCGTATTAAATGATATATGTATAGTTTAGGTTCATGTGAGAACCATTTTAATGGTGAGAACTCCATTACAAAATTGACTCATACTTAATAATCTAATTTGAAACTCGAACTCCAATTAAATTTGTACATCTTGTCCTACATCTACCACAATTGTGGTGGCCAAAAATTTGAGAGAAAGTGGGGATGAAAGTGCCCATATTATATTTTTCATATCTTTATCCATTTGTTTGTTCCAACGAGAACGAGTGATGATCGATTCTCATACTAGGTTATCATTTTCCCCCTTTTAACATTTTCTCACTATTAAAAAACAGCCGTTTTTCGATGGAAAAAATCCGTCGAAATTATTCAAAATTTCGACGGAAATCATCTTTCCTACGGAATTCCGTTGGAAATCATCCTTCTACGAAATTCCGTCGAAATAGTCTGTCGCAAACATTTTGTAGGAAATTCGACTTTTTCCGAGAGATTTTTCGTCGGAAAAGCATATTCCGACGGAATTAAATCTGTCGGCGCATGGATTGACTTAAATTGAGAATCCTTCGCAATATTCAAACGGAATTAATCCTGTCGGTATATACCTCTTTCGACGGAATAATCCGTCGTAATTAAACACGTTCCGACGGAAATATTCCGTTGTAAGGACTGTATCTTTCGAGGGATTAAATTTTCGTCGGAATCTTACGATGCACATTTCCGTCGCAAAGTTCCAACGGATTTATTTTCCCTAGGAAAATATATGATTTCCGACGGCATTGTCCATCTAAAAATCCGTCGAAATGTCCATCTGAAAATCCGTCACCATATTTCGACGGATTATGTTCCCGTCGCAACAAACCTGCTTCCGACGGATAATACCATAAAAAATTCCGTCGGAAGGTCACCTGCTAATTTAACAAATTAGTCAATTTATTTTTGGAATTACCACTATTCGAAACCTATACCTCCTGCACCTAATTCAAGCTAAAATTAATTCATGATTTAATTACAAAAATAAATAAATAAATAAATAAATATAATATAAATATATATATATATATATATATATATATATATATATATATATATATATATATATATATATATATATATATATATATATATATATATAACATAGATTGTGTGCAGGCATAAAACATAATCCAAATTAAGTACATGTACATACTACATAAACAAAAGTTAAGCTATAGCCGGGGTACCCTGCCTACTCCGCCACTACCCAGGTCATCCCTGGGGTCTCGACTCTGAGGTTGAATGGTGGAACATGTGTTGCTGGGAAACGATGCATAAACTCATACTACTTTTTCTGGTCTTTCCTCTCTATTGCGGTCATTTTACTAGTAGAAAAACTTAAATGGGTTCCGTCAAATGCGCACCGATTTTAAAAAAACCGGTGCGAAATAAAATAGGCGGGATTGAGGGAAAGAGTTTTGCACCGATTCTAACCAAATCGGAGCGAAAAACAAAACTTTTCGCACCGGTTTTAACAAAATCGGTGCGAAAAGTGAGTAAATCGTACCAGTTCAGTTCAAACTGGTGCGAAAGCTGCTGTAAAAAAAAAACGGTTATAATGTGAACCAAATGAAGCGTACTCTCTCATCTGCCTCTCTCTCCTCTCTCTCTCCCCCAATTGAAGCGTACTCGACATTCTCCATTGAAGAAGGGGCATCTGAGCTTTCTCTCAGCACTTTCCTCAACCTCCTTCTCTCTCCTTCTCCATAACCGCCACTTTCCCTTTCCTTTCTTCTCTCTTTCGATCTCCTTCTTCTTCTCCATAACCAAGCACAACCACCCTCGCCGCCGCCGTCAATGTGAACCAAATACAACAACAACAACAAACTTGAATCAATTATCGATTCAAAAAACACAAATTCGAGGTATATGCTCTTCGATTTGAAATCTAGATTTTATGGTTTTTTTTTTTTTTTTGATTAATGATGAACAATTGAAATCTAGGGTTGTTTTCTTAAAAGATGGGTATGATGAGAATGGGAATTTGATTCAGAAAGATCCTCAGGTTGTTTCTAATGAGAGGTGATATGGGTTTGCTCAAATGCAGCATCCTGATGAATTGTGTCGCGACAGTATCAGCGAATGATAGTGACGAAAATGTACTTGATCAAGCAAGAAAGATGGGGTAAAATGTTGGAGGATCTTGATGCTCTTCCTGGTACGATTTCTTACAAGGTGATTTTTTTGATGATTTTTGTGGATTGGGGTTTTTCTGTTTGGTGATTTATGTTTCTGGGGTATAATTGGTTTTGTTTGAAGGATTATACTCTGTAATTGATTATTTTTGAAATATCAATTGATTGATCATGCTCATGCTCATTTGTCGAAATCTTAATTCTTTAGCTTGTTTGTGTATTTAGTAGATTGTTGCCTGAAATTTGTCTATTACAATGAGAGTATTGGAAAAGTTTGATTCTCTCGCTATTGTCTAGGAATTTGGGTTAGAGCTATATTTGCCTAGGCTGTTTCACCCTGATGCTATCTTTGTATATGAAGTGAAAGGGAGAAAATACAGTTAACAACATTGTATCTTTTGTATAGTAAGGCTATATACGACGGTGTATCTCTAACCTGCAGAAAGTTTGTGGCCTTATTTAGCATTTAAGGTCACAGCAAAAGCATGCTTGTTTTGGGAAAAAAAATTCAATCAATCAATCAAAGCCTTAATCCCATAAGTGGGGTTTCGGGAAAGAAAATTATAGATAAAATTTCAAAAAGCTTTAATCCCATGAAGGTCTATTTGTTATTGCTTTCGGTTTTTTGAAACTTAAAAATAACATAGTTTCCAATTTTCTGTTGTCAGTTTTCATAATAAACATGAATATAACTATATGAGTATGACATTAAAGCTAGATGATGTATACACAATTAACATCATATAAATTTCTAAATCTTAATATTGAAAGCTGATTGTGATACTGAACAAGCAATCATAGGGGGTAATAATTTGTACATTTGTGCATATAAAAGCTCGGCAATCATAGGGGGTAATAATTTGTACATTTGTGCATGTCACCCCCTTTTCCAGCCTTAAGTAGCAGCCAAATTGGAGTTGCTAGGGTAATAGTGGTGTCCTGTGGCCTAGATTGTTAACTTGCTCACCTTGGCTCTTTGTGTGCAGCAGATGCAGATCTTATATATTACAAAGATCTATAAAAGCATGCAGTGTTTCAAATGATGTATAAGTTATAAGATATGTTCCATTATTGAGAAACTTGTTAAGTTAATGCAAACTCATACAAAGTCTTTTGTTCCTTTCCAAATGCCTAGAAGGAAGCTGGTTGAACGAGCAGTACTGCCCCTTATTCATTAGTTACAAAGATACCGTCAACTGTATTACTGGTTGATTTTGTAGGAAAAATACTTGTCTAATTTTGGCTATAAAACTCTATATCGTTGTAGTTAATAAGTATTGCCTGAGCCAGGCCTATGATGGACAAACTGGTCATTAAGTAATAATTTTATCTCTAGTGCATCAGTGCTGTACACCTATTTTATTTCCAGCATTTAAACTAAGAACTGATGTTTATGAGCATCTGTTGTGTGTATTCTTCTTTCTGGAGAACATACTAGTTCATATTATATGGAGTAATACCACACTTCGTATTGTTTTATGTTATTTGTCTATAGACTAACTTATACTCGGTATAAAGCATTACTCTTCAAACATTATTTTAGAATAACCTGTTCTGAGGATTATATATTTTCATTGCTGGCTGAGTAACAGTATCATAGTTTTCTGTTTGATGTTTTCCAGCACTGCTCCAACCCTGGTGGAATGACAAGGCCGATACTTTTGGTGACTGCTGCTGTAGATAAGATTCTTCTCAAGAAGCCGATTCGCGTTGATGCAGACCTGAGTCTAGTTGGTGCTGTTACATGGGTTGGGAGGTCATCCATGGAGATGCAGCTTGAAGTGTTGCAACCACCACAAGGTAATTTGTTTGCTAAGATTTCAGTAGCTGACATCTTGTGTGATTATGAATAAACTATCTTCGTATTAGAGGTTGGTATAACTAAAGTATCACACAACAGCTAGTAAAGTTAATCATCAGAAATATTTCTCCAGTGATATTCTTCCTCTGTCCCTTTTGTTTGCCTTTTATAGACTGTTATTTTATTTACTATATATCTATTTATGGATGGATGGATTTGATGAGATAGAAAATTGGTGAGATTACATGTAAATCAAGGCAAACAAAACTGTAGATAAGATAGAAGATTCGATGCACCATTAAAGATCTATATTAAACCAAGAAGGTGGTTTCTGATATACCATTAAAGAAAATAGTCAGATGTAGTCATCAATCTTAGTAATAGAAACAAGAGATTGTTAATTGTGGTATTTATCGTAAACTAACCACCTTTTTGACTGAATAACCGGGCTATGAAGTATGAAGAATCGTTTGGATCTTTCTCCACTCTCTCCCAACATTAATTTCTTCTTTTGTAGATGGTTCCCAAATGTCAAATTCAGTGGCTCTTGTAGCTAATTTCACATTTGTTGCGAGGGATGGTTAGACTGGAAAATCATCTCCAATTAATCACTTCTCACCAACAACACAAGAAAAATTGCTGTGGGAGCAAGAAGAAGCAAGGAACAGCAGTAGAAGTGCAGAGAGAATGCAACATAACTGGCAGACAGAAGCAGAGACAAGCTAGCAGCATGCAGCACAGAAACCAGCAGCCTGAACCAGCACACACCAGCCAGAGCCAAAGCAGCCAGAAATAGAAAGCAGTAGCCAGCAACAGCTAAACACACCCTGCAAATAGAAACCAGCAACCAGACACAAAGCAAGCAACACAGCCAACATAAAACAACAGCTTAAACAACAACAAAACACCAGCAGCCTAAACCAGAAGCTACACAGCGACCTGGCTTAAATCAAATGGTATTTCGTTGTGCCCACTGAGCACCTACAAGCAACTCTAAACTCTGGTTTTAAGTTGTAACACATGTTGATTTTAAGTTAGAAAAAGCCAAAACTAAAGATGTTGAAGTGCTGGTTAATTGTAATATTACAGCCTTTTGTAATGAAAATGAAACTTTATATATATGTTAGTGTGTTTATATCCATTTAAGTGAAAAAAATGCAAAAAAAAAACATTTTTTTTTAATTTTTTGGGTACTTTTGGCACCGACTTTGAAACAGAACCGGTGCTAAAAATTTTTTTTTTTAGGCCATTTTTTGCACCGGTTCACTGAATTTAATTCCGCCGGAATTATTGTAAGGGATATTCCGTCGGAAATTTCGAATTTTCCGATGGAATTTGAGGTCCGTCGGAACTATTCCGTCAGAAAATGGCCTTTTTCTAGTAGTGTCTTTTGTTATACAACTAGGTTATCTCCATGTGTTGCACGATTAGAATTAATCTTTTTTGTAACTTATGTTCTGTCTCATTACTTGTATATGAAGGTTAGATTAAATATAAAAATAATTTATATTTAAGGAAAGTAAAAAAAAATTGAAATCACGATCAATCATCAAACAAATTAGGTATGCGAAACTATAAGTTTGTGGAGAAACTTAGTTGATTGAATTTTATATAGACACTTATGCGTTGATGTTAAAAGTGTAGATAAAAAAAAAATCATTAATAATTGATGACATCATGTATAGTATTGGAGGGAAAATTTTTAATTTGAGAATGACACATAGGATAGTTTGAGGATAGATGATGTCAGCAATATTATATTTTAGTAATAGTTAATATGATATACTCATATCTCTATTATATAAGCCAGCTCTAGCATTTTGTTGGAATAAGAAGGTTGTAAAGGAATGGGAGGCAATGAGGAACATAAAGAAATTTAAGTAAAAAAAAAAAAAGAGAGAGCGCACACACTATAATAGAAGGTCTTGTATAAACTCGGTTTGATCTACACTAATTTATATTGTAGACCCAATAATTTGACACTTCCATATAATATAGTCATCTTGTGGATGATTACTTCTTAGATGTTATAATTATCTTGTTGTGAGTCATATTTTGAATGATTAGTCGTATTTTTAATAATTTAGTCATATGATAAAATCATTTTTTCAGGTGATACAATTACCTTTTAGATGATATAATTACCTTTCGAATAATATAATTATACATTTACTTTTTGAATGATATAATTACATTTCAAATAATATACTCACCATGTGGATGATATAATCACCTTTTGGATGATATATTTACCTTTCGAATGTTGTAATAACTTTCAAAATGATATAAGTTGTTAAACGTCGTTCGCATTTTACTAGGTGACGTTCACATTTTTTACATTTTTTACATGAATTTCCTAAATTGGAGGGCGATGATGGGGTTGTGAACTTCCTGTTTTTTTTTTATTTCCCTTGTACGCATTTCGTTTATGTACTATTTATTCGTCACGTACTTTAAGTATTGAACAACTGTTTTGGTGGTTTTCTAAATATTTTGTTTAATTAAGTTCAATTCGTTGCAAATTACATAACGACAACTGTTTAACATAAATGAAAGTACAACAACATGTTCACTATCTAATTAAGGCATCCCACATGTTCCTTCTAGCTTCGTAACGCTGATCCCAACCGTCAACACTTGGGTCGTGGTGCTCGGTCCACCAACCTGCAACCGGGGGAAGTGACAAATCAGGTGCAAGTTCAATACAAATAAAATGTGAGGCCCCAACTGTAGCGATGACAAACTCTCGCTCCGGTGCTGTGACCCCCCTTCTTGCCCGCAACGGCAATATTGTGAGGCATGGGTAGTAGCAAGTTGGTGTTTGGCCTACACCAAGAATAATAACCGCTGCGTTGAACCAAGTCGCAATAGGAAATAAATCTTGTATTGCAACCATCCAATGACGGGAATCAACCGCCCCAGCGTCCCATCAAATACGCTGCACATTGATCTCAAGTCTTCCAAGCCCATAAATCCTCTCATATAGGGCTCGATAACCGAGGACCTCATTCGTTATTGTCTCTCGAGTGTCATACCATCAGCCTTGATCACCGAAGAAGAACTCGGCCACACAACGAAACCCACAGTTCCCATCACCAATGACATCCTTCCATCCTGTGATGTAAGGCAACATCAGCCCTGGAAGCATGTGTCGATAACGGCTTTGGCTAATGTCGTTTACATCTCCTGCACAAATGTAGGTTTCAGTTAATAGTTTAGTGAACGCTGATTTATGTGAAAAACACAACATTCAATCGTACCTGTTTGTCGTGCGCCGCGTTCAGTGTGTTGGCGGTTTACATGTTCAAAATAAGAACGATCACGTCTTGTATCATTGTTTCTTGGTCGACCACGAACCCGGTGGTTTACAGCAGGCTCTCTGAGATCGGAATGATCCGGATGCAGCTCCTCTTCAATGATGCGAGACACGTTTTGAAGAACAGCAGGATCACTATCAAACACCTCTTCCATCAGAGAACGAAAATGTGCGGCATCCTCGGTCGAGTCGTTGCCAGGCACCGTCAGACATCTCCTCTCTGAAGTCATTCCGGCAGTTGTAGATGTGTCTGATGTTTGGATGATCATTAGGAAATTGCTCCGCAATAGTCGCCATGATGTTACGCGGTTCAACCTTAGACTTCGTCATGTCACGCACAACCTGCTTCGCATTCGGGCTCAACCCACTAATTTTACGATGACCCTCTGGATAAGCAATCATTGGATGGTTGTGGGTCCCAGTTACATCATCTTTCGCCCGGATAAACCAAGTATTGGTGACGAACTCGTAACATATCTTGATGTAGAAAGGACAACCAATGCCCTTGGTTTTGGTGTCCTTCCGAATTGCGTTCTCAAGATCTCTCGGCTTACTCCTGCGTCCCCGGTCACATCTTAAATATCGAACTGGTCGACCATCCCTCTGTTTGTTGAAAGACGATTTCACCAAAATAAATCCCAGATTTATTGCAACAGCATCCGCCCATGTAATTGCATCGTCAAACGTTAGAAAAACCGTGTCTGTCACAAAATGTGCACTGTAATTCACAACGTCACCGTCGTCTTCAACCTCTGAATCCTATCAAAATAACAACACAAACAAATAAAACACGCAAGGATTAGTATTTTAAATTTAACAATAATAATAACAATAATAATACAAATAATCATAATAATAATAAAAATAACAATAATAACAATAATAATATTAATAGTATTAATAATAATAATAATAATAATAATAATAATAATAATAATAATAATAACAATAACAATAACAATAACAATAACAATAACAATAACAATAATAATACTAATGATAATAATAATAACAATAATAATACTAATGATAATAATAATAACAATAACAATAATAATACTAATAACAATAACAACAATAACTATGTAACATTAACATATAATAACTAATATAATAATAATAACAACAATAGTAATAATAATAGTAGTAATAATATTAATAATAATCATAATCATAACAAAAATTTACATTAACAAAACTAATATTAATAACCATAATAATAATAACAATAACAATAACAATTACGTAAGAAAAAAAAAACAAAAAAACAAAAAAAAAAGGGACATCCGCCTTTTTTTTCCGGAAACCTGGGGGAGATCCGCCCAAAATTTCCGGATGTCCCCACATACATCCGGAAATTTCAGGCGGATGTACCCATCCGGATACTTACAGATTCTTCCGTCGAATCCTCCGACGTGTGAACGTTGTCGTCGTCCATCGTAAAACACCGCTCCGTACACTTTTCTTTTCTGCCCCGGGATTTTCAAATTCCTCGGGATTATCGTACAATGGTGGAACCAGGATTTTTTAATGCTCGGGATTTTTTTAACACAAGTGGTGGGCTCGGTAATGTTTTTAATGTTGTCGGTAACTAAATTTACCCATGGTGGACCCTTAAATAGATAAAATACCCACAAGGGCAAAAAAGTCATTTCGATTAAAAATGTGAACGTCACCCAGTAATTTGCAAACGACGAATAGCGATTCAGTTACCTTTTGATTTCGAGGAATATGATTACTTTTTACGCTTTATGTAACCACTTTTCGTGTCATAGTAAAGGAGAGAGAGTAGTTTGGAAATGAAAGATAGTTACAATTCAATCTTATAACAGGTGAATTTTTTACAAAAATAAATGGGTGCACAATAAGTTATTATACAACGGGTCTATTCTAAAAGTTTTAGATGATGAGATCATCAATTTGTCATAGTCATTATCTTACAAATTACAATTGTGGACCAATGATGTATTGGATTATAGATATAGTCTTGTCCTACGTTCACTACAATTGTGGTGGAGGAATTTCGAATCACATACACGGTCTTTTATTCCTTCATTTTTTTTTTATTGATGATTCTCACTTCAAGGTGAGAAAATAAAAGTTTTATCACCATGATATACAAATTTTATTTATTGGAAATTGAAAATAATTCAACAACTTTTTTAAAATATGGATTTTATAGATGTAAATATATTTATGAAAATGTCATACTGCCTAGATATTTTATTGATTTATTTACGATAATTCGTTTATCAAGGTGATAAAATAAACAAGGACTTCCTCCAATTTGAGACTGTAACCCTGGCCTGTGTCTAATGTTTACTTATTATATTTTTAATTAAACTACTTTGATAACATATCTTTAATGTATTACTTACTCCGTTCCAATATTATCGCAACAGTTGGACTTTTGCACTATTCGTCACTCTTGTTTGACCATATAATATGATTTATACATTAATCAAAATATAATCATGTGGGATCTTGTTAAATTCGTCTCATAAAAAATTTCACTCTATCAACTTTTTATAAATTTTTACTCTTATACAATTATAGATATTTAACATATAAAATGTGCTTTGGGATGCGTAATTACTCTCCTTCTCCTTGTCCTCTCTCCTTCTCCTAAAATAATACAAATGAATCTTATAACGGGTGAAATTATATGAAAAAGTTTCACTCCAAATTACTACTTCCTCCGTTTCTTTTTAGATGACATCTTTCTTTAGTCACGTTTGCCAATGCACAAATTCAATCATTAATATTTTTAATTATTGACAAGTAAAAGTTATGAAAAGTTGATATTTTGAAAATATATATCGTGACGAATCTAACAAGATCTCACACAACTGTATTTTTCATTACGTATAAAACACGAAACACGGTCAAAGAGGAGTGTGTGAATAGTGCTAAAATCAAAACGTGTCAACTAAAAAAAAAAGGAGGTACTATATTTTTGTAACAGAATATCTATTAGAATATCTGAAATTCTTTTTTAAAATTAAATTGTCTATGTAACATTCAAGAATTTTTAAGGATAAACATTAAACAAATTCAAATAAAAAAATAAAGGTTACATCATATCAATTTATTTCGGGGAAAAAAAAAAACGTTACATCATTTACACTGTCACTATTTGTGTAATTATACTATTGCAAATATACACGATTAGCTATTACATTATAAGACGAATGTATCGTGCTAAATTTGTTACTTAATCTTATTATTTACATTTTTTGTAACAATGAAATATTACAATGACACATATAATAATACCATGTAACAATTAAACATTAGAGTAACTATGCTTTACTTTTTTAATATCCCAAAAACTACTCATAATTTACAATCAATACTTGCACGTAGAAACTCTTGCCTAGGGATGGCAATCTAGTCAGAATCCGTCGCTGGTCCGATCCGATCCGAAGAAAAAGATCTGAATCGAATCCGAGAAATAATAATCCGAATCCGACTTTGTTTAAAAAATCCGACTTTGAGTCGGAAAAGGGTCGAAGTTGGAGTCTACTTAGAATCCGACTTATCCGATCCGACTCCTACTTTTCTATGTACTTATATATATTTTATCATTGAATTCATGTATTCATAGGTTTTTGAAGTTGATTATATATAGGTTGCTATTGATAATTGGGTCAAAAATAAATTCAAAGTCGGAGTCAGAGTTGGACCGGGTCGGAGTCGGAGGCTGGAAATTTAAGTCGGATTCTCGGAATCGGATGTCGGAGTTGGAGGCGGAGGCAGATTAAAAATCCAACATTTTGTAGGGTCGGAGTCGGATTTTGCATAATCCGATTCGAATCCGACCCATTGCCATCCCTACGCCTCTCCACTTCTCTCCTCTCTCTTCAAGGGTTTCTCCAAATTCTTGGTCGTTTAGGCCGGAAATAGTCTAATGTTTTCGGAAATCAGACTATTTCCGACCCTTTTCCTTGAATTTTCTTTAGTTTTGCAATTTAGTTTTCAATAAATCTACACAAGTAGTGTAGATATTCGTCCGTCTCTCTATGGTGGAGTCGTTAGTTTTTGTTAGTTTTGTTGTTTGTTTTTGTTTAGGGGTTTTTTGTGTGTTAGGGTTTATTAAAAAAGGTAATCATCTCTTTCAAAAAAAAAAAAAATAATCATCTTTTGCCCTACTATCAGTTCATCGCTAAATAGTTGTTCGAGATCGTAACGGTTGTCAAATCTTCAAAGGCGTTCAAGTGAATCAGATGAAAATCATCCTTACGGCTACAACAAATCGTTAAACCGTCTCTCCAAAAAGCCTATATATTCCAGCGATGTATGCGAGAGATGTACCACAGTGTAAATTCTATTCAACGAGTGTAAAATCTATTCAACGATCGTAGCTTTGATAAAGGAAAGCCTTATCTGATTTAATTTTATGTATTTGTTGATTTAGATTTCATTTGTAGATGTCGTATGACTTTTGATTAATGAATTGATTTGTAAAAAAAAAAAAAAAAATCCCAAAAGCTACTCCCCATATCATCACAAATTTTATTTCGTACCATCCATATAATACTTCTATAAAGATCATACCTTTATCATACCTCAAAACTAAAAAAATAAACTAAGCTAGAAATAAATTAAAGCTAAAGTGTCACACAAAAATGGCTTCTTTTCTCTTCTCAACTGCCCACAATTACTCTCCTTCTCCTAGTGTCGCCGGCCCCATCCTGGCTCGCCTGTGAAGATCTCTTCCATTCTTAAAATTTCGATCCTTTCGACTTCATTTCCAATTGAATTTCACTCCGACAAGGTCTCCACCAACTGCAGTAAACCATTGAGGTGGTGGGTAGCCCCTAGTGATGATGCCAACAACAAATCGTACGTGATTTTCGGTACTAACGGGCTATTCAAGCCTACTTATTCATTCCGTATTGAACAAGCTTTTAAGGATGTGTACAACATTAAGTTTTGTCACATAACGGACCATTCAAACCTACTTTTTATTCAAGCCTACCTGCTTAAAATTAACACCCCTAGAGATTGTAATATTAAAAAATAATTCAAAGATTGTATTATTAAAAAAGATGGGCCAAAGGTTATATTATTTTAACAATTTTTTCTTTTAAATATGAATATTAATCTTAAAAATAAATAAATAAATAAATTTGATTTCAGAATTATATATTTTTTATTCATTAAAAACATTAACTATACTTATGACAGACAATATTTTGATTTTAACCTAAACTATACATTTTTTGAGGGAATTCTAAACTATTAATTTATTTATTTTTGGTCCATATCAGTTTATCACAATCTAATCATATCACTAATATATATAGTTGAGTCTCGAAGTCAGACTGGACGACATCAACACTTGGCATTTCAAGTTTTTGCCAATTGTTACGCCATATATGCAACAACTGTGCATAAATATGCCACGTTAGATGTTAGGTAAGTGATATCAAATAGATTTTTTAGAATAAAAAAGTATTATGGACTTTTATTTTGATAAAATTTTAAGGAAATTTTGATTTTTACCACCTACAAATAACGACTTTATTGAATTTACCACCTCAAAAAAAAAAAGATTTACTTTACCACCTTATAAAAAAATTAAACATCAGTTTTCCCACCTAAGCCTAACTCTGGTGACAGAAACCGCCAGTGGGGCCCTCCATAACAACTAGTTTTTGAAATTATCCCCAAATTCTCTCGATTTTCCTCCTATTTAAACAACCTTCTTCATTTCCACATCAAATTGTTGAAGATTGAAGTTTTTTTTTGCGATTTTCTTCACAAATCCTTAATTTGGGTAGTAAATGAGCCAAAGTTCATCTTATAATTTGCTTAAAGCTTGGTTTTTGGTCTGATTTGTATCCTTAATGGCTTAAGGATTGAAAAAAAAAACGTGTTTGATCTTATAAATACCGAATCCGTGGATGAGCAACAACAATTACTCATACCTGAGCTGCTTCAATTTCTGTTTCTTGAACCTGATTGTTATATGAAAGAGGTTTCAGAAAACAAACGGCGACGAAGAATAGATTCGACTTCAGGAAAAAAAATTGTTCTCGTAATTCGGAGTTAGTGTGACCATTTCTACTGCCAAATTTTCATTGAAGTTAATTGTATTTGAACACAATTACCATAATCTAACCCTAATTTTACTGCCCAATTGAAATATCAAAAACTCCCAAATTAATTTACACTTACATGAACCCTAATTATTTACAATATGAAATTGGGGTTGAATTAATAACATAAAACATGCAATTTCAATTATACTTAGCAATTGTAACATAATCACGCAAACAATTGCAAAAAATTACAACATAATTCATGAAAATTGCTTACCTTTTCGCTGTTTGTCGTCGAACAGTTCAATTGATTCAGGGCCGAGTACAATCTTCAATAATTTGATAATTTGAGGATGTGGGATTGTTAAGGATCACCCAAAATCAGAGTTTGTGAAGAAAATGGCAAAAAAAAACTTCAATCTTCACGAAATAGATGTAGAAATGAAGAAGTTAGGTTTAAATCAAAGGGAAATCGGGAGAATTTGGGGATAATTTCAAAAACTAGCTGTTATGGCGGGCCCCACTGGCGGTTTCCGTCACCGGAGTTAGGCTTAGGTGGGAAAAATGATGTTTAATTTTTTTATGAGGTGGTAAAGTAAATCTTTTTTTTTGGAGGTGGTAAATTCAATAAAGTCGTTATTTGAAGGTGGTAAAAATCAAAATTTCCAAATTTTAATGTCTTACATGCATTTAATAATCTATAATTTTCAATACTTATCTTATAAATTGTAATTTTTTCAAGAAAAAATTCGTTTTAACAAAATTCTTTAAGACAAGATCCATTTATGAGTACAATTTAACCATTTATGAGTACTCATTTTTTTTTTACAATTAATCATTTTTATAAAACTAATTTGACCCCTTTTCCTATTGATTACTTTTTTAAAAAAAACTAATTTGGCCCGTTCTATAATAACCTTTTCGATCCATCCTTGCTTGTGACACCAATACAAAATTACTTAATATAATATAATATGAAGAAAGAGAAAAAAATGACACATATTTTTTAAAAAATCTAAATTGAATTTGAGGAATGAAAGACTAAATCTGGATGAAATTAAAAGAGTACTAACATATTTATAAATATAATAAAATACAAGTATTAAATTAATTTAAAATTTAATGTCACATAAGATAAAAGTCCTTAAGATAAAATAGGGCTAGTCTTGCTCAAATAATTTGGTTACCCTCAGGGCCTTCCCAAAGTATACGGAGGTCCCGTGCGATTAAAAATAAATGGTTCAATTAATAGTATTCCGTATAAAAATTAAATGTAACTTTTCAACAATCACCATTACTAGCAAATTGTGGATGATATATCTAGTTTGTTAAAGTTTTTAAGGGTTGATATTCAAAGAATAAGATCAAACCCTTTCTCTCTCTCTCTCTCTCTTTTTTTTCTTAAGATATCCTTATTTATACTTTTTGTTGATATGTTTTCTTTGATTTTGATTCAATGTATTTATTAGATGTGTATGATTTTAGAGTGTTGCTTATTGGTGATGAGATAGTAGGATGAAGAATTTTTAAAGCTTAGCACACATTTAATATTGTGTCATTTGTGGATAAGTAAACCAAGTGTACGACCCACCAAAAAAAAAAAACTAATATATAAATAAAATATTGTGTCATTTGTGGATAAGTAAACCAAGTGTACCACCCACCAAAAAAAAAATAATAAATAAATAAAATAGTGAAGCTTAGAATCACCGAACCTTAAATCTAACTGAAGCTATGCTCGGCATCTGACCATTGAGCTACACACAAAGATTCTTGAAAATATTGCTATTTAATTTATTATATTCTTAAATTGGTTTGAGGCCCTATTAAAGTTTGGGCCCTGTGCAGTTGTTCACCCTGTACATGCTAAGGGCCGGGCCTGGTTACCCTATGCTACATCTACCAAAATTGTGGTGGATAAAAATTTCGAGAGCACGTGGGCATCATTAAATTACCCAAGATTTTTTATTTATTTTTATTTTTTTAATGTTCTTATCCTGTTAATGTTATCCATTTGTTTGTTACAATGAGAACAAGTGATAATCGATTCTCATACTAGGACCTCATCTACAAGCTAACATTATCTATCAAGTAAATATTTTCCTCTTTTTTTCTACATTGTTACTTTTTCTGTTTGTTATGCAACTCCTATTTTTGTTATATAAGCCAGCTCTAGCACTTTGTTGGAACAAGAAGGTAGTAAAGAAATGGGAGGCAATGAGGAGCAAAAGAAAGTACAAAACGAAAGAAAAGAAGGAGAGCATATACACTACAATTGATCCGCTTTTATGATATACTTTCTCTGTTTTTTTTACTTGATCTGTATTTTTTATCACGTTTGTCAATGCAAAACTTTAACGATCAATAACTTTAATTATTCATAAGTAAAAATTACAAAAGTTATATATTATGATAATACTTATTGAGACAAATTCAAAAAGATCTTACATGAATATGTTCTTGCTTACATATTATTTACAAAAGACGGTCAAAGAAAGGTGGTGAATAGTGTAAAAGTCAAAGTTGGTCAAGTTAAAAAGAACGGAGAAAGTGTATGTTAAATGAAATATAATCATGTAAAATTTTATATAATTTATCTCGAAAATACTTTCGCATTATTAGCTTTTTATAATCTTACTAAATATATAACTAAAGATATTTAATTTATTAAAATAAAAAATGACAAAAGTAAATTCTCCAAGGTGAGATAAAGAAAAAAGGAGAAAGAAGTACAATATTGTTTAATTCACTTATTCTGATTGTACCTTTTGATTATTATTTAAAGTGATGATGAATCGCTCGTCGTAAATCATACGAGTAGTACAATCGTGGACCACCGATGCTTCGAATTATTGATATAGCCTTGTCCTACGTTTACTTCAATTGTGGTGGAGGAATTTTCAATAACATACACGTTTTTTCATTTCTATGTTTTTTTTTTCTTCTTTTTCTTTTTTTAATTTATTGGTGATTCTCATTTTAAGGAGAAAATACCGGTTTAACACATTAATATACATTTTTGATCTATCAAATCAAAGAATTATATATAATTCGATAACTTTTTCTAAATATAGATTCGAAAATATAATTACGAAAATATCAGGTTGATTAGACATTTTATTGATTTACTTATAATTCTATCAAGGTGAATAGGTGATAAACAGGAACTTCCTTCGCTTTAATTAAAATAATACTTTTATGTCTCATATTTATTTATTATAATTTTAAATGATCCACTTTGATAACATATCTTTAATAATGTATTATATTATTAAAGACTATAATATTTGTTCATACATTTATAATACGTACTAAATGAATTATCAAGTAAGACACTTGATTATTGATAAAATTGTATGAAAAATTTCCCTAGAAAGTACTACGGTATATTTTTGTAAGAAATTTTTTATTAGGAAATCTGAAAAAAAAAATTTGTTTATGTAGCCTACAAATTTTTTTAAGGATAAACATTAAACAAATTCAAATTAAAAAAAAAAAAAAAAGTTACATATGTTATTTCATTTCAATTAACTATCATTATTTTTGCAATTAGACAAAAACAAGTGTTGATAAAATATGAAGTACATAAAGAGGAATTTACAAATATTTCATATGTACGTGATTCTTATGTTTTGTATGGATCGGAGTGATATTATTATATTATATAGTATCACTTTTCGTTTTGAGACTCGCATTGTCTTACAATTTTTCCCAATTTTGTTTTACATTTTACTAGTTTTTGGCCTATACTATGCACGAATTCATAATAATAAGATTTGTAAATAATGGTAATAAAATATTAAAATAAAGTTGATTGTCGTTATTTACAAATCTTATTATTTTTTTTAAAAAGAGTTTGACAGTTTTTAATAGAATTTTATTAAACATATATACTATTTTTGGAGGGAAAACTTTTTACAAAATTATGCTAAGTATCCTATTTGGGTGATGACTTTTTTTCTTTGTGTGCGTCAAATCAAGAATTTTTTTATTGTTTATTTTTTTGTGCGTCAAATTCCAAAAGTTAGGCCAGTATAAACTTCTTCCTTAATTATAACTTTTAATTTTGTGCGTCAGATCCCCAAAAGTTAGACCTAAATATTTGTGTAATAGGATATTTTTGAAATTAAAAGCGGGTGGAGTAATATGTTAAAGTACGATCAAGTTCTATATCTAAAGCTTTTTGTTAGATTTCGAGAAAACTCCTCGATATAAAGTGTGTACCATTGATCAATATATATAGAGTTTTATAAGGATAGTCTTAATCACGTTAGGAAACCTAGTACGATAAGGATACAAGATATATACAAATATCATCCTAATCTGCATATTATCATGACTATAATATCTATCATTCCTCCGCAGTCATACCGGGAGGAGGACGTATGCTAAGACTAGATCTAAAATCCAAAAATAAGTCTTGTGGTAGGCTTTTTGTGAAAATGTCCGCAGACTGATATCTAGAAGGAACATGCAGAACCCGAACTTGTCCCAAAGCAACCTTTTCTCGAACAAAATGAATATCCATCTCCACATGTTTGGTGCGTTGGTGTTGTACCGAGTTGCCAAAAAGGTAGATAGCACTTATATTATCACAATAAATAATAAGTAGCATGTCGAAGAGGACAATGTAACTCAAGTAAAAGATTATGAAGCCAACATGCCTCAGAGACAACATTTGCGACGCCTCAGTATTCAGCTTTTGCATTCGATTTAGATAATGTATGTTGACGCTTAGATGACCAAGAAACGAGGTTGTCCCTAAGAAAGCAACAATAACCCAATGTGGAACGGCGGGTATCAGGACAATCTCCCTAGTCAGCGTCAGTATAAGTAATCAAACGTTGAGAAGCAGACAAATATAAATGTAAGCCATGATCAATGGTACCCTGAATATAACGCAGAATGCGTTTCAATGCATCATAATGAGATTCCCGGGGATCATGCATAAAAAGACACACCTGTTGTACCGTATAGGCAATATCTGGCCTTGTGAAAGTGAGATACTAAAGAGCACCTGCTAAACTGCGGTACAAACTAGGATCCCGAAAAGGTGGTCCTGCATTTGCACTAAGTTTGGACTTAGTGTCAACTGGAGTAGCTACAGGTTTACAAGAGCCCATACCTGTACCCTTTAAAATCTCCTGTGCATACTTTTCCTTTAAAAGTAGCAAATAAAAAGGAGTACGGGTCCCCGCAATCCCTAAAAAGTAGCTCAGAGGACCCAAATCACTCATAGGGAACTCAGTTTGCAACTGAGATATGATCCCTACACGCAACCTGTCAGATGAGGTAGCTAATATAATATCGTCAACATATAAAAGCAAATATGTCAAATCATCACCCTGCCGGAAAGTAAAAAGAAAGTTGTCACTCTTGGCAATGACAAAACCCAATTTGATGAGAAAGTTTGCAAATCGCTGGTACCTAGCTCTAGGAGCTTGTTTCAAACCGTAGAGAGCCTTATGGAGCCGACAAACATAAGAGGGTGCTCCCGATCAACAAAACCTGGGGGTTGAAGCATATAAACCTGGGAGTCTAGGTGATGCCAAAGAGAGTCAGAGACATCGAAAGGTTGCGGCACGGTAGATTCGATGTGGTCAAGAACATTAAAAGCGTGGCAGTGAACCTCAAATAATTCCACCCAATTAGAATATTGAACTTTTTCTCGATCAAGAATCAAGGGAATAGCGTTCTTGATGTTGTTGACGGAGAGAGCCGAATGGTAGTCTTTCGATGGTGGAGGAGGCGGTGGTGGAGGTGTTTGATGTTCACTGTCTTTGGCCATGGCGCAAAGATGAAATTATGCTATACTTGCTGTATAAAAGGCAAATTAAAGTGACAACTTGTGTCTTTAATGCAAAGAAAGAAAACGAGAATCAAGATTCTTAAATCTTGAAAAACGTTAATTTAAAAATGGAATAACTAGAAAACAAAGAAAATTGCAGAAGTTAGATCAAAAAACCTAGGGTTGTGATACCATGTTAGATTTCGGGAAAACTCCTCAATTTCGAGTGTATTGATCAATGTACTACCTCTATTAATGGTTATCTGCAACTTTGGAATTTTTTATATCTCGCAAATAATACCACAAAGTCGCAAATATTCATTAACGGAGGTAGTATATAGAGTTTTACAAGACTAGTCCTAATCACGTTAGAAAACCTAATACGATAACGATACAAGATATATACAAATATTATCCTAATCTGCGACAAATATTATCATGACTATAATATCTATCACTTTTGTTAGCCTATAAACCTTCATCTAATATATACTAGCTTAAGGCCCGTGCCATGCACGGTAAG
Source organism: Chenopodium quinoa (assembly GCF_001683475.1). Lineage (NCBI taxonomy): Eukaryota > Viridiplantae > Streptophyta > Magnoliopsida > Caryophyllales > Amaranthaceae > Chenopodium > Chenopodium quinoa. Next base: position 7,920,596 of record NW_018742418.1, on the reverse strand, counting down.
TCTAATTTATTTTAAGAAAATTAATTATATCCAACAAATAAAATTTGATAAAACATACACATCAAATATATAGAAATTATAATGTCATAATCTATATTAATAGGCAATGCAAAAAATTAAACAAAAATTGATTTTTTAGGCTGCCTAAACCCGAGAATTTTTTCTGGCGAAGCTTGGTTTGATCAGGTTTAGTGGCCATATTAGTAAATACTTATTTATAAATGCATTTTTAATAAACATCAAAAATCAATCAAACAACAGACTAAAATCTCCACTAAAACTATTAGCAAAAGTGCACAACATACACACAAATATATTAATTATAAATATATATCACCTTTTATATCTAAAAATCCATTTCAATGGCAATAAATACTACAATGATCATTAAAGGCAAGAACAATCAATATTTGGGCAACACTAATCTGTACTGTTACATTTTCTGTTTATGGATTGATGCTATACATATATGATATTGTCATTCTTTGTTGTTATAAAAAAAACGTGTTTGAAGCTATATAATAACTGTAATTTAATCATTTTTGTTTATTGTCTTAAAAGTTCTATATATATATATATATATATATATATATATATATATATATATATATATATATATATATATATATATATATATATATATATATATATATATAAGGAGATGTCAATTTTCAGTACGTCTGTCGTGTCATCTTTCAGTATGCAGATTATTTATGAATGTTGGATGTAATAAATATATCATCTCAATCAAGTGTCTTGGCAAAAGATAATTTTTTTTTTGTTTTTTTGCTTTTACTAGATATTGATTTTTTTAATTACGTAACTTACAAAAAAAATTAATTGATATTTTACCTTTCCATATAATTAGACATAAAATATAATTTTCAAACACAACATTTATTTTATAGTTATACTATACTCTATAAATCCTTAATTTGTGATATATAATATATACGTATAGTAGTAAAATTTCAGAAACAAATTTAATATATAGTTATATTGAATTGAAATTGAAATAAAACATTAGCTAGAGGTATTTGAAAAAAAAAAATTAAGTGATTTTTTAAAGTAATTCTTCCATTAAAAAAAAAAAAGGTAATTTCTTTAACATCTATTATATGAATCAATTTATTATTACTTTTTTGGAAAATTTAATAATACTCCATTTAAAAGATGATTAAAAAGGAGTTGAAATAATTATTTAGGTAATTTTGTATAGAAAAATTATGAACACCAAAATAAAAAGGAATATATATTTGTCAAAAAAATAATATATAAGATTTGGAATGATATTATTACAGAATTAAATATTAATAAATAAAAAATTAAAAGGAAAGGAGAGTTTTGGAGGAAAAAAACAGCACCAGGATGTAACATTATTTACATTTTTTTGTAATAATGAAGCATTACAATGACTAATGACACATAATAATACCAATGTAACCATTGAACATTTGAGTAACCACTATGCCGTACTTTTTTAACTTCCCAAAAACTCCCCATATATATTACAATTTTTCACTCATACCATCCATATAATACTTCTATAAATACCAGTCCTCCATTATTCCTGAAAACTTAAAAAAAAAAATAAAAACATGGCTTCCTTTCTCTTCCCAACTGCTGCAATTACTCTCCTTCTCCTAGTCCTCTCTCCTTCTCCTAGCGTCGCCGGCCCCATCCTAGATGTGGACGGCGACATACTACAAAATGGAGGGGACTACTACATCCTTCCAGCCTTTCGTCCATTGATCTCATCGGCCGAAGGTGGCCTTAGATTGACACCAGCAGAGGACTCTTCACCCTGTCCTCTTTTTATAACCCATGACTGGTCCAAAAGAGGCTTGCCTGTGAAGATCTCGACCCTTTTTAAAATACCGATCCTTAAGACTTCATATCCAATCATATTTTCCTTTGAGAAGGTCTCCACCACCTGCAATAAACCTTTGAGGTGGTGGGTAGCCCCTAGTGATGCCAACGACAAATCGTACGTGATTGTCGGTACTTCTGGACCATTCAAGCCTACTTATTCATTCCATATTGAAGAAAATAAATATGCTAAGGGTTTCTACTTTATTAAGTTTTGTCACACAATCGAGTCCGAAATTTTTAGAGTTTCAGCTATGGACTGTAAGGATGTTAGTATTCTTGATGATGGAAAATTAGGAGTCGCCGAGGATAGGACTTATCCTTTTATTTTTAAGAAATATTCTCCAAAAAAGATTGCATCTGATGTTTAGGTATGTCACTTTTGTACGTGTTTATGTGTACGTGTGGCTATAGTCCATGCATGAATAAATAAACTTCTCCGTTATTGATGATATCAAGAGGGAGATTTGTATTGTTAGGGAGAACTTTTCCTCGTATTTATGTCGTGTGCTGTCTTTTAATTATAAAAGTAATGTGTCAGTATTTTGAGGTGGTGATTTTTTATATTATAGGAAATACGATGTTGTAACTATGAAAATAATAGAGAAATTAGGGTAAAAATACAATACTCCATTGTAGATCTCATATAAGCTATGACGCGTTTTACGGCTGTCTTAGAAGCGTATTTCGCCACCACTGGTACGAGGCTCTTAGTGACGAATGCTCCCCAAGGTAACATAGCTACCTTCCAACTCCATACCCCGATTGGTAGGTTAGAATTATTTCAAGAAATGCTCAGATCTCTATGGGAATGGCTTTGTGTTTATTGTGTTTAGGGTTTCACAATACTCTGTGATATTTTTTGTATCTAATATAATGAATAGGCACTATGGGTATTTATAGGTTATAAACACGGGGTTAGAACCGCTGAAAATCACTACCCATACTTTGGCATGACTCAAGCCCGACTGACCAGACATCTGGGGTAAGAAATAACATGGAGTATATTATTTTGACAATGACCTTACTCTTCACCGCCCTACCTCCCAGGGCGACACCGCCTTATAGGGCGAGATGGGTAGGACATCCACGCCAAACATAGTTCATCAAAATGATCGATTCGTTCGATTTGTATTACTTCCAACAATCCCCCACTAATACAATCGGATAAGAGATCTAGAAATCTAAGCAGAAAATGAAAGGTTTAGTGCATATGTGATATAACCCGTAAGGATTGAACTAGCACATTAGTGGAGTGAGGTGTTCAATGATCTCTAAAGTATAAATTGAACTTCAAGACAATTGAAATAACCCGACACCACACACGTTACCTTTAGAAGCTTGAATAATTCCGCGTCCGTATGTAACGTCATACAAGGCCAACTTTCCCTTGGATTTCTAGTGAGTGTTGTTAGGAAACTATATAGGCTCCATAGGAGGATGCCAACCCTGCTTACTCACATAGGTGCTTCATCAAGTATATATACCTGCATAGACTACCCAATAGGGATATGAAACATTAAGAACAACGTCCAACCTATCCATTAGTGTATTCATCAAGTCTGGTTACTTGGACCACTTAATGAAGCTATGGATACATAAAAACACTGATGTTCAATCTCACAAAGCACATAGGTGCATCTATCTAGGCTTCCTATAGTTCCACCCCTTCTTGGATGACTATAAGGCTAGATGCATTTGACATGAAGCTCAACTTCACAACGATGGTGAATCTATCAAGTTCTCTCATGGAACCACCCAATTAGGGCTATAGATTCATCATGAACAATAAAGTTCATCTCAAAAAGAAATTTGCGGTGCGTCTATCAAGTCCTTCACAATAGGATCACCCAATTTAGGCTATAGACACATTAAGAGCATAAGATCATCCTCACAAATAATCGCCATAGGAATGACATACCACGTGGGTTTTTAGCTCATTCCCATTGACAAACTCGCACCAAGTCATACTTTATTCCTTATTTAAGGATTTGTACAATTCTTCTCTGGCTTCACATACTCAAAAAGGAGTATCACTTCACAAGATCCACCTCCATGGCTTGCAACTCATGAATTGTGTCTCACATTTGCCATCAAACACTTAGTTTCTGACAACACACATCAAACTTGTGAATTAGAAAAGTAGAGCAGTGGAGATCTCACTACCCCCACAATTGCCAGTATATTCTAGATTAATTGATTTCCGTCCATCATTAGCATAACCCAACCTAGATCACATGTAAGGTCCTTTAAATAACATAAAGGCTTATGCTAGAAAAACACACCTACCACATGAATGAATTGAAAAAGATCACTCACATGAGTGAGTAAATAAGCAATATTAGATTCAGCATGTTTAACAATCACACCATCGCAGAGTATTAAATAACCTACGGAGCACGCCAAGGAACATCTCACCTTATATAAACACCCCCACACAACAAGCATTTAGGTTATCACATATATAACCAATATGTTAATGAAGAGGGGCTAAAACACATTCTTGTGAGACAAACCATTAGCCAACATAATGAGCTGAAAACAATAAAATTACTACCCCTACATAGACTATATTAGCCAAAATTAAGACAAGAGCATTTAGAGGCCCTTTCAAACAATAGGGTCATACCTTTCAATTATTCCATTATGTGGAGCTCTTACTTGAAACCAACTTTAACCAACCTTACTCTTCTAGGCTTTGATCAAAATAAAAATTTTACTTCTGCTATATAAACAAGGAGATGAAATGGTCTCATCTAAACCCTAGGAAAAAGATATGCCTCAAGCAAACATCAATAAGTAAAACAACACCACATTTATAATACTACTCAATCTCCAAGTCTAACAAATTAACTAAGTATTCATGAATTAAATCATATAATTCAAATACCCTTTAAGTCACATACGTCTAGGGTTCACACAAATGACTTAGTTAAATAAAACAATCAATACACCCATTCCACACTAGATTAGGAATAAGATCAACACTCTTAGCTCAACAAGAGTCACATAACGAGTCCTGATCGACCATGACACTCAACAATGGGTTATATACAACACAATAAGCAGAAGTAAACAACTCACAAGTACAGTTGTCAAAGCTACTAGCATGCCCATAGGAATACATAAGCAAAACAAATGGAAGTCTCGCTTCCTCCTCAACACCCTCACTAGGGTGAAACAAACCAACATGCTCGTTAGTCTCAAAACCAACAAAACTCACCCTCACATTGCAAAACAACACATCATAATAATAATTATGCATCTAGGAGGCCCATAATGAGACATTAAGTCAACTTAAAGTTTGATACCAAATATTGAGAGGAGAACTTCCATGGAAATGAGCACACAAAAATAATCATGTAAATAATTTAATGCTCGGCCAAAAATAAAATATGAGTGGAGAACTTCCCTGAGCATAGCAGTTCTCTTGATTATGATTGCCATTGTATATAGCTTCAACTCTACAATACCATGATATGCAAAATCTGTAATCCCTGCCAAAACCCGCGACCGCAGCTTAACCCCGCGCCCGCAACCCAAACCCACGGGTGAAACCAGCGCTCAACTACCAAGGGTCGACGGTACTTCCAGATCACAGGGAAGCTCACGGCTGAATCCCGCGCCCGCAGGAAACTTCAATCTCAGGCTCAGATGCGGCAACGAGGGCTTGACTTCGTCTTTGGCTCAAACATAAGCACCGTTTGCATTACAAAACTCCAACATACCATCAAGCAATTGTGTAACACCCCTAAATCTCCCTCTACAGAAATACTAGTATAATACGTATATTATACCTTAGCGATAGACTTAGGTGTATTATCGCCACGTGATTACGCAAGGATACTCAAAATACTTAACTCAATAACAAAACTTGCAGCGGAAACTCAACCTTCTTTTATTAATACTTATAAAAAATAGTAACATTGTTATGAGTACTCAAAATAAAGACAAGCAAGACCAACATTCCTAAACTAGGTGAAGAAAATCCCGGGACTCCCATATGTTCATTCATGAATCCACCTGAAAATAGTCAACACTGTTTACCATTACGGTAAACAGGTGCGAACTAAAACAAATAGGAAATACGGATTAGCAAAATATGCTTAGTACGATAAGTGCAAGATAAGTAAATTCAATTTATTTGCAAACATGCTCTTAAAACCAATTCCAATAATTAATCCAATGAATTCCAAAACTCATGTTTCAAACCAATTTTCAATAATTCAATAATTCGATGAAATGATTTATAAAACCAATTCCAATAATTTAATATTTCAATAATCAATTCAATAAAACCAATTCCTCTTTTTTAAAACCAATTCCTCTTTTCAAAACCAATTCTTCTTTTTAAAACCAATTTCTCTTTTTAAAACCAATTCCTCACCTAAGTGTGCATACTCCCCAAGCTAGTCTCCTTATATTGCAAGGCTATTCTTGAGGAAAGACTCGGTCATACAAAGTCTAAAGTGTTATCAACCAAATACGCATAATGTGATTACTATTAACATGCTTGTAAAGTTTATTAATAATAATAATAATAATAATAATAATAATAATTCAATAATTCCTCCTTAAATAAAATCAACCTTTATAATAGGTTAAATAAAAACTCCTTTTTATTTAATTCAACATGCCTTCAAAAAATCAAATTTTTAATAAATACTTGAGAATTAAATCTCATATAAATAAATTTTCAAAATCAATAACTCTTCCTTTGAATAATCTTTTATTTAATTCAACAAGCTTTTCAAATCATTTTCTTTATTCAAACATGATAAGTAATTCAAACCCTTCAAAACATGATTTTAAAATCAATCCTTCACAAATACATTTATTAAAACAAATATTAAAATCAATTCCTCCAACCATGCTTTGTTTCATAAATCATAATTCAAATCAATTTAATTCAATCACCAATAAAATCATATAAACATGTTATTCAAACCAATCACTTCCAAAGGTATCTAGCCACCTAAACGTACCTTTGATCCTTGCTAGCAATTACACATAGACTTCAAGAACCTTGATTGAACACACCTTACAAATAAATATAACCTTAAATAATATAAGGTTAACAAATAATTAAATTAAAACCCCCAACTTTATGTACATGAACCATTTAAATTATTTTTCATAAACATGAATAAAAATCTGATTTTATTTAAATAAAACTACTCATAATAATTTTTATAAATTCCCCATAATAATAATAATTAATTAAATAAGAGAAGAGAAGAAGAAAAGGTAGAAAACCAAGTAAAAGAGAGAGAGGTGGCGCCAAGGGCAGCCTTCTGGCAGGTGGTTGGGGGTGATTGGTGGTGATTGGTGGTGGTGCAAGAAAGAAAAGAAAGGAAAAAAGAGAAGAATTGGATTTGCATTAGAAAGAATAGGCAGAACTTGCAGAGGCTATAACTCCTTTAATATAACTCCGAATTAGGTGATTCTTGAGCCTAACCTCAAGGATTGTTCAAGAGGAACAATTTTCATGCAATAGAAAAACCCCAAAATTGACCAGAAGTGCCCAAAAATTGGCTCCAAATATATACAGGCTGATTTTCTTTTAGAAAAGAGGAGAAGAAGAGTAAGAGAGTAGAAGAGAATTGGTGTGTGTGTTTGGCCATGTATCAATGGGTATTTATAGGCTAGCTCATGCATGAATTATGGTAGGAAAATGTATGAAGATCAGAATTATGGCAAAATGAATTAAGGAATTACTTGGAGAAGAGAATGAAAGAAATATGGAAAGTTTTGATATTAAGGTGATTAAAAATAATAGAATTAAGGAAAGTGTGTTGTCATGAAAAATAATATGGCAAAAGAGATTACTTGGGGAATAATCAAGGAAAATATAAGGTAGGAAAATAAGATGATCAAATATTTAGGAGATGGAGAAATAAAATTAAGGAAAATAAGAAATTTTAAGGAGATAATTAAAAATACAATTTTCCAAAATAAATCACCCAAAATTAGACCATGAGGGCCGAAAATATTGAGCTTCCATAGCTCAAATTTTCGAATCCTATTAGTATATTTTAGGGAGTTATTTTGATAGATTTAAGGTATTAAAAATAATTGTGTAAATAATATTTATTGTATAAAATAATTAATTAATAAAATACCAATTATTCACTAAATAAATTAACCTAGAAAATCAGATTTTCCACATTAGGAAAATCGAAAATCTTAGTCAATAATTAGGAATTTTCGGACCTTATTAATTAAATAATACAATATAGTTTTTGCTTTAATTAAAATATCGGAAATATATAAATAATCTGGTTTTTAAAATAAATTAAATGGATAATAAATCTTATCCAAAATCTAAAAATAATAATTAGGTTACAAAATACTTTTGGTGCCAATATTCAAATATCATTTTGGCTCCAAAATTCAAGTAGTAATTAAAATTACTAAAATACCCTTTTTAAAAAATAATCATTAATTAATTAATTTAGAAAATACGTATCAAAATACGGGGTATTACAAGTTGTACCAAACATGCGGATCTCAAATTCTCATAAATAATGTGTGTTGCAAACCCACTGTTAAGCACCACATGACAAAGCTATTGACAACAATCTCTTTACACTCATACTCATAAGATACTCCAACTTTGGACATCCACTATCACGTTCCCAATTCCCAATAACATGTGATCATGGAAATACTTCTAATATTTATATCTCAAAGAGAAGGGGATTGTAAAACCGTGAAACTTGGCTTGATTTCATTGACTTCACGAGCTGAATATTTATAATACTAGTAGTTTAGTTTCCTAAGCCTACACAAAAACATGTACTGCTAGCTAAGGAAATGAAAGATAAGTCATGAAAATAATATCCTAGGAAATCTAAATATATTCAAAAAATCAAATAATTTTTCCTAATTATATATTAATACCCCCCCTTAAGTTGGAGCATGAGATTTGAAAATGCCCAACTTGGAAAGAAGATAGTCAAACTGAGCCTTCCTGAGAATTTCTGTGAATATATCCGCCAATTGAGCCGAAGTAGACACATGTGACGGGGAAACCAAGCTTTCATTGATTGCATCACGAACAAAGTGACAATCAACTTCTATGTGTTTCGTGCGCTCATGAAACACGAGATTTCTTGCAATATGCAACGGGGACTCACTATCATAGAAAAATTTAATTGTTTTAGGATGTTGGACACCCAAACTCAACAACAAACCCTTTAGCCACTTTAATTCACAAGTAACTGCTGCCATGGACCTGTATTCCACTTCTGAAGAAGATTTAGAGACTATAGGTTGCTTTTTAGTTTTCTAAGAAATCAGAGATTTGCCTAAGAACACTAGCCATCCTGTCAACGAGTGCCGAGTGAGGGGACACGCCGCCCAATCTGAATCACACCATCCCTCTAGTGTGAGCTTACTATTTGAACGCAACAATATGCCTTGTCTGGGAGTTCCCTTTAGATAACGAACAACCCTCAAAGGAGCTTCCCAATGCTCTATGCGAGGCTCTTGCATGAACTGTGATAAAATGTGAACTGAGTAAGCGAGGTCCAGACGAGTAACCGCAAGGTATATAAGCTGTCCCACAAGACGGAGATATGCTTCGGGATTCTTCAACAATTCGCACTAGCATGAGCAAGCCTATGATTTTGTTCCATGGGAAACCCACTAAGCTTTGCTCCCAATAGACCTGCTTTAGAGATAATATCCGGAGTATACTTTCGTTGGCACAAAAATTACCAGACGAACTACGAGCCATCTCAATGCCCAAAAAATATTTAAGAGGGCCAAGATCTTTCATTTTAAAACAATCATTAAGATATGCCTTGAAAGCCTTAATTGCAGCGGAATCATTCCTAGAAATAATAAGATCATCCACATAAACTAAGACATTTATTTGAGTTTTGTCATGAGTATATGTGAATAAAGAATAATCAGAATAGGCTTCGAGAAAACCATACCCTTTTAAAGCCGAAAACACTAATTTTGCAAACCAACACCTAAGAGCTTGTTTCAAGCCATAGAGTGATTTGCGCAACCTACACACCAAAGAAGGATCCGAACTCTGAAATCCGTCGGGCAATTTCATGTACACCTCTTCATCAAGATCACCATGAAAAAAGGCATTATGAACATCCATTTGATGCAATTCCCAATTTTTGCAAGTCGCTATTGCAAGAAAAGCACGAATAGTAGTCATCTTGGCCATTGGAGCAAAAGTTTCATCATAGTCAATTCCAGCCTGCTAATGATTGCCAAAAACCACCAATCGAGATTTTAGACGCTCCATGTCACCATTGGACAAATATTTGGTTTTATAGACCCATTAACTACCAAGAGCACATGTTTCCCGGGAGGGAGATGCTCCAAGGCCCATGTACCATTGTCCTCTAGAGCACGAATTTCTTCTTTCATAGATTGACGCCATCTGTCATGTTTCATTGCCTCCTTGAAAGATTTTGGGTCTCTACCCTTGATAATAGCTGCAAGAAATCTCCGATAATTGGCAGAAAAATTGTCACAATTTATGTAATGTGCTAAAGGATAAGGAGTACTTGAGGAGTGATTGGAAGGAGAGGAGAGTGGACTATTAGAAAAAACCGTATGTGTCACATAATCACGATGCAAGACGTTGGGAAACTTTTGACGATGTCCACGACCCAATTCTTGTGCATTTGAACTTGCATCATTACCTTGCAATCCAGGTTCATGAGAAGGTCTATCAGCAGCTTGATCAAGTGGCGTGGAGTTGGGCTTCTCAAGAGAAACAGGCTGATCCAAGGTGGGCTTCTTAGGAGAAGAATGCGTGTTAGATAATTTAGAGTGTTGTATGGTGCGCGCTTGCGCCAATGTAAAGCACGACCGCGCCTGATAGGCGCGGCCGCAATGAGAGCGCACCTAAACCGCGTACCTCTCTGGATTTCAGCATGGAAGATGAAAGTGAAAGGCGCGGCCGCGCAAGTTTTGGCGCGCTCGCGCTGCCTCCTGGTGGCGCGCCCGCGCCTCTGGTCGCGCTCAAACCGCGCCCCTCACAGGAAAATTTCATCAAACGCTTATTCTGGGTAGGAGCGCCCGCTCCTCAGTGAGGCGCGCCCGCGCCAAAGTGAGGAGCGCCCGCTCCTCGTTGTGGCGCGTCCGCGCTTTGTTTGTCGCGCCCGTGCCATTAGCCTGTTTTGCGGTTATTTGCTGACGGTTGACCCTCATATAAAAGGATTTTTTGTGAATACAAAAGATAGATAGAAGAACAGAAAGAAAATTATAGAATTTTTGTTCATCCTCTCCATAAAATAATTCTCCTATTCTCTTTCAATATTCTTGCAAACTATTGAAAGATTAACCTCTTGAAATTTAGCCTTCTTTTGTGAATTGATCATCCTGATTCGTTTCTTTGTGCTAAGAACGGATTGAATGTCTTTTGTATATCTCAAAGAGAATTTCCGGTTTAACTCAAGCACCGTTGTGGGGGAAATTAATCTCTTTAGGAAAGTGTATACACGCCTAAGACATTATATCAAGGTTTGAGACTCAAGGGTCATCGGTATTCTCATGTTCATGATCGTTGCAAAAGGCTTGGAAGTGAGGCAAGTTTGTAATCTTTCACATTAGGATTTGTCATTTGAATTTCTGTAATTCATTGATTTAATATTGCTTTGCTTGTAATACTTTGAATAATATTGAAATTGTGTATAATTTGATTATTGTACATGTTTAGGTTTGTTCCCACAATTGTATAAGTATTTACTTGCTATAATTGCTGTTTAGAAAACCTAACAATGCGGCCCAGCAGGCGCTGGATTTCCAGCGGCCTGAGCAGAAGGTGTACTAGGCTGATCAGCTGATGGCCCAACGGGAGCTGGTGAGCTTGGATCGGGAAATGGGTTAGCCATGGTGCTCGGTTGGGCTTGTTGCCCACCAATTGAATCGCCCACCTCAATTTCTTCATTAAAAACCAATTCAGGAAAATCCTCATGAATATTTTGATCAACATACTCATTTACCGGAATGTTCACAGCCTCCGGACTCCCAAACGGAAAAACTTCTTCAATTAATTTCACATCCCGTGAGACAAAAAACTCCTTTGTAGTCAAGTCAAACAAACTCCATCCCTTCTTGCCAAACGGATACCCTACGAACATACACTTTCGACTACGACTAGCAAACTTATCTCCCTTGGTTTTTTTATTATGAGCAAAACATAAGCACCCAAAGGTTCGAATAGTACAAGTGGGGGGGTTTGTCAAAAAGAATCTCAAAAATTGTTTTATTTCCTAAAAGAGGAGTTAGGGTATGATTAATTAAGTGAGCGGCGGTAAGAACACATTCCCCCCAAAAATAAATAGGTAATTTTGCTTGAAAACGTAAAGCACGACTCACATTCAAGATATGTTTATGTTTCCTTTCTACACGCCCATTTTGTTGGGGAGTTCTCACACATGATGTTTGAAACAAGATTCTAATGGCTCTAAAATAGTTAAGAAAACAATTAAACTCTGTCCTATTATCACTTTGGACCACTTTAATTGTTTGGGAGAATTGTCTATCTACCATAGCAATAAAGGCCATAAACATTTGAAAAACTTCTAATTTGTCAAGCAACAAATAAACCCAAACTGTTCTTGAAAAATCATCAACAATTGTCAAAAAATAACGAGCTCCACATGAAGAAACATGTCTATATGGACCCCACAAATCACAATGAATTTTCTCAAATATTCAAGAAGCTTTATTATCACTTAAAGAAAATTTGTCTCTCGGATGTTTAGCATGCATACATACTTCACAACCCGTATCTAAATGTTCTTTGCTACTACTAACATGAGGAAATAACTTAACTACTTTTTCCGAATGATGCCCAAGTCGACGATGACACAACTCCAACTTTGATGTAGCTTCAACGTTTGACACTTTCGGTTTGCTAAAATAGTATAGTCTGTCTCTCCTAGTTCCCGTTCCAATCAACTCCTTCATTTGGTCCTATATAGCAAAAACATGAGAATCAAATTGGACAATAGTATGTAAGTCATCATTAAGCTGAGAAACAGATAGTAAATTGCAACTCAAGTTTGGAACATAAAGAACTCCGGTGAGAGTTATCTTATCCAACAAACAAACGGATCCCACCAAAGTAGCTATCACTTTTTCACTGTTTGGTAGCTCAACCGGGCATTCAATACTTTGAGTTTCAACTAGCCAAGAACTATCTCCTGTGACGTGGTGAGTTGCGCCGGTATTAATAATCCAAGGATGAGACATCAAACTTACCCGTCAATCTGTTCTCGGGAATTTGAGTATTACCAACAACCCCGGCAATAGCTTTCCAGTTCGGGTGTAAATAGCTGCCCCAAAGCCGAAGCAGTAGATGAATTAGGGATAGGAGACGGATTGCCGCTTGTGGTTGCATTAGCACGAGCCTGTCCTCGTCCCTGCCCCAACCTTTTATTCTCGGGCCTACCCATGAGCTCATAGCAGTGAGTCTCGGGGTGTCCTTTCTTCTTGCAATAACCGCATATCGTCTCTGCCCAGCAACTTGAGGCCTCGTGACCTGTTTTCTTACACTTTGTGCAAACTGGTTTTTCAAAGCCTCGACCCCTACCACGAGCAGCACCAACCGTATCAGACCCCGCACGCACAGCGAACCCCACGGCTTCAGATGGTGCGGAGTTAGCTTCCTGCTTCGTAGTGCGAACACGCTCTTCTTGTGTCACCAATTGATATGCTCTGTCAAGACTTGGAAGAGGATTTTGAGACAAAATATGTGTGCAAAGTGAAGAGTAAATATCAGAATCCAACCCCATTTAAAAATCATGTAGTCTTGCTTGTGCTCTACGCTCCTCATGTAGCCTCCCTGCCGAGCATTTATCACAACACGAACATGAAATCAGAGGCTCATGACGATCAAGCTCTTGCCACAAAGTATGTAGCTTGCCGTAGTACATAGATACTGGCGTCGATTTGGTCTGTTCACACTTTGCAATTGAGGAACATAATTGTTGAATGCGTGGACCGTTAGTTTGAGCGAATCGTTGTTTAAGGTGATCCCAAAAGGGCTTAGCCTCTCTGAATTTCGATAGGGCTGATTTTAAATCGGGGTCGATTGTATTTGTAATCCATGATATAAGCATGGCATTTATCGCCGTCCAATCGAACTTGGTGCACGGGGGTGACGATTTAGTGATGAAACCATCTAAAAACTCAAATTTCCTTCGAGCTTCTAACGCCATTTGAATGTCGGCAGCCCAAGAATCATAATTTTCTGCTGTTAAGCGAGTAGGAGTGATGAAATCCCCCAGTCGATCTTGTGAACCGAGGTAATATGGTGAGTTTGGCTCGATTTTTGGTGGTGGAGGTGGTGGTTGATCATCACCGCCAGCCATGATTAGGGGGATGTTAAAGACTTTGGCCTGATACCATGTAAAACCGTGAAACTTGGCTCGATTTCATTGACTTCACGAGCGGAATATTTATAATACTAGTAGTTTAGTTTCCTAAGCCTACATAAAAACATGTACTGCTAGCTAAGGAAATAAAAGATAAGTCATGAAAATAATATCCTAGGAAATCTAAATATATTCAACAAATCAAATATATTTCCTAAATATATCTTAATAGAGATTGAGTTTCCGTCACATTTGATGATGTTGCAGATTTGTCCTTGTTCAAAAAGTATATTACGCAAGATGCAAACTTTAATCTGGATTCAATTCCTTCCAATTTAATGGCTTTCATCAAAATTATAAATGACAATTAAGATTTCAATCGAATTGAATTTTCTGGAAATCAATCATGGTAACAACATATATACGCTTCTAGATTGTAGGAAATATGATGTTGTAAGCATGAAAATAATAGAGAAATTAGGGCAAAAATACAATACTCCATTGTAGATCTCATATAAGCTGTGATCCATTTTATGGCTGCCCTAGAAGCGTATTTCGCCAACACGGGTACGAGGCTCTCAGTGACGAATGCTCCCCAAGGGTAACACATCTACCTTCCAACTCTATATCCCGATTGGAAGGTTGGAATTACTTCAAGAACTACTCAGATCTCTATGGGAATGGCTTTGTGTTTAGGGTTTCACAATACTCTGTGATATTTTTTGTATCTAATATAACGAATAGACATTATGGGTATTTATAGGTTATGAACACGAGGTTAAAACCGCTGAAAATCACTACCCATACTTAGCCTGACCAGACATGTGGGGTAAGAAATAACATGGAGTATATTACTTTGACAATGACCTTACTCTTCACCGCCCTACCTCCCAGAGTGAAACCGCCCTATAGGGCGAGAGGGGTAAGAAATCCACGCCAAACATAGTTCATCAAAACGATTGATCCGTTCGATTTGTATTACTCCCAACATATACTTCCTAATTTATAATGTTGCTTAACATAAAAGAGGTACATGATTAACATTCATTCACTACTACAAAATTATCCAAAGAGACCATCTCAAAATGGTCAAAGAGACCATTTTAGGTGTGGTCTCTAACTAAGCGGCCTAAGAGACCCCTTCATCAAAAGTGGTCGCTTGTTTTAAAAACTAAGACCAGTTATTTAAAATAGATATGGAAAAACTGGGAACTAATACATGGAATAACTGGGAACTAAACTAGGAACTAAAATATATATAACCAAGTTATTATGAGAACCAAGGCTTAAATGAGAACTAGGAACTAATCTAGGCCCTTAGATCATATTAATCAGACGGTTCACATGCTTCCTGTGTCATTAATGACTGTTTTGTAATATTTCAACTTTACAAAGTAATTTCAAGTTTTATTTCTTAAAAGTAAATGAAAATTTTGTTAAAGTAAATAAAATAAGTAAGTGAAACCAAGTTATAAAAAAAAACTAGAAAAATATTTGAAATGCTATGAAATTATGAAATTTCCAATAAGGGCAGGTGAAACGTGCGCCATCATATGCACCAGCCTTCATATATTTTTGGCCTAAATCTTTAGTCCGCTAGTGAACTTTAACTGTTCATAAATCATCCTAAAACGGATTCTTGCAATTTTGTCTCCTCTCTTTCTTTCTAGGTTTTTCACTTTGTATAATTGTGTAGGTTAGTCATAGAGTAAAAATCAATCTATCAATTATATTATACTAAAGATGAAATTTAGAGGGACACTTGGCAACATAATATAAAAAGTTTTCCTTCCAAAAGTATTTATTAAAAAAAAAATTAAAAAAACAATTATTTTTACATAAAATAATGTTTGTATCTAAAGTATAAATTTTACTTTGTACAAAATCTAAAATAAACTTATTTAAATATCAAATTGCCCATTATAACTATAACATGTTTAATTATTTTCTTTCACATATATTTCATAATTTCTAATACTGAGTCTATTCATAATATTAATTTTTTTTTTTGGTAAAATTTATTGTCATTACAATTATTTAACAAACATGCATTGCACGGGATTTAATCTAGTTTAGTATCAATTGTATTATATTAAAGGCGAAACTTAAAGGGACACTTGGCAACATAATATAAAAAGTTTTCCCTCCAAAAGTATTTACTAAAAAAAATTATTTTTACATAAAAATAAGGTTTGTATCTAAATTATAACTTTTACTTTGTACACAAAATTTTTTTAAAAAAAACTTTTTAAAATATCAAATTCCCCATTATAATTATTACATGTTTAATTATTTTCTTTCACATATATTTCATAATTTCTAATACCGAGTCTATTCATAATATTTTATATCAATAATTTTGGTAAATTTATTGTCATTATAATTATTTAACAACCATGTATTGCACGGGTTTAATCTAGTTTAATAAATAAAAATAAATTCCTTAATCAATAGTTATACATCACCTACAAAAGAAGGAAAATAGACGGGTCAAATTAAGTAAAAACTCTAGTTCTGTAAATTTATAATGGTTATGAATGAGATTTGATACTTTTGCATAAACTCTTATATTATTATTGCTTGACATGGCCGAAAGTCTACGTTAATGGTTGATAATCCACTTTAGAAGGAGGCATGGACAATATTTTAACTTTTCACCTTCTTGATAAATTGACTGTTTGTTAAAGGACCAACTCAATCAAAACTTAAACAATTGGTTTGAATCATAAGGTTATTTCATACTCAATAACCTTCTACAAGTGGGTGTAGCAATTAAAATATTGTAATTTTGAGGCAGATTTTGATCTAGCTCAATTACACGAAGATAACCTCTACACGACAAATATTAAGTTGTTTTAAGTATCAATGCAGCAGTAGTATGAGAATTTTTTGGGAATAAAATACATGTATATATATGTTTTTAGTGTAAAAATATTTTATAATAAGTTTTTAACATAAATTTTGTTTTTTTAATAGATGATATGTCAATATGTTCTTAAGAAATATATCCAAGACTCCTTAATAAAATAAAGAACTAGTGGTGATTTTAATTAGTTTATTTGATGGAATTAGCTCATCACCAAACATTTAATTACCTTATTATAGTAGTCAGTCAGCTAAAATTGATCAAATAAGCTAATTTTTCTTCAACAAAACTCTTTGCCAAACACCTCGCTCCATTCTTATTTCATTGACTACAATTGTAAAATCTAGCTTTAAATAATAGAGTTGTTATATATAACAGAAATTTGTTATGACATATAACTCATTCAATGTATAAATCAAACACATTATACAAAGTCAAATCGATCCATAGAATGAACCCCTAGCAAAATTATACTCCGTACACACTTTATTTTGTTAGTAGGGATAAGAAACCAAGAGAACAACATAAGAATGATAGGATGCCATTTGTCTTTTGTCGTCTTCGATAGACATTATTCTATTAGGTCCAAGAGAATTCAATTATTGGTTTATAAAAACAAAATATGTACCATTTAAAACGTTTTCACATTAAAAAAAAGTGTAAAAATAACAGATATATTTTTCTAATAAGGAATTTTCAAAAGGAATGAGGGTGGTTCAAAACTGGACCTGATCGACAATGTATTGTATTTAAAGTAATTCATTGTTCGTAGAGAAGGCCGATTATGCTTAGAATTATTTGTTGTACTATTTTTTTAGATGTAATAGGGAAAGGATGATTTCATTGAATAAAAGTCAATCAACACTTACAAGTATTCCTAATGAGATATGAATTCTAAATACAAGTATTATATAAACAATCCTATTACTAATTAATCATTGATGACATCGCTTTGATTTGCTCCCTGATATATAATTTTAGATCTCTTTGCACTTTTTTTATTTTTAACAAAGTCCCATAAATATGTAATCCCGAAGATGATATAATGTAATTGGTTCTCAAGATCGACAAATTTGAAAAAAGAATAGTTCCAAGACTCACCTTCCAAATTTGTATCACTACACAAACAAACAACAACGTTTTATATTTTTAAAATTATTCCTATAGCTTATGTAAAAAAAAAAAAATTGTCCAATAGCTTAAATGAAACCGTAACATGTCATAAATTATTCAAATTATGAAAGGTACGTAAAGTCCTAAACACTTCATTATTCAAATTATGCAAGCTACATGCGCGCCCCCTTATTTTGCAAAAATTATTTTGTAAAATGCTTTTAATACATGTTTATTAAAGGTTAATCAATAAGTTTCTGCTGGTAAATATAAGTAATGTCTGTAGCACAATTATTTTCAAGATTGTATGTTATCTAACTAATTATATAACATAAATAAGTTTGTCTTTTAATTTTTTACGAAAGATGTTTGTAGGGCTTTGACTAGTTGAGTAAGTTAAATTCTTATCTAGCTTGTTGCCTATATGCGGAATGAATGACAAAGTGGTTTTTAATCCCACGATGAATCACTCATTTTCTATAGTTTTGCAAATTGTAAATAGTCTCTTTCAATAGCATAGTGATATTGTAACATAATAATTAGGCGTGATAAGAGTTTGGTACTTCGCTTGTTACTGTTAGCATTAACAGCAACATCAGACAATATATAAGCAAAGAGCAATAAATTGTAACCAACAAATTACAATTTTTGTATAACAATTTTACACGATTTTGACTGACTAAAACTCTTTAGAATTACTTCCCACTGCCCTTATATAATTATTAAGTACTATCCTATTCAAATTGCAGCTTCCACAGATAGAGCAGCAATAAAAAAAAACTACAGGATAACAATAAATGAGCAAAGAGCGAAAGAAGAGATACAAATAATTTATGGGTAAGCTAACCCTCTTGCTCTTTCATTGTTCACCTTCATCTCTTCATAAGCTTTCTTATCGTATTAATTTTCCTATCCTATTTCTTTAGGTTCCAAGATTCATATTATATTATATTAATATTAGCAATACATTCCGAGATTAGGGCTAGGATGACTTTTTTTATTTTATTATTTAAGAAGAAAGTTATTTATGTTTCCACCATTGTCAATGTATTGAAATCTACTTATAGTTACACATTATTCATTTTGTCTTTTAGTTTCTTATAAAAATTCATGGAAGCCATTATTGGATCGAGTGAGAGAATTCAGATTGAACAATTGTTGTTCTTGTTCATACTTGTTTTCTAATCATGAAATAACTGTCTACAAATTCTTTGTTTGATTAATATTTATAGTTAACAATAAATATAAATTATAACAATTGAATATCAACAATCACAGCTATATACCCACAAGACTATATTTTTTATCATGTATAATTCACAAGTATTGATTAAAATAGGTCAAATAATAAATAGTGAAAAAAATTTAATAAGACACTTTAAAAAAAAACGGATGGAGTAATAAGTTATAGTACAATCAAGTTCTATTTAAAGCTTCTTCTAACTTTAGAAACCTTCAAATACATTATAACTTTATAAGCTATCACGTACTGTATAGTAAGACGAATGTATCATGCTAAATCTGTTTCATAATCTTATTATTTAATTTTATGTAACAATGAAACATTACAATGACACATATATATAATAGTACATGTAAGTAACAATTGAACATTATAGTTACTATGTCGTACTTTATTTACTTCCCAAAAAGTCCCCATATCCATAACAATTTTCTCTCATACCATCCATATAATACTTCCATAAATACCATACCTTCATCATACCTCAAAAAAAAAAAAAAAAAAAAAAAAAAAACCCTAAGCAACAAATTTAATGTATCACACAAAAATGGCTTCCTTTCTCTTCCCAACTGCTGCAATTACTCTCCTCCTCCTAGTCCTCTCTCCTTCTCCTAGTGTCGCCGGCCCCATCCTGGCTCGCCTGTGAAGATCTCTTCCATTCTTAAAATTTCGATCCTTTTGACTTCATTTCCAATTGAATTTTACTTCGATAAGGTCTCCACCAACTGCAATAAACCATTGAGGTGGTGGGTAGCCCCTAGTGATGCCAACAACAAATCGTATGTGATACTTCCGGGCCATTGAAGCCTACTTATTCATTCCATATTGAAAAAAATAAATATTCTAAGAATGTGTACAACATTAAGTATTGTCACACAGTCGAGTCCCAAATTTTCAGGGTTTCGGCTATGGAGTGTAAGGATGTTAGTATTCTTGATGATGCAAAATTAGGAGTCGCCGAGGATAGGCCTTATCCTGTGATTTTTAAGAAATATTCTCCAAAGATTGCATCTTGTGTTTAGGTTTTTGTCACTTTTGTATGTGTATGTGTGTACGTGTGGCTACAGTCCATGCATGAATAAACTTCTCCTAAATTGATGATATAAAAAGGGAGATGTGTATTATTAGGGCTAACTTTTCCAGCTGTTTAAGTCGTATGATGTCTTTCAATTATAAAAATAATGTATCGGTAGTTTGGGCGGTGATGTCTGATACTTCCTAATTTATATTACTACCTCCATTTCATATTTTTTGCAATTTTGAAGTATTATTTGTGAGGTATAAAATATTCCAAAGTTGTAAAAAAATATGAAACGAAGGTAGTACAATGTTGCTAGAGCAAAAATTGTCAACAAGCATTGACAACTGACCTATTGCCTGAGAACTAGATAGAGTGTTGTGGGGGTATACCCCAAGGGTTATTGCCTTTACAAGTGAAATGCTTGTTAACATACGAGTAATTCAGTAGTTAAAAAAAATAATTATAGATCAATAAAAAAAATAGAAATGAATAAAAGAGGTATGATTAATAACATTCATTCTAGGATTGAACAAACTAAGGTTCCGTATGGTTTCACCTAAAACATTTTAGGAAAATATATTTTTAAGAAAAAGTATAACTGCAATTCATTTTCCTTTGTTTAGGTTTTTTTTTTTAAAAAAAAATGTTATTAATAAATTAAAAATGGAAGTGGAAAGGTAAAGATGAGTGAGAGGTGTTTGGGTCCAATTTACTTCAATTGGGTCGGTCCATAAATGATTTAATTACAAAGCCCAAGGCTAAGGTTCAACTCTCCAAACCATGTCAAACTCACTTGATTCACGGCCCACTTATCTATTGAAAAAAGGTATAAAAGTCTTTAATCCTTTCTCTCTACAAATATACACATTAAGCCTCAAGCAATTAATATTCTTGCACAGCTTTCTCTTCTCTAAACACTGTACTGAATTCGGCATCGGAGGGGCTTTCCTCGGAAACTCCCTCGAGGTCAGTTCACGTGTGTTTACTGTGCAGGAAACCCTCGGCTCACAGAAAAGGACCTTGCCGAAGGTCTTATTGATTTTACCCAAAATAAGAGGAAATTCAAGTCAAAAGGGGTAAGGAGGGAGTAAAATGTGGCTTCCCTTGTTTATAAAAGAAAAAATTTCCACCATTGAGAGTGTAATTTTCTCCCATTGAAAGAATTGTTTCCATACCTCTAACCAAACAAAGGAAAATGAGAAAAAATCAATATCTATAAAAACATTGTACATCAAACCAAACACACAACCTAAAGATAATTCAAGCTTGGCAGTAAAGAAGTGTGATAGGATGAATTCCTTCGTCTTCTTTAATACAACAAGAGACAACGTAATGATCTTAATGCATGAGATATCCGAACTAGACTAAACTAAACTAGGCTACTAAGCCTAGAGGCTAAAGGCTAAAGCTAAGAGCTTCGAAATTAAAAAAAGAGTAATTATATTGTTGTTTGATTTGGGTTTGATGTCTTTTCTTCATGATCTTTAACTGCTATTTATAGAGATTTCTCCCTATCCCTTTCGAGCATTGTCAACGGGGCTTCCTATGATAGGAGCTTTCGATTGAGGTCCAATTAACCTTAACGTGTAAAAAAATAAATTTATAGAGATTTTAATTTGGAAGGTTATGATCTTCATATTTTCCTAGTTCTATAGAGATTGTAGAAGATTGATGATATCATAAAAATCAAAGGAAAATCGTAACAAGTATGCGAAGTAAAGACTAAGTTTAAAATGTCTTAATAAATAAGAAAATAGGTTATATGTCTATATTGAGGTTTAATCCTCTCATTAGCAAATTTAAATTCATTGATGTTTAATTGAATAATAATAGAGTTACATCAATGTAGTAAGTTTTGCATGCAATTCATGTTTTTTTTTCTACTCATTTTAGAGGCTGATTATATTTTAGTGTCATGATTATACGTCTTTGATTGTATTTTATATTAGAAACATGAAAATACTCATAGAAAGAATTAAAATAAATAAATAAATAAAATAGTAGATATTTTGTGGTAGTTTGTCATATAATGAAGTAAAATGCCCAGATTTTATGTAAGAAGAGAGAGATATAACATTAAAATCTTTTATGTCGTAGTTTGTCATATAATGAAGTAAAATGCCTAGATTTGAAAAGTGCTAAGACTTTAAAAAATGGAGGGAGTATATATCATATCCTTTGGGAAATCTTGGTCATTTTAATATTTTGTATGTAGACATTACAAAATTGACTCGTACTCGATTATCTGATTTGAAACTCGAACACTCATAGCCCTAAGTCTTAAGACCCTATATGATATTATCATTTGTTGTTTATTTATCTTAAGACAACAATGATATAATATTTGTATGCATTTATAAATTATGGTTTTAACAAAGTCTGAAATGGAGTCAAAAAATTCTAGACTCCACCTAAGGACCTAACTTGACATTCATACACGGTGTTTTGACCTGTACACACATCAAAACACAACATTTTGTTTAAAAAAATTATTAACCTTTTTATTTTTATAAACCATTAAATCTATATAATTTGAATTAAAAAATAGAAAAGTGTATGTTACGTAGTAGTAGTAGTATATATATATATATATATATATATATATATATATATATATATATATATATATATATAAATTTGTAATGATTAACATGTGTAAGTTAAAAATCCTAAGCATAATAGAATAATGATACATGTATAACTCTCACCTATACGAGCAATAATTATTAAATTACTTATTATAACATAATATGAAGAAAGTGAAAAAAATATGACACATATTTTTAGAAAATCTATATCGAATTTGAGGAATGGAGGACTAAATCTGGATGAAATTTAAAGAGTACTAACATAATTATAAAAATATAATAAAATACAGGTATTAAATTAATATAAAATTTAATGTGTCATAATCATAAGATAAAAGTCTTAAGATAAAATAGGGATAGTCTTGCTCAAATAATTTGGTTACCCTGTCCTACATTTACCACAGTCCACAATTGTGGTGGATAATAATTTCGAGAGCACGTGGGCATCATTAAATTACCCAAGGTTTTTTATTTTTTAATATTCTTATCCATTTGTTTTTTACAATGGGAACAAGTGATAATCGATTCTCATACTAGGACCTCATATACAAGCTAACATTATCTATCAAGTAAATATTTTACCTCAGTTACTTTTTTTGTTTGTTATGCAACTCGTATTTTTGTTGTATAATAAATAAGCCAGCTCTAGCACTTTGTTGGAACAAGAAGGTAGTAAAGGAATGGGAGGCAATGAGGAGCAAAAAGAAAGTACCAAAACGAAAGAAAAGGAGGAGAGCATATATAATATAATTGATAGGTTTTATGATTTACTAGTTTTGTGCCCGGATGATGCCTAGATGGCTGATAAAATATTAGGATAAACTTTTTAGATTAAATGTTAAATACGATTATATAATCCCTTTTATAATGTAGGATATTTAGATATATAGAACTGAAATTATATTTTATTAATTAAAATTATTTTGACTGCACTAAAAGTATTTTTACCAAAATTAAAATTATTTTTCCTGATTAAAACTTATTTTCAAATCCTCTATTATTTCTGTAAATAAATGAAATATATTGTATACTAGTTTTGTGCCCGGACGATACCCAGGTTGATAAACTAGAATGTCAAGTGTTGCTATCTCGTGGTCTGGTTGTGAGACCGGCTTTATTTATTATTGATATGATATGATATGATATGATATAATATATTAAATAAAATATAGTTATGTAAAATTTTATATAATTTATCTCGAATAATACTTTCGCATTATTAGCTTTTTAATTTTACTAAAATATAACTAAAGATATTTAATTTATTAAAATAAAAATTGACAAAAGTAAATTTTCCAAGGTGAGATAAAGAAAAAAGGAGAAAGAAGTACGATATTGTTTAATTCACTTATTCTGATTGTACCTTTTGATTATTATTTAAAGTGATGATGAATTGCTCGTGTAAATCACAGGAGTAGTACAGTTGTGGACCACCGACGTTTCGAATTATTGATATAACCTTGTCCTACGTTTACTTCAATTGTGGTGGAGGAATTTTCAATAACATACACGTTTTTTCATTCCTATGTTTTTTTTTTTCTTTTCGTTTTTTTTTTTTAAAAAAAAAATTAGAAATAATAATCCCGAGTTTCATGAATTTTGCTAGGATAATCCCAACTTTGGATTATTCTGGAATAATCCGGACTTGGGGTTCTTCTTTTTCTTCAATCCCTAATCGGCCAACAAAAGTCAATGACCTATTATATCAGGTCACTTGACACGTGTCAAGTCCTGATTGGTCCAATTTTTTTTTAAAAAAAAAAGCAAAAAAAAAACCACCAGCCAAAACCCCAACCACCCTAAGAGTTCCGGCAGTCGCCCAGCCCAACCACCTCCCTCGTCGGACCACCGCCGGACCTCCCCCTCTACTAGAGTCGCTGCTCCGGCCGCTACCATCTAATCCACCATCCCCCCCTCCCCGAAACCCCCACGCAACCACCAATAAAAACCGTTCCAATTCCGGCCACCAGCCAAACCCCAAAAATCACTGCCCTGCGCCGCTAATTCCCCTCCCTACCCGCCGGTTTGGGGACCCCCAACCTCCTTCCTTATCTCCTTTTCCCGTTTTTTCGATGACCACTCGTTCCCTTGAAATCTCTTCCCCACTCGAAAACCCCTTACAACCACCTCCCCCGAAAAACACGAGACCTAGCTTCTTCCTCAATTTTCAAAGGAAAGCTCTTATTCTTCGGATTAAACCTAATTACAATTTATTTGATTAATCAATTCACGATTTGAAGACATTTATGAAATGTATGCTTGAAAATCGTTGCGAAATTGGGGTTGCGGTTTTGGTTGATGTGTATTTTTTGATTGAAATAGAGTTTGTTTGGTAGTTTCGAGGTCAATGGCTGCGGTTGGTGTGGTTGTGGTGTTTTGCGAGGCAATAGGGGTAGCCAACAAAGGGTGGGGCTAGGGTTAGGGGTTTCGGGATGAGGGATATCAGAAAGAGGGTGGAGATGGTGTTTTCCTAGGTGGGGGAGGCCGGGGTCAGGTTTCGCGGTCTGAGCGTGGGTTTTCCGGTGCTAGAGAGAGAGAGCAATGGGTGGGGTTGGGGGTTCCGGTGAGCTGGGGTGGAGGGTTGGGTGATTTGCTGGTTTTTTTTTTTGGGTGTTTTCTTTTTTTTAAAATTTTGGTTTTTTTAAATATTTTTTAACCAATTAATTTGTGACACGTGTCACTTTAACCAATTAATTTGTGACACGGTAACCGGTATTTGAGATTGAAGAAAAAGAAAAACCCTCAAAGTTGGGATTATTCTAGCAAAATTCATGAAAGTTGAGATTATTATTTCTAATTTTTCCTATTTTTTTCTTCTTCTTTTTCTGTTTTTAATTTATTGGTGATTCTCATTTTAAGGAGAAAATACCAGTTTATCACCTTAATATTCAAATTTATTAGTGATTCTCATTTTAAGGAGAAAATACCAGTTTATCACCTTAATAAACAAATTTGATTTATCAATTCAAAAAATTATAAATAATTCGATAAATTTTTTAAAATATAGATTCCATAGATGTTGATATAATTACGAAAAGGTTAGGTTGACTAGATATTTTGTTGATTTATTTATAATTTTATCAAGGTGAATGGTGATAAACAGGGACTTCCTCCGCTTTAATTAGAACACTAGTACATAATTGACTTTATGTAACACGTGTTGGTAACACTTTTAAAAATGCAAAATTTTTAGATTTATATGTAACACTTTGGTAACACTTTTATAATAGGTAACACGTCATGGTAACACTTTTAAAATAGGTAACATGTCATGGTAACACTTTTACAATAGGTAACATATCATGGTAACACTTTTAAAATAAGTAACATTTTATGGTAACACTATGAGGTGTTACCTATTTATTTGATAAAATTTTAAAAGTAGGTAACATTTTATGGTAACACTAAGGAGTGTTACCTATTTATTTGATAATACTTTTAAAATAGGAAACATTTTATGGTAACATAGAGAGGTGTTACCAATTTATTTAAAAATAAAAAAATCTAACCCAATTTCTCAGAACAAAACAACGAAGGGCAAAAACTAAATTTCTCAGAAGCATGCACCGATATTAGGTATTTTCATCAAATTTCGATATGGAATTTCATCAAATTGCGATATTGGGATTCTCAGAATAAGCTTGGCCAAAATTGCGATACGGAGTTTCATCAAATTCGAGATCCTATATTAGGTATTTTCTGATTTTTAATGAATTATTTTTAATTTTTTTGGTTTATAAATCATTAAATTTGAAGAATCTATGGTTAATTACAATTAAGATTATGACATATACTTTTTTGATTGAATTCGAAACTTTTATTGCCTGTGTTTGATGTATTGTTAAATTTTTTTCTTTTTTTTGAGTTCTTGATGTATTCGAATCTGTGCTGCCTTCAATTATTGAAATTATTCTGATTTTCATGTGTTATTTGTGTATTGTATTTTGATTCTGCAATTGGCATGACTCATATTTTTTTTTTTTTTTTGAGGCTGTAATTTGGATGACTCGTATTATTGAAATTATTCTGATTTTCATGACTCGTATTATTGTATTTTAATCCGTGCTGCATGACTCGTAATATGATGCTTCATTCTATTAGCTGTATAATGTGTTCTGGTGATGGTACTAGTCTGCTGCTCTGTGTCAGCTCCCTGCTGATGTTTTGCCTTCTGCCTGCTGCTGTTCAGACAGCTAGCACCTGCTGGCTGCCTGTGTTCTGCAGATGGGTCTTCTGCTGTTTGGATGCCATGTTGCTATTGTGTCTTTGTTGTTTGTGAGCTATTACAGTTTTGTTTGGAGTGTTGTTGCAGCCTATGTTGTTGCTTTGTGTTTTTTGTGCTTATAGGGGACTTATCTACATAACCACCATATTTAGGTGCACCTAAATAAACTAAGTAAAGGTTCTTCTTTTGATAATGTATTGAACAAATTTGATCTGAAAAACTAAGTAAAAGTTCTGCAGTAGCCTAGTTAAGTCAAAGTTTTGCAGTAGTCGAGTTGAATGAAATACATGTTTTTTTTTTTTTTTTTTGAAAAAGGAAAGTTAAATTATATGTCAATGTTTTAAATCTCTCAATTCGTGCATTTTTAACTTCTCATAAAGGTGATAAAATGAGTAGTTGGACCAACTTCTTACAATCTAGTTATGAGTACGAGAAAGGTGTGGAGGAATATTTAGATAAAGCATTTTCTACACAAGCAATTGGAGATCAAATTACTTGCCCGTGTAAGGTGTGCTATCACCGGTTCTGGCATCGCCGAGAGACGGTGTTCAATCATTTGATTACAAACGGGATCGAGCCTGGCACCGAAGGATTGCGTTGTTATGAAAAGGGTGTGTCATCAGTCTCAAATGCAGAGGAGTATGATGAAGACATGGATGATGATATTGAACGTCTGATATATGATGTTCATAGAAATGTGGCAGAAACTTATGAAGGGGTTGGAGATGAGCCCAATGATGATGCTAAGAAGTTCTATAAGTTAGTTGAGGATGGAAAACAAGAGTTATACCCTGGGTGCAAAAAATTTTCAAAGCTATCATTTCTCATCCGTTTATACCTTCTAAAGTGTACTCATGGGTTAACTAATAAAGCATTTTCAGATCATTTGGAGTTAATCCGAGAAGTGTTACCAGAAAAATCTAAATTGCCTAACTCTTTTAATGAGGCAAAGAAATTGATAAAAGATTTGGGGCTTCATTATGACAAGATTGATGCATGTCGTAATGATTGTATGCTATATTGGAAGGAGCATGAAGCTGCCACGTTCTGCCATGTTTGTCATACTCCAAGGTGGAAAGAAACAGAGATTGAAAACCAAGAAGATATTAGCAATCAATCACCTAAGAAAGTACCTGCAAAAGTTCTTTGGCATTTTCCTCTGAAACCAAGGCTTCAAAGGTTGTACATGTGTTTAGAAACGGCAGAGCTAATGAGGTAGCATGATGAAGAAAGAGAAAGAGATGAGTTATTGAGGCATCCTGCTGATGGTGAGGCGTGGAAAGAGTTTGACCAAAAGTACCCAGATTTTGCGAAAGAAGCACGTAATGTTCATTTAGGGCTTGCAAGTGATGGATTTAATCCATTTCGAACGATGAGGACACAACATAGTACATGGCCTGTTGTTTTAATTAATTACAACTTACCACCATGGCTATGTATGAAGCCAGAATTCTTGATGTTGTCTCTCCTTATTCCCGGGCCCACTTCTCCTGGGAATGACATTGATGTCTACCTTCAACCATTGATTCAGGAACTTAAAGATCTATGGGAGTATGGTTTGGACACTTATGACGCGGAGAAGAGTCAAACATTTAAGATGCATGCAGCTTTGCAATCAACAACCAGTGACTTTCCTGGTTATGCTATGTTATCTGGTTGGAGCACCAAAGGGAAGTTTGCATGCCCTTATTGTCACTACGAGACTGATCATCATCATTTGAGTAATAGTAACAAATCTTGCTATTGGGCTCATCGTCGATGGTTAGATGAAAACCATCCTTGGCGGCATGATACGGAGTCCTTTAATGGGGAAAAGGAAGAGAGGACATCTCCAAAACCTTTAACAGGGGCTGAAATTTCAAGCTTGTTGGAAAAATGGGAAAACAACTTTGGAAAGTTACAACCAAAGAAGAAATATGAAGATTGTCCATGGAGAAAGTCCTCTATCTTCCACACTTTGCCATATTGGAAAGATTGTGGGTGTCGTCATCATTTAGATGTTATGCACATAGAAAAAAACGTATGTGATAATGTGTTGGGAACTTTGTTAGACATACCTGGAAAGTCAAAAGACCATCATAAAGCTCGATTAGATCTCCAAGAAATGGGTATAAGGGACAAAACTACATCCTGTAGATGCAGGTGAACGGTATGTTTTGCTGCCCAAAGCATCATTCTCAATGACAAAGGAAGAAAAAGGCATATTTTGTAGTGTCTTGAAGAAGGCAAAGCTTCCACAAGGTTGTGCATCAAATTTAGCAAGGTGTGTGCAAGTGAGGGAAGGGAAAATATCAGGGTACAAAAGTCATGATGCTCACATAATGATGCAACACTTGCTTCCGTCAGCAATTAGGACAACTTTACCAAAGCATGTTGCATTACTTCTTATTAAATTGAGTGCCTTTTTCCGAGAAATATGCAAGAGAGTCATTAATCTGAAAGATTTGGATCGCCTTCAAGCTAAAATTGTGGAGACTCTTTGTGAACTTGAGAAAATATTTCCACCGTCTTTTTTTGACATCATGGTCCACCTGCCGATTCATTTAGTTGATGAAATAAAGCGTGGTGGACCAGTGTGTGATTGGTGGATGTACCCTATAGAAAGATACCTTGGAAAGTTAAAATTGTATGTGAAAAACCGATGTCGCCCCGAGGCTTCTATTGCGGAAGGGTACCTGGAAGAAGAGTGCTTGATATTCTGCTCTAGATATTTGAATGCTAGTGTGAAGAAGAAATCTAAGTGGTATAACAAAAGTCAGGAGAAAACTGATGTGATTGATGAAGAGTCACCTTTATTTCCTAAGGTAGGTTATCCTCTCGGGAGGAAGAAGAAAGGGAAGAAGAAAGAGAAGTCATATACTCTTGATTCCAACACATTGGCTGTAGCACATCGTTATGTGTTGTTTAATTGTCAAGATGGCCAAGTTGAGAGTTACATCAAGTGAGTAATACTTTTAAATATCTTGTCCATCATGTTTACATTAATGTTGTTTTATTTCCTTACTTATATTGTTAATACTATGCAGGGAACATGAAGAGTTTGTAAAAGAGTGTAAAAAAAAAGTCCAGAGATCGGCGAAAAAGAAGGTGGAAAGAGGCAAAAGAGCATAGTATTGAATTCATGGTTTGGTTCAGAGAAAAGGTTGTTCTGGATAATGTCTCCGATCATATCAAGTGGCTAGCTATAGGTCCTTCTAGTATTGCAAGGAAGTATACTGGGTATTTTTGTAATGGATATAAGTTTTACACACGAGCTCATGATGAAAAGTGTAAAACTCAAAATAGTGGAGTCTCTTTGACAGCTTTGACTCCAAGCTTCGCGAGCACCAAGGATCATAATCCTGTTATGGGTTATGTCACATATTATGGGATTATAAAATCGATAATTGAGATAGATTATTGGAGTTCATTTAGTGTCGTGTTGTTCAAGTGTGATTGGTTCCATGTGGAAGTAGATGATTATGGACTCACTCGTGTGAACTTCAAGAAATTGTGTTCTAAAGATGACCCTTTTGTCTTGGCATCACAAGTGCATCAAGTGTTCTATGTTCAAGACGGCCTTGAAGAAGATTGGCATTATGTGAATCGAAATTTACCGAGGGGCTTTTTTTATGCAGAGGGGCAATATGAAGAAACGTATGTGACTGAAGTTCATGGACCCGAGGAGGATGTGATACCAGCTATAGATCATGATGAGCACCATAATTTGCATAGAGAAGGAGCTTATGAAAGAGTTGAGGTTCCTGTGAACACTGAAATGAATGATGTTGGTCACGAAGATAGTTCTGATATAGATGACACGGATTGGGATTGGATGGAACCATCAAAGTGAAATGTATAGGATCTTTTGATTAGAATAATTATCCTTGATTTGAACTTGTTTTATTGGATGTAATGAATAGATTTACTGTTTATGGTCAAGAACATGGTCGAGGCATGATATGATAGTGGTAATTTTTACATTTGTGCAGTGTTGAGTTGTGTGGTATCCAGGAGCTTGGGCAGAAGGCAAGTTGCGGCGGATGTAAAATATTCCAATTTATATTTTGGTTCCTTTTGTGTTTATATCTGGATTGGAGCTGTTTGTTGTCACTGCTACTACTATCACTGTTGCTGCTGTTTGTATTTTTCCTGATTCTGAACACTCATTTCTGATCACTCTGATTCTGATCACTCATCTATGCTGAAATCTCTGATTCTGATCCTTTATATGCTCTTTATATGCTATTTTTAAGGATTCTGTTATGTTAGCTATTCTGTCAGTCCTTGCCTTTATATCTGATTCTGATCACTCATTTGTAACATGTTAAAAAAAAGCGAGAGTCCTAAAAGTTTCTGATCACTCATTCTGATTCTGATCACTCATTTCTCTGACATGTATCCCAATCCTTGTCACTACTACCTTATTTATTACCCAATTTACAGTCCCAAGAGTTCCTTAAACTTAAAAAAACATACTACTGGTTATCATGCCAACCAACTTAAACAAACCAACAGCTTATTGTCATTGTTGGTTATTTAACTTAATTAAGCAGGCTAAGTAAGAGCAGCTTTGCTTTCTACTCCTTCATATGATCTGCTGGCTTTAAGTAACACTAGGAGACAGCATGTTGGCCATTTGAGGCCAACATTTTAAACATAAATAGTCTTGTGTGTTCTTTGTAGGAAGCAAGATCCATATGGCAGATTATTTGAAAATAAGAGAAAAAAGGATACAAGAAAATAAGTTAAAAATGAATGAGTTGGGGGTTACATCCATGGCTTATAAAATGACACAGATGATGAAGGGATCAAAACAAACGAAAAAAGGTGAGAAGGTGACAAAAGATAATGATGAATATACACCTGATGATGAAGAGGGTGAGTTGAACCACTCAAGTGAAGAGGATGAAAATCAGATAAGGAAAAACATTGTAAACTTGAGGTCTCGTTCAAAGAAGGTGGTTTTTTTTTTCTTTGACAGCTTACTTATGTTTTGACTAACTATTGTTGAAAAGATCATGTAATACTTTCAATGCTTTTAATGAGTATAATTTGAGGTTGAAGCATTAAAAGAGAAGATTCCCACAAACACGGAAAGACAACACTTAGATCAAGGGTTGGAAGGGAGAGATTCAACACAAAGAAAAAACCAATTGGGCAAGTCTACTGCACAGAAGAGTCAACAAGAGAAAGAGGTTGAGATTGGGAATGGGGTTAAAACTAAGGTACGGCAAAGTAAGGCAATGGTTGCTCCTGGTTCACTTGGTGCTTACAGGCAAATGAAAACGCAATTGAAGGAAAAAGAGAAGAGATCAAAACAAAGTGATTTTGCAACAACGACAACTACAACCTGTTAACATGACTAGGTCACAGCCTGTTAACATGGCGAGTTCACAAGGTCTTTTAGGGAGTTTGCAAGCACAAAGTTTTTCTCAACCACAAAGACTTGGATCTCACTTGCAGGAAGATAATGAGAATCATATTAGTTCAAATTACTACAATTTGGAATTGTATGTAGATGAAGAAGATGACCTTAGTGATGGATTAAGTACTCTTACTCCCGAGATGCTAGGAATGCAAGTTGAGCCACCACTGAATCAAGAGCACTAAAGTGAACAAATAGGTAATAATGATCAGTGTAATTTCATTACCTATTTAATTTAAGACAGATATGTTAAGAGTCATATATAATTTTAATGACCTTGTTGAGTTAATGTTTATTTAGCACTTTCAAAAAGGAAGTGGACTAGAGGACCAACTATGTGTAAAGACGTCCATGAATGGACATTAGAAGAGCGCAAGCCGATCGTGCTTAATGAAATGGGAAAGCCTATTGGTCCCGATGATAAGACTGTAGATAAATATACAAGATTCTTGGGGACTTTAGCTCAAAATGCTTCTCTGGCACCGTTGAACAGGATTAATTGGCATCAAGTTCCAGATAAGGACAATATTTGGGAATATGTGAAGGTAAGCGCCTTGATTATTGTATTCAAAAGCATGTGTTTTATGTCTTTTATCAAAATTATGAGTTACATAGATATTTAAAGTGTAGAAACTTTGCATCTGCTCATCAGCAAGTATATTCAGTAGTGGTAGTGACAACTAATTAGCAAATATATTATGAAATAAAGCACAATGTACCACAACTAATTAGCAAATATTCAATATTTTTCTTATTACAGAAGAAATTCATTATCCCTGAAGAAGGTAAAGACTCTGTTTTGTCATCCGTGGGAAGGCTTTGGCGTAAATATAAGTGCAGTGTAAAGGCAAAGCACTTTACTCCGTACGACAATGATGGTGATAGGTTGGCAGATTTACCTGAAACAATTCCAGCAGAGCATTTCAAAGAATTACTAGAATTTTGGAATTTGAAAGAAGTCTAGGTAATTAACAATTATGTTATTTTCCTTTATATTATAACTGATTTTACGCTCTCAGAATGAAAAGTGTTAAGCTATGAACAATATGCTACGCATGCGTGCAGGAAGACAGCAAGAAAAAAAAGGAGATAAGTAAAGGTCAGATAGATAGGCACACTATGGGGCCTATGACTCTAGCGAGGAAACAATATAAATTGGTATATCTTTATACGTTCATTGCTTCTTTATTGTTCCCACTGTGATAATGTAAATAATTTTATATCAATTCTTATTTGCATGTGTTTTTTATTCTAGCTACAACAAGATGTTGAGAAGAAACCACCATCCTTAGCACTCGTGTACAAAGAAAGTCGTAAAAGGAAACCAGGGAAAATGTACAAAACATCTTCTGAGCCCGCCCAAAGTAACATTGTAAGTCCCGTTGTCTCCGTATTTTTTAATTATCTGATTATTTGTCTAAAATTAGTTAGTTATATGTTATATTTTATTCCATCATAGGACAAGATGGAGGAGGTCCAAATGCAAAGTGAAGTCGATGGAGATGTTGCATACTATGAAGTGATGAATAAACCAAATAACATTGGCCATAAAAGAAAGAAATCGGGGATAGGTTCACTAAAGGGAAAGAGCAACAAACCAATAATTGCTGATGAGTTCTTAAAGCCCTATAAAGACCAGATTGTGAAAGAAACTGTTGCCGAATTACTGAAGACGCTCAAGCAACATCCTGAAGCTTTAGATACTTTGACTCGATCACTTGGAAATGAGTCATCCAATCCAGAACTTAGTGATCATATTCCCAATGTAAACTCTAATGATGAGCAAGAGCAAAATGAGGTAATGGTTGATATATTACCTTTTAGAAAGCACTAACTGTTATTATTTTATAATTTCATTGTTGTTCTACTTTTGTGATACATGATGCCTTCACACACATATAGGACCAAGATGAAGAATTGGAGTAACATGTAAGCTCATCATTTTTTTTTTGAAATTCTATTTATTTATTTTCTCACAATTTATACTTGTTCTTTTTGGAGTGTATGAGCACTTTATTAACATATATATTTGGATACATTTGCACAGACTTTGACAGAGGTTCGGGCTCTGAGTTCCACTGATTTGAAAATAGTTAGAAGCTTCCCTGTGTTATTTTCATTTTTCTGATTTATAATTAGTACACTTTATTAACATATATATGGTATCGAGCGTAAGTATAATGCTGTTTGACGTGTTTGTGCCGTTTTCTGTTGATAGTATCTGCTGCTTGCTGCCCCTGCTGCTGTCCTGTGCTGATATGCTGCCGTCTGTGCTGATCTGCTGCTGTCTGTGGTGATCTACTGCTGTCTGCTGTCTTTTTTTTTTTTTTTGGGAATCCGGAGTTCTAAAGACCAAAGTTCATTTTCTTATGGTTTTGATTTTACTAGATTGTCAGCTCAAACAAAAATATTGGTGTTTATGGATTTTTTTGTCAGAATTATATATGAAATAATTTCAATTCAAATTATATATTGTCTATCGCATATGTTAGTTTCTCATTCGTGGTGGTTGTACAAATTTATATTATGTTTATATTTATAAATAATAATTAATAAATAATAAATAATATGCAATTTCCCCTCAAAAAAATAAATAAATAATAAATAAATATATACATAAATAATAATAAGTGATACCTCTTAATTAATATAGTGTTACATTAGTTTGCGAAATGTGATACATAAGAATGAATAAAATGTTACTATATGATTACAAAATGTTACCTAACAATTAACAAAGTGTTACATTAAAATGCAAAAGTGATACACAAGGTGAGAGTAAGTGTTACCATATGATTGAAAAGTGTTATTAAAGATAATAAAGTGTTACATAAGAAAAAAAATGTGACACTTTGAAAATGATACCAATAATATAAAATGTGTTACATAAGAGGGTTTATGGTAACACTTTTAATAGTGTTACTATAAGTTACAAAAAGTGGTACATAAGACTTTAGGGAGCATTGGCGGAAGTATCACCCAATAAAGTGTTACCTATTGTCTATAATAACACTTTTAGCACTTTATATAACACTTTTTGGGTGTTACATAAACTCAATTTTGTACTAGTGAAATAATACTTTTATTTCTCATATATTCATTTATTACAATTTTAAATGATCCACTTTGATAACATTTCTTTAATGTATTATATTATTAAAGACTATAATATCTGTTTCGGGGTTTTTTGATGTCCTGCGGGAGAGTTACAAAATTCCAAGACTGACCGGGAAGCCTGTACCTGCAAAACTGACAAGGGTTAAATCGGTCGCTACAATCTAACTCTCAATCAAACAATACTTATACGAACACCCTATAACCAAGTACAATGGCAAATAAAGGTTCGGTCCACGAGGAACGAGAGTAATTGCAAATCAATCTTAAACCTAAGCTAGTTCGAAATCAATGGAAAATGGTGTTCTAAAATACTACTAATAAGATGGAATAAATCAATAAACTAAGACACTAGGGAGAACGGGAATCCGCCTAACCATTGGTAACTAAGCAACAAGGAATCACAGAGACAAACGGGATATGCAAAGACTATAAGTCTGATCAATATCATGTGATAGGAAGACAACGGGCAATACTAAGCTTGGATTTCTCATGCACTTAACATTACTCGATACATAATCAAACCACATTCAATAATGAAATACTCAATTCACAATCTCTTGTTCAAATCAAGGATATCATGCAATCAAATTCAAGATTCTAGGTTAGCTACTCCTATTATAATGAATTAACATGTAATCGCATATAATCAATTTAATCACAATCCGTTTATCAAAATCAATCCTCAATTACATAGATTACCTAGGCTGGGTTTCATCCCGAAACCCTAGCTAGGAGACTACTCACACATATTCATAATCAAAGCAATAATGAATTCCAAAAGCATAATAGATATAAACATGAATTCTGATTAAGGAATAATAAAGCTTGATTAATAAACAAGAATGAATAATACCAATTGTATTGATGCGAATCAATGGAAAAGTTCAGAACCTTGATATCCGTCGTCAATGAATAATACAAATAATCTTCACAAATCTTGCTTCAAATCAATCCAAGAAAACTAAAATCTCTAGGAAATTCTCTAAGAAAACTAATGAATCTCTAATACTAAGAACGTTCTCCAATAACTCTCTACAAAGGCTCTCAAAACTATCTCTAAAACTGTCTCTGGAATCCTCTTAAAGTTGGGCCTTATATACGTCTTCTAATTCGGAGAAGTCAAGCGCGCAGTTAACCCTGGATCAGCACGGCCGTGCTGTATTTGGCACGGCCGTGCTAGCTTGTCAGTAAGTAAACCGGGTTTCTTCTTCAAATTGGCACGGCCGTGCAGCTTCCTGGCACGGCCGTGCTGAATTTGGCACGGCCGTGCTAATGCCTGGCACGACCGTGCTGAATCTGGCACGGCCGTGCTAATGCCTGGCACGGCCGTGCTAATGCCTGGCACGACCGTGCTGAATCTGGCACGGCCGTGCTGAATCTGGCACTGGCACGGGCATGGAAATTGGCTTGGCACGGCCGTGCTAATGCCTGGCACGACCGTGCTGAATCTGGCACGGCCGTGCTAATGCCTGGCACGGCCGTGCTGAATCTGGCACGGCCGTGCAGCATAGGCAGGAAGGTTGCAGGCACTTTGGTCTTCTTAAAACAGTCACAACTTCTTATCCAGAGCTCCGTTTGAGACGTGCAATATATCGTTGGAAAGCTCTTCAAGTCTACTTTCCAATGCAATTGGAATCACTCCATTATCATTTGTATACCGAAAGTTGTGAGCAAAATAGTGAACATGTGTCATATTTGTGAACTGTTCTGCCTTGCCTGCTACTTAACTTGCCTTTCAAGGCCTTGAGAACCGCAGCAAAGCCTTAGCTTGGTGGACTAGGATCGATAATAGCCTGATTACGCACCAATGGTTCGGGACTCGACATAACTTGGTCAACTATACCTGTTATCACACCAAAAACAGACCGAAACCCGTGAAGCACGTAATATGAAGGAAGCGAGTGTAACAAGGCAATAAACAACCAAACGGGCCTAAATACATCCAAAATCACCCGTTTATATGCCTTAAAGCGCGCCCTAATGTGCGCTTGTCAAAATCCCCCAAGCTACACTTTTGCTAGTCCTCGAGCAAAACTAAGGGATACACACACACACATGATCAAATAAACTATTGCCATTACATATAAATCCAATTTAGCACGGAATGAAGTCAATGGATCCTACTTAGAACAACCATGCACGGAATGAAAACTCACTCAAACAAGCAACGAGACACACAATCCAAGGTATCGTTGATCAAAATGCAAACAAAACCTAAACCAAGCATAGAGAACAAAGAAGTCATGCTTCCCTCTAAACCCAACCAAACCGGCCATGTCCTCCCCTTTTGCTTCAAATCACCACCCTAATTGGCCCCTCATGATTCCTCGAAGGAACCGGAAAAAGTGATATTTTGAGGAAATAACAAAGGTATCCCGACATCTCGATTACGCATAATCTTTCCATAGGGTTGAAAGGTATCTCCCTCCACCGTTTGAGAACCGAACACCTCTAAATTCTAAGGGTCTTAAAGGGTTGTAATGTATTGGCAATGGGTAAGGTAGGTAAAAACAATTTAAAAAATGGGGTTAATTCCTAAATGAAGCGCAAGAATCACAATTCTCAAAAACAATAGTTCAAAAGATGCAATTCACATTCCACAATAAACATTGATCACACTTTTACACATCCCAAACTCTCTATGTTATACACACTCAAATCACCTTTTTCAAACTTCAAAGCTTTTATTCATATGTCCTCGCCTTTTTCACAATTCGGACGGCTTTTCTCCTTTTTTTTTGTTTTTGATTTTCTTTTCTTTTTTTTTTCTTTTTTTTTTCAAAAACAAATTTTCATATTACATCTTTACAATTAAGCTCACTTTCAAACTTGCTCAAACCAACTATCGATCATTATTCTTGATTTATACACAATAAGCTCAAACAAACCTTGCGAGGTAAACGCTTCACAACTAAGGGTTGGTAAAACATCGGCCATCGGGTTTGTAACATGGGTAACCAAGAATGGAATTAAAGGCTCAACATGGTTAGCAAGTAAGATGATGTAAAAAGAAAATTAATTTGTAACAAAACAAAAGGAATAAGAATAAGAAAAATGAAAAAGGTGCCCTCTTCCTCCCTTAAAAGTGTCAAGTCGGTCTTAGGAGCTACAAGTCAACACAAAGATCGAAACATGCGTAATCAAGGATCCAAATATGCCACTCAAGAAGAATGATGAAGGCTAGAGCAATAAAACCTCACGGGATTCAAAAACAAAGCAACTACCAATTAAGGGGATCAAATCCACAAATGGGAAGCGACTCCATCTTACCACAGCCCAAAGGCATAGAGTTTCACATGACAAAAGTGTTCTAACCAACTACCTTCGCCTAGACTCGTCTACATTGATCAACAATAGACTCAAACTGTGTATTCATCACTGGCTTAAGTAGAAATAGATATTCCACACACATTCATTCACGTTTCGAATCCAAATATGAGCATTATTCCAAAAGTTTATGCAATTAGACAAGTTTATCACGATCCAAAAATATAGGAAAAGACTATGAGGCAAATCATATAAACTAGACTACACATTCTCATAACAGAAGCTTTTCCTATATTGCACACAAAAACAAAAAAAAAACTAAAGGAAAAAGGGAAAGATTTCACCAAATGCTTCTTGAAAACACACTAAGACAACATGAGATGCGGCGAAGCTCCTAATGCTACCTCCATGAGTCTTCATATCTGCACAGGTTAGATAGAAACAAACCAAAAAGAAACCAAAAGAAACTCGTTTTTTTTTTTTTTTTATAGGAATATGAAGAAAAACAAGGGAAAATCAACAAGGAAACCATTCACCCCCCCAAGCTAGTATAGACATTGTCCTCAATGTCAGGCATCGAGAGACTACCTAGAAGGCAAAAAGGGAAAGAGAAAAGTACCTCATTGACTGTGTCTCGGGTTGCCTCCCGGAAGCGCTTCTTTAACGTCATTAGCTTGACGCAACACATGGATTACAGGTTACCCATAATCAATACTTGCCATTGCAGTGGAGATAAGCTCACCATTCTTATTCTTGACAATAGTCACCGCCCCTTTCTTAGGTACTACAAACACAGGGTAAACCCTTCCTTGATGTGTTGGAAGGGGTTTAAGCTTTAACTTTGGTGCTTCATTAGCCTCCTTTGCAGTGGCCACATCTAATGCATCTAGAAATTGCTCCTCCATGTCCCTGTTTTCCTTGTTCTCATTCAACTCAAAATCATGATTAGTATAGAATAATTCGTTACGCATATCAGAGACAATGGAATCAACAGTGTCAACCATCATGCAATTATCAGAATTAGAACAAGGATATTTCATAGTTTTATTTAAATCAAAATCTAAAACCTCCTTTCCTACTTTCAATGAAATCTTGGCAACCTTTACATCAATAAGGGCCCCCGAAGTAGCTAGGAAAGGACGTCCTAGAATTATAGGTATATGAACATCCTCATCCATATCTAGGACCACAAAGTCAACAGGTATGACAAACTTCCCCACCCTTAGGGGAACATCTTCCACTTTACCCTTTGGAAATTTGATCGATCGATTGGCTAATTGAAGGGATATGTTAGTGGGAAGAAGTTCTCCTATATTTAATCGTTGATAAACAGAATATGGCATGAGACTAACACTAGCTCCAAGATCACACAAAGCATTATCAATATTCATTTTGTTTATAGCACAAGGGATTGAAAAGCTACCCCGATCTCCTAACTTAGGAGGCATTTTGTTCATTATTATAGCACTACAGTGTTCAGTGAGGTTAACAGTTTCTACCCCTTCACAATTTCTTCTACCACTCAATATATCTTTTAAAAACCTAGCATAGTTAGGCATTTGCTTGATAGCATCAGTGAATGGTATAGAAAGGTGGACTTCTCTCAAGGTCTCTAAAAACTTCCCGAATTGGGCATCTAGCTTATGTCTCACATATTTTTGGGGGTAGGGGAGTCTATGTAATAGGTCGGGTTCATTGGTTTGTGCTCCCACCTGTTCCTTTGGGACCTCATTAATTTTATCTTTTTCTCTGGTCCTCTCATCCTCACTTCCTACAACATTATCAGTGATAGGTGGAGTCACAGGTTGACTCCTAGGGGGTACTACTTCATCGCTCCCCCTCAATGTCTTTCCACTCCTAGTGGTGATAGCATTTACAGAGTTTTTAGGGTCAATACCTTGAGGCGGTAGTTTTGAAACTCTAACCCCATCTTTTATAGCACTAGCCAACTGAGAAATCTGGGTTTCAAGCATCTTATTATGTGTCATCACTTCACTAAACTTTTTATCAGTGGTGGACATAAAAGTGTTGAACATTTTGGCCTGGGACTCCATCATTTCCTCCAAGCTAGATCTCTGTGGTGGTCCATGAGCATAATAATTATCATTTGTAGCTCGGGAACCATGCACATTAGATTGTTGGGGATTTTGATTAGAGTACCCCTTATTATTATTCCAGTGTCCCCTGTTATTAATGTCGTTTCCCCCTTGATTGAATTGCCCTTGGGAATTATGATTCATTTGATTACCCTGTTGGTATTGGTTTTGATTTCCAAAACCACCATGTTGATTATAGGGTCCTTGGGAATTTTGGTCCCTTTGGCCCCTATTTCCCCACTGGTTTTGATAATCAAAATCATTACCTCCCTGATTATAATTGTTCCCTCTTTGATTAGGTGGCAGATATCTATTATTGTCATTCCTAGGTCCGTTATCATAAGACATAGCATTGACCTGTTCATTATTATATCTATTACCATCATCATTATTAGGATCATATGAGGGATCAAAATTACAAGCATTAGTATAATGATCATAAGACCCACAGTTTTCACAGAAAATACATCCTACAGGCATATTAGAAACGGAAGGATTAGGATTCATACCTCTCCCCTTAGATTGGGAGGGAAGATCTTGCAATGGCACGGAATCGAGCTTGGCTTTAATCACTGACATCTCCTTCCCGAGGTTCGTAATTTGTGATGTCAGGTTGCTAATGGCATTGAGGTGGTCCACTGAATAGACCGCTCCTCCACTCTTGCTCATGGCCTCTCTCTCCCCATCTTGCCAATCCATGTGGTGTCGTACCACATCTTCTATGATATCAATGACTTCTTCTTCGGTTTTGTTCATAATGGGGCCACCTGCTCCCGCATCCAAACTGGTCTTCCCTTGAGGACTCAATCCTCCATAGAAAATCTGTAAAACTTGATATGTTGGGATTCCGTGGTGTGGGCACTTTCTTTGATACTCCTTGTACCTTTCCCAGGCTTCGTAGATTGACTCCCCACTCCTTTGCCGAAATCCCTGGATCAAAGCTCTAGCATCGGCCGTCTTCTTTTGGGAATAAAATCTTCCCAAGAATGTTGTCGTGACATCATCCCAAGTGTGTAGAGAGTTCGGCTTCACCTCCTTCTCTAACCATTCGAGAGCTCTCCCAATAAGTGAAAAGGGGAAAAGCTTCAATCTCACGAACTCTTGATTCACCCCATTAACCTTGATGGTATTGCAGTACTTCTCAAATTCGTTCAAATGAGCCAAAGGGCTCTCATGCTTGGCACCACTAAATTGCCTTCTCTCGATGAGGGTGATCATAGCCGGCCGGATCTCGAAATCATTGGCCTCAGTAGTGGGTGGAGCAATCCCACTTGAAGCTCTATACGCCCCAGGAGTTCCCAACTCCTTAAGGGGTCGTGGTGCTGGCCGATTGGGTTGGCGCGGTATGTCTACCATTGGAACCTGTTGTGTGTTGTGTTCCTTTATATAACACTTTTTGGGTGTTACATAAACTCAATTTTGTACTAGTGAAATAATACTTTTATTTCTCATATATTCATTTATTACAATTTTAAATGATCCACTTTGATAACATTTCTTTAATGTATTATATTATTAAAGACTATAATATCTGTTTCGGGGTTTTTTGATGTCCTGCGGGAGAGTTACAAAATTCCAAGACTGACCGGGAAGCCTGTACCTGCAAAACTGACAAGGGTTAAATCGGTCGCTACAATCTAACTCTCAATCAAACAATACTTATACGAACACCCTATAACCAAGTACAATGGCAAATAAAGGTTCGGTCCACGAGGAACGAGAGTAATTGCAAATCAATCTTAAACCTAAGCTAGTTCGAAATCAATGGAAAATGGTGTTCTAAAATACTACTAATAAGATGGAATAAATCAATAAACTAAGACACTAGGGAGAACGGGAATCCGCCTAACCATTGGTAACTAAGCAACAAGGAATCACAGAGACAAACGGGATATGCAAAGACTATAAGTCTGATCAATATCATGTGATAGGAAGACAACGGGCAATACTAAGCTTGGATTTCTCATGCACTTAACATTACTCGATACATAATCAAACCACATTCAATAATGAAATACTCAATTCACAATCTCTTGTTCAAATCAAGGATATCATGCAATCAAATTCAAGATTCTAGGTTAGCTACTCCTATTATAATGAATTAACATGTAATCGCATATAATCAATTTAATCACAATCCGTTTATCAAAATCAATCCTCAATTACATAGATTACCTAGGCTGGGTTTCATCCCAAAACCCTAGCTAGGAGACTACTCACACATATTCATAATCAAAGCAATAATGAATTCCAAAAGCATAATAGATATAAACATGAATTCCTATTAAGGAATAATAAAGCTTGATTAATAAACAAGAATGAATAATACCAATTGTATTGATGCGAATCAATGGAAAAGTTCAGAACCTTGATATCCGTCGTCAATGAATAATACAAATAATCTTCACAAATCTTGCTTCAAATCAATCCAAGAAAACTAAAATCTCTAGGAAATTCTCTAAGAAAACTAATGAATCTCTAATACTAAGAACGTTCTCCAATAACTCTCTACAAAGGCTCTCAAAACTATCTCTAAAACTGTCTCTGGAATCCTCTTAAAGTTGGGCCTTATATACGTCTTCTAATTCGGAGAAGTCAAGCGCGCAGTTAACCCTGGATCAGCACGGCCGTGCTGTATTTGGCACGGCCGTGCTGTATTTGGCACGGCCGTGCTAGCTTGTCAGTAAGTAAACTGGGTCTCTTCTTCAAATTGGCACGGTCGTGCTATATATGGCACGGTCGTGCAGCTTCCTGGCACGGCCGTGCTAATGCCTGGCACGGCCGTGCTGAATCTGGCACGACCGTGCTGAATCTGGCACGGCCGTGCTGAATCTGGCACTGGCACGGGCATGGAAATTGGCTTGGCACGGCCGTGCTAATGCCTGGCACGGCCGTGCTGAATCTGGCACGGCCGTGCAGCATAGGCAGGAATGTTGCAGGCACTTTGGTCTTCTTAAAACAATCACAACTTCTTATCCAGAGCTCCGTTTGAGGCGTGCAATATATCGTTGGAATGCAATTGGAATCATTCCATTATCATTTGTATACCGAAATTTGTGAGCAAAATAGTGAACATGTGTCATATTTGTGAACTGTTCTTCCTTGCCTGCTACTTAACTTGCCTTTCAAGGCCTTGAGAACCGCAGCAAAGCCTTAGCTTGGTGGACTAGGATCGATAATAGCCTGATTACGCACCAATGGTTTGGGACTCGACATAACTTGGTCAACTATACCTGTTATCACACCAAAAACAGACCGAAACCCGTGAAGCACGTAATATGAAGGAAGCGAGTGTAA
The DNA here is from genome assembly GCF_001683475.1 of Chenopodium quinoa. NCBI lineage: Eukaryota > Viridiplantae > Streptophyta > Magnoliopsida > Caryophyllales > Amaranthaceae > Chenopodium > Chenopodium quinoa. The sequence goes on along the minus strand of NW_018742418.1, from coordinate 7,876,128 downwards.
CAAGGCAATAAACGACCAAAACGGGCCTAAATACATCCAAAATCACCCATTTATATGCCTTAAAGCGCGCCCTAATGTGCGCTTGTCAAAAACAACGGAGACTTCGGTGGGTGGGAGTTCCGCCTCCAACGATCAAGTTAGAACGTGTATGAGGAGTAAAAGTGCGGAAAGGTAAAAGGTTTCTCTTGGTGTACAAGAGAGTATCTGCAATGTAGAATTGCTCAGTTTGAGGTGTCAGGAGTCTGACTTTCTCTTGATTGAGTGTTGATGTGGAGTGAATATTTCTGAATCAATGTTCCTTAGAGGGAAGCATCTCTATTATATAGCACTGGGAAACGTGCCCAGTACTAGGTATCTATAAACTTAAGTCTGACTGGGCTTTACCTAGGAGTTTGGGCCGTAAAAGGCCCATTCCTGCTGGGCAATCTGTCTGCCACGTGTCGTGGCCTGATTGGTCCAACCAGTACCTCTCACGAGGTGGCACGTGGCGGACTCGGATTGGTCCACGTGGACGACACATAGCAAGACGTGAGTGGTCCATGTGGCGGACTCTAATTGGTCCACGTGGATGACACGTGGCAAGACGTGAGTGGTCCACGTGGCGGGGAGAAATCCCCTAATTATTTGCCCCTCACAGGGGTGACGTGGCATGCCATGTGGCGCCTATGACAGGTGTCACGCCATGATTGGCTAAAATTTTTTTTTTGTTTTTTTTTTTTCGCGACCCTTGGAATTCACCCCTTTATAAATAGGGGTTGTCCCAATCATTTGGTTTCTAGAAACTTTTCAGACAAAGACTTTGGACGCTTGCTCTGACCTTGGACGACTGTTTTTTTATTTTAGACCGCCTGATTTTACGGACCGCCTAATCTACGGACCGCCTGTTTTACGGACCGCCTGTTTTACGGACCGCCTGATCTACAGACCTCTAGCTCTTTGCAAAGTTTCGAACTTCTGCTAAGGTAAACGCCTGTTCCCTTGTACTTTCTTCTTTACTTTTCTTTTTCCAAATATGGTAGCCCAAAAGCACGCGACACGACCTAGGTTAGTGATCAGCCGGTCACCGGGGACGGCTGAATCTAGAACTAGGAGTGCCGGCTGTTCCTTGTTGGACCACCCTTTGCGAAACGCCCAGAGTTCGACTGTCTATGGTCTGTGCAGGACACCATGGCTAGAACAAAGAGAACGAAAAGAATAACAAATTCGGACGGCTCCTCCTACGTTCCAATCAGCGAGCTCTCGGACGTGCCGCCTGGTGCCCCTAGCACCCCCAGTGATTCTAGTCTGGCGGAATCATGGGAGGAGGTACAGAATGAGTCGTCAATTATTGATCTATCAGGGCATGCGGCTACCCCAGCCGAGAGCTCGAGCAGCGACTCTGAGCCAAGCACCTCCAATCGGCATTCTGAGGAATCTGAGGAGAAGCACACTAGGCTTCATGTGGCTAGGGAAAGCCACTCAGTTGAGAAGGACGAAGCATGGGCAGAGCCGTCTGCTTCTCAAAGGGAGTTGTATACTCCATTTTTTTGCCATGTCCCCAAGGGCAGGCGCAAGGCCATGTCCGAAAGAATAGGCGGCTTTAGGGCCGACCATATGATGGGGCAGGGCTATATTCTAACAGTGTCGGATGCCGAGGACACGGTAGCCTGCCCTGAAATGTCCAGCTATAGGGACGAATGTTTAGGCTGCTACGAGGCGGCCATCAAAGCTGGGCTAAGGTTTCAATTACATCCGGCGGTAGAGAGGATATTGGATGGGTACCAACTGGGCCTATGGTAGTTGGCTCCAAACTCCTGGTTCAACATCCTTGGCTACGTGGCCGGTTGTGAAATGTACGGGGTGCACCCTAGCTTTAAGGCGTTTACCCATATGAATTACCTCAGCCGGACCCGAAAAACAAGCGGGACCGGCTGGTATCAGCTGTCTAGCCACAAGGGCTATATGATGACCATGGGCAAGGAGAATAAGTGGAAGGATTGGAGGAACACCTTCTTCATTGTCTCCTGCCCAGACAAAATTAAAAACAAAAAATATAACAGGTGGAACAGGGATCCACCTTACCTAACAGGCGGCTCTGACCTGCCGCCCGTTCCTAGAAGAGCCAAGGAGGAGATCCTTGACAAAGGGCTCTTCCAGGTTTACATACAGGCGCACCCAGAAACTGGGTTAAGGGAGTTCATCCCAAAATATTACATCCCCAAGTATAGTGACAGGCGTTGATTTGGTTGTTACAATCCAACACTTAATCAAACAATATTTATGCGAACACCCTACAACCAGTATAATGGCAAATAAAGGTTCGGTCCACAAAGAACGGGAGTAATTGCTAATCAATCTTGGATGCCTAAGCTAGTTCGAAGTCAAGGTAAAATAAGGTGTTCTGAATACTACTAATACGAAAAATCAATCAATAAACTAAACACTAGGGAAACGGGATTCACGCAACACAACGATAATCGGGCAAACAGGGACGAGCATGGATTCACGAATTGCAAAGACTATATGCAAAATCAACATCAGATGAAACGAAAACAACTTAAATCACTAAGCCTAGATCCCTCATTGACTTAGCAACAAAGATACATAATCATATCAAAATAGGTTATAGAATACTAAATTCACGCTCCCGCGTCGAATCGAATATCCTATGCTATCAAGGTCAATAATCTAGGTCGATCACTCCTATCATGAGAAACCTAACAAGCAATTCCATACAATCACATTTAATCACAATCCAATCATGCATATTCAAACCCTAAATCACATAATTATCATTGGGTTGGGTTTCACCCGACCCCTAGCAATTAAACTACTCGCGCATGATAGCTAAAGGCATAATAAATCCTGACATGAATTCTAAATAACGATAATGAAAATCTGCAAATAACAAATAAGGAAGAATAATACCAATAATCATCGATGCTAATCAATGCAAAATACTGGAACCTTGATATTCGTTGTCAATGAATTGTACAAAGTATTCCAATGAGTCTTGCTTTGAAAGAAAATAGAAATCTTCAATAATCTACTATGAATAATCTACGAGATAATCTATGAGAAAACTAATTAAGATCTAAGAGAAGTTATCAAACCCTAAGTATGAGAATACTCCTAATTAATATTGAAAAACTACGTCTAAAAACTGTCCCCTTAGAACCTAAGAAGTGGGTTCTATTTATACATCTTTATTCCGGAAATAAAAGACGCAGACTGCCCCTCGATATCGGCACGGGAGTGCCACATTTGGCACAGGCGTGCCAAACTGGCAGACTTTCTTCTGGGTTCGTGGCACGGGAGTGTCAGACGGGGATGAGGCGTGCCAAGGGAAGGCACGGGCGTGCCATCCCTGGCACGGGCGTGCTGGCTGGGCAGGGGGTCTCTGGGCGTGTAGCACGGGAGTGTCAGACGGGGATAAGTCGTGCCAAGGAATGGCACGGGAGTGCCACTATTCCAGTGAGTACCTTCACTTTCTGCCTCACTTACACGGGCGTGCCACTTTTGGCACGGCCGTGCAAAGCCTTCAGGGAAGCTTATTGGCTTCTAGGCTTGCCAAACAACCTTCAATTGTCCCGTCTTTTTGGCTAAGTCTCGAAATGGCTCCAACGAGTCCGTGTATATCTGAAATTGAGACCAAAACACCAATATACCCGTGAAGCATGATAGAATTCATAGAATAAGCGGAAAAAGAGCAATAACCATACAAAATGGCTTGAAAAGTCGATATATGGACACTAAATCACCTAAAATCCGCGCACTAAAGTACGCTATCATATAGCTGGCTATACGATGGGGTGTACCTAGCCGCCTGTGGCCTGAGCATGGAGATGCCGAGAGGTAGCTAGCCGACTGCTTTAAATGTCTCATTTAGACTTGGTTAATTTTTGTCAAACTCTTTGATTGATCTTTTGTAGATAAAGCAATGGAGAAAATCTCGGCCTCCAAAAAAGCAGCCGCCCTGATCCGCACATCCTGGGCAAGCGGTCTGCCGAGGAGTCGCTTGCCAAGAAGGCGCCTAGGGTGAGTTACTCATTAAATACACTTTTTTTATGCATGCACCTGCTTGTGGCTAACTGTCTTGCATTGCAGGGCAACGTTGCCAGACCATCCTCTTCTTCCCAGCCGGACTCAAAGGTCCGAAAACAGACGGCTGAGGATGTGTCGACTCCTTGCAACACTAGGCGTCCTGTTGACTGGCAATGGAGGACTCCAACTACTCCTGGAAGCAGCCATCCCCCCAAGGATAAGGAGGCGGGTAGAGGTATCATGTTTAAAGTTTTTTTCAACTTTCTTCGAGTAACCGCCTGTTTTAAGCAGGCGGCTTGTCTTCTATTTTATTGAAATGTATTGACCCAAGTCTTGTTTTGCAGACGCCCCTGAAGAGCCGGACTTGGTTCAAATGGCTAAGGCCATGTTGAAGGTCATCCCTGCTGAGGACATGGACTCTATTAAGGGAGTCGGCACCCTTAACCTCGAAGCCATCCTCGCCCTCCTCGCCGAGGTATACTTAGTAATCTTTCCTCCTTTATTTTTGATCATTCGTTGCCGCCTGTTTTCTGACGCCTGTTTTTTGGCCGACTGCAGTCTATGCTGCGAGTGTATGGTCTCCGCAAGCCCATCAACGAAAAGAACAAAGAGGTAAAAGCTGCAAAGGCCATGACCGCCTCTATTTGATCTCGGAGCTTGAGAAGTCCATCAAAGACCTGAAAGAGGAGATGACGCCTCTAAAAAATGCGAACAAGGAAGCCAAGGGCCTTCGCAGGCGGGTCACCAAGCTTAAGGGCCACCTGGAGAATTAAGAGGCGGACTTCACCCAGAAGTTCAATGAGAAAGCTGAGGTGGAGAAGACGGCGCTTGTTTAGGACATGCTGGATGACTGCACCGCCATCATGAAGATGACATGGGCAGCCCTCTTCCCTGACTCTGGCTATGATAAATGGGAGAGCCAGTTCGCCGTCTGTTCTGATCAATACAACAAGCAGATCATGGAGCACGTAGGCGGCGACGAGGATGCCGAAGGTGAGGAGTCCGACTCCACTTCTGGGGAGTCGGACCAAGTGGAGGAGGCGGATGGCGGGGCAGAGCCGCCGCATGAAGAGGGAGATGCTAAAAAAGAGCAGGCGCCGATGCCAGAGCTAAACCAGGCGGCTGCCAACCCTAGAAACCCTCCAATTGCTAAGTTTTAAAGCTTTTTATGTCAACTTTCTTCGGCCTGCGTGCCACATGCTTTTGTTTCATTACCCGACCAAGGGGTCGGGGTTTATCAACAATTTCAACACTTTTGTCGGCCATAAGGTCGATCGTTTATATCAAATGTTCGGCCATTTTACCGGTTTTCTTTGAATTTTTGAATGTTTCAAGTTTTTGCTTTTCATGAATTTTTTGCTAAGTGTATGTAGCCTGTTTTCATGAATATTTAGCATGCCGAATGTTTTAGCATACCGACTGCTCTTGCCCCTGGGCGACTTGGCGCCTGGTTTTCAAATGTGAGTTGATTGACTTAGAATTTTTGATACTTACAAAGTATGACTAATTCTTGGTCAATCGATCACTATGGTGATTGCCCCAAACTAGGCGTCAGTCGGCCAAATACCAGGCGGCCAATCTTGATATTACGTCTAGTAATATACTAAATTTATACTCAGTTTATTTGTTGATTGTCCGTCTATTTGGTGCTTGTATAAAACAAGCGCCAATTAGGAAATTTGTAATCAACCTTTGCTAGAGTATTTAAATAGGAACAGTGGCCGAATGCCGCCTATTTTTATGAACAGGCGGCTTCATTCGTGCCTTTTAGATTTCGTTTGACCAAGTGAGCGACTATTAGTTAGTCTTAAAAGACTAATCGGTCTTTGTTATTCGAAATGAATATATACAAGAGAATCAGTCGATCGGTGCCGCCTATCATCTTCTTGTTTGCAATTTGTTAGGCCATTTATTGTTTCTCGCATGGAAACAGGCGCTTATGGATTTCCAACCGGAGTAGTTGCCTGTAGGTTTACAAGCGACTACTTTTTTATAACTTATAGAAGGAGTAGGGCCGAATGCCGTCTGTTTGCCAAAAAACAGGCGGTTGGATTCGTACTGTTTAGGTTCCCTTTCAAAGTTGGTCATTTCACTTTGAGTGAGTAGAAGAAACAGGCAGCGTAGGCCACGTGTTCCCCTTTATTTACCAAGTTTTTCTTGGCTATTTACTCAAATTATGCCGACTGTATTGTCCCAAGCAATAACAAATCGGTTTCTGACTTAGACGTAAACTGTCTACCGCACGTTTTTAGTATAGCGATACGTTTGTCTTTGTCTCATGGAAAACGACTGCGAGATGTCATAGGGGACATTCGGTAGGGCCGTTTGTTTTAGGTTTATAGCAAACAACCTCAAGTTGTCCTGAGGGACACTCGGTAGGGTCGTTTGTTTTAGTTTATAGAGCAATGTGCCACCCGAATGAGAGATGCTCTTTGCGACGAATTCACCCGGATGGATGTTGCCGGACGCGTGCTTTTTTTTGGGACAGCCGTTTTTTGTTTAATTTTAAGGATCATCCGGCCAGTGGCCTTTAGTTGATCATCCGGCCTGTGGCCTCAAAAAGTTGTTCAGAGAACAGTTTACTAAGTTTGTAAACTTAACATTAGTTTTATAAGGCCGTCTGTTGTACATGCGGCTTGCCCCACTGAGGAGACTTAGAAAAAATTGGATAATAAGTTGTAAATTTTTATTGATATGGATACATACAAACAATTTACAATTCTCAGAAGTAGTACTTTTTCAAGTTGTCTACGTTCCAAGTTCTGGCTAACTTCCTGTCGTCTGGTGTTTCTAGGCGGTAGGCGCCGCCTCTAATTTCTTCATATATGCGGTAGGGGCCATCCCAGTTAGGAGTCAGTTTTCCTTGATCGTTGGCCCTACCGACTGCTTTCATTTTTCGTAGCACAAAGTCCCCTACTTTTAGGGGGCGCTTGTGTACTCTTTTATTGTAAGCCCTTGTCATTCTTAGACGGTAGATTTCATGGCGCAAGGCTGCATTGGCTCTGCGTTCTGGAAGTTCATCCAATGCTAGTTGCATGGCTTCCCAGTTGGCCTCTTCGTCATAAAGCATGACTCGAAGAGTAGGCTCGTAGTGCTTAATAGGCAGAACAGCCTCGACCCCATAAACCATGAGGAATGGAGTTTCACCAGTCGCCCCTTTTTCAGTCGTCCTGATGGCCAACAAAACATGCGGTAGCTCGTCAGCCCAGAAGCCGCCGACCCTTTTAATTTTCTTTTTTATGCCATCAGAGATCAACTTGTTGAAAGTCTCAACTTGGCCATTTGCTTGGTGACGGCCGACTGATGCAAAGCAGTGAGAGATTCCTTGGTCTCCCAGCCAGTCTGTGAGAGCAGGCGTCTCAAATTGGGGTCCATTGTCAAAGACCATTGACATGGGAACCCCAAACCGAGTAACGACATTTCTCCAAATGAAGGAGATGACATCTTTGGTTTTTATGCCTTTAACTGTCTCGGCTTCTACCCACTTGGTGAATTAGTCGATTACTACCAAAATATATCTTCGTCCACCTGTAGCAGGCGTATAGGGGCCCAAAATGTCCATGCCCCATTTGGCGAATGGTACTTGGCTATGGATAGCCGTCAAGTCAGTGGCCGGACGATGGATGAGCTTGCCAAACCTTTGACACTTGTCACATTTTTTAACCATCTCCATGGCGTCTGCTTCCAGGGTAGGTCAGAAGTAGCCTTACCGCCTGGCTCTCTTTGCTAGCGTCCTGCCGCCTACATGGGAGGCGCAGAACCCAGAATGCAAGTCTTCTAGGACCTCTCGGCCCTTTTCTGGGGTACCCACACTTCAAGAGAGGTTGTAGATAGCCTTTCTTGAAAGTTCCCCTTGGTGAATCTCAAAGTTAGACGCACACTTCTTCATTATAGTCATCTCTGGGTAAGTATCCGGCAGGGTGCCGTCTGTTAAATATGCCCGGATGCCATCCATCCAGGTGGAGATTCGATCAAGAATACCAATGGGTTCTTCCTCAATCCTCCTTTTTTCCATTACTTCCCAAAAAACGGATCTTGGTGTGTCACAAGAGGCGAAGGATGCCAATTTGGAGAGGGCATCCGCCTGGTTATTCTCTGACCTAGGCACTTGAATGAGATGTAACTCTTCAAGTGTCCCGGCCTCTTATTTGACCGCCAGTAAATATTTGATCATAGCCGGATGTGTTCTTCATAGTCACCATAATATTGGCTAACAATCAATTGTGAATCAAAACAGGCGTCCACCTTCTTTGCCCCTGCCGCCTTACACATACGGATGCCAGCAAGTAGGGCTTCATATTCTGCCTCATTGTTTGAAGCTTGGAACTTAAAACGTAGTGCATACTCATACATGTCTCCTTCAGGAGACTGACATATGATGCCTGCACCACAACCGTTCATTGTGGAGCTCCCGTCCACATATACCTTCCAGACTTTACCAGGATTGTCTGGACCAGCCGGCCTGGTCATCTCAACAATGAAGTCGGCAAGTGCCTGCCCCTTCACTGCTTTCCTTGGCTCAAAAGTGATTTCTAGGCTTTACATCTCAATTTCCCACTTAATCATTCGGCCGGATGATTCCATGGTTGTTAATGGCCGCTTGATTGGTTGATCAATGTAGACCACGACCGAATGTGCCAAGAAGTAAGGTTTCAACTTCTTTACTGCCATATAGAGGGCCAACCCAAATTTTTCAACCATGGGGTACCATAACTCAGCATTTTTCAGAACATGACTGATGAAATAAACAGGGAGCTTCCTGTCGTCTCTTTCAGCAAGGAGGACGGCACTGAGAGCATGATCGGAGACAGCCAGGTACATATACAACACTTCCTTTGTCAGAGGGCTGACAAGTCTTGGCAAAGAGTGCAAGTGTTCTTTCAACTTTTGGGAGGCCGCTTCTGCATCTACCCCCCATTCAAACATAGTCTTCTTCTTTATTGCTTGGAAGAAATAGAGGCACTTGTCGCCTGACCAACTGAGGAATCTCCCTAAAATGCCGCCACACAGCTTGTTAACTTTTGAACTTCCTCAACATTACGAGGTGACTGCATGTCTATGACCGCCTGTATTTTTTCAGGATTTTCCTCTATTCCCCTTTGATCAATCAGAAATCCAAGGAACTTCCCAGACTCAACACCAAAAACACATTTTTTAGGATTGAGCATGACCTGGTGCCGCCTGAGTGTGGCGAATGTTTCTCGGAAATCTGTGAGATGGTCCGTCTGGAGTTTGGATTTGACTATCATATCATCAATGTACGCCTCCATAATCCTTCCAATTTGATTAACGAAGACTGTATTAATCATTCTCTGGAAGGTAGCAGGTGCATTCTTCAAACCAAACGGCATCACAGTATAGCAAAATAACCCCTGATCAGTGACAAAAGCTGTCTTCTCTTGATCTTTCTTCCACAAGGGTATTTGATGGAAGCCTGAATAGGCGTCCATGAAGCTCATCAAGGCATGGCCGGCTGTAGAGTCGACTAGACTGTCAATCTTTGGAAGGGGACAACTATCCTTTGGACATGCCTTGTTGAGGTCTGTGTAGTCTACACACATTCGCCAAGTTCTATTCGGCTTCTTAACAAGAACTATATTGGCAACCCAATCCGGGAAGTAGCATAGCCGAATGAACTTGGCGTCTAACAGCTTTTTTACTTCACCAGCTGCCGCCTGGCTTCTCTTCTCGCCATGGTTGCTTTTCTTTTGCCTTACCGGCTTCTTTTTAGGATCCATAGCGAGTTTGTGGATGGCTAGATCCGGGCTGATGCCTGGCATCTCATCCACTTCAAAGGAAAAGATGTCTTTGAATTCTTTTAATAAGTGGTGCAGGTCTGCACCATGTTCAGCAAAAGCAGCCGTCCCAAATTTGACAATTCGTTCGGGACGAGAGTCATCTAGAACAATGTCCATGTGCTCACCAGCCGGCTAGGGACGGAGTTCATCCAACCTTTGGCCAGTTAGTGACTGCTATTGTATATCTTTTCTCTCAGCCACCATTTGGTTGGCCTTTCTTTTCTTGCCGACTGATGTTGCAGCAGGCGCGGCTTTCCTGACTAGGTCAAGGTCAGCAGTTTCTCAATTGGGGCCGGCTGCGACCGCAGTGGGCTTGACATCAGAGATGATTAGGGGATTTTTTTCCCGCCACGTGGACCAATCTGGTGGTGCCACATGTCATCCACATGGACCAATTGGAGTCCGCCACGTGTCACCTCGTAAGTGGTCCAAAGTGGACCAATCACGCCACGACACGTGGCAGACAATCAACCTGATAGGAAAGCAGCCTCTGACGGCCCGTATTCCTAGGCAAAGACCCAATCAGTCCTAGGTTTCACAAAACGAAAGGGCCTCCCGCTGAGGACACACAAAAATTAGAAAAGACTACAATAAAAAAAAAACAATAACATACGGGTTGCCTCCCGCAAAGCGCTAGTTTAAAGTCTTAAGCTTGACCTTCGTTATCCCTCCTCAATCGGAAGAATTCAACGCCTTGAGTAACTTATCAAACGCTCCTGCAAACATTTCATTAAGCACTAGATAGGGCTTAATTGCAAGCACAATTATCTTTACATAGAAAAAATTAGGAGCACATAAAGAAAACTCAAGGTAACAGAAAAAATCAAAGAAAGAGATGAAAATACACCACAACCTTCTACTTCCTCCGCTAAAAATTTAGAATTAATAGAATGAACTTGGAGGTAGTCTTTGTCTTTATCATCCAATAATGACTTGAATATTTTACCCTCATGAATAACCTCATCATCAACAAAGGAATTTTCAACCACCGTTTCTACAACCAATGATTTTTCAATCACCGATTTCTCAACCAATGATTTTTCAACCACAAATTCTACAACTAATGGTTCCTCGTCCTCAATCACATTCGTATTATTATAGTGTCCATAGACCTTTTCATCAAGAGCCTTCCAATAACTCTCATTTGTAACTACTCTTCTCAGAATATGATCATATGTAAATGGAAAGACTCTAAAATCATCCGGAGCACGCACGAAAAACTCACTATAAGGGCATTCAGGATTTTCATGGCAAAGACGTTGACAACAACAGTAGTCAGGTTCTGCATAATATGAATATAAATCTTGTTGTGGCTTAAGCATGGATATTTCCAACTCATAAAAGATTTAAATAAAAATTTATCTAGACTCTAATAAAGCTTAGTAAAAACGAATCACGAATTAATCTAATGAAACCGTTAGTCCCCGGCAACGGCGCCAAAATTTGGTAGGCGTGTCGCGTACCTATCAAAAATAACCTAACAGACCAATACTAATGTAGACTGGCAAGTAAGGGTCGGATCCCAAGAGACTAAGGTTCAGGAACAATTAATTAGACTCAAATTTCTACTAAGCAAGAATCAATTATAATCGATAACTAAGAGCCTAAAATATAGGAAAAATTCAAAAATAAACTAATTAAGATGATTAAATCAAGAAATTAAAAACATCCAAGATCTAGCTTCACCACAACTATTATTGATGCAATTGTAATTCTACCCTTAACATACGATTTCAAGTGAACGGGGAAAAGTAAACCCTAATAATTACCAAGGATCTCTCTCGAGTATCAATGGCTTCCCTAACATACAATCAATCCTATTCTCATGGTATCATGCATATTAAAGACATTAAACACATTACTCTCACTTCCCAATTATCAAACCCAACTACTCTTGTGTTGAGAATCAAACCCTAAATTGATTTACTCAAATCCGTTTATACCCAACTCTCGTTGTGATAAAAACAATGGAATAATCGCAATACTATAGTTACGTCTAACCTAGCATTGACATAATCACAATCAATTTAGCAATTCAATTGTTAAAGTTATTAAAGAATTTAAAGATTTAATTCATGCATCAATAATAATAGGGCTACACTAGATCTTGAATTAAAGAATCTACTCACACATGATTAAAGAAACGAAAACAACAATAAATAATGAAAACATAATTAAATAATAAAAGATGAGAAATAAATACCAAATCTTGAATTGAATAGAAGGCGGAAAGTGTAAATCTTGAATCTTGAATTTCAAAAGTAAGGAAAAAAAAATAAAAAAATAGAGAGAACTAGTTCTTAACAATGTAAAAATAAAAGGCTAGAATAAAACTTAATCCCATAATAAAACATCACTTAGTGTAAATATAAGCCTAGAAAAGATAAGAAAATCGGCAAAAGGCTTGGCGCACAAGAATCCCAGGAGGCACGGATGTGCCTCCTCATAGGCACGGACGTGCCTACCTGAGTGCATAAACTTGGGTAGCTTCTGACTTCCAGGCACGGACGTGCCTGTGCTTGGCACGGACGTGCCTCCCTTGCTGCGCGTATCACTCATCTTAAATCAGTCATAACTTCATATCCGGAGCTCTGTTTGAGGCATGTAATATACTGTTGGAAAGGTCTTCAAGTATACTTTCCAATGAAATTTGAATCACTCCTTTATCATTTTTATATCAAAAGTTATGAGCATAATAGTGAACAGGTGTCATATTTGTCAAGTATTTCATCAACGTTTTGCTTCATTTTCACTCAATTACTCCGTTAATCCTGAAATACATCAAAAACAACGAAACTACCCATAAAAACATCGAATCATCGAAACTAAATCAAATTACACCAAAATGGACTAAAACATTCGACTAAGCTAATAAAACCAACTAAAAACAAGCTAAATAATATACACAAAACACGACTTATCAGAAACATATATTCAGAAATTCAAAGCAGAGAACAAGTCAGTCACCTGACACTCCAAACTGAGCAATTATACATTGCAGATCCTCTCTTGGAATCCAAGAGAGACTCTTTACTTTCCGCACTTAAACTCCTCATACACGTTCTAACTTGATCGTTGGAGGCGGAGCTCCCACCAACAGGAGTCTCCGTTGTTTTGCAGGTACAGGCGTTCCGGTCAGTCTTGAAATTGTAACTCTCCCGCGGGATATCAAAAAAACCCGAAACAAGAGAGATAACACTCCTTGGCCATTTTTTGGTCTCCCCGTAGGGAGCTAAATGTTCCATCATCCCTCTCAAACTTGAGAAGCATGAGAGAAGGAATGATGACAGCTTTATATTCATTTAGGGTGGGACGCCCCAAAATCATGTTGTAGGCCATCAGTTCTTCAACAACCAAAAACCGGACCACCATGTGTTGTCCCTTCCCTTTCTCGCCCAGACGAATAGGTAAGTCTATTTAACCTACCGGATGTACCACACTACCCCCAAATCCTACTAAGGGATGAGAGACCTGGTGCATACTCTCGGGCTTGTACCTGGGCTTGGTCAGGCACTTGTGACTAATGAGGTCCAAAGAACTCCCAGTATCAATAAGGATTTGGCCAACTCTTTGGTTGGCCACTTGGCATTCAATTACAACAGGGTCATCGTGCGACCTCCTGACCCTGCCCCTGTCCTCTTCAGTGATGATGACTTCGGGGAAGGGGTCCTTGGACGCTTGTCACCCATTGACTGAATTACTATCAAGGCCCCTGATGTAGTCCTTGTTACCCCATATGGTAGGACCGCCTCCTGCGAATCCGCCTGCTATTGTATAGATCAGAGTTTCATCCGTATCCGAACTATTAGCAGAGCTGGGCTTCTTTTTAGGGGGCTGCCCAGCAATAGCTTGTAGGGTAACCTTAGACCTCAGAACGTAAGACTTTAGCACCCCTTCATCAGCCGGGCAGTCCAATAAACGCTTGAGACTATAACATTCGTTGGTATCGTGACCAATATCCTCATGAAAATGGCAATATTTGCTCTTGTTCCGATTTTTGGCGGAACCTTTCATAGGAGCCGGCTTCTCAATGGAGACCTGATCCTTTATCTTCATGAGGATGGAGTAGCAGTCTTTGTTAAATTCGTACTTTGGGGAGTATGTCTTCCCTTCTTTCTTTTTCTTCTGGGATGGCTGTTCAGAAGTCTCAGCCACCCAGACTTACTTTCTTTTCTTTTCTTCTTTTTTAGCCGGCTGCTGAGGCCGACTTTCTTTCTTGTCGGACCTCTTTAAGTCCGACTGTTTTCTGACATTGCAGAGGTCGGTCGCCTGTATATAGGCGTCCGCCTCCATCAATGCCTCTTGGAGGGTAGCAACCCTCTTTCTGACAAGGTCGAACTTGAAAGTCGACCCGTCCTTCAGACCTTTAAAAAAGTCTGTGTAGGCTACCTCATCAGACAACCCTTGAATCTAAATTCTCATCAGATTAAAGCGCCTGATATATGAGCGCAGCCTCTCCTTCTCTCCCTATTGTATTGTGCCCTGGTCAAGGCTTGTTTTTTTAGCAGGGATGTTCATTGAGAAGTTGGACGCAAACAAGTATGCAAGCGTCCTAAAATTATTGATACATCCGGCTGGCAAGTTGTCGAACCATTGTTGGGAGACGCTCTTTAATGTGGCCGGGAAGCATTTGCACCAAGCGGCGTCGTCCAACCTTTGAAGATATATAAGGTTGGTGTATACCATAAGGTGGTCCTCTAGATTGGTGGTACCGTCATAGGTGCCTACCGATACTTTTTTAACCTTGGCCGGCTGTGCGGCCTCAGTTATTTCTTTGGAGAAAGCCGAAGGCTATTCCCTAAGTCTTTGCAGCCGAAGCTGCCAGTCCAAAGGCTGGACGTTAGGTGTCGTCTGTCCTCTGAAAAGGGTAAGCTGCATGTAGAATTGTCCATACGGCCCGTATGGCTGTTGGGGCACATACGGGGCTGCCTGGAACATTTGAGGAGTAGAGTGGGCAGACATGCCGCCTGTCTGACCCCTTGGTTTAGATTAGAATACCTCATGAGGTATTCTGAAAACTGTCATTGAAGTTCGACGTTGAAGCCGACTCTGACAGTTACATATTCTTCTTTTGCTGGATTATCATCCGAGCATCGGAATATGTTATCTTGGAACCATCCGGCTTAGTCGGATGACCTTCCTCTTTCCTGGCTCAGGAAATTGGAGCCTAGCTAGATTTATCAAAGGTTGTTGCCCCTCCCTTGGTTTGGGATAAGGAGTAGCCTCTCGGTCTTTAACCGGTTTATTCCTCCCAAAATGAGAGGGCTTTTTGGCCGACTGTTCCTTGGTAGGAACAACCGTCCGTTTATCTATGAGATCCTTAATCTCCCCTTTGAAACTTGTCATGAGAGTCATGAGCTCGTTTCTAGTGATAGGAGTGGATCCTTCGACCACCTGAGGATGACCAGCCATCTGGGTGACTGTTTCACTAGGCCCGGCCAGGTTAGTGTTCCGTTCCCTCCTTTCGGTGGGACGGATACGCCGTGTCGTGAGGGACCTGTCAGGGGCCGTATGAGTAGCGACTTCATAGTCGTCATTTGTCTCCTGGTCTGAGTAGACCTGAACTTCGGCCATAGGCCGTTTCTCACTTAGGGACGGTATAGGTTCGTGTGAAGTCATCTCGGAAGTACTCTCCCCACAGACGACGCCAAATGTTTCGGGGTTTTTTTGATGTCTTGCAGGAGAGTTACAATTCTAAGACTGACCGGGACGCCTGTACCTGCAAAACAACGGAGACTCCGGTGGGTGGGAGTTCCGCCTCCGACGATCAAGTTAGAACGTGTATGAGGAGTAAAAGTGCGGAAAGGTAAAAGGTTTCTCTTGGTGTAAAAGAGAGTATCTGCAATGTAGAATTGCTCAGTTTGAGGTGTTAGGAGTCTAACTTTCTCTTGATTGAGAGTTGATGTGGAGTGAATATTTCTAAATGAATGTTCCACAGAGGGAAGCATCTCTATTATATAACACTGGGAAACGTGTCCAGTACTAGGTTTCCGTAAACCTAGGTCTGACTGGGCTTACCTAGGAGTTTGGGCCATAAAAGGCCCATTCCTACTGGGCAATTTGTCTGCCACGTGTCGTGGCCTGATTGGTCCACCCAGGACCTCTCACGAGGCGACACGTGGCGGACTTGGATTGGTCCTCGTGGACGACACATAGCAAGACGTGAGTGGTCCATGTGGCGGGCTCTGATTGGTCCACGTGTCATCCACGTGGCAAGACGTGAGTGGTCCACGTGGCGGGAAAAAATCCCCTAATTAATATATGTTCATCTATTTATACTACGTACTAAATGAATCATCAAGTAAGACACTTGATTATTGATAAAATTATATGAAAAAATTTCCCTCCAAAGTACTATTTGTATATTTTTGTAAGAAAATTTTTATTAGGAAATATGAAAAAAAAAAAAAAATTGTTTACGTAACATACAAAATTTTTTAAGGATAAACATTAAACAAATTCATATCTTAAAAAAAAAAAAAGTTACATATGTCATTTTATTTCAACTAACTGTCATTATTTTTGCAATTAGACAAAAACAAATATTTCATATGTACTTAATTCCTATGTTTTGTATGGATCAGAGTAATATAATTATATTACAGAGTACTACTTTTCGTTTTGAAAGTTGCATAATCGCATTGCCTTACATTTTTCTCATTTTTGTTGCATTTAACTAGTTTTTGGCCTATGCTATGCACTAATTCATAATAATAAGATTTGTAAATAATGATAATCAATTATTAAAATAAAGTTGACTATAATTATTTACAAATCTTATTATTTTTTTAAGAGAACTTGACATTTTTTAATAAAATTTTATTAAACATATATACTTGTATATATAGTTGTCTAATTCCCCCCTGTAATATTCTTCTAAAGTAACATACATTTATATGATAAATTATGTAATTTTATTCACTCTTTTTACTAAAGCTTTTTTAGCTTAGAAACCTTCATGGCTTCATCTTATATATATTGCATATATACATTATAAAGTTATTAACTATAACATTATAAGACGAATGACACGTGTAATAATACCATAGAACAATTGAACATTGAAAATATGCCGTAGTTTTTTAACTTCCCAAAAACTCCAAATATATATTACAAATTTTCTCTCATACCATCCATATAATACTTCTATAAATACCATCCCTCCTGTTTCTAGTCCTCCATCATCCCCCAAAACGAAAAAAAAAAAAAAAATATGGCTTCCTTTCTCTTCCCAACTGCTGCAATTACTCTCCTTCTCCTAGTCCTCTCTCCTTCTCCAAGTGTCGCCGGCCCCATCCTAGATGTGGACGGCGACATACTACAAAATGGAGGGGACTACTACATCCTTCCAGCCTTTCGTCCATTAATCTCATCGGCCGAAGAAGGTGGCCTTAGATTGACACCAGCAGAGGACTCTTCACCCTGCCCTCTTTTTATAACCAATAGCTGGACCAAAAGAGGCTTGCCTGTGAAGATCTCGACCCTTTATTTTATACCGATCCTTACGACTTCATTTCCAATCATATTTTCCTTTGATAAGGTCTCCACCACCTGCAATAAACCATTGAGGTGGTGGGTAGCCCCTAGCGATGCCAACAACAACTCGTACGTGATTGTCGGTACTAAAGGGCCATTCAAGCCTACTTATGTATTCAATATTAAAGAAGCTGGTAAGGATGTGTACAACATTAAGTTTTGTCACATAACGGAGTCCGATATTTTCAGAGTTTCGGCTATGGATTGTAAGGATGTTACTCTTCTTGATGATGGAAAATTGGGAGTCGCCGAGAATAGCCCTTTCCCTTTTGTTTTTAAGAAATATTCTCCAAAGAAGATTGCCTCTTATGTTGATTAGGTTTGTCACTTTTGTATGTGTATGTGTACGTGTGGCGACTACAGTCCATGCATGAATAAATTTCTCCTCGGTTGATGAAAAAAGGAGATTAGTATTATTAGGTAGTGGGAACTTTTCCTACTATTTAATCACGTCATAATATGTCGTTTAATAAATAAATATGTGTAGGTATTAATGGTGTTTGCTTAGATTGTCATGACTTTTACAACAATGTTGTCTTGTGAATTGTCCTTTGACAACATCGTGGTCATGGACCTAAACTCAAACCGATTAAAAAGGGGTTAATATGGATTTGAATTCATAGGTAATCGTCCATGATTTCTAATATTTGTATAAACCAACTCATCAAACAACGAACAAATCAAAGAGTGAAGAGTCATATTTCAAATAACCTAACGTTGATACTCCTATTGATATTCGAGGTGACAAAGATGCCAATACGCAAGGACTAAAATTTTTAGGCAGTTTGAATTCTTGATAATATAATGTTCCGATATTAATTAAACTAGATGTAATATAAATTATACATTTAAGCTTAAACTATGATTTTTCTATTTAAAAATCCAAAATTAATTACAGTAGATTCTATGGATTGGATCTAGCTTGGTCTTGATCTAAAAATTAAAATAGCACGTAGATCGACCTGGACCTAAACCCAATTATTAAAAAACTTAAATTTATTTTATATATAAATCATCATTGGACCCAAACTATTTAAATAGTAACTTTAACCACTTAAAAGATAACTTTTAATTTGTTGTTGGTTTGAATTTTATTTTAATGTGTAATTTTTCTTATAGATACGTGATTACATACTATAAAAACTAATATGATTAATCTAATACATAATAAGTTTTTTGTAAGATAAAATTTATTAATAGAAAAATAATAACTTTTGCAATGTAAAGGGTAATTTAAATACTTTTAACATAACTTTAACCCGTTTTACAATAAATTAACGCACACCCGCCTTTTTGGAGAATTTGTGAATTAGATTTCTAGACAGTACAACTTGTATTGTATGAAAACAAGCCTGGCTATCCAATAAAAAAGTATATTTTCACAAATCAACCAAATCAATTGGAACATTTATTGTGTTGAGTTGAACAATTAAGAGGAAATAGCTGTCATGCATCCTTAAATAAGATTATAAGGATATTGATCGAATTGAGTTGCATAATTAATCGTCAATTTAATATATAATTAAATTGTCACCCCTAATTATGAATATATTAGGTAAATTGGACTTCATTTATAGAGCAAAATTACGACTTATTATTTCCCTTTTGTGTGACAAAATAGTACCAAAACCAGCATATATAAATACAATCTTAGCTTGTCCCACATCTACAACAATTGTGGTAGACAAACATTTAAATAATTGTACGTCCACGTTTTTCGTTCATCTTTTTATTTATTTTTTATTTTTTTTTATGAAAAAAAAACTGTAAGTTTCAATAATTAGAGGAATTGAATGGTGATCCTCATTTTATGATCTTATCCACATGCAAACATTATCCGTTAAGTACAGTACTTCGTCTTTGCAACACTTTGTCTTTTAAATTATTTATGTACTCTACTTTTACTAATTTTGTTAAGTTATGGTTAAGAAAAAAATTATCTCGATTTATACTTTATTAATATCAAAAAATTTTACATAATAGTAATAAAAAATATTATTAATAATTGAAATAAACGCATTGACAAGCGTGTAATGAGAAGTCTAGCATTTAAAAGAAAATAGTGGAAAAATATACTACTATATTGGTCTAGTTGTAAGGAATATTGTCTCACAATTATGAGATCCCCACCTAGCTACATTCCTCTAGGAAAAAAGAATCGAATTTGGGTTAGATGGAACTAAATCTGAATTCGATTCGTTTTATAATCGGACCTTGCACTGGAATCCGATATGAATAATCTAATTGATCCAAATTCAAGTCCGATTCGACTTAATCATGTTTTTTAGCATCTGAATCTGGTCTCTTTAATTCATTCTGACATCTAATTGACCTAAAATAGGGTGACATCTTGCCAATTACTACACTAAAAAAAATAAAAAAATAAAAAAAAAAAATTTACAACTATCCTCAATAGTGATTAATTTGTAAAATAACTACCTCTAGCCAACTTTCCAATGAATCATCCCAATATAACATTACTTATCACATGAAATCTAATTTATATTAAATCAGGAAAACCATATATAAGTGATTGGGTTCAAAATGACATATTTTACATTTTTCAACTAATAAGTGACATCATAAATTATATTTATTGGGTAATAAGGTGATTAATAGGTCACAAAGATGAGATCAGAATGACATAAACAACATTTAATATAATAAGTGACGTCATAATTAAGCTAATTCGCTAGAAAAAGACTAAAGGGATAAACATATGCTTTAATCAAATTTAAGGGTAGTAATTAATAACATATGTTATTTTAAATAACATTTTTTTAAAATGGTAATAATCAAGACACTTTTTTGGGTAATAATTGACAAATTTTACATATAAAAAAAATGACGGAAAAATAATAAAAATCATGTCAACAAAGATAAATACTCTGTTTAATGAACAATTTGCAAATTGCAACAATTTAAAGTATGTATTTGCAAATTGTAGCCATTTAAAAAAAATTGCAAATTGCAGCCCAAAAGTGCTACTAACTTGTTAATTGCCCCCCAATCCTATTTTTTCTTCGATTTGCGTGTCGAAAAATGTTACGATAAGTTTTAGGGATTAAGGGTTCAAATTGAGCTCGGAATTGACAATAAAATAACGCAAGTGTCTCGTTTTGCGTATTAAAAAATAACGTAAACGAAAAATGACCTCCAAAACAAGGCACTTATGTTAATTTTTTTTGTCAATTTTAAGCTTAATTTGGTTCCCTAAGGCCTAAAATGACCCCCAAAAACCTTAACGGGATATTTTTCGGCATGCAAATCGAGGAAAAAATAGGATTGGGTGACAATTAACAAGTTAGTAACACTTTTGTGCTGCAATTTGCAATTTTTTTTAAATGGCTGCAATTTGCAAAATATATACTTTAAA
Organism: Chenopodium quinoa; assembly: GCF_001683475.1. NCBI lineage: Eukaryota > Viridiplantae > Streptophyta > Magnoliopsida > Caryophyllales > Amaranthaceae > Chenopodium > Chenopodium quinoa. The sequence continues at coordinate 7,855,395 of NW_018742418.1, read as the reverse complement.
TGGATGCAATTGGCAAATTTTCGCCATTTAATTGTAAATATCATTCTATCATACCTTACTCGTTTATTGATTGATAGTGATCTGAACTGTAGTCGACAAGTTCTGTTATAAATGCAACACTTCCCATAAATAGAAATGTTATATTAAATACAACACAGTATATATGGTAAGTATTTTTGAATAAATTTACAGTTTTACCCTTACTTAAATAACATTACATATTTTAATCTACTCTTGAACATTAATCTACCCCACTAACCCATTTTATTGATGTTGTACTTTAAGCTTCCTCTTCACTCTTTCCCCTTCACTCTCTCTAATCCTCATATTTTTGGGACTTGTTATTCATCGCCCACGTTTTTATACATAAAGCCCACATTTTCTAAAAATTTTGACATTTTTGCCCTTTTTTTAATTTTTACCGAAAATGAAATTTTCACTCACCAAAAATGTGGAGCAGCACTGGATCACCGAAGGACACTGAAGAGCCCTCATCGTCGGCTAGATGCACCGAAGAGCCGTCGTCGACGCCGGAAAACAAGGTACGAAGCCGTTTAAAATCACGAAGTGGCTGCTGGCGTCCTGCCGGGAAGCCACTGCCGTGGGTGGGGCGCCTGGCCAAGACGCCGCCACCATGGCGGTGGCGCCTGGCAGGGAAGCCAGTGCCATGGCAGTGGCGCCTGGCCAGGACGCCGCCACCGTGGCAGTGGCGCCTGGCCAGGCGCCACTGCCATGTTTTAAATTTTTATTTTTATTTATTTTTATTTATTTTTTATTTAATTTAAACTTTTGTTTATGTTTTTTATTTTTGTGTTTTACAATTTTTTTGTTTTTTTTTGGTTTTTTTTAATTTAATTTAAACTTTTGTTTATGTTTTTGATTTTTGTGTTTTTTTTTTGGTTTTTTTTTTGTTTTTTTAATTTAATTTTAAGTTTTGTTTATGTTCTTGATTTTTGTGTTTTTTTTTGTTTTTTTTTTTTTTGGTTTTTTTTTGTTTTTTTTAAATTTGATAAATTTGGAATTAAATGTGGTTAATAATTTATTTAAAAAAAAATATTTAATTTGGAATTATGTTTGAAAAATTTGTGAATAATTTAAAAAAAAACAAAAATATGGTTTAGTTTGACATTTTGTTTTAACATGTGTTAATTATTTCTAAACATAAACAAATTTATGTTTTAATTTGTATGTGTGTGAATACTTTTTGTTTATGTTTTTCATTTCTTTGTTTGTTGTTTATATTTTATTATTGTTTTTGGTTATATTTTTTGCACTTTATATATTGTTTTGTTTATGTATATATTTTTTTGTCAAATTGGTTAATTTTTTTTATGTTTATATTTTTTTTTCCGTTATTAGTATATTCTTTTATTTATTTATTTTGTATTTACTTTTTTGAAGTTCATATTGCATGTTTTAATAAACAAATGTATGTTTTAATTTGTATGTGTGTGAATACTTTTATATATAATTACGTGTTAGTTTTGTGTTAATTATGTGTAAATTTAAACGTTAAATGTATTATGCGTTAAGAGTGGAAATAATATTTAGAAATTTAAAGTTTAGAAATTACTTTTGTGCTAATTTTGTGTCAAATGTATTAATTTAATCTAATCTTATGTGATTATATTTATATGTTATTGTTGCAGGATTATGGTGGAGACGGAAATGATTATAGTGGGATTTTTGTACACGATGGTCTATTCGAAGATGCTCAACAAGCGGTTGATTGGGCGAAACAGGTTGCAATTAGATCAGGTTTTTGTTTAGTAGTAGCAAGTCATAAATCTCAACGGGATGGTAGAATGGATTGCATTTTGAGATGCGACCGTTATCTCAAAAGGGAGGAACAAGATTTCAGTCAAGCGATTCGGTTTGATACAAAGCGGAAAGGTTGTGGGTGTCAGTTCAGAGTAAAGGTTCGACAACAGCAAAGGCGTGACGGTTGGGAAGTGAAGGGTTACGGTAAATGGGGGTATCACAACCATGAGATGATAGTATATGAAGTGGGTCATCGACAGTTAAGCGGCCTAAGTTCTGCTGCGAAACTAGTTGTAAAAGAAATGAGTGATGCTCAAGTGAAGCCTAGTAAAATATTAGCATCTGTGTTGGAGAAATTTCCTGAAGACCAGCCAAACCGAAGACACATCTACAACGTCAGACAGAAATTGAGGTTTGAACGGTCAGAGGGAAGGAACCCTATACAACAGCTTCTTCACCAGGCACAAGCACGTGGTTACCTGTACTGGTTTGAATCTGATGAAGACACATCGGAGGTGACTCATTTGTTCCTTGTGCATCCTGATTGTGCTGATATGATTTCGTCTTGGCCATCTGTAATTCTGATCGATTCAACGTACAAGACAAACAAGTACAAGTTCCCACTGGTTGAGATGGTTGGGATGACTCCAACGAACCAGAACTTTTTGATTGGTTATGCAGTTATGAAGGATGAGATGGCTACGAGTTACCATTGGGTGTTGGAGAAGTTGAGAAATTATATCGGCTCAAATGTTCAGCCATCGGCCATCATCAGCGATTGTGAGGGAGCTGTTTCCGGAGTCGAGCCATTTACTGTGCACATGGCACATCAACAACTACGTGAAAGTCAAAGCCTACAACCTTTTCAACAAGAACTTAGATTCAGCAGAGAGATTGGTAAATGGTAAGTGGCGAAAGATCCTGCAAGTTACCACGGAGGCAGAGTACGACCGGGCCTTGGATAACTTCAAGGATGCGTACCAATGGTGCCCGACAATCGTAGACTATGTGATGCAGCAGTGGGTGCCTCAGAGGGAAAAGTTTGTCAAATATTGGACAAACCAAGTTCTTCATTTTGGAAACACTACCACATGTAGAGTTGAGAGCGCTCATAGAGCTCTGAAGGATTGGATTGATTCTTCCACCTCTGCTCTGGATACACTGTTCGAGAGAATAAACAAGGCTATTGATACTCAGAAAAACGGCATCAAGAACTCTCTCGAGGACTCCAGACGGCGACATGGCACGATGTATAGCCATTTCATATTTAAGATTCTCCATGGTCGTGTGTCACACTACTCCTTGGGGTTGATTCTGAGCGAGCACAGCAGGATAAGGGAGTTGGGTGATGAAGTGGCTATTCGGTGCGGATGTGCTATATCGGTGACTCATGGACTACCTTGTGCATGCACCATTCACCGCATAATTACGCAAGATAGGGCGTCGTTACATGTTGATCAGGTTCATCCATTCTGGCGGACGCTCGTTATCGGAGAGCATGCTGTTCCACAGACGGTCCACCGTGAACAAGAGGAGTTGGAGAATTTTCGTTCGATGTTTGACCAAGTGTCCTCCAGCCACCCTTCAATCATTCGTATTGCTACCCACGTACTTCATGACATGTTCAACTCGTCGTGCTTGGATCATGAGGAACCTGAAGGGGTCGACAACCACGGCGGAACAGGAGTGCGTTTGAGTACATTCGTGGTCGTGGTCGTACATCGTCATCAAGTGGTAGCCAATCTTCGTCGTCGGTGAATATGCCCGACACCGGTACGGTACTTTAGTTTAATTTACTTTTTAGAGTGTTTGTTTAGTTTTCTGCTGACTTGTTAACTGTGTTTATTGATGTGTACAACAGGTAGAATGGACATTGAACATTTTCCATATAAGGACAGGATCCCTAACATCATGATGCCGTTCTTGGACGGGTGGAATGATGTGGTTGCAGATGGTAACTGCGGATTTCGGGTTGTGGCTGATGTGTTTCAAATGGGTGAAGACAACTACGGTTTAGTGCGTCAGTTGATATACAGTGAAATCGCCTCAAACCGAGCTGTTTATCGCCATGTGTACGGATAGGACTTGGATAGGTCTCTGCAGCGTATCCGGTGGGGAGGAGGACCTTGCGGTCAAAATCATTGGTTCGACGCGCCACTTAATCTCTTCGCCGTTGCAAACATCTACAAGTGTACAGTCATGCATTTCGGCCTTGGTTTGCATAGTCGAGCTTACTATCCATGTACCACGGTTCTCCCTTGGTGTTCGCGTGAGGCCGTCACCAGACCGGTAAGAGAGGTTGCTGTTGGATTTCTTGGGCCGTCATACAGTCATTTTATCCGATTGGACCTGTCACCCGATTTTCCAGTCCCACCGATCATACCGAAGTGGTACACCATTCATACAGCAAGCGTAGAGGGCTGGGATGCGCTGTATCATGACCGGGTGCAGCAGTGGAACAATCTAGTTGTCATTTAGTTTTTTCCCGTGTACACCAACCTTTTCTATGTGACCTTGTATTGTTATTGCTATTTTTTTCCCATTTATTTAATTTTCGTATTCTAATTTTCGTATTTAATTTTCCCATTTATATGTGACCTTGTATTTAATTTTCGTATGCACACTAATTAGAACTTAAAATAATAATTATAAAAACTAAAAATATAATGTCAAATTCTAAAAACTTAAAATAAGAATTTCAAATATTACAAACTAAAAAGATAATGTCAACTTTTACAAACAACTATGAAAATGTTATATAAATGCACTGCCGACAGATCAATAATCCCTCTGTGACGCACATTGCCACTGCTTAAGGGCCCGTTCCAGATCATCAATCGCCGCTCTGCCTGCTGCATCCGTTATGCTGTCTCTCTTTTCAAAAATTCATAGTGCCACTTGCGTCATCTTTCCCATCCACTACACACAACAAAACACATAAAATTCAATTACGACGTAATATATGAAAAAAACACAACAATTGATTTTTGAGACATACCGCATCCACGACAGTGGGCGGTGGGACATCATCATCATTGGCGCCGTCGCCGTACTGGAGGTCTCTGATCAACCTCGGGTGCGAGTGCCGGTTGTACCACTCCATGTAGTGCTGGTCACACATGGCAGTCACCCCAGTAGGCGGCCTCTGCAGCTGCTCAATCCATATGCGGCCAACCATCGGAAACTACTCCCACGTGGAAATCATGCTTGTCGGCCATTGGACAACGTACTCCTTCGACGACGCAGATCGGACCGCCTTACTAGGCCATGCTGGTGGAAGAGGAACAACTTGGACAAATCCAAGCTGGCGAAGACAGCGCTGCGACATGTACGCCTCTACGATCTCACGATACTGAATCAGTCCTGTGTAGAGGGTCCTGGGTACCCTATTACTAGGGTTCTGGCCGAAAGGCATCCAGTTCACCTACACATTTTTTTAAAATTAGTAAGATTCATACAATAAACACATCAAACTATAAAAGTAGAAATAATTTAAACACTTTACCTCTAATGGGGACATCCAATCAAGCGATAACCGTATCGATCGCATGCGGTCAATGGACTTCTTCTCGACACGCGGACTCCACGCACAAGCACGTGGCTGGCCATCCCCAATAGGAACCGGGTCGCGGTGTGGTCGAAACGCCGGGAAATACTCGTATATCCAGGTCTGTAACAACGTCATACATCCAGTGATACCTGCCGCATCAGCCCGACTCGAAAATCCTAACTGGCGATACATGTACTCCAATGTAGCCGACCCCCAAGAAAACTGGCCTACTCTGTTGGGCTCTGAACGCGGGGAAATTAGGTCGTTGACTAACCTCCTAACGTTCAAATAAATTTATAAATCCTAAAACTAACCCCTAAACAAGTTTAGTGGTAAGTTCGGAGTCGAACCACAAGGAACGGTAATGCTAGATTGTTCTTAATCTAATGCTTAAGCTACGCCGAAGTCGATTTATGGATAGAGGACACTACAACTATACTAAAACACATATAAAGAACAAGGTATGATAAAGTCTACTAGGGGAAAAGATCCACTTTGAACAATTAATAAGCTAATGAGAATCCATTTGATAATCAATCATGCAAAGAAAGAATTAAAATGAGAATTAGCTACACTCAAAAGTAATCTCTCAAATTCCTAGCCTAGATCCCTCATTGACTAGGTGCATAGAAGAAATTTACCCAAAATGCAATCAAATATATCAATTCTAATTCAAAATCCCTTGTCAAACTAGAACCAATATGCAATTAAGTTTGCTATCATGGGAGATCAATCCAATCTAAAACAAACAACATGCCAACATCAATTCAATCAATTTAATCACACAATTATCATCAAATTTATCTCAAATAACTCAATTAATCGTTATAAAGCTTCACTCAACACCTAGTAGAAGGGAAACTACTCAAACATAATGAAAGCAACTAAATAAAGCATAAAGAGAAGACAGTGTAAGAAATGCTCATTGATATAAGATGGAGATCTTCAAATCATCAAATTCCTCATTTGATTATCCAAAATCCATGAAAACCATTGTGTTTCTCACTTTCTCTCTCCAAAATTTGAGAGTTTCTCTCTCTATAAACCTAAAACTAACCTAAAATCTACTGAAAAAAATGAATTCCCCCCTCTAAAATGAGCAAAAATTCTATTTATACCCCTTACTATATTGCCTAGGAAGCTCCGCAAAAAGTCGAGCAGCACGTATAGGAGCGGGCGCTCCAAAGTCAGTGCACGGGAGCTCCTAGCTGCAACAGTGGGAAGCTAAATCGTCCCATAAAGTTTGGAGCTGGCGCTCCTCTTAGACTGCACGCCCGCTCCTTCGCGCTGGACAAAACTGCTTGGCTTCAAACAAACATAACTCCCTCGTTTTACATCAAAATTGAGCATATGACCTGTCGTTGGAAAGCTCTTGAGATAAGCTTTCATCTCCAATTAGAATCACTCAGAAATGTTTAGTAGATCAAAAGATATAGGCGTTTGAAGTTCGATCTTTGCAAATCAAGTGCACATTTCTTCATTACTTGTTCTTTTATGTTTTATATTTCTTCAACCTTAAGCAATGAACTTATCCAAGTATTCCTAAACATAAGAATAAACCAATAAAGTTTAATCTAATGCAAGAAGCAACCAAAAATATGCAAGTAAAGCCAAAATTGATCAACAATGACATTTCACATGCAAACACGACAAATGAAATAAAACCTTATTAAAACCAAGTAAAAAGATATCAAAACAATGAAAAACTAACTAGAAACTCCTAAAAAATAGTGACATAAATGACACTTATCAGGCTCACACGCGTCAACTATGTCGCGCGGCCTGAGCTTGGTTTCTCTCTTATCCAGAAACAAGGTACACCCGAGAAGAAGAAAAACATATGCAGCTAGCTGTGTGTCCTCCGTCCTACGTGAAGTGGGGTGCAAACATCGCTGCAAAACGGTTGCGATCTTAACATTGCCGTGATCCCACACACCAAGTGCCGCTGTGTGCAGCGCAACCCTATCCACCGCCAACATCTCCTCTAGTAAGTCTGCCTGATCCGCATCTATGACAACAGATGCTCGGTTTCCCTCTACGGGAATCCCAAGGATGGCCTTGACGTCATGCAATATGATCGTCATCTCACCGAACGGAAGGTGGAAAAAGTTCGTGTCCGGCTGCCATCGCTCAACGAAAGCCGTGATCAGCGTCGAGTCAATCCTTTTCATGCATGGTGGCAGGAAGGTGACTCACTCCAGTGGCCCTCAATCGGCTGACCATCTCTCTCTCCTCCGGCCAACCATCAGCCCAACTACACAAAAAGTTACAAGTCTTTTCCCGGGTTTGGCATTTCAAAATGCCGCTATCCAAAGCCCTCTCCTGGTCCTCCCAGATACGGGTAGCGATGTGTCCTAGAAAGCTAGGAATCACACTCCCGTCTATAGGTCCCCCAGCCACTTCACCCCTCACCACCTAAGAATTATTAACGGTCCTCGACCGTTTTCTGCTAATCGCAGACACAGTGGACGCAGATTATGTGCCAGATCTACTAACAAATATACCATCTCTACCCTTACGCACATTTACCCTATGCGTCTCATACATATCATCAAGCCTCTGACTGAATGGACCGTAATCATCATATGGTCCACTCTAATCTTCCACATCCCCAACCGCATCCTCCTCCTCCTCCTCCTCATCACCATCATCATCATCCTCAGAATAGTACACCCGTTCTCTATGACCCGAGGCCGAAATACCACAGGATCTAACGTGTCTAGGCCCCGAGCTCTCCATTGAGTTGATTGTACTTCTCATAATGTCCATACTCTTCCCAGCCCCAGAACGAAAATACGATGCCTAACACAATTTAAATAACTAGAAATAATAGCAACTGTTATTATTATTATTATTATTTATATAAATAATCTATTTTCAAAAGTATCAACAACAAAAAGAAAAGTACACAATATCGAAAAACAAAATTAAAACAATTGAAAATACACACAAAAACAAAAAAAAAACAAAACATACAATATAAACATAAAAAAGTAATTAAAAATAAATAAATAAAACAATATACAAATGATGGAAAAAAAATAAAAAACATTACAAAAAATTAACAACCTAATAAATAAAAAAATTAATAACCTAATAAATAAAAAAAACAAAAAATTTTGACAAAAAAAAAATAAAAAAATACCCAAAAAAAATACTAACAAATTGACATTAAAAAGAAAAGTACACAATATCGAAAAGAAAATTAAAAGAATTAAAATACACACAAAAACAAAAAAAAATAAAAAAACATGCAATATAAACATACAAATGATGCAATATAAACATGCAAAAAGTAATTAAAAATAAATAACAAAACATGCAATATAAACATACAAAAAAATAACAAAACATGCAATATAAACAAAAAATATAAACATAAAAAAAGTAATTAAAAATAAATAAATAAAACAATATACAAATGATGGAAAATAAATTAAAAACATTACAAAAAATTAACAACCTAAAAATAAAAAAATTAATAACCTAATAAATAAAAAAACAAAAAAAAATGAAAAATACCCAAAAAAAATTTGGAAAAAAAATTCAAAAAATAAATTAAAAAAAAACCGGAAAAACAAAAAAAAATGGAAAAAAAAATTCAAAAATTCAAAAAAAAAAACCGGAAAAACAAAAAAAAAATAAAAGGAGGGTGGCGCCTGTCCCAGACGCCAGTGCCATTGTGGTGGCGTCTTACGTGGACGTCGGTGCCACGGTGGTGGCGTCATACGTGGACGCCGCCACCGTGGCACCGACGTCCTGTCCAGGCGCCACCACCGTGGTGGTGGCGTCTGGGCTAGGCGCCGCCGCCGTGTCGCCGTCGTTCAGCCACCTTTTCCGTTTTTTTTAATTAACAAAAAAAAACCATACCTTTCCACCTCGAAACCCCTTGTTCCGGCCACCGGTGCCGCCCCTTCCTTGCCTTGCCGCCTCGACATTTTTAAAAAATATTTTAGAGAAAGAAAGTGAGACTACAAAGTTAAGAGAAGATGAGAGTGTGTTTTTTACTAGAGTAGAGAGAAGATAAAGGTGTGTTTTTTAGTTTGAGGGAAAAAGGGTCATTTTACTTTTAATTTGTGGCCTTTATGTGGAGATTTTCGGGCGATGTTTAGCAGTTCATATATTTTTTTCCCATAGCCACCACTGCTCACCAAAAGCACCAACTACCCAGCACATTCCGACTGAAGCCACCATCAACTAACCCCATAATTGACGCCAAAACCTCCACCACTCCCACCGGAGTTACCCTAAACCACCACCACTCCCATCCGAAACCACCACCATTCCCACAAAAATCACCACCACTCGGACCGAAAACCACCTCCACTCTCACCGAAACCCTTTGAAGCCACCACCACTCCGATCGAAACCACCACCACTCTCACCTAACCCCTTCGAAGCCACCAAACTCCCACCGAAACTACTACCACTTCCACGGATACCACCACTTTTCCCACCGAAAACCTCCATAACACCCCCACCACACTAACCGAAAAATCCACCAACACTAGATCTACAAACATTAAAACCCACCCAATACTAGATCTACAAACTTTAAAACCCACCCAATCTCTTCTTCAAACTTGAAAGTAGTATCGTGAAGATGATGATAAATGCTAGCTTATTTATTCTCCAATTTTTTTATTTTTAATTTTTACCTAAATTGTGTAGATCTGATTTATTTTGACAAATTTGACTAGATTTATTATCGTTTTTTTCCGATACTTTTAAGATGATTATGGTATTGATACGGTGGTAAGGATAGTATTGCACTGATTTTGGCGGTGGTGGTGGTTGTGGTGGCGGTGGCAGCTATGGATGATGAGCTGAGGTTACTTTTGTGGAGTTGTTAGCTACTATAGGAAGAATTAAGTTGGAGGGTGGGTGATTAAAATTCTTAATTTCATTGTATTAACTCAAATGGGGCCCACTTGATTTCATTATGTGTGAAAAAGTGTGTGTTACATTTAAAAGACAACAGAGGAAGTATGCTATATGTGCCTCCAAATTTTTTCACATGTTAAATACCTAGATTATAGAATGATACTTGGCTATTGTCCATTGAATACAACAATAAAATTTAATATGCGGTTCCTAGTACTGTCAAAAACCGAACCGAACTGGTTCTAACTGATCCGAATGAGAATCAAACTGATTAAAAATCGATTTTTTGAAACAGAAAACCGACCTGAACCGCATTTTAGTAAACCTGAAACCGAACCGATCTGAGTAACGTTAAACCGTTTAAAAACCGAACTGAAAGGAAACTGAACCGAAAATGAATCGAACCGTTTCTAACCCGAAACCGTTTGAACTGACATAAAAACCGTTTACACCGAATCGTTAACAAACTGCAACCCGTTTGCACCGAACCGTTTATAAACTGAACTGATTATAAACAAGACCGCTTATAAACCGAACCGTTTATGAACCGAATCGCTTATAAATCGAACCGCTTACAAACAACTACTATAAAGAAAAGATTAAAACCAAGTTAAAAGGTATTTTAAATGAAATCTAATTATGCACGTATGTGTTTTATTTTTTCTTTTATTTGAAACATAATTATTCACTACTAGAAAACAGCTGTTTTTCGACGGAAAAAATCCGTTGGAATCACTTGAAAATCCGTTGGAAATCAAAGGTCTGTCGTAAAACCGTTCGTAGGAAATTCGCCTTTTTCGGAGGAAACATATGTATTTTGCGAGGAATTCCGGCACAGGAAAATAATTTACCGAGGACACAAATCCGCTAGAAATTTCCATCGGAAATTCCTTCGGATAATGGTTCAATCAAATTAAAAAAAATAAAAAAACAGGCCGCACCACCACCGGCACGGCTTGTCACTACCTCCAACCCCTAACCCTAACCTCAAACCACCACCGCCATTACCCCCCCCCCACACATTAGACCACCGAAACCCCCACAACCCAAATCCACCCACGAAACCCCCACAACCTAGATCCACCCACGAAACCCCCCTAACCCAAAACTACCCACAACCCACCACCACTACAACCCACCACCAAAACCCCTAACCACGACGAGCCACAACCCACTACCACCGAAATCCCTAACCCATAACGACCCACAACCAACCACCACCGAAACCCCTAACCTACATCACGAACACCACCAGGCCTAAACCACACCACGAACACCACCAGCCCAAACCTCCGTCCACCAAAAAAATAAATCGACCATACGCACCGGCCACCACATCCACCAAACACGGCACCAACCACCACATCCACACCCACCACAACAACAACTGATAAAAAAAAAGATTTAAAGACTCGAAAAACATACCTTAATAACCAAAATTGGCTTTGAATGCTTGAATTTGGTTTATATAGGCCAAATTTGACCCTGAAAAGTCTAGATCTAGACTTTTCATGGTCGAATTTGACCAAAAAAAACCATTAGGGTCACACCACTCGCCGTCACACCGTCACACCAGCGGCCGGAAAACATAGCGAAAGGAGGATAAATGAGGAAAGAGAAGGGGCGTAGAGGAGGGGCGTAGAGGAAGAGAAGGAGAAGGAAAGGAAGAGAAAAGATGAACCACATGTTCCACTTTCACGAAAGGAAGATAAATGAGGAAAGAGAAGGAGAGAGAAAGAGAAAAGATGAACCATTAGAGGACCTAACCAGCTAACCTAATTCGGTAATTCACTTTCAGACTTTCAGGTTTAATTTTTTTCTTTCCCTTTTGCTTAATATATGAACCACATGTTTATTTATTTAGTTAACAATCAAAATATCTAAATTCTAAATCTAAAATTTGTTTTGCCTTTTGGTTTTTGGAGGGAAACCACCATTCATATTTTGACGAAATTGTCAACCAAAAAAAAATGAAATCAATTTTCTACTTTGTAAAAATCAAAATTTTTAATTTTATTTTAATAACATTAAACAAACTTTTATACAATTAATTAATTACATGGCTTCAAAAAAAAAATATTAATTACATTTCTCGAATCCCGATAAAACGATATATACCTTCATAATATCAACTTTTATATTTTTTTAACACACACATTAACTTATTAAGTTATTTAAATTATAAAATTTGAATCGGTTAGCGTGTAAATGTTTAGCGTTGTGATTAATAAAAAGACCGTATAATAATATAATGACGTCATATCTTAGAGAGTTAGAAGTACTACGGATTTGTTATATGATTATATTTATATCAGTTTAGTTGTGCTTGTAAGCAATACACTTGTAATCGTGTAAACTTATAAATGATAGAATTGACTAGTAGATTTATACATAAATACAAATTACTTAATTAGATATGACTACATGAGTGATTGACTAATATGACTATATGAGCAATTGTCAATTTAGCATAGTTGCATAACAGATTAACAGTGTACTAGACTATCCTACTCGGTAATATACTAATAACATTTCAGTATTTGATCTATTAGACTCAAGTTAAAAGTTACTCTTTCTTATTAACTTGTTAGTCTAATTAAGTAATTAGTAATTACTAATTAGTGAATTAAGCCTTAGGGGTAAACTAGTAAAGGATATACAAAAATATAATAATCTTATGATTCTCATCCCTTTATACTAATAAATATTTAACTATGAGAATATTAGATGGTTAGATGTTATGTATATGTATAATCGATTGAAAGAATCAATATTACCTTCTTATTCATTAATGTTTTTTTTCATTATACAAATCAAACTACTTTGTAATATCTTCATATATAACTTTATGCAAATATATAATGATAAACGAGTCTTAATTATCAGTCTTGTTGACTAATTAAGTATCGAATACCAAATTGCAAATTTCGATATCACAATAACTCATCAAATCATGATTATGACACTATTAATCAAATGATTAAATAAGAAGTAGATAATAGTCTGATAGTAAAACAATAATACATTAATGCACTAAACTTTTATAATCTACTTCGTAATAAACTAGTAAGATCAGTATGGCTAAACTTGAAACATAACATTATATGTATTTATAAAATTAATGAGAATTTTCATATAATATGATGCCTCAATATGAAGTGATGAAGTCTCGGCTTGAAATAAAACTTGTTAACCAGCAAAAAGTTAGAAAGTAGTATCAAATTTCAAACCAAAACCGTTTAATTGCCCGAATCCAAACGACTCGATAAAAAACCAATTTTTTGATATCAAAACAGACCCGAACCGTAATTTAGTAAACCTCAAATAAAACAGATCTGAATAATGTTAAATTGTAGAAGAACCAAACCCGTTAACGAACCGAACTAGTTATAAACCAAACTATTTATTTTATTTGATGTTTCTCTCTCTTAATAGTACAGTGGTACATTTTTGTGTATTATTATGCATGTATAATGTATCATTAAAGTATAAGTTGTCTTAATAGTACTATTATGTCTCATAGTGGTATAATATTTGATGTACTATTTATATATTCATTTGTATCATTAGATAAATATTTATATATACTATTATATTATACCATTTAATGGTACTATTTACCATGTAGTGCTACTTTTTGTCATCCTATATTTTCCCCCAAAATACCTTTTACTTGTCACCTATTCCTCCCACTTGGCACATTTTCCACCAATGTTTTTTCTCATATTTCCATTATCCACAAAAATGTCATCCTATTTGAGTCTAAAGCATATAGGCGCTATGCTCCAATACTGCTAAGTTTATTTGTAAGTAGTAAAAAAAAAAAAACTGTATAATCATCACAATTTCAATAAATAGCATCCTTCTATTTCAGTTTATCTCATCAACCCACTAAACTCAAAAAAAAAAAACAAAAAACAATATAACCCTAGCAAAAGTGATACATCAAAATAGAGAAATAACTTCATTTCTCCTTCCAGTTGCTGCAGTTACTCTTCTTCTCTTCGTTCAGTCCCCCGTTTCTAGTGTCGCCTCCCCTGTCCTAGACACAGACGGCGCCCTAGTACATAATGGGGGAAACTATTACATCATCCCACACTTAGTAGGCACTGGTGGCCTAGCCTTGACAGAAGATAACACGTCGTCACCGTGCCCTCTTTTTATCACCCAAGAACTCTACACTAAAGGCTTACCTATATTTATGTCTTCCCCTACGAGAATTGGGTTCCTTACTACCACTATTCCAATTGAATTTTACTTTGATCGAGTGTACGCCACTTGCAACAAAGAGTTACGGTGGTGGGTAGCCGTAGAAGACGAAAACAAAAATTCGTACGTTGTTGTTGGTGCTGATGGGGAATTTCAAGACACTTATGCATTCAAAATTGGAGAAGCTGAAACTGGTAAGAATGTGTATGATATAAAGTTTTGTCACACAATTGAGTCCAAATTATTTAGAGTTTCGGAAATGGAGTGTAACGATGTTACATTTGTTAACGGACTTATGGCAGTCGTCCCTAATTCTCTTATCCTGTTACTTTCATGAAAGCTGTTCCAAGGTTAGCTTCTTATGTTTAATTAAGTTGATTTGGCACTTGTGTATGTGTTATGTAACTGTGTGTCGGTGTAACTGTGTAAGTGTACGTGGTGTTATGTGGCTATATATATATTATATATGTTGAGTGACAGCGGAAGCAAAGGTCGAAAACAATAAAGAAACAACAAAGAAAATTCAATGCAAACAATAAGAACAACACCAAGAATTTACGTGGTTCAATATCAATATGATAGCTACGATCACGGGCACCGAGATCAAAGGATTTCACTATGAGCCGCAAAGACTTATAGAGATGAATCAAGTCTTTTTCTTGAATTTCTCTCTCACTCTCTCTATCTCACTTGTTTTTACTCTCTCCCCCTAGAAATAATAATAGGGAGTTTTATATATTAATCCCCAATTAAAAGATACTTGGGCTACAAGATAAAATAATAAGAAAAAGATAATAATATAAGATAACCGCAAATCCTATCTTCGCAGGATTCTTCTTCGCCCGGTCAAGCGCGCGAAGCAGCAACCTGAAAAATGAAGTACTATGCACAACTCTTCTCCGCCCGGTCTGCCCGGGCAAAGCCCGCCCGACCGGGCAGACAAAGGCTGAAGTACGAGTCACCTAATTATCAACAATCTCCACCTTGACGAGAACTCGTAGTCAGCAAAACGATCCCATCAACACATAGTGAAAAAGATATCTCAAGCCTAACCCGATGCAAAGCTCATGCATAAGCCATACATCCCGATAAGTCTCTAACCGAGACCCATCCCGTACTCGTCTCCAAGTACAACAACTCATAATGCTCCACATGCATCACGAGCCCCGGGCAAGCTCCACCTTAAGGCCAACATACCTTCACTAGGAGCTCCCCAACACCGCCCCTCGGAGCCTATTACATTACATAGTAATCAATATTTAGCAAGTCCAAACAATGTTTAAACTTACTAAATGGAACAGGCTTAGTGAAGAAATCAGTCGGGTTGTCAGCAGTCCCAATCTTCTTCACCTTAATCCTCTTGTCATTACGTAAGAAATGATACCTGACATCAATGTGCTTGGTCCGATCATGGTGTACTTGATCTCTAGCTAAGCAAATGACACTTAGACTATCACAATACACCGTAGCAAAATCCTGTGCAATACCCAGTTCACCTACAAGGCCTTTGAGCCAAATAAACTCTTTAGCTGTAGAAGTTAAAGCCATATACTCAGCTTCAGTATTTGACAACGTAACTGAAGACTGCAATGTAGACTTCCAACTGACCACAGAACCACCCAAAGTGAACACATACCCAGTTACAGACCTCCTGGTATCCACATCAGCTGCATAATCAGAATCACTATATCCAGTCACCAAGCACTCCTTACCATTCCCATACACAAGACCAATATCAGTTGTCTCTCTCAAATAGCGAAAAATTCTTTTCACCCCCTGCCAGTGTTCCCTTCCAGGTCGAGCCATAAACCTGCTTACAACACTAACAGCATGCGCAATATCCGGCCTAGTGCAGACCATAACATACATCAAACAACCAACCGCGTTGGCATATGGAACTCTAGACATATAAGACAACTCCTTTTCTGTTTGAGGTGACATAGACAAAGACAACTTACAGGTTATAGTAGTTGGCGTACTTATAGGCTTTGATTTTTCCATCCCAAAACGAGACAATATCTTTTCAATGTAGCTTTTCTGAGTCAAGAAAAGCTTACCTCTAGCTCGATCCCGGTAGATCTCCATACCCAAAATCTTCCTAGCTGCACCTAAGTCTTTCATGTCAAACTCCGAGTTAAGCATCTCCTTTAATCTAGCAATATCAAATTTATTCTTTGTGGCAACCAGCATGTCATCAACATATAACAAAAGATAAATCATGGAACCATTATCTAGCTTACTATGATACACACAACAATCATATGAATTCCTATCAAAACCATGTGAAACCATAAAAGAATCAAACCTCTTGTACCACTGTCGGGGGGATTGCTTTAGTCCATACAATGACTTTAGCAATCTGCAGGCATAGTGTTCCTTTCTAGGAACCTCGAATCCCTTGGGCTGCTTCATCAGAATCTGCTCCTCTAAATCTCCATGGAGGAAAGCCGTTTTAACATCCAGCTGCTCCAGCTCAAGATCAAAGTGTGCTACAATTGACAATAACACACGATAGAAGTGTGTCGAACCACAGGTGAGAATATTTCCACAAAGTCAACCCCTTCTACCTGACTGAACCCCTTAGCAACTAGTCTAGCCTTAAAACGCACTTGCTCAGTTTTTTATAACCCTTCTTTCTTCTTGTAAATCCACTTACACCCCACAAGCTTCCTCCCTTCCAGTACCTTTACCAGTTCCCACACTCTGTTCTTGTAAAGAGACTGCATCTCTTCACCCATTACAGCAAGCCATTGCGCCGACTCACTACAACTAATTGCTTGTTTATATGTGGCAGGTTCAAATGACTTTACATCATCAGCTACACTCAATGCATAACCTGTCAACTCATCAACACAACAAGTTCTTCCCTCCATCTCTTCAATCAGTCTAACAGGCTTCTTGATAGCTCGTTTAGGCATCTCAAGAATCACTAGTAGAAAAACAGAAATAGGCAACCCCCCTATGGCAACGGTTCATAAAAACCGTTGCCAACTGCAGTGAGCGCCATTTAAAATATCAGAGTTGGCAATGGTTAACCGTTGCCAATTTTTAAAAAAAAAATAAATAAATTTTGATTAACATTGGCAACGGTTAACCGTTGCCAATTTTTTTTTAAAAAAAAATTAGGATGCTTTGGCAACGGTTAACCGTGGCCAATTTTTTTTTTTTTAAAAAAAAAAGGTTGAATGACATTGGCAACGGTTAACCGTTGCCAATTAGGTTTTTTTTAAAAAAAAATTGCGGGTTTAACACTGTTCATCAACGTCTTCAATAATTCAATTGCGCTGCTTCATTCAACTCTAGTTTGCTGCGTTTTCCCTCCTCCTTCCTCATTCAACTCTTACATATTGCGTTTTCCCCTCTTTCTCCATTGAAGTGGCCTGCGTTTTCCCTCCTCACATCTCATTCCTTCTGCGTTTTCCCTCCTCCTTCCTTATTCCTTCAATTCTTGTGTTTTCCCTCCTCCTTCATCCACGCAATCCCTCTTCTCTTCTCTTCTCCCTCCATCTCCATTGAAGGGTTGTGCGAGCTTTCTCACCTCCATTGAAGGGTTGTGCGTGTGAGCTTTCTCACCTCCATTGAAGCAGCTTCAAGGTAAGTAGCTAGCAAATTAGGTTTTTGTGTGTATTTTATTTGGGTTTCTTGTTTTTTGATTTACTATGCTGATTTGAGCTTGCATTGTGATATTGCATAATGTTTTGGGTTATTCTTTGTTGGCTTTTGCATTGTGATTTACAAATACATACATGCTGCTTGTGTCTGATTTTCATCTAATTTTGTTACTGTCATTTTCAATCATGTTCAGTGCAGGAAGGCTGTATGTATTTGTTGGCTTTTGCATTTTAAAAGTAAAAGCTCAATTGAATGCTAAATATAAAATCTTTGAGTTTGTGCTAATTGGGGTGCTTGGTTTTTATAGGTTCATATGTGAATTGAAGTTCAAGCTAGTTAAGTTTGAAGACTACACATTAATTAAGCTCAAGTGGGAAGTTAGAAAGAATACATCCATTGTGTTGGTATGAATTATAAACTTCTCTAAGCTATAAATATTTCTTTCTCTCTATTATTGTTTTAATAAAAGTTTTTTCATGCTAGATATTAGATTTGTGTATTATATAATGACAAACTAAATACAACAATAAATATATGAAATGTTTGCATTGCATCATCATATGCCTAGATACCCGTTCAAGGCTTTCTCATTAGGAGAAAGTCTTGAATAGTCCCCAGTTGGGAGTGTTCTTGAACGTTTACTCTCACTTAGGTGGTGAATGTATGTCTTTTTTTCGATTTTAAGGAACATCTTGGCTTACCATTTTCTCGATCACCATGTTCTTTGGGTACATATGTGGGTAAGTAATTACCTACGTCGTGTATTTGGAGAACTGGGGGGAAATGCTGCCGGAGTTTCCTTAAAATTCGAAAGTTGACATACATTCACTAGTGAGAGTAAACGTTCAAGGATGGGTTAGGTTGGAGTGATAAGGACCCTTTGGAAGCATATATTCATTTGTGTATGTATATTAAAGTTATATGCATGGTGTGTGTTTGAATTTGATTTATATATATAGAAGATGTAGAATTATACATTATCATTCGTAATATGTTGCCATGTTTAGAGACAATTTACTTAATGGAGAGGGATCGTGGATGGATGTATGGTAGACGTGATACATTGGAATTCTTTAATGGGGTTCAAGAGTTCTGCGAGACGGCTTCATCTTATCAGCGCAGAATGGGTTTCGAGTGCCTCTATTGTCCTTGTGTTGATTGTAATAATGTGAAGGTGGTCAATAGTGTTGATATCATTAGAGATCATGTAGTTTGTCGTGGGTTTAGGGTTAAATATCATGTGTGGATTTGGCATGGTGAAGAAGGAGAGTACAGTGGGGATGTTATTGGGTACGATGTGCATGATGATAGAAGCAATGATATCCGTGTGGACGAGGAATACAAGAATGATGAACATATTGATGATGATGGTGCTGAGGAGGGATTTGAGGATGATCATGAGGATGAGGTTGAGGATGAAGGTGTGGATGAGATGATGCGTGGTTTTGAAGGTGACGTGTTTGAGTCATTATCGGAGGCTTCTAAAAAGCCTTTGTATCTTGGGTGCAAAAAATACTCCAAACTATCAGCCGTGCTAACTCTTTTTAACATTAAGTCGAAGCATGGGTGGACGGACAGTAGTTTTACTTCCTTGTTGAGCGTGTTAAGTGAGATGTTGCCAGATGGGAATGAAATTCCTAAGTCTTACTATTACGCTAAGAAGCTCATGTGTCCATTTGGTTTGGAGTATAAGAAGATACATGCATGTCCTAATGATTGTATTCTTTACCGAAATGAATATGAAAAATTGGAGGAGTGTCCAAGATGCAAGAAGTCGCGCTACAAGCGCAAGAGTTGCAATGCTGGTACGAAGGGACCTCCTGCTAAGGTGTTGTGGTATCTTCTCATAATTCCTAGGTTTAAGCGTCTGTTCTCTTTACCAAAAGACGCTAAAAACTTGAGGTGGCATGCAGAGGGAAGAAAAAAAAACAGAATGCTGAAGCACCCAGCCGACTCCCCGCAATGGAAGAACCTTGATATGAAGTTTGGGGAATTTGGTGACGAAGTCAGAAATTTAAGGCTTGGTTTGTGCACGGACGGGATGAATCCATTTGGCACTCTTAGCACCCAGCACAACACATGGCCGGTACTTTTAGTGATCTACAATTTGCCTCCTTGGTTGTGCATGAAACGAAAATATGTAATGCTTTCACTCTTGATATCGGGGCCAAGGCAACCTGGAAACGACATTGATGTGTATCTTGCGCCATTGGTTGATGATTTGAGAAAGATGTGGGACGAAGGGGTTTCCGTGTTTGATGCTCATAAGAATGAGATGTTCACATTGCGTGCAGCTCTTATGTGGACCGTTAATGATTTCCCTGCATATGGCAACTTGTCTGGGTATAAGAATAAAGGGAAACAGGCATGTCCCATTTGTATTGATGATACGCCAAGCAGACGCCTTGATCATTCTTTCAAACAGGTGTATTTGAGGACAAGAAGGTTGCTTAGGCGCGATCACTCGTACCGTCGGCAGAAAAAGGCTTTCGATGGGACGGTGGAGGAGGGGACTGCTCCTAGGCCACTGACTGGTGAGGAGGTTTACGCTTGGGTCAAGGGTGTACGAACAGTATTTGGGAAATCTGAAAAAGCGGCGGAATTAGTTGCTCTCTTTAAAAAAGAATCAATCTTTTGGTTGCTCCCGTACTGGAAAGAACATGACGTTAGGCACTGTCTTGATGTAATGCATATAGAGAAGAATGTGTGTGACGCTCTTGTGGGAACGCTGATGAATATTCAAAACAAGACAAAGGACGGAAAGGGTGCACGTTTAGATTTGGAAAAGATGGGGGTGCGTCCAGAATTGTGGGTTCAGCAAAGGGTTAGTAAGGGAAAGGAACAGGAAAAGGAAAAAGAACTGGGTTCGAAAAAGGGAAAGGGAAAGAGCAAGGGAAAGGGAAAGGCCGCGGATGCGTCGAAGAAGAAAAATGAGGGAAAAGCCAAAGAGGGGAAGGCCTATTTACCTCCGGCTTGCTACACATTGTCAAGGGTAGAAAAACGGAGGTTTTGTGAATGTCTGTATGGCATTAAGGTTCCATCGGGGTACGCATCTAACATGAAAAGATTTGTATCCTTAAATGGAGAATTGAAGCTGACAAGTATGAAATCCCATGATTGTCATGTTCTGATGCAAGTTTTTCTACCAATTGCAGTACGTGGTATTTTGCCAAAGCACGTGAGGGAAGCTATTACAAGCCTCTGTTCGTTTTTCAATACAATATGTAATAAAGTGCTTGATCCTTGTACCCTTGATGCTTTACAGGCGGATGTGGTTGTGACTTTGTGCAAATTTGAGATGTACTTCCCGCCCTCGTTTTTCGACATAATGGTGCATTTGATTCTTCATTTGGTGCGTGAGATTAAGTTGTGCGGTCCAGTGTTCTTGAGGTGGTGCTATCCTTTTGAAAGACACATGGGTACATTGCAAGATAAAGTTAGGAACCGGGCTCACCCGGAAGGAAGTATGATTCAAGGGACCGTGGCCGAGGAGATTGGTAATTTTGTGGCCGACTATGTAGCCGTTGCTGAACCTATTGGTATTCCTACTTCTCGACATGAAGGTAGACTTGATGGTCATGGCACAATTGGGTCGAAACGAATGTCACCTGATCGAGAGAAGTTCTTACAAGCACACCTATATGTGTTTCACCATGTTGCAGATGTTCACCCATATTTAGACGAGCACATGGCTAGTTTGCGTGATGAGTTTCCGTCGAAAGGTGAAAGGGCACTGATGCAGTTGCACAATAAGAAGTTTGTGAGTTGGTTTCGTGATCGAGTGATGGGTGGAATGGATGAGAGTGTCACAGCTGGTCCTAGGGATGATGTTCGCTCATTTGAGGGATATGACATAAATGGGTACACATTTTGGACCGAGCGTCAAGATTTGAAATCGTCCTCGACCCAAAATAGTGGTGTAACGGTTGTGGCATCGTCAAGGGAGTTTGCAAGTGCTAAGGACAAATCACCCGTTGATGCGGAGTTGTCATACTACGGTCGAATTCAAGAAATATGGGAGCTTGATTATTGTGACTTCACGATTGCTCTTTTCCGGTGTAAGTGGGTTGATAATATCAGGCGTAACGTCAAATTTGATGACTTTACTCTTGTAGATCTTGGCAACCTGAATGATAGTGTGGAACCATTCATCCTTGCATCTCAAGCTAAGCAGGTGTTTTACGTATCTGACCCTGCCGACTCAAAATGGTCTATTGTGCTAGCCGGCAAAAGAAGAATCCTTGGCGTTGGAGATGTTAAGGATGAGGAAGAATATGATGCCTTTGATGACTCGGCACCTTTCACTGTTCCTAGACCTGCTGTGCCAAATGAGATAGACGACCAAGCCAATTACATGAGATCAGACCACGATGAAGGAATATTAGATTGAGGTACTGTATATTTTCTGTTAGTTTGAATTGCAGGCGTAGAAAGAATAAAAAATCACATTTTAGGTGAAAATAAATGAAATTGTTGAATTACTTGCATAAAGTAACTTGCATCACCATTTTCAGAGTTTATGTGTATTATAATTCAGCAATTTATATATGATTATAAGTTTACCTTACGATTCAGCAGCTAATAACGTGTTATGTTTGTAATGACAGGTTTTAACAGCTAATGGCGGACGATCGATTCCGTGTTCGAGTTGAGGATGTTGAATCTAACTCAGATGATTCATCTAATGACGGGGACCAGCCGTATGATGTGAACAAGGAAACTGATTTGGGTGAGCCAGAAGATCAGGCGCAAGATGTATTGGAGAGAATGATAGATTACTTTGAAATTGCAGCTGAGCAAGCGCCTCCAATCGATAATGCCACTATGGATCCGTTTCGTGAGGATCAAAGTGGAGCGGGGGTGCAGGCACCAGCGAAGAAAAAGCAGAGGGGTCCGACGACAGCTTTCAAGAAACCTGTCGGTCCTATGGTGTTGGAGTATGACAGCGTAGGGCAACCCTCAGGTAAATGGCGTCGTCAGTATGCTGGTCAAGTTGGGATTTGTGCGCGCAAAATCCCCATTACACTTCGTATGAGCGACGTACCTACAGGCTTGATTGACACGTTTTGGAATGATACCAGGGTAAGTTTGATTTGATGTGATTATTTATAAACAATTTCAATTTATTGTTATGTTATGGGCAAACTAATAATGTTTGTTATTTGTGCTTGCAGAGTCTATTTAACATTCCAAATGATTACTTCAAGCGAAGGGTGTTTGAATCCTTACTTGCGGCAAGATTCAGAAGCTTCAAGTGTAACTTAGTTCGTCGGTTTATCACAAAGAAACTTGTGAGGAAACCAAAGAACAAGAAAGGAGATGCCAGTGATGATGATGTCATCGATGAAGAGAAACTCCCATGGCAAATATGGCCTAGCATCTCGAAGGATGATTGGGAAGCTTTCGTTCTTTAAAAATGTAAAAAAGAAGAAATTGTAAGTTTAAAGAAGTCCGATGGAAATTGCGTATTTAATTTATCGTTCTTTTTTTTAGTAATGAAACTAACGTAACTTTTTGCGTAGGAAATGAGGGAGCGGAATTCCCGGAATGCATTGCAAAAGCAATACCACCATCATATGGGAGCAATGACGTATGATGAGTGGAGGGATACGTGGGTGAATGAAGGAGTATACCCCACTGCGCTTCTAGGGTCCTCCACAACGCCGTCTGACTCCACAACCAGTACTTTGGTGAGTCGTGCTGGGGATTTCTTTTGCTCTATGCATTCGCGGGACAAGAAGACCTGAAAATGGTCCATCAAGGCTCCGGAAACCAAAGAAATGACGGATAAGCTAGTAAGCAACTATGAACTAGTGAACTAACTTATTCATTTGCATGTATATCACTTTATATAAACACTGACTTCATGTTGCCATTTTGTTTTGGCTACAGCTCGAGTACACTGGAGAGCTTGTTGAAGGCAAGCTCGTCCCGACGGTAGAGAATGACCCCTTCACCTTGGCTATGGAAAAGCCCTACCATCCGGGACGGGTATTAGTTGCTGGGGGGAGCTTGCTAGGATGGGAGAAGGTAATGGGTTCCGAATATACCAAATCTGGAAGATCCCGAGCAAGTGTGAACTCGCCACAGAACTTCGATGCCACAGTGGCTTCAATTAAAGAGCAAGTGCGCAATGAGATGCGCGAAGAGTTCAATGCATGGGCGAAGCAAATGAATTTGCCAACCTTGCCCTTTTCCTCGACAACACTGGCCGACTCAAGTAGCCACCCACGAAGAGAAGGAGAACAGGAGGTAAATGATTAGAATTCAACTCTATAAGTTTTGATATGTTGAGTTACGTGGGTACGGTTCTAATTAATGTTTCACTATCAATACGCTGTTGCAGATTCGTACTCCTTCACATGCGAACAGAAGGGGGCTTGATACTCTGACACCTCATCACTTTCCTATTCTCAGGGTAATTTTGTTTTTTGATTGTGTTGTGAAATAGTTAAGTTGGCTGTGATTTAACTCCTATATTACATGTGTTGTTTAATTGTTAAGTTCAATGCATGTGTTGTTCTTGTCTGCTCTTCCTTCTCATTCTCCTCATTCTCCTTCTCCTTCTCCTTCTCCTTCTCCTCCTCTTTCTCTTTCTCCTTCTCCTTCTCCTCCTCCTCTTCCTTCTATTTCTCCTTCTCCTTCTCCTCCTCCTTATCCTCCTCCTCCTTCTCCTTCTCCTTCTCCTCCTCCTCCTCCTTCTCTTTCCCCGGCCTCCTCCTCCTTCTCCTCCTCCTCCTCCTCCTCCTCCTTCTCTTTCTTCTCCTTCTCCTCCTCCTTCTCCTCCTCCTCCTCCTTCTCTTTCTCCTTCTCCTTCTCCTCCTCCTTCTCTTTCTTCTCCTTCTCCTTCTCCTTCTCCTTCTCCTCCTCCTTCTCTTTCTTCTCCTTCTCCTTCTCTTTCTCCTTCTCCTCCTCCTCCTCTTTCCCCGGCCTCCTCCTCCTCCTCCTCCTCCTTCTCCTCCTCCTTCTCCTCCTCCTCCTCCTCCTTATCTTTCTTCTCCTTCTCCTTCTCCTTCTCATCCTCCTCATCCTCCTGCAGTGCTGCCCATCTGCCCTTCGCGCTCGGTTTTTTTTTTTTTTTTTGGACTCGTTTTGGTTTTTTTTTTTTCTGTTTTCCTATCTTACACCTAAGATACTTAGTGATGAATATGTATGGCTTGAAACGACCTAAAAAAAGCAATTTCATAAGTTTGAGGTTCATTTACAGTATTTACGGCTCGAAATGGCCTAAATCAGTTCTAACTTGCCCATTTTTCATGATTTTAACTCAATGCTTGATTTAACTCAATGATTACACCTAAGATACGTAGTTATGAATATTTATGCCTTGAAACAACCTAAAAAAAAGCAATTTCACAAGTTTGAGGTTCATTTACAGTATTTACGGCTCGAAATGGCCTAAATCAGTTCTAACTTGCCCATTTTTCATGATTTTAACTCAATTCTTGATTTAACTCAATGATTACACCTAAGATACGTAGTTATGAATATTTATGCCTTGAAACGACCTAAAAAAAGCAATTTCACAAGTTTGAGGTTCATTTACAGTATTTACGGCTCGAAATGGCCTAAATCAGTTCTAACTTGCCCATTTTTCATGATTTTAACTCAATGCTTGATTTAACTCCTATCTTACACCTAAGATACTTAGTTATGTATATGTAAATGAAGTATCTTCGCAATTGGTGCAGGAAGAGACCCGTTGTGAACTTCTTCACCCGGGCGAATCATATGACGGACCTTTGCATGTTGTTGCCTATGGTAGTGCACAACCGGCCGAACAAGGTACGGTCCATCTTCGACCTCTTATGCCTGAGCATTATTCTGTCGGGATCCATTCTGTGGTTCCCGGGTCCGAGGACCTCTTAATACCTGTGCCCGTGGAGGATGAGGAGTTCACTACACTCTGGGCAGCAAAAGGTAGTTTTGTGCAATGGCCATCTGCTTGGATACGGTTGATGAACCAGGTAATTTATATTTAGATTTCCCGCGTTAATCCTTTCTTCCCGAAAATTTTGATGAAAATCTTTTCTAACCATTTGTGTGATCATACTTATTAGCCATCAAGGATAAGCCAAACGCCAAAGAAGAGGGTGGAGGGGCCAAAGAACAGAATTGAACATGGCTCGGTGAATGGAAAGGCGCCGATGAAGAGCCCTTCACTAGGTTCAGCCTCACAAGCTACTCCATTAGTTGAAGACACGGTGCTTCAATCGCTGTCCCAGGAGTTAGCTTATTTGCACAACCGTGTTTGCGTGTTGCCTGATGACAGCCCCATCCAAATTCAGCTTCCTAAGGAAATGTTCCACTACGATGATGATGCAACGGCATGGCTATTCAAAGAAGATGTGACGGAATTTCTAAGCGGTGCAATGCTTAACATTTCCCTCATTCAAATATGCATGAGGTAATTCAACTGGTACTCAATTTATGTTATTTAGTTTAGTGGTATTCAATTTCTAAGCGGTACAATAATGCTTAACATTTCCCTCATTTTTTATCATGCATGCAGAGCACTCCAGGAGCAAATATGGGAGCAAGAATCTCCTTTTCAAGTTGGGTGGTTACGCCCTGAGCAGATGTCCACCGCTAGAATCTTAGGAAACTCTGCTGACGTGTTGTACTATGCTGAACGGGGTATCAGGAAATCAGTGAATGCGGGGGACAATTTTATATTCGTCCCATATTATGAGAAGTACGTCTGATTATGCTAGTCAAGTTCATTTGTTTTCCCAGTTTATTTGTTGTAATAGGCTGACTATTGATTTGTTTGTCTCATGTGCAGTGCTCATTGGACCCTACTTGTGATTTGTGTTTCCAGTAACACAATCTTCTTCTTTGACTCTGCTCAGTTGCCTCAAGTAAGAAAGCGCCTCGTGAGGTCCATACTACAAAAGTAAGTATCTAGTTTGTTTCAATTCTTGTTATTCATTTTCATATCTTAACTCATATGTATTGATTATACTAGTCAAATTTGAACTTATTACTTTGATTTTTCGTAGTACCATGAAGAAGATAAATCCTCGATCTCCTCGAGGTCCTACATGGGAATCACCCAAGGTTATTCCACAAAGAAACTTGTGATTTTCTTACTTTACAATGCTTAAGATGTCGCTTATTTGCTATGCATTTTGATTCATGTGCTTTGTTCCTCATGCTAGTGCGTACAACAGCAAAACGGAGTTGACTGTGGCCTATACGTGATGAGATTCATGTATGACATAGTGATGAGTCATTGTACAGACACACGTCAGCTTGAAGAGGTATGCCATGTTCTATAACTAAGTGATAATGATATGTTTTAACTAGTTATGAGTTCAATAGACAAGAATTGTAGAAAATAGGCATCCTAGTAGCCAAAATGGCCTTACTTGAGCCATTTTGGTTGAAATTGCATCCCAAAACCTCTTACTTGCTCTTTTCTTGTATTCTCAAGCATTAGTCACCTATAACTAAGTGATAATGACATGTTTTAACTAGTTATGAGTTCAATAGACAAGAATTGTAGAAAATAGGCATCCTAGTAGCCAAAATGGCCTTACTTGAGCCATTTTGGTTGAAATTGCGTCCCAAAACCTCTTACTTGCTCTTTTCTTGTATTCTCAAGCATTAGTCACCTATAACTAAGTGATAATGACATGTTTTAACTAGTTATGAGTTCAATAGACAAGAATTGTAGAAAATAGGCATCATAGAAGCCAAAATGGCCTTACTTAGCCAATTTGGTTGAAATTGCGTCGTCCCAACACCTCTTACTTGCTCTTCTCTTGTAATCTCATGCATTAATCACCTATAACTACCCCAATCATGATTATTTCACTTCTACTAACTCACGTTTTGTGTATTCTAAGTTTTGCAAGGGGCAAACGAGACTTCCATACACGAGCGAGGAACTCCATGTAATTCGGGAGATGTTGGCGACCTACATCACATTTAATTTGTAAATATCGTCATACAATTTTGTACAATATCATCATATCTCTTCATCAATCCTAGGCTTGGCTTAGCTCATTAATTATGTATATTAGTATACATGAAATATAATTCTAATTTATCATATTTATGTTTTAATTTATGTTTTAATTTGTTATTAAAGTTACTAATTATTGTTACTATTATCATATATAATAATAATAGTAATTATTATTATTATTATTACTAATTATTATTATTATTAATATAATAATAATAATATTGCAGCCAAAAAAAAAAAAAACAGAATATTGGCAACGGTTAACCGTTGCCAATGCTTAAATAAAAAAAAATAAAAAGGCGTGAAACAAGCAATTGGCAACGGTTAACCGTTGCCAACTAAATTAATTGGCAACGGTTTTGAACCGTTGCCAATTTTTTTGGGATTTGGCAACCCCCAAATACTCAACGGTTCAAAACCGTTGCCTTTGGGGGGGTTTGAACCATTGCCAATTTGCTTGTTTCGTGTAGTGAATGGTGTCAGATTGACTAGATGACCCCTGATTAGATTGCTCCACCTCCTCCCCAGAGTTAGAATGAGTTGGAGTAGTCTCAGGTTTAGGAGTACCTGGCACTGGAACATCAGCATCATCATCAACATATTGTACCTGAGGTAAATCAGCAATGGTAGACTAATATACCTCAAGCACTCCATCTGTCTGTAATAAGTTCTCCCCTTCCCTTCTCAAATTAGAAGTCTCCGTATTCTTAGTTGAATACATGGTGCTCTCATCGAAGGTAACATCCCTACTAAGGATGACCCGACCCTCCAAAGGTGAATATATCCTAAACCCTTTCATACCATCCCCGTACCCAACAAAACACCCCTTCTTGGCTCTTGGATCCAGCTTACCCTCACTAACATGATAATAAGCAACACAAACAAAAATCTTCAAATTTGAAAAAATAGGCAACTTACCACTCCAGATCTCAAAAGGAATATTGAAGTCAATTCCCGAATGAGGACCCCTATTGATGACATAACAAGCTGTTAGTACAGCTTCACTCCAGTACCTCATCCTAAGACCTGCATTAGAGAGCATGCATCAAACTCTCTCTAGCAGTGTCTGATTAACCCGTTCTGCAACACCATTCTGCTGTGGTGTCTTCCTGACGGTATGATGCCGGCCTATACCCTCATCTGCACAGAACTGATTAAACTTATCTTTGCAAAACTCTAGCCCATTGTCCGTTTGTAGCTTCTTTATCTTCTTTCCTTGTCGATTTTCCACCAAAGCTTTCCATTGTTTGAAAGCTTTGAAGGCCTCATCCTTTGACTTAAGCAACCTAAGCCATGTGTATCAGGACTTATCATCAACAAATGACACAAAATAGTGGTAACCTCCCATACCTTCAACTCTAGATGGACCCCAGCAATCTGAATGGATGTAATCGAGCACAACATCAGTAATGTGAGCACCTTTGCTGAACTTCGATCTGTGTTTCTTACCAAACACACAATGCTCACAAAATTCAAGGTTGGCAACCTTAACTCCAGATAGAAGACCCCTCTTGGACAATAGCTGCATCCCCTTCTCCTCCATATGACCAAGCCTCATGTGCCAAATCTTAGTCATCTCCTGGTGAGAAACTGATGCACAAACCGCAGAACTAGACAGTGTAACACCCTCAAAGACATAGAGGGTGTTCCTTTTGATACCCTTAAGTACCAACTCAGAACCTTTATAAATGCACAACTCCCCATCCGAAAACACGCCATTGTACCCCAAATCATCCAAGGTACCCAATGAAATCAGATTCTTTCCTAATGCAGGAACATGCCGCACCCTAGTCAAAGTTAACCTCCGCCCATCAACAGTCCTCAAACTCATAGACCCAATACCAGTGACCTTACAAGGAGCATTGTTACCAACTATAACCGTACCCCCATTGCGAGGGTCTTATGTATCAAACCAATCTCGACGTGGACTCATATGGAACGAACACCCCGAATCTAGAACCCAGTTATCAGATAAATCGCCAAATCTAGCAGTACTGACTAATGCTAAGTCTTCCTCTGAATTATAGCTCTCTTTCGGTTTTTCTTCGACTACAGCAGCTTGGGGCTTGTTTTTTCTCACTGGACAATTAGCCCTAAAGTGACCCGGTTCTTTACAGTAATAACAGGTTTTAGTAGCAGTTTTACCAGATCCATCCATGTCGTTACCAGCACCCGATCCAGTATTGTTCCCCCTGTTAAATCCCCTTTTCTTTTTAGACTTCCCGGACTTAACAAACAACCCACTACCGTTATCCCCATTATCACCTATAGCTTTCTGACGAAGTTCCCTAGTATGAAGTGCTGCCTTCACTTCTTCTAAGGTCATTGAGTCTCTACCAACAACAAAGGACTCAACAAAATTATCAAAGCTAGACGGTAGAGACACAAGTAATATCAACGCAGCATCCTCATCATCAATTTTAACATCTAAATTACGCAAATCAAGTAAAATAGAGTTAAGTTTTTCTAGATGTTCGCGTAAAGGAGTACCTGACTGCATTCGGAGGCTAAATAACCGATGCTTCAGTAATAATTTGTTGGTCAACGACTTAGTCATATACAATGACTCCAGCTTCATCCCCAATTCAGCCGTCGTTCCCTGATCAGCAACCTCCGTGATGATATGATCATCAAGGCTAAGTAATATGGTAGAGTGAGCCTTCTCTTCCATAACTTCTAATTGCAAGTCACTCAGTCCGTCTCCTAACCCCGAAGTAGTACTCTTTGGAGCCAACAGACGCCATATCTGCTGTTGTTTTAATAGAGCCTTTATCTTAATTTGCCATAGCCCGAAACTATTTTTCCCGGTAAACTTCTCAATTCTTATTGTTGAATCTCCTGCCATTGTTTCCCTCAAGAAACTCTCCAAGGATTTAACCTAAGCTCTGATACCAATTGTTGAGTGATAGCGGAAGCAAAGGTCGAAAACAATAAAGAAACAACAAAGAAAATTCAATGCAAACAATAAGAACAACACCAAGAATTTACGTGGTTCAATATCAATATGATAGCTACGTTCACGGGCACCGAGATCAAAGGATTTCACTATGAACCGCAAAGATTTACAGAGATGAATCAAGTCTTTTCCTTAAATTTCTCTCTCACTCTCTCTATCTCACTTGTTTTTCCTTTCTCCCCCTAGCAATAATAATAGGGAGTTTTATATATTAATCCCCAATTAAAAGATACTTGGGCTACAAGATAAAATAATAAGAAAAAGATAATAATATAAGATAACCGCAAATCCTATCTTCGCAGGATTCATCTTCGCCCGGTCGGGCGCGCGAAGCAGCAACCCGAAAAACGAAGTACTATGCACAACTCTTCTCCGCCCGATCTGCCCGGGCAAAGCCCGCCCGACCGAGCAGACAAAGGCTGAAGTACGAATCACCTAATTATCAACAATATAGTCCACGGATGAATAAATTTCTCCTCTTGTTTATGAATTATTCATGAACGGAGCTGAGTTATGTATTATTACACTCTTTCTTTTTATATCTGTTTAATTATATTATGTCGATTTATATAATTTTTGGGTTGGGAGTTGAGGATCCAAATCTAAACCCAAATTTTAATTAGATGATTTAAACGACATGTACATTCTATAAAAACCAAATCCAGACATCTGATATGTTCAACAAGCTTTAAGTCTAAAATAGGTCGTATTTTAAATTGATAAAAACTATACCTAGTTTTTGTTTTTATTGCTATTTTAGCTACCTATAGAGTTGGCATCTTATTGATCTCAATAAGTTGCCAATGAGTTTTGACTAGTTTGATACAAAGTACTCCGATCCGTACAAGTTAAGTCATTAAATTTAACAATTTTCTTAGGTAACAATAACATCGAATTGGAACAACTTGCAAAGGGTACCATAGTACCAAACCCATTCGCAAAATAAGCACGCATGCTCGCACAAAACGTTGCTCGTTACATATTTACGAAAGTGATGAGCATGCACCGCAGTCGCACATTATTACATATGTTGAAATGAAAAGTATAAGAGTGTAACAGCAAAATTATGTTGCCCTATACAAAATTCCAAGGATGGAAGAACGAATCACCAATGAATTATTCCTAAATAACATGTATGGTTGTTGCATAATCAAATTGTAAACATTGTTAGCACATATTCATAAAAAATAATTAAGTTTAAATAGTAATTATAATTAAGAGGCAAACACTAGTATGGGATAGAGGTTGTAGTAGTTTTTATTTTTTATTTTTTTATTTTATATTTATATATACTAGTTTAGATTAGGGATGATTTTCTGAGATTCTATGATAACATACTCTATTCTATGCAAATGACAAATATGAATGTCCCATATTGTAAAATAATAGATAGTTAATCACATTATAAGATTAAGAGACTAATCCATTATTTGCTAATTTGGGATGAAAATATATACATTTGGACTTATGAACCAGAACTTCTTTTATAATGATGGATACGTCTTAGGCTTAAACCTAACATGATATTAGAGTAGTCCATCCTATAACTAAGACCTTTAATGGTTTTTATATACTGTGGACCAAATAAATTTGGATCGTACACTTTTTCAAAAAAAAAAAAAAAAAAAATCATACACATAATGGAATATCGCATATGATCGAATAAAAAATAAGACTATTAATAAATAGAAGATAAAGTTAATCAGTTTATAAGGCTATCAAAGTTAAATCTAAACAAAAACCTACCAATTTAATTTATTTTTCAAGTAAGGTGTAGTTTAATAGTCGTAGTACAATCTTACAATGTGATTTCGCGCTAAGTGTAAAGATCTTAGGTTCTAATTTCGATGCACACAATTCTTTATTCTCTCTACATTTATTCATAGAGGTATTGCTTCCATATATGGTGCCTTCTTAATAGGAGTATTACCGTGGGATGTCTGCCCAATATTTTGGCAAAATAGAGTGTTGAAAATTAAAATACGGTTACTAATTGCATTCTTAGGAATTAAAATACGTTTTTTTTTTAGTATTTTTATTAAAAAAAAAAAAAAAAAAAAAAACATTGGGTGTACCATGAGTGTGCAAAATTACCACATGTAAAATTGTTTATGAGAGAGGCTTTAAGTGAGACGAGGGAAGGTGTTGTATGTTGTACCCCCTCTAACTCTCTTCTTTGTTTTACAATAAAAGCTAACAAGAATATATTATCCTTGTCTCGTGAATGGTACGTTGACTCTTGATACCATGTTAGAGAATTAAGTTGTTCAAAAGCATAACTTGATGGTTAACTAATGCTTAGGATTGGATTATGTACTCTATTTGATAAAATAATTTAGACTAGTACATAAAAACTGATCCCTGACTTCAACCATCAACTTATGATTGGGCCAAAAAATTTGATTAAAAACTGGTTAATGTACTCTATCAATAGAGAATATTGATTGGGACAAGTATATTTGCAGTTCATTTTTAAAACTTTTTTTTTTTTTTTTTTGCATATTATTATGATTATATTGTTACGATTCTCAATATGAATGAATCATTTAACTTAAACTGATAGAAAATAGAATAGAGATCTTATTACTATTATAATTTTTTTTTTTTGAGAAAATAGAGAGCTTATTATTTAGTGGAAAGCAATAAGACAGAATTGATCGTTTTAGCTATTTTTAACTAACTGATTGTATAAAAGTGTTTGGTAAATAGTTAATTACTTAAAGTTATTTGAGTATGCAAAATAATTATTATAAACGTTGCCATCTTCTATTGTGGCAGGGTTTTAGATTAATTTAAGGTATAGTTTGTCATTTCATCACCTTAAAATAATTGATTAAGCTAATAAAAAAGTTTCTCCGAGCAGCTTATTATTAAAAATGAGCTTATTTGGTGGAATCAGCTCATCATCAAACACTTCAATTAGTTTATTATAGTGGTCAATCAACTAATATTGGCCAAATAAACTAATTTTTTGCTCCAATAACTCTTAACCAAACACCTCCATTCTTATTTCATTGACTATTGTATAAAATCTAACAATAACAATAAAATAAAAGTGTTGTTATAACTACAATCAAACACATTATACAAAATCAAATCGATCTAGATCAGAAATGTGTTAGAGATATGAGATATTGGAAAATATATGTGATATATTTTTCGTAGATATCATTAAGAGAATAATATATTTAGGTTTATTTTTGTTAAAGATATTAGTTAGAGAATATATCTTTAGGTTTATGGTTATGTTAATATATCTTTTAGGAAGGTTGTTTCCTATCTTATGAGCGAAGATTTTGTATAAATACTTTACCTATTAATAAACAGGTCATTCTATTATCTATTTCACTTTATTTTATCATAGCATCAAGAGCAGATTAAGTATACTAAAATTTCCGCCTGTCAGTGGGTTAGAAAATTAAATCCATCGATGGTATTAACATAAATTTTTATTTTTATTTTTGGTATACGTGATTTATAACGTATGATGGCATGTGCGTTTTTTTTTTTTTTTTTTTGGAGTATGTGAGTAGACCTCCTCCACTATTACATATCTATGGAGATGAAGAGAAGGCGTTATGCTGGACGCATTATTTTTTACTTTTAAAAAAAGATTTTTGGGCTCTCTATTTCACTCTATTTTATCAGAATGCCCCCCTAGCCAAAACATTACACGCGTACAAGGATGATAGGATGTCATTTCTCTTTTGTCGGGTTATGTGTATGTCCAGGAGAATTCAATTATTGGTCTATAAAAACAAAATATGTACTTTTTTTTTTGTGACGAACAAAATATGTGTATTAAAAATGTGTCAAAATTACGGATAGATTTTTCCAAGGAATCTATAGGACTGAGGAGTAATTTATTGTTTATAGAGTAGGCCGAACATAAGAATAATAGGGAAATATTGATTTCATCGAATAAAAGTCATTCAACGCATAACAATTATTTGATAATTTCCAATGAGATATGAATTCTAAATACAAGTCTTAAACAATCGTTAGATTAATTAATAACATCACTTTGATTTTCTCTTTGGTGTACTTCCTCCGTTTATTTTAATTGCACTATTTAGGTTAGACACAGGTTTTAAGAAAAAGTGTAAAAGATAGAGTATGTCAAAAATGCCCATGTGAAAAAAAAAGTGAGAGATAGAAAAGGTGGGGTATATTAGTTGTTATCACATGTGAACAAGGATAGGTAGGTGTTAGGAAATAAGGGTGTAATTATGGTTGATTAATACAGAACAAGTCCCGACAAAATAAGAACGAGAAAAGCAAGAAAGAAAATAAACAAAGAACACAAGGATTTACATGGTTCAGTTATAGGCTAAATAGCGACGAAATCGTTCCAATGGACCTCAATCCCGTCGCAAATTTTCAAAATTTCCGACAGAATGTGATCCGTCGAAATATTCCAACGAAATATTCCGAATTTCGATGATTTTTCCATCGGAAAAATGTACAACGGAATTTTATTCCGTCGGAATTAAACTCTTCCGACGAAATTCCGTCCATCGAAATTTATCAATTTATTTTTTAAAAAAAGCCCTTTCATTTTCGAGCCTGTTGACCAAAAGTAAGAGAGAGAACGAAAGAGAAATAGAAAGAGAAAAAGAAAGAGAGAACGACGACGAGCCCTTTGTCGACGAGCCCGTTGCAAGTGACACTCACCTGCCACCCCTAGCCGCCGCCGCGAGGTTAGTGTTGTTGTTGTTTTGGTTGTTTTTTTTAATTATTTTTTTTTAAAAAAAAGTGACCTGCGCTAAACCCTAACCACCTCGCCGCGAGCAGCCTCTGACCTCCTCCCCTCCTTCGCCGCGACCAGAACCACCTTCTGCTGCCCCTGACGCCGCCGCGAGGTTAGTGTTGTTTTTTTTTTTATTTTTTTTATTTTTAAAAATTAACCTGTGCTAAACCCTAACTACCTCATCGCAGCCTCTGACCTCCTCCCCTCCTTCGCCCCGATCAGAACCACCACCCTTTCCCCCTACTGAAATTTCCGGTAAGTCCTACTTTCCCCCTTTTTTTTAATTTTTAATGAACTAATTTCCTCCACCACCCTTATTTTGCAGCCACCTCCACCAAGCTTGTCGTGCAGCCACCACCGAGTTGTCCTCTACCCATAGTGAGTTCTTTTTCCCCATTTTTTCAATTCAATTTTATTTTGGTATAATAATAAACCCTTATTTATTTTTTATTTTTAATTTTTTTATAGGATTTGTACAATTAGTTGATTTAATGGTCAAAAAGAAGTGCAGATCTAAAGGTTAGTCACATTATAAACCCAATATAATGTATGTTAGTTTAGTTTAGTTTATTTTAATATAATGTAGTTTAATTTAGTTTAGTTTTATATAATGTATGTTAGTTTAGTTTAATATTATGATATGTTAGTTTGGTTTGGTTTAGTTTATTATGATGTATGTTAGATTACTTTAGTTTAATATAGTGTTGTTTAGTTTTATTTAGTTTAATATAATGTAGCTTAGTTTAGTTTAGTTTTATATAATGTATGTTATTTTGGTTTAATATTATGATATATTAGCTTAGTTTGGTTTTGTTTGATTTGGTTTATTTTAATATTATGATATGTTAGTTGTTTAGTTTAATTATGATATATTTGTTTAATATAATGTATGTTAGTTTAGTTTATATATTTTTAAATGAATCATTTGCATAATCATATACCTACATACCCGTTCAAGGCATATACATTAGGAGTATGTCTTGAATAGTCGCCGGTTGGGATCATCCTTGTACGTTTATTCTCACTTAGGTGATGAATGTATGCCTTGTTATTGAATCTAGGGAATATCCTGGCTTGTCAATTCTCTACAATGTTCTCTGGGTACATATGTAGGTGTATCTAATCGCCAACATCATGTACTTGGAGAACTGTAGAGAAATGCTGCCGGATTTTCCATAGAATTGAAAACCTGGCATACATTTGCTAGTGGGATTAAACGTCTAAGGATGGGTTAGGTTGGAGTGATAAAGACCCTTGGACATCATTTCAAATCTCATTTGCATTTCCATAACACTTTGATGTATAATGAATATTAAATACACTTTGTGACTATTGTGGTTATATATATATGCGTGAGTTATGTAGAAGTTGTAATCATGAAATGAAAAGAGCGTAGCTGGATGTATGATAGGAAGGTTGGGCATTCTATTAATCCAGAGTTCGTGAAAGGGGTTGATGAATTCATCCAGTATGTCAAAGATCATCTTAAGAGTAGTAACCCGAATGAAGTGAGGTGTCTATGTTCTAAATGTAAGAACAAACGACTTTGGGATCCGCAAACGGTTAAAATTCATTTGTATGGCAAGGGATTTGTACCTGATTACTATGAGTGGATGTGTCATGGGGAAGGGTTTCCAGGAACTCTTGAAGGGCAGCCAAATGAATATCGTGAAATGGTTTTGGATGCTTTTGGTCAGTCTGAAGATCAAGGGCATTTCGAAGAGGCTAGTGTTTCATCAGAGGAGGAGCCTAATGCACAAGCTAAGCATTTTATGGATTTGTTAAAGGCTTCTGTACAACCATTATACGAAGGGAGTTCATTGTCTGTGTTAGAGATGGCTTCTAGAATTACTAGCCTAAAGTGTGAGTATAATTTTCCGCACAGTTGTGTTGATAGGTTTGCTTCATTGGTTAATGAAGCGATTCCTAACAACAACCATATGGCCGAGACATTCTATGAGGTGATGAAAATTGTTAAGGGGTTAGAGCTACTCCATGAAACGATTCATGGATGCCCGAAAGGATGTATGTTGTTTTGGAAGGATGATGCTCATTTATCTACATGTAGGGTGTGTGGCAGCGACCGATACAAGAAGACTTCTAAAGGTAGCTTAGTGCCTTTGAATGTTCTATTTTATTTCCCTATCACACCCAGGTTGCAAAGGCTTTTTGCAACTAAGAACATTTTGGAGGAAATGACATGGCACCCGAAAAATCCTCGAGTTCAAGGCATAATGGCACACCCTAGAGATAGTGAAGCCTGGAAACACCTTGATAGTTTCTTTCTTGAGTTTGCCTCCGAACCTCGTAATATTCGACTTGGCCTATGTACAGATGGTTTTGCTCCACATGGTAAGTTTGGGGGACAATATTCTTGTTGGCCTGTCATTTTGACCCCTTATAACTTGCCTCCCTCAATGTGTATGAAAAGACAATTCATGTTCCATTCGTTGCTCGTTCTTGGTCCTAAAAACCCTAAGGGCAACTTCGATGTTTACATGCAACCGCTCATAGAAGAGTTAAAACAATTATGGAAAGTTGCTGCAAATACTTACGATATTTCGAGGAAAAAGAATTTTAATCTTTAAGCAGCCATCCTATGGACCGTTAGTGACTTCCCGGCTTATGGTGTGTTGTCTGGTTGGTCCACTTCTAGTAAGAAGGCTTGCCCGTATTGCATGGAGAAATGCAAAGCATTTTGGCTAGAACATGGTGGCAAAGTTTCTTGGTTTAATTGCCACCGCCAATTCCTTTCGACAGATCACCCTTTTCGAAATAGTAAAACTGGATTTTGTAAAAACAAAGTTGAAAACAAGGCGCTCCTCCGCACATCATGTCAGGCGAGGAACTTTGGCAATGTGTTAAAGACCTTCCAAAGGCAACAGATGGCCCCGAGGCACTGTAATGCCTCAAAAAGGGTGGTTCTAGAAAAGCACTTTGTGGGAGCTTCCATATTGGAAACATCTACTCATTCGTCACAACTTAGATGTCATGCACATTGAAAAGAACTTCTTTGATCAATTGATTCACACTATAATGGGCGTGAAAAAGCAAACATGTGACACGCCATCAACTCGAAATGACATTGCCAAATATTGTAAACGGCTGCAGCAGAGTTCATGCCAAATGCTCCATTTGCTCTTGACAAGGCTCAGAGAAAGGTTTTGTGTGAGTGGGTTAAACAACTGCGGTTTCTTGATGGTTACACCTCCAATTTGAGCAGATGCGTTGATTTGCAAGCATGTAAACTACACAGAATGAAAAGCCATGATTGTCACGTGTTCATGGAGAGGTTGTTGCCCACTACTTTGAGAGAATTGCTCCCTAGCCATATATGGAATGCAATTACAGAGATAAGCCAATTCTTTCGTGATTTGTGTTGCTACATAATCACTGTTAGTGACATGAAGCGATTGGAAAAAAAACATAGTTGAGATCCTTTGCAAGCTTGAGAAGGATTTCCCTCTTGAATTCTTCAACTCCATGGAGCATTTACCTATTCATTTGCCATATGAGGGCAAGTTATGTGGACCTGTTCAATATATCTTTTCGAATGGTAAATCAAAGCCTTTTCTCAACTCTTTCTTACATCCTATTACCTACTTATACATTTATATAAATCTCAATTGCAGGTTCCTCAATCACTTGAAACGGAAAGTTGGTAATAAGGCTCGAGTTGAAGGTTCTATATGCAATGCTTATCTCACTGAAGAGATAGCAAACTTCTACTCTAATTATTTTCAGTCGTCAGTTGACACAAAAACACGAGATCTAGGTCAAAATGTGAATGCCGATGTGGAATCCACACTTGATAATGATGATATCCCAGAGTTGTTCACTGTGGATAACGGTCGTGTGTCAAATGTGGGTAAAACTCGATTTTTAGATGACAAGGAACTCGAGTGTGCTCGTTTGTTTGTGTTAAGAAACAACGGCGACATTCTTGGTGAATATGAAAGGTATATATGTTTAGGAGAAAGTTTTCACAGAACCTTATAATTAAAATGATTGCAACAATGATTAACCTCGTGTCATTGATTTACTAGGGAGTTTGAGGACTATATTCTTAGTACTCGAACTTATTTGCGTAGAGAAGACGTAATGGAGAAATGCGAAGCTAAATTCCCTGATTGGTTTCATCACAAGGTGATAATACCATTCTAACCTTACATAACGATGAACTTGTGATATTGCACTTCATTCAATTCATGAATTATGACATTTGTATTCGAAACGTTATTAGGTGGTTGAAGAGAAACCAAGTTCTGATGTCTTAGGAGCATTGTCTATGCGGCCTTTCAAGCGTGTTCAAACTTGGAACCAGATATTTGTCAGTGGATTTAATTTCCATACATAGTCCTATGGCAAACACAAATCTACGATGAATTATGGTGTGTGTGTGTCAAGTGAGGACGGTGGAGAGTACTTCGGCATTTTAGACGACATAATTGAACTTGTCTACACTGGTCCCAAAAGAGAGCACAAGACTATTTTGTTTAAGTGTAGTTGGATGGATTGTGGCGGGGGAATGAACATACATGAACAATAAAAGCTTGTCGAAGTAAATCATATTAAGAAATACCCCAAGTATGATCCATTTGTCTAATCTTACCAAGTGACTCAAGTGTACTACGCATCATACCCTAGTCTGAAACGGGATCAAGTTCAATAGTGGTTGTATTTAAAACACAAGCAAGGTCGGTGGTTGATGCTCCGGTGGACTTAGAGTTTTTGCAGGCACCTTCCCCAGAAGTACATGCAACGCTTAGTCCACTAAATGACATTCCAGACTATGACCTTGATGATGATGATGATGACGATGACTTTGTTATCTCAAGCAATGAAGATGAAGAATCTAGCATTGACTCTAGTGATAGTGACGATAATGAGGACAACGATGTATTTTTAGATGAGTCTAGTGATAGTGACAGTTATAGTGATAATAGTGATGAGAGTAATGAGTAGGAGAATATGTAGTTACTCCTTTAAGAATTTTCTTGTTATTGTAAAAAATTAATGATGACTGGGTCGTGTAATGTTTCATTAATTTTTCTGTTATATTTAATTTCATCGCAATATACTTCTAATTTATGAAATAATAATGTCATGTCATGTTACTAACAACTTTTTCAGGTGGTCATGGCGGGAGGAAAAAAAGGAGACACGTTGAGGAAGAGAAAGGACAAGGGGAAAGTTCATATTGTGTATGACGATGACGACGACTCAATGAAAGAAGAGGAGGCACATGATTTGGTGGCGTCTCAGGAAATCATCATAGCTATAGGGGCAACAACATCAAAAGCAACAGCTTCAGGGGCAACAGGAACCACAACCTAATGATTTGCAGGATTTAGATCCAACTACGCTTTGGTACATATGTAAATGTAATCAAATAGCCTTATATTCTTATTTTCCATACAATAAAATTTCTATTACTTTTAACATGTTCTATTCATTTTTTGGTTGATGATCAACTAACATGGTTGTTTCTTTTTAATTATAGGTTTGATGATAAAGAGGTGAAGATTGCGCTCTCCGAAACGCTAACAGGCTACTATCGAGAGCCTTGGAGAAATTACGGAGAGGTTGATGCAAATACGAGAGAGCACTTCTGGAACTTGTTCAGCGTATAACAACCTGTACCTAACATAATACATGTTTTATAAAGTATACTGATGGAGTGTAGTTTGTAAAGATAAAAGTGTTTATCATTTGCAGAAAAAATTCAAATGGACACCTCAGTTGAACGAGCATGTGAAGCGAACCTTCGAATTCAAGTTTGCAAATCGCCTACGTGACATAATCTATACCATCACATAGAAGATGAATGGCGCCAAGCCAAGCTGGCTCAATGAGGATGTTCACAAGAAGATGATGGATATTGTTGCCAATTATCCAACATATAAGAAGCGGCCGACACAAAACAAGAAGAACAGAAGAGGCGGATCCATGGAAAATGTGGTTGAACTAACCCACTTTCAAGGTTCTATGTCAGATATACAACATGCAAAAAGGATGGTAAGCTTCCTAAAATGTGTCTAGTATAAATGAAGTCATTTGTGTATTACAAAACAAGTGTGGTTTGACATGTTTTCATTGATTTTTCGCATGTACATTTAAAGGCGGCGAAGAATCAAGGCCAGATTCCAAATGCTCCTGACCATTTCTTAAAGACACACTTCAAGGATGTGCCTGGGAAAGGCTCAGTGCCTGCCAACATCAAAGCCAAGAAGATTGCGGTAACAACTTCATTATATCTTAGTCCCTAAAACTAATTGATTGATTTCATGGCAAATTAGCAAATTAATATAGGCTTATTTGAATGAATTCCGATGAATATGCTTCCTAAAATGTGTTTAGTGCTCATTTAATGTGATTTGAAGCCATAGCCACCTAAAACTATGTAATATTGACATGTTAGGAGAAAGAATGAGTTTAGTTGATTAAAAATGTAGAAAATGGGCAAAGTAGAAGCCATATAGGCCTTATTAGGTGGAATTTGGATGAATATGGTTCCTAAAATGTGTTAAGTGCTCATTTGATGTGATTTCAAGCCATAGCCACCTAAAACTATGTAATATTGACATGTCAGGAGAAAGAATGAGCTCATTTGATTAAAAATGTAGAAAATGGGCAAAGTAAAAGCCATATAGGCCTTATTGGGTGGAATTTGGATGAATATGGATCCTAAAATGTGTTTAGTGTTAGGTTTACAGTGTATTCAATCTAGAAAACACTTAATAAATTGTGTGGGACAAAACCTAAGAAATGTGATTAGACTAACAATGTAATGTAATACAAACAAACACAACCAAGGTGTTACAATCAAGTATTATAATATCAAAGAAATTACAGAAAATCTTTAAAAGAAACACTAATATGAAGACTTAAACACTTGTCTATACTCCAAGCCAATCAACCAAGCATGAACATGAGAATTGCAACGTCCCTTGAGACTATGATCTTGATACTCTGTCAAAGGCGTATGAATACTTTCCTAAAGGGATTAATTTCCCCCACACGGTGCTTGGGTTAATGCGGAAATTCCCTTTGAGATACAATTGACAACCCTTTCCGTTCTTAGCACAAAGAATCGAAAACAAAGATGAATGATTCTCGAAGAAGGATAAAATCAAGAAGTTTTCTCAAAATAATTTGCAAGAAAATTTAGAGAAAAATGGAGAATTCTTTTGGGAGAAGATTAGAAAATAATGTTCTGTCTGTTTTTCTGAGATACCACTTCGTATTCACGAAAATCCCTCTTATATGAGGGTCAACCGTCAGCAAATAACCGCAAAACTGGCTAATGGCGCGGGCGCGACAAACAAGGCGCGGACGCGTCACAACTAGGAGCGGGCGCTCCTCACATAGGCGCGGGCGCTCCTACCCAGAATATGCGTTTGATGAAATTTTCCAGTGAGGGGCGCGGTTTGAGCGCGACCAGAGGCGCAGGCGCGCCACCAGGAGGCAGCGCGGGCGCGCCAAAACTTGCGCGGTCGCGCCTCTCACTTTCATCTTCCATGCTGAAATCCAGAGAGGTACGCAGTTTAGGCGCGCTCTCATCGCGGCCGCGCCTACCAGGCGCGGTCGCGCTTTTCATGGGCGCGAACGCGCACCATACAACACTCTAAATTATCTAACAATAGTGCTCATTGAAAATGATTTGAAGCCATAGCCACCTAAAACTATGTAATATTGACATGTTAGGAGAAAGAATGAGCTCATTTGATTAAAAATAAAGAAAATGGGCAAAGTAGAAGCCATATAGGCCTTATTAGGTGGAATTTGGTTGAATATGCTTCCTAAAATGCGTTAAGTGCTCATTTGATGTGATTTCAAGCTGTAGATACCTAAAACTATGTAATATTGACATGTTAGGAGAAAGAATTAGCTCATTTGATTAAAAATGTAGAAAATGGGCAAAGTAGAAGCCATATAGTCCTTATTGGGTGGAATTTGGTTGAATATGGTTCCTAAAATGTGTTAAGTTCTCATTTGATGTGATTTCAATCCATAACCACCTAAAAATATGTAAATTGACATGTGAGGAGAAAGAAAGAGCTCATTTGATTAAAAATATAGAAAATGGGCAAAGTAGAAGCCATATAGGCCTTATTAGGTGGAATTTGGTTGAATATGGTTCCTAAAATGTGTTAAGTGCTCATTTGATGTGATTTCAATCCATACCCACCTAAAACTTTGTAATATTGACATGTTAGGAGAAATAATGAGCTCACTTGATTAAAAATGTAGAAAATGGGCAAAGTAGAAAACATTGTTGGCTAAATTTGCTTGAATGTTCAAGAATAAGAACCCTTACCTTACGTTGTTTGTAGTTTATAATAACATTTTTTTTTATAAAATGTATATTTTGTAGGAGACCTACTAGAAGAAGGTCGAAGAAGCAAGGAGTCAAGGCATTCGAAAGAGTCCGAATGAGTTGTACTGGGAGGTAGTGGATGGGTGCAATGAGAAGGGCCGTGTAAAGGGACTTGGCCAAAGTGTAGAGCTGTACTATGGCAACCAGATGGATCGATTTTCCAGTTCTTCACAGCAATACACACCTTCCATCGTTTCTCAGATGCAAGTTCAGATGGAGGCTAGGGGGTGTAAGCTCTACAAACTCAAATGGAAGTTGAGATGTAAAGCCAAATTGAAGCCAAAATGGCCAAAATGGAGAGGAGATACAAGGAGAGTATGGATCAGATGATGAGTCGTTTCACCAACAATGACACATGTTCCACCATTCGTCCTCAGCATCGAGACCCCAGGGACGATCCGGGTAGTGGCGAAGCAGGCCAAGGTACCTCGACAATTGCTTAGCATAGCTTCACTCTAGCATAGCTTTTGTTTAGTATGGAAATTTAATTTTGGGTAGACCTCTCT
The DNA here is from genome assembly GCF_001683475.1 of Chenopodium quinoa. Classification (NCBI taxonomy): domain Eukaryota; kingdom Viridiplantae; phylum Streptophyta; class Magnoliopsida; order Caryophyllales; family Amaranthaceae; genus Chenopodium; species Chenopodium quinoa. The sequence continues at coordinate 7,810,814 of NW_018742418.1, read as the reverse complement.
GCTCTTGACACATATCTCATGAGGAACAAAACCAGTGAGGAACAGGGAATTACTACTTTTGAGGGAGCCCCAATTCCTCATTATAAGAAACACTTTTGTTTCTCATAATGACATTTTGGAAAATAATGTGATGTTTTTCACTGGTGGGGACCGCGTATGTGTTATGAGTGGGAATCCCAAATCTTGACACATACTCCATGAGAAACAAAACTTGTACTTCACAATGAGAAACAGAGAATTACCCTATATAAAAGCCTAGCTAGATTCTACGAAATTTGTTGTGCCTAGTTTGTTTGGTCGATTCCTGCCATTCATTTTAATTTTTTTGTTTGCAAGATGGTAACTGTTTAAAACAAATGAATGTCACTGGTTTTTCCAAAAATTTTGGCCAAACAATAATTAAAAGATGAGATTTACTTTTAAAATTCAACCGCTATGATTTTAAAAAATTACAATGATTGCAAGTTTTGTGTAGCCAATAGAAAAATTTCCTTGTGTAGATAAGGTGTTAACAGGAAAATATCTCACGTGAAAATCTTTTGGCCTCACAAATTTCGACTTTTATTTTGGCAGCTCATCTTGTGGGTAGCCGGTTGTAAAAGAAAAAAATAATTCCTATAACGCTGGCTAAGAAGCCCCTGTAATACTGATCGAATAACCCCAATAATACTGATCAAGTAACTCCTGTAACGCTGACTGAGTAATTCCTTTAACGTTAATCGAGTAACCCGTATTATAGCTGGCCATATGTGGCCAGCCACATATAAAAATTTGTGTTATTTTATTAGTCTGAATGTCTGTCTGAACTATGTTCCTGAAAAAAAAAATTCTGAACTCTGGAGACCACCAGTCAACTACCATGTGGTCCATGTCTCAAGCAAATGTTATTTTCTTATGTAACTAATTCAAATTATAATCGGTGACAATTATGGTACGAGGACATGTTTTTTCAAAGTTAATTACAAAATGCTCTTGAAGGTGGTAAAAGTATACTCCCTTTGTATTTTAATAATTGTTATATTTATCAAATGCGATCGTATTTTAACAAGTGTTACTCCCTCTTATTTTTTTTATAGGCTAGAGATGAGATTGTACAGAGTTTTAGGTTGTAATAAAATAAGATATTAGTGGAGTAGATAAGGTTAAAACTTTATTGAAAAGTAAAGTGGTGTGAGAGGAAGTAAGGACCATTAAAATAGTGAGAAATAATAAAGTAAGAAAGAGTGGAGACATTAGTGAGTAAAGATATATTGTTAAATTATAAGAGATTTCTAAAAATGGAACTCTAGCTTATATAAAAAACGAAAGAAAATAGTAACTCTAACTAATAAAAAAAACGAAGGGAGTACATCTTTTTTTAGCAAAAAGTTACATTTTAATGTTATATCCCTCTCCTCTCATAGTCCTCTTTCAAACCCACTACTAGGGGTGTTCGCAGTGTAATTTTGTGCGGTTTGGATCCTAAACCGAATCCAAAACCACACCAAATCGCAAAATTGCGGTTTGCATTTTTTTCAAAACGCACTTATAACCAAACCGCACCGGAAAATACGGTTTGGTACGGTACGGTACGGTTTAGCCAAATTTTTTACAAAAATTATAAATATTTTTAAAAAAAGACTATATATATATGTGTTTTTTATTATTAATTTATAATTTAAATATTTAACTCTTCTTTTAAAGTTTAATTAGCTAATAGTAAAAAAATTACATCATAATTTAAGCTATTTTATATATTTTTCAGTAGAAATAGTATAAAATTGGTATAACGGTTTGCGGTTTGACGGTCTAAACCGTAGACCGCATCAAAGTGTGGTTTGGTCTAAAATATTGGAAACCGCACCAAATTGCAAAAGTGCGGTTTGGTCATTTTTGAAAACTGCACCGTAATTTTCAAATCGCAAACCGCACCAAATTACAAAATTACGATTTAGTACGATCTAGACCGCACTGAACAGCCCTACCTATTACTACTTTTTAATTATTTATATCCTCTCACATTCATTACGATTTGCCTAATTTATTTGGTCGATTCCTGCCATTCATTGCAAGATGGTAACTATTTGAAACAAATGAATGTCACTGGTTTTTTCAAAAATTTTGGCCAAACAAAAATTAAAAGATGAGATTTACTTTTAAAATTCAACCGCTATGATTTTAAAAAATTACAATGATTGCAAGTTTTGTGTAGCCATTAGAAAAATTTCCTTGTGTAGATAAGGTGTTAACAGGAAAATATCTCACGTGAAAATCTTTTGGCCTCACAAATTTCGACTTTTATTTTGGCAGTTCATCGTGTGTAGCCGGTTGTAAAATAACAAAATAATATAACACTGGCTGAGAAATCCCTATAATACTGACCGAGTAATCCCAATAACGCTGACTAAATAACTCCTATAACGCTGACCGTTGTAACATGAAGGTAAATTTTTTTCAGGTTTTTCTACACAATAACCCTCCTTATTTCACTTTTCTACGTCGTTCCCTCCATATAGCACTTTCCACACTGCGCAAGTACATGTAGTAAATATATAGTAACCTTGTCGTTATCCCGCCATTAACAAATTCCATTAGTGGGGCCCACTCTCTGCTAATTAATTTTTTTTATCGATTTGTGTGTTGGAAAATGTTCCGTTAAAGATCTTGAGAGCTATTTTGGTCATTAAAGGTTTAAATTGAGCTCAGAAACGTAAATGCCTCGTTTTGCGTATTAAAAGTAAACACGCAAATCGAGATTTTTTTAATACGCATAACGAGGCAATTAAGTTATTTTTTGTCAAATTTGTGCTCAATTTGGTTCCTTAAGGCCAAAATAGCCCCCAAAACCTTTAACAGAACATTTCTCAACACGTAATCGATAAAAAAATATTAATAGGTAGAGAGTGGACCCCACTAACGAACTTTGTTAACGACGGGATAACGACAAGGTTACTGTATACTTAATACATGTACCTGCGAGTTACAGTGTGAAAAGTGTTATATGAAGGGGGACAACGTAGAAAAGTAAAATAAGGAGTGTTATTGTGTAGAAAAACCAATTTTTTTTCTCACTCTTCCCTTTTTCCCTATCAACAAACTGTGCTCAAACCCCATAATACAATGTTAACGGAATAAAGAAAGTACAAATTTTGGATTAGAAAGATGTGAATTGTACGCCACACTTGCACAAATTAAGCATAATAAACATTCTCTGCAATAAATGACAAATATTACTCAACCTTTTTTTTTTTTATTTATTTAAAGATAAGCTTAAACGACAATTTGGTATTTGGGCCGGGAGATGTCATGAGTTATTATTTAGGGTTAATCATTAATATACGTTTTAATTAATTTTCAATTTTCTTGCATTAAAAAATATTATTTATGTTGAAATTTGTTACCTATTCATATTCTGTATTCAAAAGATATCATAAAATATCACATATCTTGGTGGTAAGACACTCAGTTTTAAAATTAAACGTTGCATATTCAAATTTTGTAGAGAATTTATTTACTATAAGTGCATGAATGTAATGAGCAACAAATGGAAGCGAGAGCCACGTGATATAATAAGAAGTTAAGAGGTGTAGTGGCATAATAAAGGGGGCGGATATATGTGACACAGATATTCTTGACACATACACGTTCTTAGGAGGTTTTTTTTTTTTCCTTAATTTTTAATATATTAGTATAGATAGATATCACACTAAAGATCAAATTAAGATGTATAGGACATGGAATTTAGAAAGCTAGTATTCATCCATGATAATAGGAATAACCTAAACAAAACTAGCTTTCACCTTCAACTTCAAAATTATTTTTAGGAAAATTTGTCAGAAACCTCCTTATAAACCACTTTTTTGTAAGAAACCTTCTTATAAGGTTTGTTTGTTTTTTTTTTTTTCTTTTTTTTTTTTGTGAAGTCATACCTTAATTTATTTTTTTCGAAGTCATACCTTAATTTTTTTTTCGACGTCATACCTTATCCCCGAAAATGAAATTTGAACCTATTTTGCAGCGCTGACTAGTCCGATCCAGCCCCACCCACGAAACCGCCCCCTTGTCAACCCCACCCACAAAACCATTCTTATCTGCTGGGGTGACCATTGGTGGACGTAGGTATATTTTTATTTATTTTTTTTTTTAAATCCATTGTGAAATACTCCGTACATTGTATTTGGTTTAAAGTTTAAACATTACCAAATTTGTGGTCCAAAAATCTTAAGTAAATATACATATCCACGTTTTTGTTATTGCAAATGTAGTACAATGAAAATTAGAGAGATAATTATATACACTCGGGTGTACGGTGCACCCTTGAGTAATTTATTCTCATTTTGATGATTGTTATTCATTTAATCTTTAAATGAAGAGCAAAAACTAATCTTGATTTAGTTGGGTGCATGGTACACCCGGGTGTATATAAAAAAATTTCTATTGCCGAAATTACGTTGTATCCTGAGGGGCATGTGCTACCCTTGTAAAAAAAAATTTCTTTTAATTTTTTAAAAATCTATTGACAAAAAATCTTCTTACACAATTGTGGTCCAATATCTTTTTCAAGTCATAAGTAATTGTTGAACCTTAAGAGTTTTGATTGATGATGATGAATAAAAGCAAACTTCATTTAATGCGATTTCTCTAAGTGCTTAACTAGAACAGGTGAAGTTGACTTGGGAAGTGGAAGAGTAATTTGACTAAGAAGAATCAAGGAGATCTTAAGGAAAGTTAAATAAAGTAGAAGAAGAGTTCCACAATGGAACTAATTGAGTTCCCTAACAGAAGCTTGACAGCAAGCTAAGAAGATTAGCTTGGTCTGCGTTGAATACAACAAATTCTATAAGGACTTGGCCTATGGAGTTCCAGCAAGGAGCTGGAGAAAGAAGAACAGTAGGAACTTAGTCCTGGACTGCGTGACGCCCAAGTATCTTAACTATACAGCGTAGGATGAGATAATCCACTACTAGAATACAAGTCTTTTTGTTAAGTTTATTTTCTAAGGATTATTGTAAATATGTTAGGAAAATTTATTCATGGAATTTATTACAAACGTGACAAAGCTTGGCAAGCTTTACAAACGGATAATTTATAAAAGATAAGTTCTTAATTTATGAAAAGATTTTTACAAGATTTTATCTTATGAAATCCGGTTTTATAAAATGATATTCTTTTCATAAATTATATCTTTATAATTTTTCTAATTAGATTTTCTTCTAAAAAGATTTACTTAAATGTGTAATTATAAAAACGACAATTTATGATTTCTATCTTTTGAAAACCCTACTTTACATACGAGTACAACTTTTATATATTGTAGAATACAATATTTGCACAACTTTGTGAGTTTATGCATGAAGAATCTGAAGAGAGCTCAAAGTGTGAGTTTGTCAATTAACTCTGTCATATTAGTTTCCAATTTCATGTGTAGCTTTCCAATCACATATTAGAGTCAAAAGTCTTCATTGTTTTGGTATTGGGTGAAGTGCTAAGTGTATTGCATACATATTGTAGGATTCAAGATTAAAGCTGAATGTGAGAGCATTCAGGGAGTGTCGAGTGAATCTAAGTCAGAGACTTAGGTTGGGTAGAATAGGGTTCTACTGTGTAGCAAGTGTTAAGATATATATGTATATATTGTGATTAGTCAAAGTGTATACTTTAGTAGCCTAGTTTATTGATATCTCTTGTAAGCTTTATATAATGCTACAAGTAATGAATATAATCACGGAATATAATTCCTTCATGGTATCAGAGGTCTAAGGCAATTTCCGCTGCACCCTAGTGCTGTTCCGCCATCCTTTCTCTTCTTCTTCTTCTTCTTCTTCTTCTTCTTCTTCTTCTTCTTCTTCTTCTTCTTCTTCTTCTTCTCTATTTGTACAGTAACAATATCGGACTCCAAGAATTCGTTTCAGATTGAAACTTAAGAGTAAAGGTCTGATTATAATAGGTTGTAACTAGGAGATTTTGCCCTATTATAGTGGATTAGTTTGGTTTGAAATCCTTTGGAGGGTCGAGGTTTTACTTCCAATTGGGCCCTAGAAGGTTTCCTCGTAAAATTTTGTCTGCTTTACCAAGTTCCTTTTATATTCTGTTTTATTTCCATAAAATTAGTCACTAGAAACTCACATACAATTTACCCCGCCTCTTATAGTGTTCGTCTCAACTATTAGGAATTTTGTTATTGCAAATGTAGTTCGTTGAAAACTAAGTTTCATCCTATCATTGGACATGTCGTTTTTGGCCTCTAGCTAGCATTAGCAATAAGCCAACATTCTTATCTACTTGGATGACCACTGGCGGATACTTTGTAGCTCGAGGGGCACGTGCTAACCCTTTATTTTTTTTTAATTCTTTTTGATAAATAAATATCTAAAAATCTGTTTACATAAAATAAATTATGAAATACTCGGTACTGTGTATATGGTTTAAACGTTACACAATTTGGAATACAACTAGCCGCATACCTGCTATTTATTTGGGATGTATATAGGAGAGTTAATTGGTAAATTTACATAATTTTTGCGATTTTTTATCGTTACAGTAGTACTTTTAATATAGTATTATATTTATAGTGGTATTTTAATGTATTATTATACATGTATTTTATACAACTAGAGTATAGTTTGTTTTAGAAGTACTATTCATAGCTATTATAGGTAACAATGGTACAATATTTGATGACAATTTATATACTTATTTCTACCACTAGAAAAAAAAAAAATCACTACTCTTTTATCTGGTAGCTGCTATTTACTTGCCATGTAAATAGCAGCTATGCGCCAATATTTAACCCACAATTTGTACAACAAGTGAAGCTAATTTAGTGGTAACAAAGCAGGTGTATTAAATTTCCCTTTGTGCTGCGGGATTAGAGGTTCGAATCTCCTCACCTTCTTGATATTATTTATGTTTAAATGGATATATGTACGCAAATTCTAGGAAAGAATAATGTTGAAATTAATAAATTATTAGATTCAACCTAAGAAAAGAAATAAATACGCGTACTTTGATGACCTTTTCTAGTGACAAGTGATCAAAAATTGAAACTAAACCCCTCATATGTATTAAAATGAAAGATCATCTTCATTTAAATTTCTATTGAATGAAATCAAATACGTTTATCATCTTCAGCTAGCAAATGAGTAAATGATCAATTTAAATTAACTCACACTTACAAGCATCTCTTAAAACTAGAATTTTGTTCATGACCCTCCTAAACATGTCCAAAAATTCAACCCAGGCCAAGCAAGTAACTATTCCACCTTCCAACAAATATTTCGCATTAATTAATAAAAAAAAAGAGCAAAATCCACGAAAAATTTACTTTGTTCATTTAATTAAAGTGAGTACAATTTACTACTTCTATTTCGTAATATTACAGTCATGTGGAGTCTTGTTATATTCATTAATGTCTATTTTTATAATTTTACATTTTCATTATTTTTCTACACAGATATTTACATTTTAATATGTGTATTAATATTTGTAAAAAAGAAATGGAGCTAACAAATACGAGTAATAAGTAGTAAAAGACATTATTTTATTAAAATTGTAGTTATGATAGAGGATAGAAGCAATTTTTTCTTTCAAATTTGAGAAATAATGAGCCCAAACTATTTGATAGTGGAAAGAAATATACCAAAATAATAGCAAGACCTTACCTATTAAGGAAGACCAAAAATACTTATCTAGAAAAAGTGAAAAACGAAAGGGTAAAAGTAAGTTGTGTCCGATCAAGGGCTTATTTTAATTTAATTTCTATTAAGGTAAAAGGTAGGGACCTATTAAATAAAATCTCTAACAGGTCAACTCAATTCAAAATAACAGGTTAGGTCCTTGGGATTGAGGATGAAGGGTATAGGAATCTCCTCTTTAATGTACCTTTTATGGAATTGATCTTTGATCCCACAATGCAATATGATGGTTGTGAAATGTAAACTTTCCCATTAAATCAAACCTTGTTTGATAGGATTGAAGGATTATTGAATAGTAAAATTATAAATATTTTTTAAAATCGTAAAATTATAAACATAAAAAAGCTAGTGTAATGATTTAGTGAAAATAGATGGAGTAAGTAACATTTTAAATTTTTCTAGTTATAGTCGTTGGAGCCTCTTATAAATATCATTTTACATGCTCCTATTTTTTTTTAAACAACTTAGCAACCAAAGCTCAAAAGTTCTTAAGAAAATGACTACCTTTCTCCTACCAGCAATTGCAATAACCGCTCTTCTTTTGCTCCAACTCTTTCCTCTCCCTACTATGGCCGTCTCGTTTTTTTATATCACGGACGAGGATGGTGAACTAATGCTAAACGGCGGAACCTATTACATCATCCCACAGAGAACCTATTCGCTTGGGATTAGCGTTTTTTATCAAATTATTGTCGGAGTATTTTTTTATTACCAAATTATTGTTAGAGGTCTTTTTTATTTACCAATCTGATCAATTGACCGCTAAAATTGGAACAAAAACATGTTTATATATGCTTAAGACATAAAACCATAATTAGCATTTTTATACCATCTTCCTCCGTCTGATAAAAGGCAATCTAAATTTTTAAAAATTAATTTCACCATTTGTTTTGTAAAATAATCTCTTTACATTTTATCCCATAATCTTAGAATAATAGTATCACATAATCTTGAATAATAGAACAAGTTAAAAACTTAAATATTATTGATGATATTAATTGTGTAAGAAAAAATTACCACAAGAAAAGTTGAGCTAAATTCTAAGCTCAAGAATTTTGATTCAAAAATTATCCATTACAATTGAATGTTATGTGAAATTAAGAAATTCCCTCACATAATTTAAGGAATTTACTTATGAAAATGAAACAGTGGTCATCCTTAAAATGAATACCACTATACTTAATTTTTATTGGTCGATTTTTAATTTATGTTTCTATTGGTCAAACTTAATAAAAATGATTTTTCTTTTTTAAAAATTCAATTTTTTTTAGAAATTAATCTTTTTAATATTTGAAAATCTTTTTTCAATTAATTTCCAAAAAAATGAATTTTAAAAAAAGATTAATCATTTTTAGTAAGTTTGACAAGCAAAAAAATAAATTAAAAGTCGACCAATGAATATAAAGTATAGTGATAGTCATTTTAAAGATGACTACCGTAGAAAAAAAAGTATACTTAACATGTTCGATCAACAGTTAAAATTTGAATTTTCATTAATTTTAATAAACAAAGGGATAGCTTGATACTCCGAGTAATTTAATTTAATTCTCATGTTTTATGATATTGAGGTCTCCATGATTTTATACTTTAGCTACTAGTATTTTATAGGTGTCCAACAAAGAAGCACTATTAAATATCTACAATACCATATACGAAGTAGTTTTGATTACTCTCTTCTCTCCTCTCTATTCTAGGGTTTTAAGTATTTTGCTGTTTAGGTTAGAAATAATCTAATTTCTTCGGAAATTAGACTATTTTTGACCCTTTTTGTTTTATTCAATATAGCTTTTTTTTGCCTTGTTTTACGTTTTAGTTTGTTTTGTTCTCTCCATCTGTGAGAGTCTGTCCCAATTTTCTGGGATTTTAATTGTTATTTATTGATGAGAATTTTATTTTTAGGGTTCTTATAATAATTGGGAAGGTGATTTGGATTCCTATGGGTTTAGGGTTTGACATCAACTTTTCGATCAAAACGTCAGCAAAGATTACGACGGTCTCTATTTGGAAATTAAATATGCAAAGACATCGAAAATCATTGCTCGCGTCAAGTTTGAAGCGGTGGAGTATGAGCTATGCTAAATATGCAAATTGGTTATGTTTTTTATTGTAAAAGTTATGGTATTTTCTCTAAATTTGTGTTTTACAGATCTTTGTTATTGTAAATACCAAATGGCTATTATTTAATGATATTATTACTTCCCGTTCAAAAAAAACAGTTCTGATTAAAGTCGTGTGAGTTGGTTTACTTAGATATTTCTATAAATAAGCTCTAGAGCACTAGTTATTTTACTTTATTTTTTTCCTAAAACTTCAGAAGTAAAAAACGATCAAAACCCAAAAAATGGCTAATCTTTTTCCCCAACTTTCAACCACAATCCTCCTAATTTTCTCTTTTTACATCGTTACTTCAACCACAACCGCCAACGACGTCAACTCCCTTGTCCTAGATGTTGAAGGGAACCCACTCGAAGTAGGTTCATCTTACTACGTCCGTACTGCAGTGTCAATATACAGAATAGGGGGTGGCCTAGTCGCGGCATCCAAACCAAACCAAATTGAATGCCCTCAATACGTAGCCCAATTAGCCGAAGGCTGGTACGGCGAAGCCCCAATAACATTCCTACCATCAGACCCATCACAAAAACACGTTCACATTTCCTCAGACCTTAACATAATCTTCAACACCTCATCTAGCGTCTGCTCGCAAGGGGCATGGCAGCTAACCCCCGATGCCAACTCCGGTGAACTCCACTTGTCTACCGGAGGTGTTATTGGAAACCCGAGCCCTCAGACCGCAGCTAATTGGTTCAAGATAGAGAAAAGTATTGCTGGTTCGGAGTTTTACCAGCTCGAATATTGTCCGTCTAGTAGTACGATCAACGGGTTTGCAGCTAAGAAAGATATAGTATGCGGCTTTATCGACGCTATTTTCGGCAGAAATGACTACCGCATGTTGTGGTTAGGTCTAGTTCAAGGAAGGCCAAGTTTCAACACTCTAAGTTTCATTAAAGCTTAAGTGTCGTGTGGTTTTCCTCGCTCCTAAATACATTACTACGCATGTACTCAAGAATAATATAAATAAATAAACAAGGTTGTTCATCTTGAAAATTTCTCTTCATTTGAGTACTTAATTACGAATGTCTTTGGCGGAATCGGAAAAGTTTAATGATGATAGGAAATGTTACGGTAGTTGCAATACACTATAAAAGGAAGGTTTTTATGGTGAAAATTGTTCTATTACCTTTATTTAAAACTCATGACCCTTTTGATTATACTTCTAACAACCTTTTAACCACATTTTAAGTGTACTATATCATGTGAGGTCCACTTTTCTTAAATAATGTGATAAAGTGTGTGTTGCAATTATAAAGAAACAAAGAAAGTACTTATCAGAGTTATCACTAATACATTTTTTATTTTTTAGATTTGGTACGAGAATTTGGATTTACAATTGAGGCGGATAAATTTTTATTTTTCATTTTGCATACCCAACTCAAATTATTTATAATACTTACTAAGTTACTATATACTCACTTTGTCCCTAAATTTTAGCCCTATTGCAATAATACGGGTCAAACTTTAAAATCTTTTACCATTAAATACTCTTTATTTATAAGAGATAATATAGTCAAGTGAGATTTTGTTGGATTCGTCTCATTGTATATATTATTAATATCGAGTTTTTATAATTTTTACACGTATAAAAATGAAGATACAATCGTTTTAAGATGCGTCTTGGAGAACGTGAAAAGTCAAATGGGACAAACTATTAAGGACGGAGGGAGTAGGACTCTAATTTATAAGTTCGCCCTAGGCCGCCAAAATCTCATAAACGGACCTGAATATTTTGTTACAAAAATAACAGTTTAATAATTCTAAAAAATCAGACAGCCACATTAGAAATATGTAATCCCTACCTTTTAAAAAGTTTGAGTTAAATCTTATGAATAAGGTTTGGACAATTATACCCTTTAAAATGATTATTTACTTATTTGCCCTTATTATTGCTAATTGTTTCTTTTTTTGAACTCTTGAAAATAGTATACTTATATTTATACTCTAAAGATATTTGTTTATATAATTTCTCTCATTAATCCTATCTGCTAAATCAAAAGACTCTTCTAACATGACTAGCTATGACGCGCATTGCGCACGTTAGCTACCCTAGTTATAAAAAAAAAAAAAAAAAATAAGCATAACAAATATTCCCTACAATAAATGAAGAACTTTTTGCGAAGTACTTAACTAATTAAAATATATTAAACCTTGAATTTAAAAAGCTACTTCGTAATCCGTAGTAGATACTCATCCAAATAACACCATATCGAATAGTATAATTGATCTTTGAGTAAAAACTAATCCAAAGCATTATAAATTTATAAGTAAGCTGAGCTTTGTAGTCATGTAGAGCCGCTATTTGCAGTCGGCTTACAACAAAATATTGTGAGCATGCTTAGCTTGAATGCGTTGAAAATATAATTATAGAGATCATATTAGAAGTTAATCTAGAAAATTCTAGATATGTAATGAAAAATCTAGTGAGTAGTTTAGAAAAATCTAGAATAAAGTAGAAAAGTCAAGAGAGGTTTGTATCTAGAAGTATCTTGTAAAAATATCAAAGATATTTGATGTCGAAAGATCTAGATACATGTAATATTAGACATGTGTAGAAAATCTAAAGAGTAGGAACAACCACTATAAATATGTTCAATGTGCATGGGTTAAGAGCTGCGCTAATTAAGAGAGGTCCCATTAATATGATGAGGGAAGTACTCACCAAGATAGTGAGAGAGATGAGCTCTCACTAATTAGATATGAGTTGTGTATGTGTGGAGTAAGTCTCCACCAAAAATATTGTTGTACAATTTATGATGAAATTTATGAAATCATAAAATTGCTGTATGATATTCGGATCTGTTAAACTTTCTTGTGCGCCAAAATTCTATCATATCATGCATGCCTAGCATTACTCTTTACTCTTTAGACGCTGCTAACACAAACTAATCACTTAAGATAGAGCAAATTCCTATACATTAGGAGTTAAGTACCCACTAACAATTAAAAGCAGATATTTCATCACACCTCAGTGTAAGAGTAGGTGGAATTGTATTTCATCAAGAATAATTACATGCAGTATATATTACAAGCCTAAGGCACTAATCACCTAAGCTATACAATAAGAGAATCAATCACAAAGTCAAAGATAATATATACTTTACAAATATAAAAGATAGTATACTCTCAATCAAGGAAATGGAGTGATATTAGCTAGCCCGTGATTTAAATATCAAGATATTATTCTCTACACTCAGCTCCTTGCTTCAAATTAGATTACAATGGCTATCTGATCTTCACGATTGACCTTTGATTTTACAACATTTTGTGATGCAAATCTCATCACACACATAATTTTGCTGGTGCATATTATCACCGATGCCTCACTTTCGGAGCACTTCTCTCTGCACAACTGTACTTATTGATGCACATACTTCTTTTTTCGTACTTATTGATAAGTGTTTGAGTAAAATGTCTATTGGTTACTGTACTTGCTGATGCACATACTTCTTTTTTCGTACTTATTGTTAAGTGTTTTAGTAAAATGTCTATTGGTTTTTTCCAAGAATTGTCCGTGCGTGTAAAAGAAGGACGAGTGATTAATTTAAAATTTGGTGGGTACTAAGAAATAATTAGAATGCAATCTCACATAAGTGTACAAACTCACCTTTCACACGACTTACACGTTACACTTAATCCAGTTAAAATCAATCAAGTTTGTACGATTAACGCCAATTAAGTTATTGTTCTACATCTACCACAATTGTGGTACAAAAATTTTCCAGTACATAGGTAAATATATAAATCCCCGTTTTTGTTATTGCAAATGTAGTACAATGAAAACTAAGTTTCATCCTATCACTGTACATGTCGCTACTTATTGGCCTCTAGCTAGGATTAGCAACAAGCCAACAACCTTCTTATCTACTTGGGTGACTATGCAATATGATGCGCAGTCCATATAATGCCACAAACTTTTTTCCCTCTTCTACAAAATACACTACGCTATAATTTTCAATAAAAAATAATAAATGAAAATAAATTTAATATTAATTTATTTTAAGAAAAAATAAATCACAAAATTTAAAGTAAGATGAAGGACCCTAATGAATCTATACCTCTCACAGATGAAGTCAGTCCATCTCCACAAGTCAATGCTTGAGAGTAGAGGAGGGATGTAAGGGAATCTCCCTAACACATGTAGTTGGTGGGGTTCGAACTCGTGACCTAATTTACTTTATTTGGGATCCTTAATAATATAGTCATGTAAAAATGTAAAATCTTATGTATTCAATAAAAAAAATGTCCAATTTTATAATATCACATTTTTGTAATTTTTTTCATAAATAGTAGAATTTGAAATATGTATTGGAAACCATGAAAAGTTAATTGATTAAAACTAACATATACTTCTTCTATTTTTAAATATTTGCAGCACAGCTTTGTGACACGGACTTTGAGATCGAGATTATTTAATGTAAACGATCAAATTAATCAAAATAAAAACTAGACATCTCATACAAAACTAGACATCTCATACAAACGATCAAATTAATCAAAAAATATTAATCGGGGAAAATGAAAAAAGAAAGTTTAACTAAGTTGAGGCCAATCGAGGCAACTTTATTTTTTGGTAGATAAAGAGAAGGTACCTACTGAATGGAACCACACACAAGTACCTTACAAGTTAATCCAACCCAATATAACGGTTTAGGTCTTTGGGAGTGAGGATAAAGGGTAAGGGAATCCCGATCCCCCCAAGCAAAATGTCTCTAGCAGGGTTTGACCTTGGATCCCACAGCCTCGTAATTATGGAAGCAAAATTTCCAATTAGTAGGAATGCGGCAATATTGATTATTAGTTAATTATAATGAACTTAAAGTGATGATAATTTGGGGAAAAAATTGGTCTAACGATTTAATAAGACTAGAGGGAGTAACTAACATAGCATTTTTTATCAAATAATTTTTTCTAGCTTCATTAGATGAAGCCTCTTATAAATACCAACTTCTACTAGTTCCTACTTTTCCAAAATACTTCAAACAACTTAGCAACCAAAGCTCAAAAGTTCTTAAGAAAATGACTTCCTTTCTCCAACTAGCAATTGCAATTCACTAGTAGAAAAAATGAAATAGGCACCGTAAAATACGCACCGGATTTTAAAAATCGGTGCGAAAAAAAATAGGCGGGATTGAAGGGAAGACTTTTCGCACCGCTCTAACCAAACCGGTGCAAAAAAAGAGTTAATCGCACCGGTTTGGTTCGAACCGGTGTGGAAGCTATTTAAAAAAAAAAAACCCGACCATTTTTATCTTCTTTTTTACTCTTTCTGTCTTCTTTCTTTCTCTTTCCTCGATCTCTCATCCTCTCAACATCGGAAACCCTAAATTCCTTCTCTCTCCTTCGATCTCCTTCTCTTTCCTCAAACTGAAAAAAAACCCTAAAGCTCTTTTGCTTTGCAATCAGCCGTTGTCACTCTTATTCCCCACAGAGAGCCTCTCATCTTATTCTAGCCCACCATAGAAGCGTGCACTCTACATTCACCATTGACGTTTCCTCGCGTCCTCTTCCTTAGCCAGTTCGATTCTTCTATAATCGATTATTGAACACTATTGGTTATAATTGAAGCTGATGATGCTAGGTAAGATGTTTCTCTTTGTAATCATCGAAAATCAATTTAAAAGTTTTTTCAGTTTGAATGTTGTAAATGATGATTGTTTGAGTTGATTTAACTCTATTTTTTCAAATTTATGTAGTTTTGAGTTGATTTATGTTTTTGGGTAATGGTTTTTTGGATAGTTTGTGCTGAATTTTTGCGGATTCAGAGATAATTTTTTTTTTCTCGATCTGAAGTTTTCGATTTTATTCTAATTCTAATATCGATTTTCGTTTTAATCCTCAATCATTTTATCCCTTTAATCGTTTTCAGGTTTCGTTTTGTTTTTAATTTTCAATTATATTAGATCTAATTTTTCTAATTTTCATTTGAAAATTAATCTAAAGTTTCTGTTTGGTGCGATTTGTTCTGATTTTGTGCGTTGATGGTGTGGTTGTGGGTGTTTGGTGCGGTTGCTCTGACTTTGTGCGCCGATGGTGGAAGGCTGGAAGCGTTGTTGTTATGGTGGCAAGTCAGTTTCTATTTCTTCATTTTTTATATTTTGTTTGTTTAATTGGATGGTTAGAAGTTTAGAACATACACGAGTGACGAAATATTGGTAAGGCATTGTGTCAATAGATTGTGATTCATGGGCAGTAATCATATGTTATTATGTTCATTGTTTTTTCGTGAGTTGGATGCTCAATAATATCAGAATTTGCTACATGTTTGCTGTTGCGCACTCAAATTTAAAATATTAACTCATCTGCAAAGTTGCTTTAGTTTTTAAGTACTTTTCTTTTTCAAATGGCCTATGTGCTTATGCAATTTCGTGAAGTTTCTTGAGTAGTCTTGTTGATTATGGTAAGCCATTTACATATCATATTTGTTGGGTTAACTAAAGGAACAACATGCTCATATGACAAAATAGACTCTAATGTACATGGCATCATAGGTAAAGAAGGAACATGAGTAATAGGCATAGAAACTTCATCCTCAAATAAATTTTACGACTTGCGCCATCAAACAAGGAATAATCAAAATCACAATTTCCATTTGAATTATCAAGTTTCTCATGAGGTTGTTCTAAAAAAGAATCATGCATTAAAGAATCATTGACTTTAGTTTCAGTTTCCAAAACTTCCTCATATATAAGTGACTCAACCTCAATAAGTTCCTCTTCCTTTTCCCCCACACTTGGCGTTTTCCCACTAAGGTCATTAGGAATCAAGGTAGCTTCGTTAAAAGTTTTGGTCCCTAAGTCACATACAAAAGTAGCTAACTATCCCATCATTTTTCTAAGGATTATAAACGAGCATTAGTATCCCTTCCAAATTGCTCTACAAGATTGGCTAAGGAAAATTTAGAAACTTGGTCATGCATGGGGTCATGAATATATGAAGAATAATTAACATCAAATGAAAGATTTGGTGGACAATCATATAAAAATGCGGATGAAGGATGCTCATATGTATAAGCAAAACATAAATCCTTACCTCACGTTGTTGCTAGTTTTTTATGACATTTTTTTTTTATAAAATGTATATTTTGTTGGAGACCTACCAGAAGAAAGGTCGAAGAAGCAAGGAGTCAAGGCATTCGGAAGAGTCCGAATGAGGTGTACTGGGAGGCGGTGGGTGGGCGCAATAAGAAGGGCTGTGTGAAGGGACTTGGCCAAGGTGCAGAGCTGTACTATGGCAACCAGATGGGTCGATTTTGCAGTTCTTTACAGCAATACACGCCTTCCATCGTTTCTCAGATGCAAGATTAGATGGAGGCTAGGGTGCAAGCTCTACAAGCAAATGGAAGTCGAGATGTAAAACCAAATTGAAGCCAAAACGGTCGAAATGGAGAAGAGATACAAGGAGAGTATGGATTAGATGATGAGTCGTTTCACCAACAATGACACTGTTAGGTTTTACAGCAATTCAAACAAAGAATTACTTAAAGATTGTGGGAACAAAACCTAAATAGTTTATAATAATCAAATTATAAAACAACCAAATACTTAATCAAAGTATTACAACCAAATACCAAATAAACAATGTATTTCAGAAAATACAGAAGAAAACACTAATGTAAAAGATTCTAGACTTGCCTCAACTCCAATCCTTGATGATGATGAACATGAACATGAGAAAACTATGACCACTTGAGTCTCAAACCTTGATACACTGTCAAAGGCGTGTAAACACTTTCCTAAAGAGGTTTATTTCCCCCACACAGTGCTTGGGTTAAACCGGAAATCCTCTTTCAGATACAATTGACAACAAACTTCGTTCTTAGCACTAGAATCGAAGAACAATGAGCAATTCACAAATTTGGCTAAATTTCAAGAGATTTCTCACAATAGTTTGCAAGAAGATTGAGAGAAAAATGTGGAGAATTT
Source organism: Chenopodium quinoa (assembly GCF_001683475.1). Taxonomy (NCBI): domain Eukaryota; kingdom Viridiplantae; phylum Streptophyta; class Magnoliopsida; order Caryophyllales; family Amaranthaceae; genus Chenopodium; species Chenopodium quinoa. The sequence continues at coordinate 7,793,101 of NW_018742418.1, read as the reverse complement.
CGTCTTGGAGAGAAAAGGTGAAAAAATGTTCTGTCTTTTTAGAACTTCACGAAATTCCCTTTAATAAGAGAAATAATCGTCAGCAAATAACCGCAGAACTGGGAAGCAGCGCGGACGCAACTCAAATCGGCGCGGGCGCGCCTCCTTGCGGAGCGAGCGCTCCTCCCAAATTGCCTGCGAAATGAACTTGACGTAAGTGAGGGGCGCGGTTTTAGCGCGGTCTGCAGCGCGGGCGTGCTACCAGGTAGCGCGGGCGCGCTTCCCACTTTCATTCAACATGCTGATTTCTAGAGAGGTGCGCGGTTTAGGCGCGCTCTCATCGCGACCGCGCCTAACTTGCGCGGGCGCGCTTAACATGGGGGCGGGCGCGCACCATACAACACTCTAAATCATTAACAATCCTCCCCCATTTAGAGTGTTCCTTTAATACATTCTCCACTTCTATTAATTTAGCCATATCTCATGCATCAATGCCAATGTCCCTACGGATTGAATCACACGGATATATCCAACCATTCGAAGGTGAAGTACACACAAGACAAATCGAATTAATCATCACTTGACACTTTTAAACAGCCATGTGTCCGTATCTTTCATAAGTTCATCAAAGTTTATATGTCCATTTGGACTTCTTAAAGCGGCTAAACTTTGAACTTATATAGGTAGGTTCTCATATACGTAATAGTGCCCTTGTGATAAGACACCTCCATTTAGAGCTTCTCAACTCTAAATCTTTAAGAACTTTAAATAGACGCTACCTTTAACATCACAAGTATCATATCAATTTGGGTCACAAACATTGCTAACAAACAACAAAAATGCAACTCAACCACATTGAATCTAAGACTTGGTGTTTCTTCAAGCGTTAGATTGGGTTTCACAAATTCGTGTTTTTGGACATAAACCCATTCCATTCATAGCAAATATGATGGAATGCCTTGGCATTGCCTTTGTAAAGCAATCCGCCAAATTTAACTTTGTTGGAACATAGTCAAGACTTATGACCCCATCATTGATAAGCTCTTTCACTAGGCTATGCCTAAGTGAAATATGCCGAGACTTACCATTATACACTTGACTATATGCCTTTATCAACGCCGAATTAGAGTCACAATGGATTGCCACCAGTGGCATTGGCTTTGGCAATAAAGGGCAATTCTATCATGAGATTCCTCAACCACTCAGCTTCCTTACTAGCTGAAGCAAGAGCAATAAACTCCGCTGCCATAGTGGAATTCGCAATGCAAGTTTGTTTCTTGGAAGACCATGAAATGGCACCTCCCCCAAACATGAATACCCAACCACTAACAAAAGAGTCATCCTCTTTGTAAGTGATCTAACTAGCATCAGAATACCCTTCTAAAGCCGAAGGAAATCCACTATAAGATAGACTATGGTCTAACGTACCCTTAAGGTACTTCAAGACCCTCCGAATTGCAAATCAATGTTGTACACCCGGGTTACTAGTAAATCTACTAAGTTTCCCTACAGCCAATGCAATATCGGGTCTTGTACTAGTCATGGCATACATCAAGGATCCAATTATCCTTGAATATTCCAATTGGGAAACCGTTTTCCCCGAATTCTTAACCAATTTAACATTAGGTTCCATGGGGGTGTTCACGGGACACTTATCAAACATATTAAACCGTTTGATCATCTTCTCAATATAATGAGATTGACATAAACTAAGTCTACCATTGTCCCTAATAATTTAGATGCCCAAAATGACATCTGTCTCCCCCAAATCCTTCATCTGAAAAGATGAGGATAAGAATTCCTTGGTCAATTCTACTTGTTGTAGACTAGTACCAAAGATAAGCATATCATCAACATATAGACAAATGATGACACCATGACCTTTGTCATCAAATTTGCTATATATACACTTATCAGCTTGATTCACTTTAAATCCAAAGGACAAAATCGTGTCATCAAATTTCCGATGCCACTGCTTTGGTGCTTGTTTAAGTCCATACAATGACTTAACCAATTTACACACCTTATTTTCCTGTCCTTCCAAAACAAACCCTTCGGGTTGTTTCATATACAATTCTTCCTCTAGATCTCAATAAAGGAATGTTGTCTTGACATCCATTTGATGAATCACTAGATTATATACCGAAGCCATTGCAATCAATAACCTTATAGACGTAATTCTTACAACCGGTGCATAGGTATCGAAATAATCAACACCATGCTTTTGCCTAAAGCCTTGGATAACCAATCTGGCTTTAAATTTCACTATGGAGCCATCTGGTCTCCTTTTCCTAGTGAAAATCCACTTGCAACCAAGAGGTTTGCAACCGGGAGGTAAATCCTCTAAGACCCAAGTATTATTTCCCATGATGGAATCCATTTCATCATTTATAGTTTCCTTCCAAAAGGCACTATCTTGAGAGGAAATGGCCTCGCTATAACTCTTTGGATCACTATCCACATTAAAACAATATGGAATAGTAGAACTAAGGACATCCCTAGAACCCTCGACTAAATAAATTATAAAGTCATCAAGAGGGTTCCTAGTTTTTCTTTCCCTAGCACTTCTCCTAACTTGAGGAGTTTCAATATTCTTATTATCGAATGTATCTTCATGAGGTTCAAGTTGATCATTCAACTCTACTATCTCCCTATCATTGGCACTGATTTGTAGATCTTTTGGTCTACTCATTGATTAAAACCGTTTTTCATCAAAAATTGCATCTCTTGACTCAATAACCGAATGAATCGATATATAGTCATTTTGTTCTATTACATAAAACCTATAGGTTTTGCTATGCTCAGCATAACCTATAAAAATGCAATTCAAGCCCCTTTCATCGAGGTTTCTTTTCTTGTTGTCAGGCACTCTTACGATTGCCCTACAACCCCAAACCTTGAGATACTTCAAGTTTGGCTTTCTTTTGTACCATAGTTTATTAGGAGTATATTGTTTTCCCTTAGTGGGAACCCGGTTAAGAATGTGACAAGCTGTCAACATTGCTTCACCCCAGAACCCTTCACTCAAACCAGAGTAATATAACATGAAATTAACCATTTCTTCAAGAGTTCTGTTTTTCCTTTTAGCTACACCATTTGATTGTGGTGCATAACTCGCTGTCGTCTCATGAATTATACCCAAAGATTGGAAATAAGCTGGATCATAATATTCCCCTCCCTTATCAGTTCTTATTCTCTTAATTAATGATTCTACTTGCAGTTCTACTTCCCTTTTATAAATATCAAACTTTATTAAAGCTTCATCTTTGGAGTGTAAAAGATACACATAACAAAACCTAGAATAATCATCTATAAACATAATCATGTATCGTTTATTCCCCAAAGAAGGAGTACTATGAAAATCACACAAGTCACTATGGATCAATTCCAAAATATTATAACTTCTCTGAACTCTCTTAAAAGGAGTTCTAGTGATCTTGTTCAACATGCAATGCAAGTAGAACATTTATTAGGAGAATTATCACAAGAAGGTATCAATTCTTGCTTTGACATGAAAAGCATTTTATTATAATTCACATGTCCTAACCTAGAATCCCATAAGTCAAACAAATTCAAACCAACATGATTATCATTGACATCAACATTCAAACATAAATTATCCAAAACACCACTCTATTTCAATAAGAGTTTAAACAAACCATTATCCAAATAACAACGACCTACAAATGTTACACCCCTAATAATAATGCATCTATTAGCTTCAAATACAAGTTTATAGCCAAGACTATTCAGGGTAGACCCAAATACAAGATTCCTACTAATTTCAGGAGCATACAAAACATTCCTAAGAATAATTGCAGTCCCCGAACTAAACACAAGTTCAACTTGTCCTCTTCCAAGAACCTTGATGGTAGAGTTGTTTCCCATGTAGAGGTCTTCTTCATCAACAACCTTTTGAAAGGTTTTGAACCAATGTTTACTCTTGCATACATGCCTTGAAGCCCCCGAATCAATCCACCATGAGTCATCATCCTACACCATAAAAATGTTAGGATCCGTTGCATTTAAGTCCAAATCGGAATTAAATTCAACCTCATGAAATGGATTACCTTTGATGGATGGGTCATTGCTTTCAGTAGCACGACCCTCCTTGGCTTTCTCCATACTTCTCTTAAAAGAAAAACAGTCCTTCTTGCGGTGACCAACTTTACCGCATTCCCAACAAGTAAACTTATTACTTGTCATATTCTTTTTGGACTTATTCTTGAAAGAATAGTTATTCTTTCTCTTTTTACTAGTAGATGCACTAGCTCTTCCTTCATCTACCATATGAACGGTAGATGTGCTAGGATTTCCATCCTTAGCACCTTCCATGGCACGAATCCCTTCTTCAATTTGAAGATGGGTGGCCAAACCGGATAATGTCATGTCCTCCTTTTTATGTTTATATTCATGCTTAACATTTTTCCAACTAGAGGTCGTTGCAATTCATGAAATTGGTCCATTATGGACCGACCATCAACAAATTTAAAGTTATTGAAATTACTAACTAAAAATCTCTTACTTGAAGCGTCTTCCGCCATGTACCTGCTTTTCAAAGACGCCCAAAGCTCCTTGGCCAATTCTACATTTTGGTAGATATCAAAAAGATCATCCTCTATCCCATTCAATATGTGACCACGACATATGAAATCGTCGTTGTCCCACTTCGATCTCTCCCGAACGGATCCAAGGTTTCATTCTCATGTTCATCCAGCCTTGGAGTATTTATGACATAGACAACATTCAAAGGTGTAAGAAGAAAATACATCTTTTTCTCCATCTCCGAAACTCCACACCGTCAAACTTTTTCAGTTTAACAAAATTTGTGGTCAATTCTTCCACACTAAACATGCTTTCTAAAGATGAATAAACCTTTTTAGATTGTTAGGTTTTACAGCAATTCAAACAAAGAATTACTTAAAGATTGTAAATAGTGTATAATAATCAAATTATACAACAACCAAATACTTAATCAAAGTATTACAACCAAACACCAAATAAATAATGTATTTCAGAAAATACAAAAGAAAACACTAATGTAACAGATTCTAGACTTGCCTCAACTGCAATCCTTGATGATGATGAACATGAACATGAGAAAACTATGACCACTTGAGTCTCAAACCTTGATACACTATCAAAGGCGTGTAAACATTTTCCTAAAGAGGTTTATTCCCCCACACGGTGCTTGGGTTAAACCGGAAATCCTCTTTGAGATACAATTGACAGCAAACTTCGTTCTTAGCACTAGAATAAAAGAATAATGAGCAATTCACAAATTTGGCTAAATTTCAAGAGATTTCTCACAATAGTTTGCAAGAAGATTGAGAGAAAAATGTGAAGAATTTCTTCTTGGAGAGAAAAGGTGAAAAATGTTTTATCTCTTTTTAGAACTTCACGAAATTCCCTTTAATAAGAGAAATAACCGTCAGCAAATAACCGCAGAACAAGGAAGCAGCGCGGGCGCGACTCAAATAGGCGCGGGCGCTCCTCCCAAATTGCCTGCAAAATGAACTTGAAGTTAATGAGGGGCGTGGTTTTAGTGCGGCCTGCAGCGCGGGTGCGCTACCAGGTAGCGCGGGCGTGCCTCCCACTTTCATTCAACATGCTGATTTCCAGAGAGGTGCGCGGTTTAGGCGCGCTCTCATCGCGGCCGCGCCTAACTTGCGCGGGCGCGGGCGCGCACCATTTAACACTCTAAATCATCAACAGACACATGTTCCACCATTTGTCCTCATCATCGAGACCCCAGGGACGACCCGAGTAGTGGCGGAGCAGTCCAGGGTACCCTGGCGATTGCTTAGCATAGCTTCACTCTAGCATAGCTTTTATTTAGTATGGACATTTAATTAGTTTGGATTATCGTATGTACTATTACATAATATATATTATATGTACGAAAATTTAAATTCTTAGGTCGATAATGAATTTCTTTTAAACATAAAATAGCTGCAGGTGTTTAGGTTTTAAATGATTTTATAAACAAAAATAGAAATCTGAAATTATATATCTGGAAATAATACTACGTATTTTTACATTTTTCCGATGGAAATTTAATCTGTCGCAATTTTCCGACGAAAAATTGTGTCGGAAAGCATATCATTTGCGACGGAATAGTTCTTCGGAAAAGGTTGTTTCCGACGGAATAAAATCCGTCGATATGGTAAAATTCCAACGGAATTAATTCCGTCGGAAATTTGCGACGGATTTCCAGTTTGGGTCAAACCTGATTCGATTATAAAAATATCAGTCGGAATTTCCGTCAGAATCATGTGTTCCGACGGAATTTTCGTCGGAATATGCCTACTTTCCTACAAAAGGTTTTCCGAAGAAGGCTTACGACGGAAATTCCGTCGGAGCACAAAATTCCGATGAATTTTCATATGTTTTCGACGGATTTTTTCCGTCGAAATTGAGCTGTTTTCGTGTAGTGAAATTAGACCTACGTCCACGGGTGGGGGATTCGAGAGCTTCTTCACTATAATGGAGAAAGAACGAGAGAATAATACAAGGAGTCCTAAATCTAATGGCTTAAAAGGTATGATCTAATTGACCAACTAAAGGGTCCTTTTATAACACAAGGAAACCCTAATGAAACCCTAAATTGCTCCACAAGTATACTCAAATAGTCATAGTTTAGATATAATTTTAGGAAATATTCCATAAGTTATCCTAGAAGAACCGAACTACCGAGCTATAGCTCGGCAGCTAGCTCAAGCCTGCCGCAAGTCTTCATAGGACCGAGCTATAGCTCACTCGCCTAGAGCAATAGCTCACAACCTCGTCGTCGCAGCTTTTCAGCTTCGATAGGTCCTCGTAAAGCAGCCATAACTTTCTCATTTCTTATCGAAATTGGGCATATGACCCACTGTTGGAAAGCTCTTGAAACACGCTATCACCTCCAACTTGAACTACCTCAAAATCACTTGTAATTTGAGAGATATCTGCATTCAAAGTCAGCCCTACTAGATTTCGAGTCACAATCTAACAGTAGTGAATTTTGTGTGTAAACACAACAGTGAAAAAAACATATCATATACAGAAATGGTGCAATTAACTTCCCAAAAAGGAAAATGTATGGTGCAATTAACTTCCCAAATAGGAAAATGTATGGTGCAATTAATCATTTATTTTTCGTTTGCATATTTTTAAACTACTAGAAATTTGGTCATCTAATAATAGCTTAATGCTTGAAATAGAGCCAAAGTTAGAACAATGAGTTAGATATTTTGCTTGAAACATAAACCATATAAACTTCATTACACCATATTCCTTTTAGATATATACTTCGTATTGTACATTGGAATTTACCCTTATATCCTTTCGATCACCTGTCCAAAACTGTCACTTGGATTTATGTTTAAATTTGTTGATGAATATTAAGTGTGTGAGTGTGTCAAAAGTTGAGCACAAAACTAAGAGGTACTTACAAATAATGCCCTGGCTTTTAGCCTCTTCTTTTTTTATAAATAAGTTCCAACTCTTATTCCTCTGTTCTACAATCCTTACCCTCTAACTTTTCTCAAACTTCAGAAATAAAAACGTACAAATGGCAAATCTTATCATCCAATTTTCAACAACAATCTTCCTCATCACTTTTCTTTCCATCGGAGCTGCAAAGACAGCCGCCAACGACCTTGTCCTAGACGTTGAAGGGAACCCACTCGAAGTAGGCTCATCCTACTACGTCCGCACTGAACTGTCAAAAGTCGGAATTGGGGGTGGCCTAGTCGCGGCATCCAAACCAGACGAGCCTGAATGCCCTCAATACGTAGCTCAATTAGCCGCAGGCTGGTACGGCGAAACCCCAATAACATTCCTACCATCAAACCCATCACAAAAACACATCCACATTTCCTCAGACCTCAACATAATGTTCAACACCTCATCTAGCGTCTGCTCGCAAGGGGCATGGGAGCTAACCCCCGATGCCAACTCCGGTAATCTCCACTTGTCTACCGGAGGTGGTATTGGAAACCCGAGCCCTCAGACCGCAGCCAATTGGTTCAAGATAGAGAAAAGTATTGCTATTTCGGGCTGTTACCAACTCGAATATTGTCCGTCTAGTAGTACAATCGATGGGTTTGCAGCTAAGAAAGATATCGTATGCGGCGCTATCGATGCTACTGATGGCACAGATGACGACCGCATGTTGTGGTTAGGTCTAGTTCCAAGAAGGCCTGATTTCTTCCACATTTTAAGTTTCATTAAAGCTTAAGTGTCGCGTTGTCTTCCTTGCTCCAAAGTACATTGCTACGCATGTAATTCAATATATAAATAATAAGAAGGTTGTATGAATAAGTATAACAATAATGTATGATGTATTATCAACAACAAGATTTTATGTTGGAAATTTATCTTCATTTGAGCACTTAATTATTATGGCCTAGACTTGACTAATTAGAAATCTAAAATATTATTCCAAACAAACTTAAATCACTCATAATTGAGTCATAAAATTATCTAAGCCATTCATTTTTTGTATTAAATCTCCACTCTCTGTTTTATTGACTAACTAAATTTTTTTTCATTTCTCCTTCTTCTCAATATGGTGATGTGACTGCTACAGTGCAACCCTTCGTTGGATACTAATTACTCATAATTGAGTCATAAAATCATTTCCAAGCAAACATCATTCATTAAATTTTTGTTCATTTCTAGAGGTGATTAGTACTTTGTATATATTTCATATATTTCGAATTAATGAATTCATCCTAGATTAAAAAGAGGTCGTTGATTTATTGTTTTATATACGGAAGCCTAGCTAGATTCTACGAAATTTGTTGTGCCTAGTTTATTTGGTCGATTCCTGCCATTCATTTTAATTTTTTTGTTTGCAAGATGGTAACTGTTTAAAACAAATGAATGTCGCTGGTTTTTCCAAAAATTTTGGCCAAACAAAAATTAAAAGATGAGATTTACTTTTAAAATTCAACGGCCATGATTTTAAAAAATTACAATGATTGCAAGTTTTGTGTAGCCATTAGAAAAATTTCCTTGTGTAGATAAGGTGTTAACAGGAAAATATCTCATGTGAAAATCTTTTGGCTTCACAAATTTGGACTTTTATTTTGGCAACTCATCTTGTGTGTAGCCGGTTGTAAAAGAACAAAATAATTCGTATAATACTGGCTGAGAATCCCCTGTAATACTGATCGATTAACCCCAATAACACTGACCAAATAACTCCTATAACGCTGACCGTTGTAACACGAAGGTAAATTCTTTTCGGGTATTTCTACACGATAACGCTCCTTATTTAACTTTTCTACGTCGTGCCCCTCCATATAAGCACTTTTCACACTGTAACCCGCAAGTACATGTAGTAAGTATACAGTAACCTTGCCGTTATCCCACCATTAACAAATTCCGTTAGTGGGGCCCACTCTCTGCTAATTAATATTTTTTTTAATCGATTTGTGTGTTAGAAAATGTTCCGTTAAAGATCTTGAGGGCTATTTTGGTCATTAAAGGTTTAAATTGAGCTCAGATTTGGAAAAAAATAACGTAAATGCCTCGTTTTGCGTATTAAAAAGAAAACACGCAAATCAAGACATTTTTTAATACGCATAACGAGGCATTTAAGTTATTTTTTGTCAAATTTGTGCTCAATTTGGTTCCTTAAGACAAAAATAGCCCTCAAAACCCTTGACAGAACATTTTTCAACACGTAAATCGATAAAATAATATTAATAAGTAGAAAGTCGACCCCACTAACGGACTTTGTTAACGGCGGGATAACGACAAGGTTACTGTATACTTAATACATGTACCTGTGATAAAATTATCTAAGCCATTCATTTTTTGTATTAAATCTCCACTCTCTGTTTTATTGACTAACTAATTTTTTTTTTCATTTCTCCTTCTTCTCAATATGGTGATGTGACTGCTACAGTGCAACCCTTCGTTGGATACTAATTACTCATAATTGAGTCATAAAATCATTTCCGAGCAAACATCATTCATTAAATTTTTGTTCATTTCTAGAGGTGATTAGTACTTTGTATATATTTCATATATTTCGAATTTATGAATTCATCCTAGATTAAATTTTGTGTACTGTGTATAAACATCATTAATGATTGCAAGTTTTGTGTAGCCATTAGAAAAATTTCCTTGTGTAGATAAGGTGTTAACAGGAAAATATCTCACGTGAAAATCTTTTGGGCCTCACAAATTTGGACTTTTATTTTGGCATCTCATCTTGTGCGTAGCCGGTTGTAAAAGAACAAAATAATTTCTATAACATTGGCTGAGAAATCCTGTAATACTGATCGAGTAACTCCAATAACACTGACTAAGTAACTCTTGTAACGTTAACCGAGTAACTTGTAACGTTGATCGAGTAGCCCTATTATAGCTGGACACATCGTGGGCCAGCCACATATAAGAATTTGTGTTATTTTAGTAGTCTGGAGTTCTGAACTATGTTCCTAAAAGAAAAGTACTGAACGCTGAAGACCACCAGTCAACCACCATGTGGTCCATGTCTCAAGCAAATGTTATTTTCTTATTTAATCCGATTCAAATTATAATCGGTGACAATTATGGTACGAGGACATGTTTTTTCAAAGTTAATTACAAAATGGTCCTGAAGATGGCAAAATTATACTCCCTCCGTGTTTTAATAATTGTTACATTTATTAAATGCGGTCGTATTTTAATAAGTGTTACACTCTCCGTTTTTTGTTACAAGCTAGAGATGAGATTGTACGGAACTTTAGGTGGTTTAATAAAATAAGATGTTAGTGGGGTAGGTAAGGTTATTACTTTATTGAAAAGTAAAGTGGTGTGAGAGGGAGTAGAGACCATTGAAAGAGTGAGAAGTGATAAAGTAAGAAAGAGTGGAGACATTAGTAGATAAAGATATATTATTCTGTTTTATTTCCGCAAAATTAGTCACTAAAAACTCACATACAACTTACCCCTCTTATAGCATTCGTCTCAACTATTAGTAATTTTGTTATTGCAAATGTAGTACGTTGAAAACTAAGTTTCATCCTATAATTGGACATGTCGTTTTTGGCCTCTAGCTAGCATTAGCAATAAGCCAACATTCTTATCTACTTGGGTGACCACTGACGGACCTACTTTGTAACTCGAGGGGCACGTGCTAACCCTTTATTTTTTTATTATTTTTGATAAATAAATATTTAAAAATCTGTTTACATAAAATAAATTATGAAATACTCGGTACTGTGTATATGGTTTAAACATTACATAATTTGGAATACAATTAGACGCATACCTGCTATTTATTTGGATGTATATAGAAGGGCTAATTAGTAAATTTACATAATTTTTGTGAATTTTTATCGTTACAGTAGTACTTTTAATGTAGTATTATACTTACAGTGGTATTTTTAATGTATTATTATACATGTATGTTATACTATTAGAATATAGTTTGTTTCAGTAGTACTATTTATAGCCATTATAGGTAACAGTGGTACAATATTTGATGATAACCTATATACTTATTTGTACCACTAGAAAAAAAAAAAAAAAAAAAAATTCACTACTCTTTTATCTTGTAACTGCTATTTACTTGCCATGTAAATAGCAGCTATGCACAAATATTTAACCCACATTTTGTACGACAAGTGAAGCTAATTTAGTGGGTAACAAAGCAGGTGTATTAAATTTCCCTTTGTGCTGCGGGATTAGAGGTTCGAATCTCCTCACCTTCTTGATATTATTTATGTTTTAATTGATATGTACGCAAATTCTAGGAAAGAATAATGTTGAAATTAATAAATTATTAGATTCAACCTAAGAAAAGAAATAAATACGCCTACTTTGATGACCTTTTCTAGTGGCAAATGATTAAAAAATGAAATTAAACCCCTCATATTTATTAAAATGAAAGATCATCTTCATTTAAATTTCTATTGAATGAAATCAAATACGTTTATCATCTTCAGCTAGCAAATGAGTAAATGATCAATTTAAATTAACTCACACTTACATACAAGCATCTCTCAAAACTAGAATTTTGTTCATGACCCTCCCAAACATGTCCAAAAATTCAACCCAGGCCAAACAAGTAATCCACCTTCCAACATTGTATTAATTAATAAAAAAAAATAATGAGCAAAATCCACGAAAAATTTACTTTGTTCATTTAATTAAAGTGAGTAGTGTATACTACTTCTATTTCGTAATAATACAGTCATGTGGAGTCTTGTTATATTCATTAATGTCGCTTTTTATAATTTCATATTTTCTTATTTTTCTACACAGGTATTTACATTTTAATATGTGTATTAAAATTTGTAAAAAAGTTAAATGAAGCTAATAAATACGAGTAATAAGTAGTAAAAGACATTATTTTATTAAAATTGTAGTTATGATAGAGGATAGAAGCAATTTTTTCTTTCAAATTTGAAAAATAATGAGCCCGAACTATTTGATAGTGGAAAGAAAGATATACCAAAATAATAGCAGGACGTTACCTATAAAGGAAGACCAAAAATACTTATCTAGAAAAAATGAAAAACGAAAGTGTAAAAGTAAGTTGTGGCCGATCAAGGGCTTATTTTAATTTAATTTCTAGTAAGGTAAAAGGTAAGGACCTATTAAATGGAATCTGTAACAGGTCAACTTAATTCAAAATAACAGGTTAGGTCCTTGGGAGTGAGGATGAAGGGTGTAGGAATCCCCTCTTCAATGTACCTTTAATGGAATTGATCTTTGATCCCACAATGCAATATGATGGTTGTGAGATGTAAACTTTTCCATTAAATCAAACCTTGTTTGATAGGACTGAAGGATTATTGAATAGTAAAATCATAAATATTTTTTTAAATCGTAAAATTATAAACATAAAGAAACTAGTGTAATGATTTAGTTAGAATAGATGGAGTAAGTAACATTTCAAATTTTTCTAGTTATATTCGTTGGAGCCTCTTATAAACATGCTCCTAATTTTTTTAAACAACTTAGCAACCAAAGCTCAAAAGTTCTTAAGAAAATGACTACCTTTCTCCTACCAGCCATTGCAATAACCGCTCTTCTTTTGCTCCAACTCTTTCCTCTCCCTACTATGGCCGTTTCGTTTTTCTATATCACGGACGAGGATGGTGAACTAATGCTAAACGGCGGAACCTATTACATCATCCCACAGAGAACCTATTCACTTGGGATTAGCGTTTTTTATCAAATTGTTGCCGGAGTATTTTTTTATTTTACCAAATTATTGCTAGAGGTCTGTTTTATTTACCAATCTGGTCAATTGGCCGCTAAAATTGAAATAAAAACATGTTTATATATGCTTAAGACATAAAACCATAATTAACATTTTTATACCATCTTCCTCCGTCTGATAAAAGGCAATCTAAATTTTTAAAAATTAATTTCACCATTTTTTTTGTAAGATAATCTCTTTACATTTTATCCCATAATCTTAGAATAATAGTATCACATAATCTTGAATAATAGAACAAGTTAAAAACTTAAATATCATTGATGATATTAATTGGCCGCTAAAATTGAAATAAAAACATGTTTATATATGGTCAATTGGCCGCTAAAATTGAAATAAAAACATGTTTATATATGCTTAAGACATAAAACCATAATTAACATTTTTATACCATCTTCCTCCGTCTGATAAAAGGCAATCTAAATTTTTAAAAATTAATTTCACCATTTTTTTTGTAAGATAATCTCTTTACATTTTATCCCATAATCTTAGAATAATAGTATCACATAATCTTGAATAATAGAACAAGTTAAAAACTTAAATATCATTGATGATATTAATTGTGTAAAAAAAAATTAACACAAGAAAAGTTGAGCTCAAATCTAAGCTCAAGAATTTTGATTCAAAAATTATCCATTACAATTGAATGTAAATATATTCTGTTACTGTATTTTAGCTAAGCATATTTTTAGATTGATATGATTGTAATTAGTTCCTAAATAGGTGCCTTGTATTATGGCTAGCATTATGCGGCTACATTGTATATATTGGGAAGTCAGTGAATGAAATCCCTTGAGGAAAATATTCCATAAACTCTTTCATGGTATCAGTTGCCTAGGGCACAATTTCCTTCATCTTCCGCTGCTTTCCTCGGCTATTGTTCTATAGCTCACGTTTTCTTTCCATCTACTCTCTTCTCTTCTCTATTCTTCACCATGGGTGAATCCAAGTCTCAATATCACCCTGCTCTTGCTGTCCCTAACATCAAGGCACACATTCCCATTACTCTCGAAATGGCAAATATGCAATACTCTACGTGGGCGGAGTTGTTCAAGCTTCACGCAAAATCTCATCGGGTCCTTCACCATATCATTCCCCCTGCTGCCGGCAAGGAGAAAGTTCCGTCTACCGAGGAAGAAAAGGAACTATGGCAGACCCTTGATGCTGCGGTTTTATCGTGGCTCTATGGTACTATCTCGACTGACCTTATCAACACCGTTATCGAACCAGATGCAACAGCAATGGAAATATGGAATAGGTTGCGTGACCTATTTCAGGACAATAAACATTCTCGGGCTGTGACTCTTGAGCAGGAGTTTTCAACCACGAATTTAGAGGACTTTCCTAATGTCTCGGCTTATTGTCAACGTTTGAAGTCTCTTGCCGATCAACTCAAGAATGTAGGTGCACCGGTTTTGGACAGTCGACTGGTCCTTCAGATGGTTGGGGGCCTTACGAAAGCGTACAGTGGTGTTGGTACGCTTATTAGGCAGAGCAATCCCTTACCCGCTTTTTATCAAGCACGATCCATGCTTACTTTAGAGGAGGTCGGCTTGGCCAAGGATGCTTCACAAGGGTCGGACTCGGCAATGGTTGCGGCATCATTTGATAATTCTCCGCTTGACTCCGGTTCTCATGGTCACTCGAAAGGAAAAAATCAAAAAAAAAGGGAAAAATTCAGGCAACCGCAAGAATTCTGGTGGTGCAGGCCGTGGCTCCGGTGGCGGCAAGGCGGGTCAGTTTTCTGGTGGTGGTTCCGGCGGTGCGTCACGTGGGACAGGCGGCCAACAGTCCTTCTCCCCGTTCTGGCAGCAACAGTGTCCACCATGGGGGTGGATGCCTCAAGGGTGGCCCGTGCCACCATGTCCTTACCCAACTCAGAATTGGGCCAAGCCCAATTTCCAACCCAGGCAGCAACCTGGCATCTTGGGGCCACGACCACAACAAGGCCAGCAGGCCTATGCAGCTTCTTGTATTGGGCAGCCCGCGTCCTATGCTCCGTCTTATGTTCCAACTGACATTGAGTCCGCGATGCACACTATGACTCTTTCTCAACCCGATCCGGCATGGTACATGGACACTGGAGCTACTTCTCATATGACCTCCTCTCCCGGTAATTTCTCGTCTTATTTTAATTTGAGCACTCATCCTAATAATGGCATTGTTGTTGGTAATGGTCATACTATTCCTATACTTGGTTATGGTCATACTAAATTGTCTTCCCCTACTGCTCCCCTTACTCTGAAAAATGTTCTTCATGCACCCAAACTCATCAAAAATCTCATTTCTGTTAGAAAATTTACCACCGATAATTCTGTGAAAGTTGAGTTTGATCCCTTTGGGTTTTCTGTGAAGGATTTTCGGACGGGGCAGCCAATCATGAGGAGTGATAGCCATGGGGACCTTTATCCATTTACCACAAATCAGGCTACTCATTCTACCTTTTCCGCCATCTCACCTAAGCTTTGGCACGATCGGTTGGGACATCCGGGTGCTCCTATCTTAGATGTTCTTAGGCATAATAAAAACATTGATTGTAATAAACATTCTTGTTCTAGCATTTGCAATTCTTGTGTTTATGGCAAACATGTTAAATTGCCCTTTGCTCCATCTACTTCTACTACTCTTATGCCTTTTGATATAATTCATAGTGACTTGTGGACTTCACCTATTTTAAGTTCTATAGGCCATCGTTATTACATTATGTTTTTGGATGATTTTTCGAAATATCTATGGACTTTTCCTATAGCCAAGAAATCGGATGTGTATGACACTTTTCTAGCTTTTAAAGCCCATATCCACACTCAATTTGAACGAAATATCAAAAATATTCAATGTGATAATGGGAGGGAGTTTGATAATGGTCCTTTTTGGGAATTTCGCAAACGCAATGGCCTATCTTTCCGTCTCTCTTGTCCCCATACTTCTCCTCAAAATGGGAAAGCCGAACGGAAACTTAGAACTATTAACAATGTCACTAGAACTCTTCTTGCTCATGCATCTCTACCTCCTTCCTTTTGGCATCATGCCTTGCAAATGGCTACATATCTTCTCAATATTCTTCCAAGTAAGTTGTTGGGTAATAAGTCTCCTTTAGAAATTCTTTATCAACGAATTCCTTCTTACTCACACTTACGGGTGTTTGGGTGTTTATGCTACCCTCTTATTCCTTCTACCACCATTAATAAGTTACAACCAAGGTCTACTCCTTGCGTCTTTTTGGGTTTTCCTTCTAATCATCGTGGTTACAAGTGTTTTGATTTATCGTCACATAAAATCATTATTTGTCGCCATGTCTTGTTTGATGAGAGTGTGTTCCCATTTTCTAATCTTCATCGTCCAACTTCTACCTCGTATGATTTTTTGGGGGATGGATTACATCCTTTGGTTGTTCATCACTTGACCCAAGCTGCTGAACCTACACAAAACGTCCAGCATAATTCTCCACCTCCCTCCCCTGCGGCCCAGCCCGTTACCCCTCCCTCCCATCCAGCCCAGGCCCACACTCCTCCCATCTCCCCTGCAGTGGGTTCCCAAGAGGCGCTTGGGCCACCCTTGCTGTCAAGCCCACACACTCCTTCCCCACAACATTCATCACCTCCCTCTCTCTCGGCCCAGATGCTGAATGGCCCAACCGCACCACCTTCTGCCCAAATTCCAATCCAGAAGCCAAGTATTGTGACCAGAAGTCAAAATGGCATTGTTAAGCCTAATAAAAAATACTTTTCCAATGTTGCTGTCACGAGGTCTCCTTTACCTCGTAATCCGGTCGCGGCTTTACGTGATCCTAATTGGAAAATGGCCATGGATGATGAATTTAGTGCTCTTATTAAAAATAAGACGTGGGAGTTGGTGCCCCGTCCACCTAATGTGAATGTTATTCGTTCTATGTGGATTTTTACTCATAAAGTCCAGTCTAACGGTGTTTTTGAGAGGCACAAAGCCCGTCTTGTAGGTGATGGCAAAACTCAACAAGTTGGCATTGATTGTGGTGAGACATTTAGTCCGGTTGTCAAACCAGCTACAATCCGCACTGTTCTTAGCCTTTCTCTATCACAGGCATGGCATATTCATCAGTTGGATGTGAAAAATGCTTTCTTACATGGTGAGTTGCAGGAAACAGTTTATATGCATCAACCAGTTGGTTACAGGGATAAGGATCATCCGGATTATGTTTGTCTCTTGAATAAGTCTCTTTATGGACTTAAACAGGCACCTCGGGCTTGGTATAAGCGTTTTGATGATTATATGTTATCTATTGGATTTACTCACAGCAGGATGGATAACTCTTTGTTTATCTACCGCAAAGGGTCAGATATGGCTTATCTTTTGTTATATGTGGATGACATTATACTGACGGCCTCTTCTGATGCTCTTTGCCGTTCTATTATATCTCTTCTTAGCTCTGAGTTTGCTATGAAGGACCTTGGTCCTTTAAATTATTTTTTGGGTATTGCTGTGACTCGACATAAGGATGGTTTGTTTCTTTCACAGCGGAAATATGCCGAGGAAATAATTGATCGTGCAGGGATGTCATCGTGTAAACCGTCTCAAACACCGGTTGACACGAAGTCCAAGATCGGCGCTACTACTAGTGCTCCTTTTGATGATCCATCTTTGTATAGGAGTCTTGCCGGGGCTCTACAGTACCTTACATTCACCAGACCGGATATTTCTTATTCTGTTCAGCAGGTTTGTCTACATATGCACGACCCCAGGGTTGATCATATGTCTGCTCCCAAACGGATTATTCGGTATGTTCAGGGTACTCTTGATTATGGCTTACATTTGTATCCCTCGTCTATTTCTTCTCTGGTTGCGTATACTGATGCAGATTGGGGGGGATGCCCGGATACGAGACGTTCAACGTCTGGTTATTGTGTATTTTTGGGGGATAATTTGATCTCTTGGTCGTCTAAGCGCCAACCCACGTTGTCTAAATCTAGTGCAGAGGCCGAATATCGTGGGGTGGCAAATGTTGTCTCCGAATCATGCTGGATTCGGAATCTTCTCTTGGAGTTACATTGTCCGATTAAAAAGGCTACCCTCGTTTATTATGACAATGTTAGTGCTATTTATTTGTCAGGAAATCCAGTTCAGCATCAACGTACGAAACACATCGAGTTGGATATTCATTTTGTACGCGAGAAGGTTGCACGGGGGGAAGTTCGGGTTCTACATGTGCCTTCTCGACATCAGATTGCGGATATCTTTACTAAGGGTCTTCCGCGAGTCTTGTTTGAGGATTTTCGTGACAGTCTTAGCGTCCGTGGTCCTCCCGCTTCGACTGTGGGGGTGTGTTAAGATATATATGTAAATATATTCTGTTACTGTATTTTAGCTAAGCATATTTTTAGATTGATATGATTGTAATTAGTTCCTAAATAGGTGCCTTGTATTATGGCTAGCATTATGCGGCTACATTGTATATATTGGGAAGTCAGTGAATGAAATCCCTTGAGGAAAATATTCCATAAACTCTTTCAGAATGTTATGTGAAATTAAAGAAATTCCCTCACATAATTTAAGGAATTTACTTATGAAAATGCTACAGTGGTCATCCTTAAAATGAATACCACTATACTTCATTTTTATTGGCCGATTTTTAATTTATGTTTCTATAGGTCAAACTTATGAAAAAATGATTTTTCTTTTTTAAAAATTCAATTTTTTCTTAGAAATTAATTTTTGAATATTTGAAAATCTTTTTTTAATTAATTTCCAAAAAAATGAATTTTTAAAAAGATTAATCATTTTTAGTAAGTTTGACAAGCAAAAAACATAAATTAAAGTCAGTCAATAAATATAAAGTATAGTGGTAGTCATTTTAAAGATGACCACCGTAGAAAATAAAGTATACTTAACATGTTCGATTAACAGTTAGAATTTGAATTTTCATTAATTTTAATAAACAAGGGGATAGCTTGATACTTTGAGTAATTTAATTTAATTCTCATGTTTTATGATATTGAGGTCCCCATGATTTTATACTTTAGCCACTAGTATTTTATAGGTGTCCAACAAAGAAGTACTATTAAATATCTAAAATACCATATATGAAGTAGTTTTGATTACTCTCTTCTCTTTTCTCTATTCTAGGGTTTTAATTTTTTTGCTATTTTTCGAAAATTAGACTATTTCTGATCCCTTTTTTCTTAATTTAATATAGTTTTTTTTGCCTTGTTTTACGTTTTGGTTTGTTTTGGTCTCTCCATCTGTGAGAGTCCGTCCCAATTTTCAGGGTTTTTCCCAATTTTCTGGGATTTTGATTGTCATCCATAGATGGGAATTTTATTTTTTGGGTTCTTATAAATAATTAGGAAGGTGATTTGGATTCCTATGGGTTTGGGGTTTGACATCAACTTGTCGATCAAAGCGTCAGCACAGATTACAAAGGTCTCTACTTGGAAAGATGCAAAGACATCGAAAATCATTGCTCGCGTCAAGTTTGAAGCGATGGAGTATGAGCTATGCCAAATATGCAAATTGGTTATGTTTTTTATTGTAAAAGTTATGGTATTTTCACTAAATTTATGTTTTACGGATCTTTTTTATTGTAAATACCGTATGGTTATTATTTAATGATATTGTAAAATTTAATCTAGAAAATTCTAGATATGCAATAAAAAAAATCTTGTGAGTAGTTTAGAAAAATCTAGAATAAAGTAGAAAAATCAAGAGAGGTTTGTATCTAGAAGTATCTTGTTAAAATATCAAAGATATTTGATGTAAAAAGATCTAGATACATGTAATATTAGACATGTGTAGAAAAATCTATAGCTTAGGATCAACCACTATAAATATGTTCAATGTGCATGGGTTAAGAGCTGCGCTAATTAAGAGAGCTCCCATTAATATGGTGAGGGAAGTACTCACCAAGATAGTGAGAGAGATGAGCTATCACAAATTAGATATGAGTTGTGTATGTGTGGAGTAGTCTCCACCAAAAATATTGTTGTACAATTTATGATGAAATTTATGAAATCATAAAATTACTGTATGATATACGGGTCCATTAAACTTTCGCGTGCACCAAATTCTATCAGATCATACATGCCTAGCATTACTCTTTACTCTTTAGACGCTGCTAACACAAACTAATCACTTAGGGGAGAGCAAATTCCTATACATTAGGTGGAATTGTATTTCATAAAGAATTAAAAGATAGTATACTCTCAATCAAGATAGTATACCACTAACAATTAAAAGCAGATATTCCATTACACCTCAGTGTAAGAGTAGGTGGAATTGTATTTCATAAAGAATAATTACATGCTATATATATTACAAGGTTAAGGCACTAATCACGTAAGCTATACAATAAGAGAATCAATCAAAAAGTCAAACATAATATATACTTTACAAATATAAAAGATAGTATACTCTCAATCAAGGAAATGGAGTGGTATTAGCTAGCCCCTGATTTGCATATCAAGAATAATATCTTGATGTGATATTATTCTCTACACTCAGCTTCTTGCTTCAAATTAGATTACAATGGCTATCTGATCTTTACGATTGACCTTTGCTTTTACAACATTTTGTGATGCAAATCTTATCACACACATAATTTTGCTGGTGCATATTATCACCAGTGCCTCACTTTCGGAGCACTTCTCTCTTGCATAACTGTACTTGTTGATGCACATACATCTCTTCACTATGATTCCCTTAATTATCACATACTTCTTTTTTTCGTACTTATTGATAAGTGTTTTGAGTAAAATGTCTATTGGTTTTTTTCGAGAATTGCCCGTGCATGTAAAAGAAGGAAGAGTGATTAATTTAAAATTTGGTGGGTATTAAGAAATAATTAGAATGCAATCTCACATAAGTGTACAAACTCACCTTTGACACGACTTACACGTTACACTTAATCCAGTTAAAATCAATCAAGTTTGTACGATTAACGCCAAATAAGTTATTGTTCTACATCTACCACAATTGTGGTCCAAAAATTTTCGAGTACATAGGTAAAAATATATATCCACGTTTTTGTTATTGCAAATGTAGTACAATGAAAACTAAGTTTCATCCTATCACTGTACATGTCGCTACTTATTGGCCTCTACCTAGCATTAGCAACAAGCCACAACCTTCTTATCTACTTGGGTGACTATGCAATATGATGCGCAGTCCATATAATGCCACAAACTTTTTTCCCTCTCATACATAATACACTACGCTAGAATTTTCAATACAAAATAATAAATGAAAATATGTTCAATATTAATTTATTTTACAAAAAAATAATTCACAAAATTTAAGGTAAGATAAAGGACCCTAATAAATTGACACCTCTCACAGGTGAAGCCAGTCCATCCCCACAGGCCAATGCTTAAGAGTAGAGGAGGGAAATAAGAGAATCTCCCTTCTCCCAAACACATACAATTGGTCGGGTTCGAACTCGTGACTTCAAAGTCACAAAATTGACTTTGCTTGGGTTCCTTAATAATATAGTCATGTAAATTTCCGATTAGTAGGAATGCGGCAATATTGATTATTAGTCAATTATAATGAACTTAAAGTGATAAAAATTTGTGGCAAAAATTGGTCTAACGATTTAATAAGACCGGAGGGAGTAACTAGTATAACATTTTTTATCAAATAATTTTTTCTAGCTTCATTAGATGAAGCCTCTTATAAATACCAACTTCTACTAGTTCCTACTTTTCCAAAATACTTCAAACAACTTAGAAACCAAAGCTCAAAAGTTCTTAAGAAAATGGCTACCTTTCTCCAACCAGCAATTGCAATTACCGCTCTTCTTTTGCTCCAACTCTTTCCTCTCCCTACTATGGCCGCCTCGTTTGCTTTTATCACGGACGAGGAAGGTGAACCATTGCTAAATGGCGGAACCTATTACATCATCCCACAGAGAACCGCCGATGGTGGAGGCCTCACCGTAGCACAAAAACCACAAACCTCGGCGTGCCCTCTGTTTATAGCCCAAGAGAAAGATGGTTCATCTAATGGCCACCCTTTCAAACTCACTTCTCCAATAAGCTCAAAGTACCTTCCGTTTGGTCCAACTGAATTCTATGTTATCGACGACACTACCACCTGCACGAAACCACTAGCGTGGCGATTAACCACGGATAATGCAACCGGCCATATCTATGTGGCTGCAGGTACTACTGAGTCGCTCGGACCGAGTGCATTCAGTATTACAGTACCATTCAACTATGTCCAACCAGATGAATATCAGATATTCCATTGTGACAATGTCTTATGCAAACTTGCTGGAATCTTTGAGAATGGACTTTTGGGCATGAATCATGATGTTAAACTTGCTTTTCGTTTCAGAAAAGCTTTTACCCAAACTTCACAGGTTATGTGATGTTTAATTTATAAATTTGGCCAGTGTTTGTTCCATGTTATGTAATGTGAATAAATTCCTCCTTGAATTAATTAATAATAAAATTTTAGTGTCGCTGTTATTACGTTCTAGTGCTAAATCATATTTATAATAAGTCCATTGATGCTTTTAGTGTTGGATTTGGTTTCTAATTTTAATTTAGCTATATATTGAGGCCAACACACCAATAATGTTGAATGAATATCTCTCTGTTTTATAATGTTTCTCACTTTTGCATTTTAAACTATTGCTAATGCACTATTTTGATTAGTAATTTAATATTTTTCAATTATGTTTAGTAAAATTGTAAACTTTTATTAATTGTAAAATTAATTCATTCATAAAAAGTATGCGTCATCTATAAAAAATATCGAATTTAATAAATACATAATATATTGAATCCAATAAAGATTTCCTTCATAAAAACCAGGATAATTTATATTTTAACCAGTCATAAATAACCCACTTTTTGAAATTACCACAAAAAAAAATTATTTTAAAATATTACCCAAAAAGACAAAAAACTTATATTTCACCACCATTTAATACTTTCCGTTAAATCAATCGTTTTAAAAAGTATTTCTTCGATTTTTGTGCCAAAAACATGTTTTATAGAATTTTAGATGTTTTGTCCTTTGGGTCTTATTTGAAGTTAAAATTTATAAAAATTAATGAATATGCCTCATTTTGCGTACTAAAAAATACCTCGATTTGCGTGACACATGAAAAATGAAGCATTGTTTATAGTTATTTGTCAATTTTGACATCTCTTTGGACAAAAATGACTCCCAAAACCTTTAAAGAGCATGTTTTTGTCACGAAAATCAAAATCTTACTGCCAGATAAGACCATGTTCAATTGAACAACAACTAGATTAATTAATGTGCACATGATGATGCAGATTTAAGGAATGAGAATGAATGACCTACAGAAATGAACAAAGAGGAAAGGGAGGAAGAGAGACAAGATGATGACGCAGCAAACCCCAGGAATAAGGGTAAAAACTACGGGTGACTATGAGTCCACCAATCCACTAGGTTAATAATTCAATACAAGTATAATGTAGGTTTAGAATAGATTTATAACGTTACTAATAATTGCTAGTTGGTATAAAATGTAAGGCTTAGTGATTGTGTGATGCCCGTGTACAATGATTCTTGTCATATTTATAATAGAAAATCTTCCTAAGGCACTTCAACGGCTCTTTACCTGATTCCGTGGAATCCGGGGTTAGTTGTCAGGCTCTACTCCGAGTTTTATGCCACATTCTTCATGCATTATCCGTTGCAGTTTGACTTATTCTTCGTAAGTAGTTAGCTATAGCTTACTGGCTCCGAGTCTCATGGCACTCCTCTTGACTCATTCAACATGGATCTTGCTTCTTGGAATATTCCTTGGAAAGACCTTCATTTGACTTCTTTTGATTACTTGAAACAAGATCATTAACTTCGTGGCAACCTGTAATCTGCAACCTAGCAACCTGCAGACATATGAACATGTAGTAATAATTTAGGCACGACATATACATATATAAAAAAGACGAACCAAATAAAGGAACCAATGTCAAACACGAGTGGAAGTTCCTGCAAAGGAACTTGGAAAACTGACAAAGCTGAAAGGAACTTGCTGGGCACGTTTTGTTCGTCTAGGTTCATTGAATCTATGAATTTGGGAAGTCTTGGGGAATAATTTACAAGATCTACATTAGTTGGAAAAGATATATATAAATAAATAGAATATCTTATCAATTGGTTAAGATATAGAAAGAGATAAAATTTCAAAATCTTATCTAATGACTTTCCTTATCTTTGAAAGATGACAACTCATCTCTTAGCCTATTTAAAGCCACGAAATTAAAGAAGAGAGACGGATGCTGGAGAAAAGGGGGACTTCACTCCAAAACCCCTCAAGGGTTAGGAGTCGTTCATCACTGTTCGTGATACATTGTAGCGGAGGAACTCAGAGCAACCTGAGAGGAACTCAGATCCAAATCTAAGGAACTTGATGGGTTCTTGTTTTCTTTTCTTTTCTTATCTTTGTGTTATGAGTCCTTAGCTTATTATTCTTAGTAACTATTAGTATGAAGCTGTGTAATAAGTATTTGAGATGATTATTGTTGGTTTTAATGATTAATGCTTTGGAGTATTCTTGAATTGTTGTTTATTTTATGAATGATAATTTCATATAAGTAGGTGTACAGCTAACAATTTGCTTGGGTCTAATTTCTATCGCTAATTAATGATAATAAGTTCGTAATTGCTTGGGAGCATTAATGAAGTAGCAACCAATTGTAGAGGAGGACGTTCCACTCTATTAACTGTAAAGTAATTCTTGGTCTAGGTGGAATCACGTTCCAATAATATTTCATAGTGTCTAGGCTTGATGTTTTCCTAGTTCCTAATGTTATCAACACGTTAAATTTCTTGCTCGTAGTATAGGGTTATTTGTTGGTTAAGGTTAGTGGAAGTATTACGGGATCTAACCATTAATAAGGGAAAACAGAGGAACTTGTCCCATAAGTCAAGTTATTCTAAAGGGTTAAGTAATATGTCTGGGATTATACATGTGCATGGGGGATTCCTATGTATAGTTGTTGAGTATCTCGAGTTCGTTTAGTGTTTTTCTTCTTTGTTCCTATTAGCTTTAGTTCCTAACTAGATTTAGTTATTCGTTGTTCCTTATCCTTAAACCCCCTTCCCCCAATCATTTGTTTTGTTGTCTTGAGTCTTAGTTAAGTGTTTTGGATCTTATTCTTAGTTATTTGTAATCATATTCTTTGTGGGATCAACCCCTACATCAACTAATTACAAGTTAGTATTCTTAGGGTAATTATTATTAATTTGTGTGCGTTTCGACACCACATCAAATTTTGGCATCGTTGGTCTTTGATCGTCCTCGAGCAAAGCACTCACATAAAATATAATAAACTATGTACCACCAAACTAACCTCTCTTGCAAGACATGGACTCATATATAAGTACTAAACAATAAATTAAAACACATCTCTTGTTAGATTAGCAAGCTTTGAAGATTATTTGTTAGATTAGCAAGCTATGCATACAACTTCCTCCCATACTCTAGCAATTTCAAAAAAAAAAACATAACACAATTAACTTATAAGCAATCTAGGTGCTCAAGTCCACGTGTATATAAGCCCTGATAAGTCGTGTTTTGTGTATATTATTTGGTTGGTTTTTAGTTAGTTTTGTTAGTTTAGTTGAGTATTTGAGTCCGTTTTGGCGTATTTTGCTTTAGTTTGGATAATTCGATGCTTTTATGGGTAGTTTTGTTGTTTTTGATGATTTTAAGGAATAATGGAGCTAATTTGGATGAATTATAGATCCATGAAGTAAGTCAAAGCCCATGGAGTTTGGAGATTGAAGAAAATTCAAGAAAATGGCATTTTAGAGGTAGGCACGGTCGTGCCTCCCTATTAGGCACGTCCGTGCCTCTGTGCCAGAAGCTGCGCTAAAGGAAGACCCTAGGCACGTCCGTGCCTAGCAGAAGAGGCACGTCCGTGCCTAGGTAAAGAAGCAGGAACGTCCGTGCCTGGAAGACAGAAACTGCAGCAATTTTGCTACGTGTAGAGGCACGTCCGTGCCTCCTGGGATTCTTGTGCGCCAAGGCTTAGCCGTTTTTCTATCTTTTTAGGCTCATGTAAATACTTTTTAGCCTTGTTTTTCTTATGAATTTTATTTTTCATTAAGCCATATATTATTTTTATTCTCTCATTAAGAACTAGTTGTCCATCTACTTTTCTAAGTTTTGTAATTCAAGATTCAAGGTTTCTACCTTCAATTTTATTTAAAATTTGGTATTTATTTCTCATCCTTTATTATTTAATTATGTTTTCATTATTTATTGTTGTTTTCGTTTCTTTAATCATGTGTGAGTAGATTCTTTAATTCAAGATCTAGTGTAGCCCTATTATTATTGATGCATGAATTAAATCTTTAAATTCTTTAATAACTTTAACAATTGAATTTCTAAATTGATTGTGATTATGCCAATTCTAGGTTAGACGTAACTATAGTATTGCGATTATTCCATTGTTTTTATCACAGCGAGAGTTGGGTATAAACGGATTTGAGTAAATCAATTTAGGGTTTGATTCTCAACACGAGAGTAGTTGGGTTTGATAATTGGGAAGTGAGAGTAATGTGTTTAATGTCTTTAATATGCATGATACCATGAGAATATGATTGATTGTATGTTAGGGAAGCCATTGATACTCGAGAGAGATCCTTGGTAATTATTAGGGTTTACTTTTCCCCGTTCACTTGAAATCGTATGTTAAGGGTAGAATTACAATTGCATCAATAATAGTTGTGGTGAAGCTAGATCTTGGATGTTTTTAATTGCTTGATTTAAACATCTTAATTAGTTTATTTTCGAATTTTTCCTATATTTTAGGCCCTTAGTTATCGATTATAATTGATTCTTGCTTAGTAGAAATTTGAGTCTAATTAATTGTTCCTGAACCTTAGTCTCTTGGGATCCGACCCTTACTTGCCAGTCTACATTAGTATTGGTCTGTTAGGTTATTTTGGATAGGTACGCGACATGCCTACCAAATTTTTGCGCCGTTGCCGGGGACTAACGGTTTCATTAGATTAATTGTGATTCGTTTTTGCTAGGCTTATTTCGTTGCTTCGGCTATTTTTTTCTTGTGTTTTTGATACTCTTTCTCTAGTTTTCTTGTTGCATGCCCACACGAAGCTCAAGTTCAGAAGATCTAGCACCTTTTGATTATGAAATCGAAGCAACCGCAAGAAGACGGGCAGGTAGAAGAAGAAGGAGAAATCAAACCAATAGAAACATGGTAGACCAACCAACGAAATCCCTTTTGGAGTACGGTATTCCTGATACGACTATCGGAATCCTTTCTAGCATCGTAAGACCACCTGTGACGGCTCAGCACTTCGAGCTCAAGCCGCAATTCATCCAGTTCATCTCCAATGATTCATTCGCAGGGCTACCACATGATTGCCCAGTAAGTCATATTGATAGCTTTTTGGAGAAATGTGATACCATGAAGATGAATGGTGTTACAGACGATGCTCTTAGACCTCGCCTTTTTCCTTTTTCATTACGGGATAGGGCGAAGGAATAGCTGAGAGATGAGGGTTCTGGCTCATTTGACACATGGGACAAATTGGTGAAGGCTTTCCTAGTCAAGTTCTTGGGACAGGAAAAGACTGCAAGGTTGAGAAATGAGTTATCCACTTTCAGGCAGTCAGATGATGAGTCCTTATATGACGCATGGAGGAGATTCAAGCGTTTGCAGAGACAATGCCCTCACTATGGTATTTCTGAATGGATGTTGATCCAAACTTTTTACAATGGTCTAACTCATGAGTTCCGAATCTACATTGATGCTGCATCTGGGGGCTCTCTCTTGACAAAGAATCCCACTGAAGCAAAGGAGCTTATAGAGAAGATGGCAGCTAATGATAATTATCATCCAGCAGGCCGAAACACTGTGAAAAAGGGAGGTAAACTCGATGTTGATGCTTTAACTATGCTAACTAGTTATGTTTAAGCACTAACAAGCAGGTTTGATAAGTTCCAAGCAGGAACTTCTAACACCCCACAGGAGTTGTGTCAGTTATGTCATGTGCAGGGTCATGTTGCTCCAGATTGCCCACAGATTTTGCAGAATACAGAACAGATGTCAATCGAGCAAGCCAATGCTTTTTACTCCTTTAACCCAAAGAGACCTTATGACCCTTATTCTAACACCTATAACGAAGGATGGAAACACCATCCTAACTTTTCATACAAGAATACCCAAGCACAACAAAATCCACCTCAACCCAACAACTACAACCAACCACCACCTGGTTTCCAACAAAGACCACCCAACAACCAATGCAACCACAACCTCAGAAATCTAGCCTTGAGGTGACGTTAGAGAGCTTTATAACCACAACAAATAGTGCCATCCAGCACCAAAATAGCTCTATACAACAGTTACAAGCCCAAAGTAAACTCATGGAAAACCAGATAAGCCAACTTGCTAATCAAGTTAGCCAATCTTTAAAGATTCCAGGAACTTTTCCGGGCCAGACAGAACAACCTCAAAAAGGCCAAATGAATGTCGTCACCCTGAGGAGTGGAAAGCAGTTGGAAGATCTTCCTACCAAGGAGCCATCAAGGGAGGTCATTGAAGAAGTAGGTGCAAGTGAGAAGGAAGTTGACAACCCTAGGGTCGAGGATGAATCAAAGGAAGCACCAGCAAAGCCACTTGCTCCGTATGTGCCTAAGGTTCCTTTTCCTCAAAGGTTAGCCCAAGCTAAACTTGAGAAAAAGTTCAGTAAGTTTCTTGATATTCTTAAAAAGTTTCATATTAATATTCCATTTTTAGATGCCATATCTGAGATTCCTTCTTATGCAAAATTCTTAAAAGATATGCTATCTAACAAGAAAAAGTTAGAAGAGAATACTACAGTTGCTTTGAATGCAGAGTGCAGTGCTATTTTGCAGAACACTCTCCCTAAGAAATTAGGAGATCTAGGTAGCTATTCGATTCCAGTGAAGCTTGGGGATATCGAAATCAACAGAGCATTGTCCGATCTTGGTGCAAGTGTAAGCCTCATGCCACTGTCCATATGCAAGAAGCTGCAAATGGGTGAACTCAAACCCACACGCATATCCCTGCAACTTGCAGACAGGTCAGTGAAGTTTCCTTTGGGTGTACTTGAGGATGTACCCCTCCGAGTAGGTAAGTTTTTCATTCCCAGTGATTTTGTTGTGATGGAGATGGATGAAGATGTGAATGTTCCAATTATACTTGGTAGACCTTTCTTAGCTACTGCAGGTGCAATTATTGATATGAAGAAAGGTAAGATTAATTTTGAAGTAGGTGATGAGAAATTGGAATACTCACTTTTGAATGTTATGGGTGCCCCTTCTATGGGAGACACTGTTTGTCAGGTTGATGTGCTCGATGAGCTGCAGAATGAGCAACTTCCCTTGAATCAGAATGATGATGCCCTCGAACAAGTGCTATTAGGGAAGGAAGATGATAATGGAGATTGGTAGTCTAAGGAGTATACCAGGTTACTTAATGAAGCAAAGGCCAATCCAAATCAGAACCCGATCAGAGAGACATTGGAAGCAATGAGTATTAGGGAGAGTTCTAAGCCTCCCGAGGTAGAGTTGAAACCCCTCCCCTCTAACTTAAAATATGCATATATTGGTCCAAATAATTCATATCTCGTTATTGTCAATGTTGAACTCAAGGACACAGAATTGGAGCAATTGCTCAACGTTTTGAAAACATATAAAAGTGTCATTGGGTACACCATTGATGATATCAAGGGCATTAATCCTTCTTTTTTTATGCATAAGATAATTCTTGAAAACGATCATGCCTCTTCTGTAGAACCTCAACGAAGACTTAATCCTAATATGATGGAGGTAGTTAAAAAAGAGGTTCTGAAATTGCTTGCTGCAGGTATAATCTACCCTATCTCTGATAGTAAGTGGGTTAGCCCTGTACAAGTAGTACCAAAGAAGGGAGGTATGACCGTTGTTAAGAATGACAAGGGTGAGCTAGTCGCCACTAGAACTGTCACAGGATGGCGAATGTGTATAGATTATAGGAAGTTGAATAAGGCCACCTTGAAGGATCACTTCCCCTTACCCTTTATCGACCAGATGCTTGAAAGGTTGGCAAAGCATTCCTTTTTCTGTTACTTGGATGGATATTCAGGTTTCTTTCAAATTCCCATCCATCCTTGTGACCAGGAAAAGACTACTTTCACATGTCCATATGGCACCTTTGCATATCGCAGGATGCCATTTGGATTATGTAATGCTCCTGCCACTTTTCAGCGATGTATGATGGCAATTTTCTCAAGACTCATAGAAAACTCTATGGAAGTATTTATGGATGATTTCTCTGTCTATGGAACAACCTTTGATGTATGTCTTGAAAATCTGAAAAAGGTGCTCCAAATATGTAAAGAAGTTAATCTAATCTTAAACTGGGAGAAATGCCATTTTATGGTTCAACAAGGAATTGTTTTAGGTCATGTTGTCTCTAATAAAGGGATTGAGGCCGATAAGGCCAAAATAGAGGTTATAGAGCGCTTACCACCCCCTAACTCTGTAAAAGGAGTTCGAAGCTTCCTTGGTCACGCAGGTTTTTATCGGCGTTTTATTAAGGATTTTTCGAAAATTGCTAGACCTTTAACTGAGCTATTGGCCAAGGATGTCCCTTTTGTTTTTTCTGATGCTTGTCTTGAAGCTTTTAACAGGTTGAAGGAAGCTTTAATCACTGCTTCATTCATGCAACCCCCAGATTGGAGTCTGCCGGTTGAGATCATGTGCGATGCTAGTGATTATGCGGTGGGAGCCGTATTGGGGCAAAGGAAGGAGAAGAAGCTTTATGCCATATACTATGCTAGCAAAAGTTTAAGCTCTGCTCAAATGAAATATGCCACAACTGAAAAAGAGATGTTAGCAGTTATATATGCTATTGACAAGTTTCATTCTTATTTGGTAGGTTCCAAGGTCATCATTCATACAGATCATGCAGCATTGAGGTACTTGATGACCAAGACACATGCCAAACCAAGGTTGATTCGATGGATACTCCAGCTACAGGATTACGACATCGAAATCAGGGATACCAAAGGAACAGAGAATGTCGTTGCAGACCATCTTTCCCGTCTTCTCCTTGACCCTGAAGATGGAGATGATATCCCTTTTGATGATTCTTTTCCTGCTGAACATTTATTAGCTTTATTACAGACTGAATCCCCTTGGTTTGCTGACTTAGCTAATTTTCTCACCACAGGTACAATGCCTCATGGCTATTCTTCTCAACAAAAGAAGAAATTCTTTTCTGAAGCAAGGAGATACCACTGGGACGATCCCTTCCTCTACAAGGAATGCGCAGACACCATGATCCGTAGATGCGTTCCAGAAACCGAGATAAGTAATATTAATTTCACATTTCCATGACCTACCTTGTGGTGGACATGCAGGCCCCTCGAAAACAGTTGCAAAGGTTTTGCAATGTGGATTTTACTGGCCTACGATGTTCAAAGATATTTATGATTATGTCAAGGCATGTGATAGATGTCAACGGACAGGCACGATTTCCAAGAAGAACGAGATGCCACTTAATAACATACTCGAGGTCGAGTTGTTTGATGTGTGGGGGATAGATTTCATGGGTCCGTTTCCCTCCTCTCATGGAAACCGTTACATATTGCTAGCTGTTGATTATGTTTCAGAGTGGGTGGAAGAAATAGCTACTCCAACCAATGATGCTCGTGTGGTAAGCAAGTTTTTCGAGAAAGTTATTTTCCCTCGTTTTGGTTTACCACGTGTTTTGATCAGTGACAGGGGAACATACTTTTTGGAGCATCGATTCGAGGCAATGTTGAAAAAATATGGAGTGCACCACAAGCTTGGAATTGGTTATCACCCACAGACAAGTGGCCAGGTAGAAGTGTCTAACCGAGAGATCAAGTCCATCATAGAGAAAACTGTTACGCGAACAAGAAAGGACTGGTCTGTGAAGCTAGATGATGCACTTTGGGCGTACCGAACGGCTTTCAAAACACCAATTGGTACGACCCCATACAAGCTTGTCTATGGTAAAGCATGTCATCTTCCCGTTGAGCTAGAACACAGGGCATTTTGGGCCATAAAAAGCTTGAATTTTGATGCCAAAGCAACGGGAGAGAATAGGTTGTTGCAACTCAACGAATTGGATGAGCTTCGTCTTGATGCTTATGAGAGTTCGAAGCTGTAAAAAGAGAAGACAAAAAGGTGGCACGACAAGAATCTTGTGAGAAGGGAGTTCAAAGAAGGCGATCAAGTCCTTCTTTTCAACTCTAGGCTGAAATTATTCCCTGGAAAGCTTCGGTCTAGATGGTCGGGACCGTTCAAGATTAGAAAAGTCTTCCCCTATGGCACGATTGAGTTAGAAAACACAAGAGGGGAACCCTTCAAAGTCGATGGACAACGAGTGAAGCACTACCGAGTCGGTGATCCCATCGATGAGGGGGTGGATATCACACTCTCGTCCCCATCACTAAGCCCATGAGAAACCATACGGTCGAGCTAAAGACCTCATAAACAAGCGCTAAATGGGAGGCAACCCATTCTCTAGTTTTCACTTTTAGTTCGTTTTGATTTATTTGGTTTGATCCTTGTGTTTTAGTTTTTGAGTTGTTTGTGGTTTTTATTTAGGTGAAAAGTGAACAAAAAAAGAAGAAACAAGGAGGAAAAGCGCCAAAAGGAAGGAAAAGGAGAAAAACAAATTTCTGCAGAGGCACGTCCGTGCCTCTGAGGCAGAAAGTTTGGGGGATGAAAGTTTAAAGAGGCACGTCCGTGCCTCGATTTTCCGTATTTAATTTTTTTTTTCTCTTACTTTATTTATTTCTCAAAAAAAAAAAAAAAAAAACTGCATAAGAGGCACGTCCTTGCCCCTGAGGCAGATTGTTTTTGAAACTCGATTTCTGAAGAGGCACGTCCGTGCCCCCCCCCCCCGAAACATAGGCACGGGCTCCCCTCTTCATTCACAACTCCCCCACTTTCAAACTCAAGAGCTTCTCCCTCCTCTCCTTTCACTCAAGATTTTCGGCCTTCCTCTCTTCAACCCATCACCCAAACTCACAAATTTTTACATAATCTTCAACTTTCTCATATTTCTACTTAATTCTCACACTCCATTATCAACAAAAATCATCCCACACACAATTTTGCCCAATTTTTCAAGAACCCTAGATTCAAAAAATCAATTTGGGACTTTTTGATTTAAAGTTCTTTGGAGAAATTGGAAGGAAAGGAAGGGATTCAAGGGTGCTATATACGTCAATTGTGGATCATTCGTAGGCATCCAACACCCACCATACCTTGGGTAACCCCTTTTCTCACACTTTCTCTCTTTAGGTTTTCATGAATGAATTGTTATAAATTGTTCATAAAAATTGTTAGAGATTGTTAATCGTGTTTGGTTTGTTCTATTTGTTTGGATATTTGTGATTATATTTTGGTGTAGTGTGATTGAAAAACCACTATTAATCTTGAAGCATTGTTGGAGTATTGTTGAATTATTGTGAACCTTTGTGAAATTGTGGTTGATTGATTGCTTGTTTGTGTGCTTGAGTTGTTATACATTGATTGTTAATTGAACTCATGGCATCCTCGTCTCACCAAAGAAGAAATATACCTAGGAACACCTCTACCAAAGGCCTTAGAACCCCACCCGTTCCACAACCTTCTCCCACACCACTTGCCCATATCCCACCCATCGAGACTTTTGGGATCAATTTTAAGGGTAATGAAGAACACTTAAACAATTTTCTTCGCATTAGATCACGACCCTTAGTGCCTACACGGTTTTTTGACCAAGAGGCCTTGGAAAGTTTGGGTATGGGAGGTGAGGTTCAATGCATTCTTAACCGACTAGGTTGGGACGGTTTCTTAGCCAAACATGCCAACACCTATTCCAATATCACCTATGAGTTCCTTTCTACCTTAGAGGTCCGTCGTAGATCGGACGGCCACACTCCTAGGGACGTTTTTTTTAAACTTGTTTGGTGAACGTCACACCCTTACGGTGAGGGAGGTTAATGTCTTGTTAGGCTTCCCCACTTTCGGCCAAATAGGTAGGCCAAACTACAGTAGGTTGACTGGCTACAGTGACCTTAACATGTGGCGGGATTTGACTGGGCTAGATGACTACGACCCTAGCCATTCTAAGACCTCATGTATAATCCACCCGGCCATGAGACTTATATGTCGACTCTTTTCCTGGACCCTTTTTGCTAGATGCAACACAGGAGGAGTTTGCTCGGCCAAGGAACTCTATTTTCTATGGCATTTTCTTTGCCACCCCGACCCCACTGAGGCAGAAGACATGATTAACCCTGGGGCATGGTTTTTAGACCACCTATATAATGTAGCCATGGGATCTGGGGAGATTGTTATAGGTGGTATGCTTTCTTTGTTGGTTGTTGGCTATGTGTAGGAATGGGCAGGTATCGACCAGTACAGGGTTGGAGGCCCCACCACGTTGAGCTTTCAGAGCTTCCAGCAGATGTGCTGGGTGAAGAGGCGCCGCAACGCCCAAGGTTTTGTGTGGTTGGTCGGCCGCCCAACTCTACCCCGACCGGTTCCTTATGCTTACCTCCCGAAGTTCGGGATCCCTCAGGTGACCGGGAGGGATACATGGATTATCCCTCCTGATTTCATGTGGCCACCACAGACTGGGGAGGGACTCCCGATGCCTATGGGGGAGGGAGTCCAGTTGCCTGGTGGTGAGGGACATGCACACATGGAGCAGGATGCTCCACATCAGGAGACCCATGCCCCACCTATTTTGGAGGAGCAAATAGCCTCCATGAGGGCCGATCTCAACCATGTCGTGCTAGGCATGGGTGACTTGAGGAGGGACGTCAATGAGACCCAGAGAGCAGTCACAAATCTGTCGATGTCCCATGATAGCATGGCGACCACCTTCGGCGACCTGCGAGATCAACTTGCCGCTTTCCAGCCTGAGTTCTATGATATAGAGGGCATGATGAGACAACACTTCCAGGGCGGTCCTAGTACCGACCCGAGGTATGGTTTCCCCCCCACCCCTCCTGATCCGTAGTTTGTCTTTCCCTTCCCCTTGTTTATTTGCCTTGATTTATGCATACATTGAGGACAATGTATGGTTTAGCTTGGGGGAGGATTTGCTTTTCACCATGTATATATTAGTTTTATTTCAGTTTTTGGGTAGTTTATTTCTTTCTAGTGTCGAATAATATACCATTGCATGACTATGCTTCTATGATTATAATCCCTTTTTGAAAAAAAAAAAAGAGTTTTCGAAAACCCATTCATTGATGTGCTTGGAATTGAGCTAGGTAGTGGCCAGGATGGTCTCCCCGCTCTACTTATGTGAATAGTTTGTGTACCCGGTGAGAGTCTTGAGCCTTATTTGACTGATTTCACTCTACCTCAGTCATGTTTCTTCTTGTGTGATTAGATTGTCCTTCATATAATCGAATTCTTGGTCTTGCTTTTTGACTATTTGAGACTTTATGATGCATGTCGCGAAAAGATGATTGAAATTCCCTTGTAGAATTTAGAGCCTCCACATTCTAGGCCTTCATGTTTTTTTCTTTTTGTTTTTATTTATTTTTTATTTTACATTCACCCGTAGGTTGAACCAATTTGAGCCATATTAACCCCTCCTTGATACCGTACATTTAAAGCTTTAGAGCTATTTTTCTAGGTTTATTTTGAAGGTGTTTTACATTTGTTAAGCCCTATGAGTGTGAATGATGTTGAAAAAAAAAGCGAAAAAAATGAGAGTTTTCGAAAAAAAAAAGAAAGAAAACAAGAGAAAGAGGGGATATTAGAAAAGGGAAAAAAGGAAAGAAAAGAAAAGTGGCCTTAAAGGCTTTTAAAAAATTGAGAGTTCTTCCATTTGTTTTTATTTATTAATTCCCTCCTCTTTGTGAAAAAAAAAATAATAAAAAAAAGACAAAAAAGGGAAAGAAAGAATAAAAGGGCTATAATATGAAGTTGGAGGAAATAAGGTTAGCTTGAACCCGACATTTGAATGTGTAGTGGGATTAGGATTTGTTTTATTTTGAGCACCACATTCCCAAATTACGTCGTCCAACCCTTATCTACCGAGCTTACCTAATATGGATTTCATGATTTTCGTGTTTGCATCAATCACTAAAAGTGGAGAAAGTTGCATTGCAAGCCTAAAGAGGCCGGTTGTGTGAAGTTGATATGCATGCTATGCTTAGGTTGAGTGGCTTCATATTTCATCCCGAAAACACATGAGCGTTATTGTTTTTATTTTTCACAACTAAAGTGAGAACTATTCATGTTTGTGTGAGTAGGTATGGGGAGATGTGTGGTAAGATTGGTTGTCAAGTCTAAGTATATGAGATGAATGGCGGTTTTTGTACATGTTGATTCTTGATTTCGTTTTTATCGTGGTTTTGAACTCGATGACACATTGTGATTGTTTGAGGAGTTATCATTCTCTTCCCTTGTGATTCATGGTTAAATTCTTGAGGACAAGCATTAGTTTAGCTTGGAGGAGTTTGATAAGTCGTGTTTTGTGTATATTATTTGGTTGGTTTTTAGTTAGTTTTGTTAGTTTAGTTGAGTATTTGAGTCCGTTTTGGCGTATTTTGCTTTAGTTTGGATAATCCGATGCTTTTATGGGTAGTTTTGTTGTTTTTGATGATTTTCAAGAATAATGGAGATAATTTGGATGAATTATAGATCCATGAAGTAAGTCAAAGCCCATGAAGTTTGGAGATTGAAGAAAAGTCAAGAAAATGGCATTTTAGAGGTAGGCACAGTCGTGCCTCCCTATTAGGCACGTCCGTGCCTCTGTGCCAGAAGTTGCGCCAAAGGAAGACCCTAGGCACGTCCGTGCCTAGCAGAAGAGGCACGTCCGTGTCTAGGTAAAGAAGCAGGCACGTTCGTGCCCAGCATCAGGCACGTCCGTGCCTGGAAGACAGAAACTGCAGCAATTTTGCTACGTGTAGAGGCACGTCCGTGCCTATGAAGAGGCACGTCCGTGCCTCCTGGGATTCTTGTGCACCAAGCCTTAGCCGTTTTTCTTATCTTTTTAGGCTCATATAAATACTTTTTAGCCTTGTTTTTCTTATGAATTTTATTTTTCATTAAGCCATATATTATTTTTATTCTCTCGTTAAGAACTAGTTGTCCATCTACTTTTCTAAGTTTTGTAATTCAAGATTCAAGGTTTCTACCTTCAATTTTATTCAAGATTTGGTATTTATTTCTCATCCTTTATTATTTAATTATGTTTTCATTATTTATTGTTGTTTTCGTTTCTTTAATCATGTGTGAGTAGATTCTTTAATTCAAGATCTAGTGTAGCCCTATTATTATTGATGCATGAATTAAATCTTTAAATTCTTTAATAACTTTAACAATTGAATTTCTAAATTGATTGTGATTATGCCAATGCTAGGTTAGACGTAACTATAGTATTGTGATTATTCCATTGTTTTTATCACAGCGAGAGTTGGGTATAAACGGATTTGAGTAAATCAATTTAGGGTTTGATTCTCAACACGAGAGTAGTTGGGTTTGATTATTGGGAAGTGAGAGTAATGTGTTTAATGTCTTTAATATGCATGATACCATGAGAATAGGATTGATTGTATGTTAGGGAAGCCATTGATACTCGAGAGAGATCCTTGGTAATTATTAGGGTTTACTTTTCCCCGTTCACTTGAAATTGTATATTAAGGGTAGAATTACAATTGCATCAATAATAGTTGTGGTGAAGCTAGATCTTGGATGTTTTTAATTGCTTGATTTAATCATCTTAATTAGTTTATTTTTGAATTTTTCCTATATTTTAGGCCCTTAGTTATCGATTATAATTGATTCTTGCTTAGTAGAAATTTGAGTCTAATTAATTGTTCCTGAACCTTAGTCTCTTGGGATCCGACCCTTACTTGCCAGTCTACATTAGTATTGGTCTGTTAGGTTATTTTTTATAGGTACGCGACACGCCTACCAAGCCCATAGAATTAGGTTAGTCAAGTTGGACCATTATAGTGTTTCAGTTGATTCCTTGGTGCTTTCTCATACATGAAGTACTTACCTACCAACAAATACATGGATATTTCCTTTCATGTGTCATTGCACTTGCCACCCATTGATCTCAAAGGAGTACTAGATACTTTGCTTTTTCCAATGCTTTTGAGGCTTTTATTTGCATTTCCTTAGTTCTTTTATCTAAGGAACTGATAAAAAATCACTCTATTATTTTTTTTAATGGTTCAATTTCCTCACCTTTGGGATTACTAATTCACTTTTCATTTTTTTTCTTTTGAACCATTTCTCCCTCATTTCTTTAACAAAGTCAAGTAATTCTCCAGTAACCAAGAGTAGTGAAAAGTCACCAAAGAAAACACCAAGTACTAATTAGATGAATTAAATAAGCAAATGTCCTTCCCAATATCACCACATCTTAAGCCAACAAAGTAGTGTTCCAAATTGCTTACATGTCTAAATACAAAAATAACCTTTACTTGTCACAATTGCTAGAGATGGAAATCTTTTGTACATAACTTGAGCTGTCAATTCGGGTAAACGGGTCGGGTTTGGGTTGGTTCATGCTTGAATAGGGTCACGTCGAGTCATAGACCTTATCGGGTTTAGGTCGAGTTTAGGTCGGGTCAGTAACAGGTCGAGTTAATTCGGGTCGGGTGAATAATAGATCGGGTTTGATTAGGGTTTT
Organism: Chenopodium quinoa; assembly: GCF_001683475.1. NCBI lineage: Eukaryota > Viridiplantae > Streptophyta > Magnoliopsida > Caryophyllales > Amaranthaceae > Chenopodium > Chenopodium quinoa. Next base: position 7,754,293 of record NW_018742418.1, on the reverse strand, counting down.
AACAAGTTAGGGTCATTCTCGGGTTCGATTCGGGTTCGGTTTAAGTCAATACTTTGCGGGTTATAATCAGGTTGGGCCATTTCCAAGTCGGGTCATGTTCGGGTCTCAAATAGTGGGTTAATTTGGGTCTCGAGTTCATTTCAGCTCGGGTCATATCGGGTTCTAGTACATTTTTTGGATCGGTTTATTAACAGTTCATGTATTGGCGTTCACAAAGCTAATAAATTTTAAGGCATAAACCTAAGTTATTATTTGCTCTAATTATTATTTAGCTAGAAAAAAAAGATTCGATCTTGATTCTTGGGTATCTCTTCCAAATCATGCCAGGTCAAAATGATTAGAAAAAAATTAAGGAAATTAGTCAAGCAAATTAAGGGAAAGCAAATAATATTCCAAGTTATTATTAGAATTAGACCCAAAAAGACTACATCGTCTATGGCTATAATTGATTTTAGAATGATAATAGACAAGCTTATGCGGTTATGCCAATATAATCTAACTCTTAATGAAAGATTGAGGGAACATTTTCCTTACTTATCATTAAGAGAATAACCACATATATACAATGCACATGCCTTCGTCAATCATCATAGGCTAAACTCAAGCTAACTATATGCAGATAATTATCAAGCTAAGTATCTCCATTGACTATATAACAATATATACGGCAATATACTAGGGAACTATAGCCTATAATTGAACTTGGGTCATGCTTGAGTCGGGTCACGTCAGGTCATACATCTTGTCGGGTTTAGGTCGTGTCAATAACAAGTCGAGTTACATTCGGGTCAGGTGAATAATAGGTCGGTTAAGGTCATTCTTGGGTTCTAGTTAGGTTCGGTTCAGGTCAATAATTTTACGGGTTATATTCAGGTCGGGTCATCTCCCGGTCGGTTCATGTTTGGGTTCGGGTCTCAAATACTCGGGTTAACTCGGGTCTAGGGTTGGTTTTAGGTCGGGTCATATCGGATTCGGGTCACCATTTTTCCGGGTTCAAACTGGTCGGTTAATAATCGGATTCGGGTAAATTTTTTGGATCGGGTCAGCTTTTGACAGCTCTATGCATAACTTAAAAAACGTCATCCTTTTTTTTCTTCTTTTTTCTTTTTTTTTCTTTCTTTCAAAAATCAATTAGATTAAAATTACTGTTTTTCCTAAGAGTTAGTCTTTTCAAGAAGTTTAGAGGTGGTATCCTAAATGTTTTTCCTAAGAGTTAGTCTTTTCAAGAAGTTTCGAGGTAGTATCTTAAAACACATATTGCTATCATCATGTTCCTCTCCCCACGCTTTAATTATACATTGTCCTCAATGTAAGAACTTGGCATTATGCGATAAAGAAACAAAAGCAAGAGACCATGACTTTATTAAACAACTAAAAAGCAATAAAAGATAGGGAAAAGAAACATCCTTGAGTTGCCTCCCAAGCAACGCCGTTATTTTAAGTCATAGGCTTGACCATCCAGCTTGTTCCAATCAAACTCCAACACCGCTAAGGCCATCTCGTTAGATGGGACTGGCCAATGGAATATCAGCTTACAAATCTGGAAAATTTTCATTTTCACACGAGGTATGTAATCCACATCATAATTACCATGCAACTTCTCATTCCATTCAGTTTTATGATAAAAAGCTTCCATGCTAATCCACTCATCCTTTGTTTCACTAAAAGAAAAGTAAGGATCACAAGGAACAACATTAGACTCAACTAAAGGAACAACATGCTCATATGACAAAATAGACTCTAATGTACATGGCATCGTAGGTAAAGAAGGAACATGAATAATAGGCATAGAAACTTCATCCTCAAATAAATTTTACGACTTGCGCCATCAAACAACGAATAATCAAAATCACAATTTCCATTCGAATTATCAAGTTCCTCATTAGGTTGTTCTACAAAAGAATCATGCATTAAAGAATTATTGACTTTAGTTTCAGTTTCCATAACTTCCTCATATATAGTTAAGTGACTCAACCTCAATAAGTTCCTCTTCCTTTTCCCCCACACTTGGCGTCTTCCCACTAGGGTCATTAGGAATCAAGGTAGCTTCGTTAAAAGTTTTGGTCCCTAAGTCACATACAAAAGTAGCTAACTATCCCATCATCTTTTCTAAGGAGTCTAAACGAGCATTAGTATCCCTTCCAAATTGCTCTACAAGATTGGCTAAGGAAAAGTTAGAAACTTGGTCATGCATGGGGTCATGAATATATGAAGAATAATTAACATCAAATGAAAGACTTGGTGGACAATCATATAAAAATGCGGATGAAGGATGCTCATATGAATAAGCAAAACATAAATCATAATTGTAATAATTCACTTCCTGTAAACCATGAGTTCCTCCATATATATTAGAACAGTGATGAGTTCTTGCATATAAATCTGAACAATGATGATTTCTTGCATATAAATCTGAACAATGATATCAGTAGTTCCACAAGGAACTTGAACAAATCTGCTCTTATTTTTCCATTTGTTTTAGGCGTTGAATTTCTATAAGTCTTGCAAGGACATTGGACATAGCGATATAATTAACCATCCTTTGAAGTTTCCTCATCATCTTCATCTTCTGTAATTTAAGAATTTAAGTTTCTCTCTATCTCAAGGAGTTCCTATTCTTCTTTTAACAACAAATCCATGCTATTGTACCTAAAAAGGAATTAAACAAGAAGGATCAATTTCTTAAATTAGATAGCAAAATAATCACATTCCCCGGCAACGGCGCCAATTCCTAATGAGATATGGATTCTAAATACAAGTATTAAACAATTCATAGACTAATTTGACATCGCTTTAATTTGCTCCTTAATTTATAATTATAGATGTCTTTGCACCTTTCTAAACAAAGCCTCATAGATATGTAATCTCGAAGGCGATAAAATGTAATCACAAAGGTGAAAAATGTAAGCAGTTCTCAAGATCGACAAATTAAATATGCAAGACAAATATTTCCAACTTGCAACCGAAACTTAATTCCACTTATCTATAAGATGTGTCTTCTAAATTTGTATCCCTGCATAAATAAACAACAAAACTAATACAATTAGGAAGGAAGACCGGCTGTGATTACCATATTTAAAATATGGTTCTAACAAGATTTGAACCTACAATTTTAACTTTAAACTTTAAGGTACTAACCACTAAGCTATTACCATATTACATACCATTCTATAAAAATTAAATATTATTAATAAAGATTTTTATCATGGAAATAATGCAGTAACACGGCGCATTGATAGCCTGAGCCTAAAAACTAGTTATTGATAAAACACTTGAAATAATGATAGATCGATGTAGCAAGAAAAGTTAAAAATTAATCACTCTTATTGATTTAATTATACAATATAATCTTCGTAAATAAAATTTTGCACATACATGATTATTCGAGTATTATATATATGATACATCAACTCTTTGTTTAAATGAGGCCGAGAAGTGCATGTTACTAGATCGTTGAAGAAAATGAACTAATAACATATTGAAGGCCTTGCAAATCCGACAAAGATACCAACTAGAACAAATTAAATATTTAACAATTGATGGAATGTGAATATTGATGAAGTAGTCTTTCCAATTGATGCACAACGGATCGAAGTTAAACACATCTTCATCCAAGCCATTTTCACGGGCAGTTTTGATCAAATTTTCGGTATTTGTATCGAAGAATCTATAAAGAGAAAACCATTCATTAGCAAGGATACAATTACTCTTACTACGCATAAGAATTGAATAGCTAGAGAGTTAAAGATAGAAGTTATGTTATTATGAAGCTCAAAAGTTGAACTTACATGCCCTTAAAGAACAAGTAGGGTTTGTACAAGTCGACCAATTTCATAGCTTTTTTCAGCTTTTTGTCGAAATTAAACAAGGTACATTGCAAGTCACTACGACCCATTCTAGTAGCAAATAATAGAATCTGAAAACAAATTGAGTAATTAGATAAAATTGGAATAATAATTAATTTTAAAGGATAAGAAACAACATTGTTGTTGAATTGTATGACAACATTAAACTTATGATTTGAACAAAAAATTGCCATACGAAGAGAATGATTTTGAATATCTTTATGTTGCTCAACACAAGACCTTTCCCAACTATGACAGAGTTACCTTCACGATTGCTCTATGGATTTTTAGTGAAGTAACGGTAGTGAATGTCATGCAACTCTTTAAAAGTTACAGGATTTCTGTATGAGCTTCCGACTTGATATATTGTCGAACAAGGTTTACAGACATGGGCTTTCATTGCCACAATTATCGAATTCACAAACATATCCGTAGGTATCTACATAGTTATTAATTGGTTAGCATCATCAAACTTATTGCCAAAATTCGCATAAATAATCATATAAATTAAATTATCGATTTCATATACCTGATAAGGTTATATAGTCAGAATTTGAAAAGTCAAATGGAGAAAGTAATTTGAGACGGTTACTTATAATAAATAAAAAGGGTAAGGGAGGACTGACCAAGTCTAAGACGGTGTTCCTATCCACAGGGAAGATACTTAGGATACCTTTTCCATAGGTCACGGCCACACTATCAATAGTCATGCACTCAAGTAAGTAGAAATGGAAAATTTAATACTTCGTACTACTCTGTAGTCTGTACCGATAAGGTCAATAGTACGTAATAGAGCTATTGTATTAGAGAGACTTAGTTTTAAAATCCAACAACATAGGTAGGGTGAAGAAAACCAATATGCGCTAGTATTCTAGTATTTGTATCTGCTTATGTACAGCTCCCTGTATTCTCTGTTTTTTGTACAGCTAGCTGTTTTCTTTTGTTCTTTTGTGCAGCCTAGGTGTAACTTTGTTAGTGGCTTGTTTTTTGTATATATTTTACAATACTAGGTTTGCTGATCCCTAAGAGGATTGAGCGCCGTTTTACCCTCAATACAGAGAAAAACATTCTCCCAATTATTGATTGTGAGAAAGGCATATTCAACCTAAAACTCGAAACTTTAAGGAAAACCGAGTAAATAGCTCGGGTTTTCACCTGGTATCAGAGCTTCCAAGCTAAAATCCGCCTGAAAGTTGCGATTTTCTTCTTATTTCTTCAATCATCTTGCCTCTAATTATCCAAAATGCTAGAAAATGAGAATTCTGATGTTCAAATGAATTATCAAAAGACCCATTATTCCTGTCACATTCTGATAGTCATGCTACATCTCTGACACAATGTTGTTTGATGGAAAAAACTTCATGATTTGGAGCAGAAATGTGAAGCTAGCTCTAGGAGCTAAGAACAAGAAGGGTTTTATTAAAGGAAAGGTAGCAAAACCAGCAGTCAGCCACAAAGATTACACCAGGTGGGAGAGAAATGACTACATGGTGAGGTGTTGGATCTTTATATCCATGACAGATCAGGTGGCTGGAGGTTTGAGCCTTAGTCAAACTTCCAAACAGCTGTGGGATGAGTTGACTGAGAGGTACTCCAAGAGCAACATACCTCTCTTATATCAACTTAAGAAGGATCTTGGAAAACTCGAACAAGGAGACATGTCTATAGGAGACTAAAACTGTAAGTTGAAGAAGTTTTGGGATGAGATATACAATATTGAGGCAATACCGGAATGTACCCGTGGGATTGTGGCAAAGTGTACATGTAGCATGTAAAAGAAAATGCTGGCAATGGTTGAGACAAATAGGGTGATTCAATTCTTGATGGGATTGAATGGAGGATACTAGAATGTTAGAGAGAACATTCTTAGCTTGGACCCTCTCCCTAGTGTCAACAAAGCTTTTCATTTGGTGCAACAAACTGAAAAGCAGAAGAAGATGTCTGGTGATATGCAAGAAATAGCAGAAGCCTCAACATTCCAAACCTAGAAGGAAACTCGAGGGTATGCTCCTGCAAAACTGAATGAGAGCAGGTACTAGAAAAGAGAAGCAAGAAAACCAAAACCTTATGTTACTTGTGACCACTATAAAAAGAAAAGACATGAAAGGTCCGGGTGCTTTGAAATCTACGGGTTTCCTAACTGGTATAAAGGTAAGAGAACTGCAGCAAATGTTGGGAAGCTTGAAGAGGAGATGGATTCTCCCTTGGATGAAGATGAATATGATGCTGGAAGTGGCTCTAGCAGCAAGCTAGATGCAGGAATGATTTCAGCAGTGGTGAAGGAAGTAATGAAGGGTTTTCAGGAGAAAGAAGGAGCAGGAAGCAGTCATTCGAAGGGAAATAACATGAGCAATTTTGCAGGTATAATTTCCTACTCAAATGTGGCTAGTTTTCGTGAAAACTTTGACTGCAACTCCTGGATTATTGACTCCGGGGCTTCAGATCATATGGCTGGCAATAAAAGATTGTTTTATAGCCTGAGAAGTCTGTCCAGACCTGTTATGGTAATCTTACCAGATGGGACAATAAAGAAGGTAGATCAAATAGGAACTATGAAGTTAGGAGCAAAAATTGTTCTTTATGATGTCTTGTATCTTCCTGAGTTCAAGAACAATTTATTATCTCTATGTAAGATAATAAGATGCAGCAACATTAAAGTAATCTTTTATCAAAATGGGTGTGTGTTTCAGGACCCTACTAACTAGTGGAGAAAGCTTGGCTTTTGGGAAGATTACAAATGACCTGACAAATTCACTTTAAGGAAGTGGTTAAGGAGCAAGAAATCAACCAGCAAGACTGTCTTAACAGCAAGCTTGGTAAATAATTCTAATGTTTTGGTTTGTAATAATTCAGTGACTCTAGATGTTATGCATGCTAGACTTGGGCATGGATTTTTTTCTAAGATGAAACACTTGGATTTTTGTAATTGCAAATCTGTTATAAGTTTCTGTTGTGATACTTGTTATGTTTCTAAGCACCATAAGCTTCCTTTACCTGCTAGCAGTAGTATAGCATCTGCAATATTTGATTTATTACATGTTGATTTGTGGGGTCCATATAGAACTCCAAACATAGATGGTTCTACATATTTTCTGACCATTGTAGATGATTGTAGTAACCGGGTGCACTTGCTGAAAAACAAAGAAATTGTGAGAGATTTGTTAGAAAACTTTCTTGCTTACATTGAGAACCATTTTGGTACAAGAGTCAAAACCATTAGGTCAGACAATGGGACTGAAATAGTCTAGTCAGAATGCAGCAAAATATTTGCTAAAAAGGGCATTGCTCATCAAACAAGCATAGCTGGTGTCCCACAGCAAAATGGGAGAGTAGAGAGAAAACATAGGCATCTTGTTGAAACAGCAAGAGCCTTGAGAATACATGCGGGGTTGCCTAAAAGATTCTGGGGTGAGTGTATACTTGCAGCTACTCATATCATCAATTTGCTGCCAAGTGTTGTTATAGGGTGGAAAACTCCTTTTGAGAGATTGTGGAAAAGGAAACCAGATTATAATCACCTCAGGACTATAGGTTGCTTAAGCTATGCAAGTGAAGCAAAGAAAAACAATGACAAATTTGCCGAGAGAGGAATTAGAGCTATCTTGATTGGATATCCTGTGGGTCAAAAGGGATATAAGCTCTATAATCTGGAAAAGAAAAAGGTTTTTACCAGTGTTCATGTGAAGTTTAAGGAGTAGATTTTCCCATATCTGCACCTAAAGAATGAATGAGGAGAGAACAAAGGGATGTACAACAACATTCCTTTAGTCAACCAAGATGTCCGAGGGAATCTTGAAGATGAAGAAAGTGAAGATGAAGAAAACATAAGGGAAGAGGTTGATGAGGATGCAACCATTGAAGAAGAACAACAACCACAAACTGAAGAAAAATTGCAAGAGTTGTTGCAGGAAGCAGAACAGTTAACTCCTGTAGTGAGAAAATCTACCAGGGACAGAAAAGTTCCAAGATAAATTCAAGAATTTTGAAGTCGATTTACCTCCAAGTAATTCAACTGATCATATGATCATCTCCTTCCTTTATTGCTCATAAACTCAGTGAGAATGAGTTCTACGATGGAGAATACATTGTTTTTCTTAACAATGTATTGAAAACTATAGAACCAGCAAGTTACACTCAAGCTTCGAAGAGCAAAGAGTGGACAGAAGCTATGGAGGAAGAATTGAGTGCTCTAGAGTATAATGAAACCTAGGAATTCACTGATCTTCCAGTTGACAAGAAAGCTTTGGACTCAAAATGGGTTTACAAGGTCAAGTTTGATAGAAATGAAAAAGTGGTGAGATTGAAAGAAAGGTTAGTGGCTCAGGGAGATAGACAGTTGAAGGGAAAGGATTACAAGCATACTTTCTCTCCAGTTGCCAAGTGTGCTACAGTCAGAATCTTATTGCCTTGGCAACAGTCCAAAATTGGAAGCTTCACCAGCTTGACAACAATAATGCCTTCTTACATGGCTTTATTGATGAAGACATTTACTTGAAGCCACCCCAGGGATATACAAAAGCTCCTAAAGGGAAGGTATGTAAACTCAAGAAGAGTTTATATGGCCTTAGCAGGCTTCAAGACAGTGGAATAAGGAAATTACAAAGTTTCTAAAGGAAAGAAGTTTTGACCAGTCAACTCGAGATTACAGTATGTTTTCTAGAGTGAGAAATGGAAAGCAAACCATTGTATTAGTCTATGTTGATGACCTCCTTATCACAGGTGATGATGATGACTATGTTTCTATTTTCAAGAAACAATTAGATGAGGAGTTCACTATAAAGGACTTAGGTGAAATGAGATACTTTCTTGGTTTGGAGGTGTCAAATACCTGCAAGGGAACTCTCTTGAATCAGAGAAAATATGTGCTTGATGTGTCGGAATATACTAGGTTAAGTAACTGCAAACCTGCCACTGCACCTTGTCCAAAACATGTTAAGCTATCTACTCATGAAGGCACAATTTTGAGTGATCCTGAAAAGTACAGGAGTTTAATAGGAAAGCTGCTATATCTTAATTTAAGCAGACCTGACTTTTCCTTCTCTGTACAGCAATTGAGCCAGTTCATGAGCTGTCCTAGAGAGTCTCATTGGGATGCAGCTTTACATGTTGTGAAATATTTGAAAGGGACTTCAGACTGGGGTCTTTTCTATCAGAACAATTTGGAGTTAAGAGAGATTGGTTACAGTGATGCAGATAATGGATCTTGTGTCTTTATAGGAAGATCCTTAACAGGCTATTGTTTTTCTTGGAGGAAGCTTGGTCTCATGGAAGACTAAGAAGCAGGCCACGGATTCAAAATCTTCCTGTGAATCCGAATATAGAAGCATGTCACAGACCACCAGTGAAATTGTTTGGGTGGATGGAATTTTTGAGGATTTAGGCTTCATTATTCCTAAACCAATTCCTTTGTACTGTGACAACAAGTCTGCAATGCACATAGCTGACAATCCTATATAGCTAAGTTTGATTTACTTTTAGATTGGATTTGTTTATAATTTGATGAAATAAGCTCGATTGGTTTAACATATTTATAGGATCAGAACAAAGGCCAAGCAAGTAGCTAAAGTCTACATACAACCTGTCGAAATTGTTCACCAATCAACAATTTAGGGAAGTTTTAATTTTTTTTTTTTTTTTTTTTTTTTTGTATTTAGTACACATTTTGCTAGTAATCTTCTTACCTCAAATGTCCTTATCAATTAGGGTATATCATGTTATCATCATCGAGTATACACAACTGTAAATAGAATAAAAGGAATTGCAAGTGGCGAAATTTAATTTGTACAAAACACGCTATTTACTCAATCGCTTAGAAAGCCAACCTTGCAAAGATCCGTGATTTTACATGTAATTTGGTATGACTAAACATGTCGTCTGCTGATATTTGAAACCACTCCACAGTAACATCTATCGGTCAATGTTTTGTTTTCTATTTTGAATTCTTTTATGTTTTTCTTCATTAAATCAAATGAACCATCAAATGAACCAATTCTCTTAATTTAGTTACCCTATAATTTAGGTACTTAGTTAAATAGTAATCCGTAGCATTGAATTATTAATCTAATAGCTACAATAAACCCACTGTTAATTAGCTAGGTTTAGAGTTTAGTAAACCCATTGTAGCTATTATATTATTAATAGTTCAATGGTACTATTTGGAAGAAAGTTAAAATAAGGGTACCATTTGAAAAAGCAAAATTTAGTCGGTACCATTTGGAAAATTACCCCCCCCCAAAAAAAAAAAAAAAAAGGAAGCCACGTTAGAAATTAAAAACATAAAACTTCAAAAAAAAAAGGAGGGGGGGAGTAGATGAATTAATGCAAATATAATATTCGGATAAAAATGACATGAAATGTACATCGTTCTGAGGATAAACAAGAGATATAATCAAAGAAGATACAACTCTCTTCATCTCACAAAACTTCTCGAGTGGAGTTACATATTGGCTCGCTAGGCTTAACGATTTCTTATATAACATAAGAAAACTATACAAAACCCTAATTATTCTCCAAGGAATAGCATTAGTAGCCGTCATAAGCGTACCCGAAATTAGGAAGCAAAAAAACATTCACGTGACTAAGCATGGGCGTGCTATGCAGGGCACGTCCGTGCACCTTCCCGGCCCAGCTTCGATAGCTATCCGTAAAACAGCCATAACTTTCTCATTTCTTTTCGGAATTGGGCATATGACCTATTGTTGGAAATCTTTTAAAACAAGCTATCACCTCCAACTTGAATCACCTCAATGCCATTTTTGGATTGAGAGATATGTGTGTTTGAAGTCGGCCCCTTTATTACACTAGATTAGTCAAATTAACATTGTACAATAAATGATGTACATTATGCTTAACTAATTAAGATATATTAAACCTGGAATTTAAAAGGCTACTCTGTAGTCCGTAATAATCATCCAAATAACACCATGTCGAATAGTATCAACTGATCTTGAGTCAAAAATCATCCAAAGCATTATAAGTAAGCTGAGTTTAAAAGAGCTGCTATTTGCAGCCGGTGTACAACAAAACATTGTGAGCATGCTTTGCTTGAATGAGTTAAAATTATAATTATAGATATGGGAGAGGACAAAGAATAACATAAACTAATTTTGTATTCAATACTAAACTAAAATTAAGGAACACGATTCTATGATGATGATTAGATCATGCCTAGCATTAACCCACTAAACCCAATACTCATAATACTCCGCTAACACAAACTAATCACTTAGGAGAGCAAATTCTTGTACATTAGGAGTTAATTAATTACCCACTAACAATTTGTAGCACATATTCCAACACACACCCTTGCTTCAAATTAGATTATAATGGCTATATAATTTTCATGTTTGACTTGCTTTCACATCAAATTTGATGGGTGGTATTAAGGAATAATTAGAATGCAATCTCACATAAGTGTACAAACTCACCTTTGACATGATTTACATCGTTACATGTCAGTGATGTCACACTTAATCCTATCACTTTTAAAATCAATGAAGTTTAATTTGTACAAGTAACGCCAATTAAATAATTGTTCTACATCTACCACAATTGTAGTCCACGTTTTTGTTATAGCAAATGAAAACTAAGTTTCATCCTATCACTTTACATGTCGGTAGTTCGGTACTTGGGCCCTAGCTACATCCTTTCCTTGGGTTCCATAATAATATACATCCTCCTTATATTTAAACTCGCCTCATTTGCACTTTTTTTGCATTATTCAATTGACATCTTATTGATAAGTGTTAAAGTAAGGGGTTATTGATGGATCACGTAAGCAAAAATAAGCGTCAAAACTAGCACATCTCTAAGGCAACCAAAACATACTTAGAAATTTACAACACAAATTAATATACTTATAAAACATCGGCAAGAGAGGATAAATACCTCATCCTCTTCGAGTTGCTTCATGATAGAGGGATCCATTGCACAACTAAATACTTATTCAAAACTTCTACCAACTGTTGATTAAAATACCAAGAATTAAGTCAAATTGTCGAACAAAGTGTGTTAAATAGACACAAATAATTAATAAGAAATTGAAATTGGTGCATCCCAAGATTTCTCTTATAATTTCAACTTCCCCACGAAGGTGGTTACTTTATTAAACATGGCTACACAATTCACCAATTTAACACCCTATTCGATTTGGAACTCGAAAATAAACTCATGATTTCTAATTCCCCAATAAAAATTCGATTTTTAGCAAATCACAATTCTATATTTCTTAACCTAATTCTGTTAAAATTAAATGCCCCACTCAACCATAAATAAAAAATTATCGCCAATTACAATAAGTGGCATATATAATTTAGAACAACCAAATCGGAAAAAATTATTGAGCTTGGCAAGGTAAAAATAATAATTATATAAAATTCGAAAAAAATGAGCAATCGAAAGAAAATAAGAGAACGATGATATACCTAGCGTGTGAATGAGTAGGATCGATGGTGAAGTAATGCTAAACGGCGGAACCTATTACATCATCCCACAGTGAACCGGCAATGGTGGAGGTCGAAACCAATAAAAATTGATCCGGACAAAAGAGAATTGGCACCATACTATCATTTCAATGTGGTTCCTGTTTACTGTTAAGTGCTAATAAAAATAAATTGAAATGATAGGGTCTCAATTGTCTTTTGTCGGGATCAATTATTGGTTTAAAAAAAAATGAATTATGTTTATTATAAACAAAAAAAAAAACATACTTCGTATTAACGTTTTTATCATCCATGTGTACTTGTATATATGCTCTTATTTAAGGAAACGTTAAAAAGAAGTATTTTTTTTTTTTAGGCTAAATGAAATATTAATATATGAAGTAGTGCTACTAGTTTAGTAGGTTAGACCTAGCCTCTATTGTTACTTTTGAAGGGGCTTTCATCGGATTTTACCGGTAAAAAACCCAATCTTTATTTCTTTTGAGCCTTTAGTTTCTTAGGTTATAATAATGTCTCCCTCAAAAGAAACAAGGTTTCTTCGATCTCTTTCAGAAGACAAAGTTTTTCCGATCTCCTTCGAAAGATAATGTTTTTCAACTCCTTCGAAAGACAAGGTTTTATTTGTGTTTAATTTAGTCTCCACTTGTACGGAGCTACGATTTCGAATTCGGGTTATAAAATCAACACAAAAATTTTCTTTCTCACAAAATTACGAAGCGATGACGAATTCACTCATAGCCTAAATTTTATGTGTGGCAAGTCACGTAATGTGAATGTGTGATCACATTTGTATATAAGAGTAATTATTATTGTATTTGTTATTATGAGTAAGCTGAATCATTCATATGATGAGTTACCTTATTTTATTTGCCTATAAAAGTAAGTCCAATTTATTACAGAGTACACAGTAATATCAATTAATTAAAAAAAAAAATGTGACCCATTTGTTCTAACATTAAAATATCTGATGTGAATGTCGCCACGAAGAGCTTGGCAAGTTTCCTCAAGCAAGTCGGTAATAGGGGTAGGGGCCACTTACTTACAGGCTCCTCCTATAATTAATTTAAGAGAGAATCTTTTATAATAATAAAGTTGTAGCTTAAATATAGGCTTTGAATAATAATAATAATAATAAAGTTGCTAAATTACTTAATTGTAAATTGTAAGAGAGAAATAAAAGTGTATGGCGTCTACTCCTGGTATCTTTTCCACTGGCCGTGGGAACCTCTTGGTAACTTCAAGGTTTACTCTCTATTTTACTATATCTTTGTCATAGCTATTTATTGCTTCGTGTTTGTTTCAATTATTATTATTTTTTTACAAATTCATGAAATATATATATACTTCATATTTACGTATTAATTATATATTGTGCAATTCTACAACATTGAAGTATTTTGTATGACCTAATAAGAACACGTGGCAACCAAGTAGTATTTGACTATTTGGTCGGACTGTATCTCACAATCTTAATAATACTAGTATAGCATCCGTGCGATACACGGATTACAAATTTTAATACTTATATTCATTTCACAAAAATTTAAAACTAGATCATGTAATACGAAGGATGTAACATTGAATATTCTTATAATGTTTTAATCATATATTTTTAATACTATTAAATGAACCGCTAAAAATGATGTATAGTAGTATTTGAAAGCAATTTATTTCTTCTTCTTATATGTAAAGACTAAATAAATAAATAAATAATAAAAAGAAGAAAAAAAACCAACACGCTTTTTCCCATCTACAACCTTTGAAAACACATGAAACTTAACACTTTAGTTTTAAAATTGAGAATTTTTTCCCGTGTATATATATAGGATGAATAAGTTTATCTCAAACTCTATATTATTTCGCATATATTTCATTCACCCGTGGAGAATATGAAATTTAAAAGGATTTTCTAAGCTATGCCCTTAAGGTTATTTAATTTTTAAGTTGTGTCCATATTTTTTCTAAAGAACAAGTATGACTTCTTCTAAGGTTTATTAGTTTTTAGTAACTGAGATGACTTTTTCTAATATATTCTAAAACCATGAGCATGACTTATTTTGGCATGATCCTTAAAGATTCACTGTGTTTTAATACAGTGGAGAATATATTATTGACTTATTTTGGCATACAGTGGAGAATATATTTACTTTAATAATGTATTCTAATACCAGGAGTATGACTTTTTCTAAGGCGTCTACTCCTGGATGTTACATCTTCGTACAAAAGAGTCTAATCAACAAAATTTCATCGTTACAAATATAAAATTTCATGTATGCTGATTGCTGATCGAATGATGTTAAAAATAACCTCTGACTAGTTGATTTAATTGTATGGGTTGAAGTATGTTTTAGTGGCACCAGGGATTATTCATAGCATATACTTGTACTTAGAGAGATCGGAGGAGAGAAAACCATTTTATCCCTTTGCATTCTTTTTTATGCTATGGAGGATGCTTCACCAGCAGCTATGGATAAGTCTGTCTCGATACCGAACAGCAAAAGGCAACAACCTTATTGTCGATAGGAGTATCGACTTCGAGCAAGTTGACAGGGAAAGCAAATGGTAACGTAATTTATCATCCTCAACTTGATGTGATAATTAATTTAAATCCACGTTGTTTGTATTTCCCTGGCAATTGTATCAATAATGTTGTTATTTGGTTGCTCCATGTTCGATCTAGATTAGTAAATAATCATAGAATATACTACCTTCGTTTTCTTTTAATTGACACATTTTGACTTTAGCACTATTCACACGCTTTCAATTGACCGTGTTTTGTGCTTTATACGTAATGAAAAATATAGTCATATGGGATTTTATTGGATTCGTCACGATATATATTTTCAAAATATCAAATTTTCATAATTTTTACTTATCGGTAATTAAAGATATATATGAATGGTTGAAGTTGTGCAATGACAAACGTGACTAAAGAAACGTGTCAATTAAAAAGATAACTCCAACTATTCAACTCCCTCAATGGCAATAAGGAGAGTAATCTCATGGCTTTAAAAAGTAATTGAACGAACACTTTTCTCTTAATTTGTCAATATACGACAGTTACATATTTGTATAATTTTTTTTTTTTTCCGTTTTTCTTTGTATAAATATGACACCTTTTTGTACGTATGTGGTAAATTATACAATCAGGGATGACCAGATTCTGCTTAATGGGATCTTATTCTATATTGCATATTGGGTGCTAGAGGATGTAAAGAACATGCCTTTATGGAGAATGGATGGTCTCCTTGTAGTTTTCATACTTCACATTGGTCCTGTTGATCGAGTTCCTCTACTATTGGTTACATCGCGCTCTACACCATCACTTCCTTTACTCTCGCTACCACTCTCATCACCATTCTTCTATTGTATCTCAACCCCATACTGGTAAGTCAACACAAAATCATTTTATATAATGATCAAACATCTTGAAATATACATATATGAATCAAAATAAGATTAATTAATGTTGAGTTGTACATACTGCTATATCAATTGGAAATAGGTGGAGTAACCAATTCAACTAGACCTTATATGTTACTCATCATATTATATATGTTTAATCTAGGACAATATTTTTTTGGTTGCAGCTGTGATTCATCCATTTGCTGAACTCATAGCATATTATGTTATCTTTGCATTACCATTGCTAGTAACCACATTCACGCGAACTATCTCTATAGCTACTGTGGCGTTGTATATCACTTACATCGACTTGATGAACAACATGGGTCATTGCAACTTTGAGGTCATTCCGAAATGGGTGCTTGATAGGATTCCTCCACTCAAACATTTCATGTACACTTCCTAACATGTACAGACAATACAATTCTCGCATCTATTTTAAAATGCACAAAAGTAATAACGCTCTATTTTGTTTAACTTATTTCAGACAAATTAAGTTCAAATAAGTGCTAGAGTAGCACTGCGTATACGTATTATCTACCTCATTCTTTATTTAAAAGTAAGTCATATATATGCATATATAATTCTTACTGAGAGTGAGGGATAGCTCCATTGGTTAGAGCTTCCCTCCCGATTTCAGGGGTTCCTGAGATCGATTCTTACCTTTGTCTTTGTGACTCTCTAAAAACAAAAAATATATATATAATTCTTACTTTTAGTAGTCTGTTTTGATGCTTACTGTTTTTCTGCTTTTATTTACAGGTATCACTCTCTGCATCACACCCGTTTCAGGACAAATTACTGTCTTTTCATGCCATTCTATGAGTACATCTATGGAACAATGGATTAATCAACAGATATAGTTTATGAAACTTCTCTGAAGAAGCCGGAAGATGTTCCGGATGTGGCTCACCTTACGCATCTGACAACTCTGCAGTCTGTCTATCATCTCCGGCTTGGGTTTGCCTCGCTTGCCTCGAAGCGTTTGAACTACAAATGGTACATGTGGCTAATCTGGCCTCTCACATGCTGGTCTGCGCTTATAACTTGGGCCTATGGTAGGACATTCATCATCGAAAGAAACACATTTAAGAAGCTTAAGGCAAAATTATGGATTGTGCCATGCTTTAAGAAAGAAGTGAGTTATTTTCACTTAGCCACTTAAAATTGAAGACAGTTTTTGGATCTCTATTTTTTTATATTACACTGTGAAGGTTTACAGATCAGAAATTTATATTTACAAGCTTGCCCTATTTGGCTCTTAATTTATGCCTAAAAATCCTCCTAATTGATACTGATTGATACAAAAAATATTCCCTAAACATTACAGATTTTCCTAGAAGATTATAGACAATTCTAGAATTTCTTACACTCCCCCTCAAGTTGGGTTGTAGGATCTCCGACACCCAACTTGCCTAACGCTCGTCTGAAGGCTTGTGCAGTAACAGCTTTAGTTAGAATGTCTGCTAACTGATCTTCTGATCGAACAAATGGCAAGCTTATCACCTTTCCTTCTAAATTATCCTTTTATAAAATGCCTGTCAATCTCAACATGTTTTGTACGATCATGTTGGACTGGATTTTCAGATATGCTTATGGCCGCCTTATTGTCACAATACAGCTTACAGCTTTTCTTGGGTGATAGAGATAACCTATGTAGGAATTGAACCTACATCTCCTATGCATTTGCATAGTATTCTACCAATAGAGCTAATAGGTTTATCATATGATCAAATTTCATGAAAAAGAACTCATTTGCTACCATGCAACACTTCAAAAAAAACATAGCAAACTTCAGCAAAGCCTTGAAAAGTCGAATTCACCCACATTGAGATGAAGCATGATAGAATTCTCTTCCAAATGTCAAATTAAATTACTCTTTGAAGCCAATCATACTCAACAGTCAACACCAACATTATAGTCCCCCAAGCCGCAACATTACACACACCAACACAAACATAAATAATAATTGTAATTTGCAGTAACATTCTATCAACTCTTGTCCAAACCTCTATCAAATAACTCCCCAAGCCCCATAGCATGTAAATTACAAAACTACAACTAATTATTAAGGAAAACCTTAATGTACACCTGAAAATGGAATATATCCTAGTTGGGTTACATTTCCAAACCATTCTAGTAGGCCCCTTAATTCAGAGAGCTCATCAATGTAAGTTTCTTAAAGACTTAGCATAGGCTCCTAGGAAGAGATTTCAGTTTTGAGATTGAATACAAGCTCAAGGAGCTAAGGAACTTCAGGCTTTGCAAAGCAAATGGCTTGCCACTAATAGCCTCATCTTCATCATCATCATCATTCTTGACATCCCACAAATCCACTTTTCACAGTGACAAAGCTTCAAATCCTCAAGTGAAGAGAGACGTTATAATGCACCCGTTATGTCTCTCAGTCCCCACAATCATTGATTATAAGTTGCCTTAGAGATGATGGAGATCCAGCCACAATTTGGTCAATCATGGCATCCCTTAATCCAGCTTGTTGCTCATTAGATAAATGAGCGATGAATTGTTGCTTATTTGATAAATGAGCAAAGAATTAGTTGCTCATTTGATAAATGAGTAAAGAACTGTTTGCTCATTTGATAAATTAGCAAAGAACTGTTTGCTCATTTGATAAATGAGCAAATAATTGTCGCTCATTTGATAAATGAGCAAATAATTGTTGCTCATTTTAATTCTTTTTGCTCATTTTATTTTTGTTCGCTCATTTTATTTTCACTATATTGCTTTTCATATTTAGTTTGCTCTTTTTAATTATGTTTGCTCATTTTAATTATCTTCTATTGAATTTATCAAATAATTACAAAATAAAGGGTAAAAGGATTCATAACAAAGGGCAGTTCATTTTCCGCATCAAAAGTATACGAAGTATTACCTACGAACTCATTCAAAACAAACTCATTGATAATAGAGTACCAAGTCACAAGATTTCTAACAAGCGCTTTATCAAACACCTTGTATGCACTATCAGGATATTCATAAATATTATGCACCAATAATCCATTTTAAACCAAGTTTTAATTGAAACACAATTACAGAATTCATAACAAAAATTAATCAACTCAAAAATTAATAAAAATTTTACAAATTAAGAATATTCAATAGAAATTTTACGAAAATTAGCTTTAATTAACGTAAAAGTAGCATGCAATAGGAAATTTATAATGAAAATCCTAAATTGAGAGCACTCAACTCAAAAAATGTAGCAAAAATCATAATGTCAAACTCAAATAACCAAAATAAGAGCATTCAAATTCAAAATTTCAGAACACCAAAATTTGATAATTAGAACATCAAATTCGAAAATTTTGATGAAAATACTAAATTGAGATAAATCAATTTGAAAATTATAATGAAAAACCAAAATTAATGGCATGATATTCGAAAATTACTTACCAAAATTATGTGTTAGTGAACAAGAGGAGAGAGAAATGATCGATCCTTGAAGCTTCAAACCATTGATATTTCTCCTTCAACTTTGGAGAGAGAGAAATAAGCTGGGTAATTTTTTCTGGAGAGAGAAAGAGGTTATGTGTGATGTTGGGTTTGGGTGGGTTTTGTTATGTTGCAAATTACATTAATCTCAACTGATGGATTTAATACAATCTAATGGCTTGTCCTCACATAAGGGATTGATTCTCACATAGAGGGTGGTTCTCACCTGATCCCGACCCTATATATATATATATATATATCAATCAATTCTATTATTTGCTAATAATGCTCATTGATGAGATAATGTATACAAGGAAAATTAAGTATTGTTATAAACTAATTTTAGTTATTTAATTATTTTGATAAGAATTATGTCTTTATTTTCATGATATTATAAATTAGATACGAAGGACATGTTTATGTAATTAGTCAATAATTTTTCAATAAATAGTTTATTCAAAGGTTTAATGAAAAACTATTATAAATACACAAATAATTAATAAATAAATAAATAATGAACCTATCTATTCAGTTAAGTATAAGTGTTCAAAGTAACAATTTGGGGCATCATCCGGGCCACACACTAGTTATGATTATCAAAACTATATCATATGAAATATTATTAGATTCGTCTTGAAATGTATTCGTATTTTCTAAATAGCAATTTTTTAGAATTTTTATTCATATAAAATTGAATACATAGCTCAAAGTTGCATACGGGAGATCGTAAAATTCAATGTGTAACAAATACAGTATAAGGTAACAGAGGGAATACTATAAATAGAACATAAGGGATCAGGCAAATTCCAAGGTACATCCATATATTTGTCAATTTGCGCATATTCATTAAACAAATAAAAATACTTCTTAGAATATTTTTTTTCATTCTTTTCTTATTGCAACGTTAGAATTTGACACTTGTCAATGGATATATTTTTTTTTAATATCTTTAATTAATTCTATTACCTCTATTATTTGTTATCTATAACTTTAGAGTATTATTTGTGAGATAAAAGTTTTCAAAGTTGTAAATATTAAATAATGGAGATAATGATTACAATATAAAAGTTAATATTTTAAAAAGTAGTCCGTGTATATATATAGAGAAAGTATTTTGTAAGTTGCAAGTGTGAACAATATACCTTTATACTTCATAATGGGTTTTTATGATGGAACCTCAATTTTTTACATGTTTGAAGGTCACCTCTACCTCCTCCTCGTCTCTGTGCTCCGTCTATTATAACACCAGGAATAAATAAGAAACAAAGTTTATTGTACGTAATAATTAAGATATTTCTTTGATTAAATTTTATGTATTGTTGGGAATGTTAAGAGGCTAAGGGTATCTTTAAAGTTCGAACTATTAGCTTATGAATATGAAATAAACAAAGACAACTAACCTAGACGACCTTTTGAATCTTAAATTTCCTTTTTTTTTTTTTTTGTTACTCTTCAATGTTACGAAGTACTCGTACATTTGCCTTAAAAAAAAGTACTCGTACATATTTTCTAGGTTCTAACCGTCAAAATAGGTTGAAGTAAATCCCTCTACAAAACATAGTATAAGACATAATTATGTATTTCACGTACAAACTACTGAAAATTTTACAGTAGTGGTTTGAATATGACTACCATAATGTTTTATGATTATATAGTTCATAATTGACATATTTTTTCCAAGTAATTAGTTATATTACTTTATTAATGGTATTAAATAGTATTATCAATATTTTTTTATTTATCAAATTTTTAGTTTCATTTATGTAATTTTTATTCTTATTTTATAGTTTCTCAAAAAATATTTATTTTATATTGGATTAAAATTTTTAAAATTTATATTTACATTGTAGATATTATAAGACTAATTGTGGCCATTTTATAACGTGAAAAAATAAACCGATCATATTATATATCATTAAAATAATATGGTATTCATTTTTCAAATAACCGTTGAAAAATCATCCACATCTGATATTAATTCATCTTTTCCATTATTAATCCCTGGCATTAGTTAACATATATCTAATCGATCAGAAATTAAAGAAGTAAAGAATAGTTAAAATGATGTTACAACTTCTAAGATCTAACAAAACTATTACACTACTTGTTATGACATTATTATTGCTATGACAAAGGTGGTGCACAATCCCATATCAAAGAGGAGGATGACTTCCACGTCTCAGGCATAGCCAACGGTGGCAACAAGTCTGAAATCGGAATTGAACCAATGGTCTCAATCCCGTCCCATTGATGGCCATTATCGTCAGCATATAACATATTATTCAAATTGCCCAACAAAGTACATGCAAAATCTTGTTGATCATCACCACAATATTCACGATGGACTTGTTCATCATCTTCGACGTTCACACGTTGCATGTGTTCTTGTGACAATGTGACCGGTGAAAAATCATGGCATTTTCCATTTATATTAGGCAGCATGCCAAATTCCGCGTTCCCATCCGTATGCTTATCAAAATTTCCGAGAACTGAAGACGACATGTTTAGTAACATCGATGAGGTATCGATGTTGTTCGATTTATTGGACGGATCAGACGGGTTCTCAAGTTGAGGCAAGGTGTAACAAGGTGGAAAATCTAACAAGGTTGCTATATTCGCCAACAAATTATTATCGTTCGATATTGTTTCATCGGTGTTATAAGTACTAGTAGTAGGGTAAATTGGTTTGAAAGTTGGTATTTGATCTAAGAATGATGAGTAATTATCAGGTGACCCCAAAAATTGGTCTAATTCATTTATGTTGTTGCTAGAGTTTGGTTGTTGCATGGGAGAACTACAACTAGTTTTGATCATGTTATCGGGGCTAAAGTTAGGGTTGTTGCAAGAGCTAGATGGTGGTAAACGAGACGTAAGGTTCGGGTGAGTCAGATCAGGTGAAGGAGATACCCAAGAATGGAAATGGGTCCTTGAATTTGTAGGGCCTGTTTTCTTAAATATCCTGCATATTGCCCATGAATCCTGCATGTTTAAACCAAAAGAAATATTAGCTTAACTAAGTAATTTATTAAATTTTTATAATATAATCAAAATAACTTTTACTTTAATTTTTATGGTCTTTCTTTTTGAGATCCTTGATATTTTAACTAATTTATTTATTAGTACGTACTTTCATTTGAATTATTTGTAATTTTGTTTCAATCAAGAAGTTTAGGTGAGCATGAAAAAGAGAAAATTATTATAAACTTGTATTTGTTCAAACCACAAAGCTAAGTTTCACGAAATTTCTGGGGTTTCTTGGTTATTGCTCCATGCAAGGACGATTGTTAGGTTTATGCCGTAACTTTTACTTGCAACGGTCATTTTTGTCCATAATATTTACCCTTGGTTCTAGTGCTTTACTTGTTCTCTCTTTTCAAACTTGTTTGTTGATTTATCTCTTCCCTTATGAATCAACCACTTCCGTTTTTACCTCACCGGCTCACTCTTTTTAGTTAAATGTTAGTACTTAAATATTTGGACGATAAACATAATAATAATGTATGTACACTAATACGAAGTGAGAAAATTAATAACTCCGGTAACTTATTTTACACTCATTCTCGACGAAAGGCTCTATTCAATTCGTTACATAATTTCTTTGCAAGTTAAGGCCGGTTTAATTAACTTATGGGAATCTATATAGCAGTAAATTTTTTTACATGTTATTACTAAGAAATATAATAATAATAATAATAAGTACATAAGATACATTTATATTGACTAATTAAGTTTATTTTCTTATCACCCCAATCCCCCAGCAAATAAAAGAGAATTTTTTTTTTTTTTTTGGTGTTTAGAAAGCCACAAGGGTGGATAATGAGAATCGATCCTAAGATCACCTGGAATCGGGAGGGGAGCTCTAACCACTTGAGTCATTCCTCACTCTCGTTGATTAACAACGTAATATATAGTGTATATTATTGACAAGAGATAGAGGGAAAACATGGTATAGAAGTACTTACATTAGCAGGAAGGTTTTTATCCACGCATCTTTTCGTAAGCGTAGCGTCGCCAAGAGACGGGAGGCGAAACTCGTGCATCATCCAGTCAGTCTTGACCCCTTTGGCAGCTCTACCTTGGTAGAACACCAAGGACTTCTTTAACCCTATGCACTTGTTTCCCTCCGATGAGTAGATCGGACGGTCCGTTCCGGTTGCTTTCCAAAACCCTGCTCCGGTGACCCTATTAGGCCTTGCACTATTTCTATATTTTCTGTCCCTTGGACAATAAAAATACCACTCTTTCTCCCCTGCAGATGCAAATTCTGCATGCAAAAACATAAAGTTTGTTAATCACTTTGTCAATATTATACTTTTTTACCAATAAATAAAAGTCATATAATACGTAGTATGTTGATGTAAAAAAGATTTATAACATACTTATTAATCCACATTATTTTATCATTTTGTCATACATAGAAAATATATAAAAAAAGTTTTCAACTTCTTAACAATAAATTAAAATAGAGTGAAAAATAAAAACCCTTTATGTAAAGGTAAAGAGTTTAAAAAACTCGGCCTTAAAAGGCGAAAATATTACTTATTTAGAAACGGATTGAGTCATAGATAAAAAGGGGGGAAAAAGTCAAGATATATTATCATAATATAGAATAAGCCTAATAAGGTTTAAGAGTACATGATAGTTATGAAAAATATAACTAATTAAGAAAAACATGTAAGTAAAACATGCATCAAGTTTATTAATATCAGTTCATAAGATCTACTAGGTTTATTTTTCCCTTTACGTACAATAACATGAAAGGTACATTATGTAATATAAGTTGATAATTAATAAAATATATCTTACTTGGAAGATCCCATGGATCAAATTTATATATATCAAGTTGCTTGATAAGCTCAATAGAAAGAGGACGTTGTTGAATCTTCCTCTTAAGGTAAAACCCTACAAGCTCCTCATCGGTTGGATGAAATCGAAACCCGGGAAGAAGAACTTCGTCTACCTTCTCTCCTTCATTTGTTTTCTCATTCATACTACAATCTTTAATCATTGTCTCTTCCATTACTTTGGACCGTTGAATCCGTTAAATTAACTTTCCTTAATCTTTAAGGTATCTAAGCTATGAGGAAATGTTTAAATATATTTTTGATCTTGAGCAAAAGGTTTGTTTTAGAAGCTAAGAATTTTTATAAGTCAAAACATATAGCATGAAACACTCTAAAGCGTGAGAAAAAAGAGTGAAAGAAGTACTAAGTAAGAG
This sequence comes from Chenopodium quinoa, assembly GCF_001683475.1. Classification (NCBI taxonomy): domain Eukaryota; kingdom Viridiplantae; phylum Streptophyta; class Magnoliopsida; order Caryophyllales; family Amaranthaceae; genus Chenopodium; species Chenopodium quinoa. The sequence continues at coordinate 7,729,931 of NW_018742418.1, read as the reverse complement.
TTAGATTTCTAGAATGAGTAAAGTTTACAAAGTTTGAAGCTCATTATATGCTTCCTTCTAAGGGAGCTAGCCCCGAAGTATCAGCCGCCTTTTCTGGTGACTTTCATGAAATTTTCTATCTTTTTTTTTTCTACTACTAGTTGTGATGAGCTCATAGGGTTAAGTGACAACTACCAAGAAACCGACTTTAACAATTTGTTTGGATTGAAGGAAATGGAGGAAAAAGAAAGGAAGAGAACTGGAGGGGTAGACAATCTTTTATTTGGATAATAAATGGAGTAATTCCCTGTTCCTCGTGGGGTATGCGTCAAGAGTAAGGAGGTTCACCCAAAATTGACAGGCGGTCTCCACTAGTGAAAAACATCACATTATTTTCCAAAATTCCATTATGAGGAACAAAAGTGTTTCTCATGATGAGGAACTGGGGCTCCCTCTAACAAATGAGGGAGGGAGGGAATTGGAGGAGAGAGAAATGGAGAAATTAATTTGTAATAAATTAATCTCTCCAACAATGGAAAGCTTTAGAAAAAAACTCATCATTCTTCTCTCCCCTCCCCTCCCCTCCCCTCCCCTTCCACTCCCTTCCCTTCTTTTCCTTCTCAATCATCTATCCAAACACACTGTAAGTCAAATGAGATTGAAAACATAATTTATGCTAACTTATTACTTGTTTATAAAATAATTATCGCATGTATTCAACGTTTGTTCGGCAAAATTAGTTGTAAATTTTAGTAGAGTTCAGGATAAAACTAATTTCCGGTAAAGGACACATATGGTAGTTCTCTTGATTGTTCCTAGCTAGTCATTTGTCTTTATAACCAACTTTCTTAGTTCATACCCTGTATTATTTATTAGGTTATTTAATATAATTATGAATTTCCCTTGATTAGAGTATATAGTATTTACAATTCTACGTCTAGCATTAATATAATGCGCCATAGTCAAACATTATCTATCACTCTATCAGTTTTATGCGCGTCATGTATGATCGACCAATATCAGTACGTATTTTTTTCAAATTTATGTCATCTCTAATTATTACTTCATATTACAATAAGCTATGTAACAAGTATTTAATCATTCATTTAATAGATAGAGGGAATCTTATGCTTCAACTTTACACTATAACACGCATATGTACTTATGAACCTATTCATGTTTTTCCTTTATAAATGGAAAAAAAAAATTATGAAATTATTATCATTTAATGGATGAAACAAGCAAATAAACAGCTCATTGAAATCACCATTTGTGTCAATTAGTACACAATAATTAATTTTTTACATTCAAATTTCTGATAAATATTTAAGGTTGCATCAAGACAAAGCAATCTCAGGAGAGTTATAAATAAAATTTAATATTATAACCTAAGCTTTGAATATTAATTATAAGTGTGACGGTCTAAGGGTACGTGGACTTTGAGACACAAGAAGCCAAAAATCATAATCTAAATTTATTCAGTTCCACGTACTCTTGAACTTATGCTAAACAAAAAAATTAACATTAATTAATGCCTTCAATTAATTAACTCATTACATAATCTAAATTAATAGGTAGCTAGATATGAGTTTCTCAAGATCCGAAAATCTCCATTTCTATTCCATTCTTTCAGAGCTTCTATTCCACTGACTTGTCAGATTATTTGACCATTTTTATTTATTTATAAATTTATTTAATTATATCTGTCAAATTACTTCAGATTCCTTGCAGTGAGTTATGAGAGGTGTAGTATAATATACAAAATTAGTTAATGGGTGGTAAGAGTGGCCCACTAATTACTCTCTTAAGCACATAATTAAAGAGTTATTAGTAATAGTAGCTAATACAAGGGGTTTGCAGCAAATGACCTATGCTAATGCTAGTAAATAACTTAACTAGCCTTTGGTTTTTGTAACTAATTACATAATCAAAATTAATGCTAGTGTAATTACCACCCCTCATGAAGTGAGTTATATGGAGTACTTATATATTTATATAGGCAAATGGAGTTGTTACTCCATGCAGATTGCTTCCATATATTTACATCCATTCTTAAAGAATAGTATAAATAAATAAAAATAAATAAATAATATGGGTGATGAATAAATAAATAAATAAATAAATAAATAATAAAAATAAAAAATCTCTCGGTTTTGTGGCGATTAGGGCTGTTGGGTTGGGTAGGTTCCACGTTAATTTTCCGGCGTTTAGGGCGATTTTCTGGCGCGATTAGGGTGTTGGTGTTTCGGGTGGTTCTCGGCGTTTCAGGGGAGGCAATTCTCAAGGGTTTCGGGGGCAGTATCGGGGCAGAATTCGGGTGTTTTCAGGCTTGTTTTCGTTGGTTCCGGGGTGATATCAGGCGGTTTTCAGGCATCGTTTTGTGTGTAAAAGATTGGCTTTGTTTTATGTTCTGTTTTTGGTTGTTTGCAGGCGGTATTCAAGCGAGTTTGTGGTCGTTTTGTTAGGTTCACAAGTAATTCTAGAACAAGAAGTACTTTAACAATTGTGGGAACAAAACCTAACTATGTATAATTGATAATGAATTATACAAACAACCAAATACAATTCAATGTATTACAACCAAACACCAATTTATCAAAGTAATACAGAAAAACACAAAGAAAACACTAGTTGTGAAAGATATGTTACTTGCCTCTATTCCAAGCTATTACATCCAACATGAACATGAGAAATCGGTGACCACTTAAGTCTCAATCCTTGATACACTGACTTAGGCGTATGAATACATTCCTAAAGAGTTTAATTTCCCCCACAATGGTGCTTGGGTTTGATCCGGAAATACTCTTTGAGATACAAAAGTCAGCCCAATTGTTCTTTGCACTAAGAACAAATTGATGATAAAATGATTCACAAGAAAGACTAAAATCAAGAAGATTTCTCACAAAAGATTGCAAGTTTTTTGAGAGAAAGATGGAGAAATTTAATTAGGGAGAATTGTAGAGAAAAAGGTTCTGTATTTCTTTCGAAACAACTTCATCCTATATAATAGGATCAACCGTCGTATAAAACCGCAAAACGGCAAGAAGAGCGAGCGCGTGCGAAGAGGCGCGGGCGCGTGCGAAGAGGCGCGGGCGCTCCACAAGGAGGAGCGGGCGCTCCTCAATGTGGAGCGGGCGCGTGCGAAGAGGCGCGGGCGCTCCACAAGGAGGAGCGGGCGCTCCTCAATGTGGAGCGGGCGCTCCTATAGTAGGAGCGGGCGCTCCTCTTCTGAAATCTCAACTTTCTGATTTTCCAGGAAGTTGACGCGATTTTGTCGCGATTTAGGCGCGGGCCGCGCCTTGCCATGGCGCGGGCGCGCCTCCAAACTTTTCCAGAATTTCCAGAAACTCATCGCGGTTTATGCGCGGTTTTATCGCGGGTCGCGCCTAGCTGGCGCGAGCGCGATTCAGAAGCGCGAGCGCTCCTCCGACACTCTAAATTATCAACACGTTTTTGGTCGTTTTTTCAGGCGATTTTATCCCAGCTTTCAGGTGAGTCTTCAAGGCGTTTTTTAGGCTGCGTTAAGGTCATTTTTCAGGCGCTTTTATTCCGGTATTCAGGCTGCTTCAAGGCGTTTTTCAGGCTGCAGCTGTAAGGTGAAGCTCGTGATCATGTAGGTTGTTTGCTGGGTCGTTTTTCAGGCTGTTTGCTGGGTTGTTTTCAGCATCGATAAGGTAAAGCTCGTGATCACGTTTGTGTCATTTCTCAACCGCATTTTTTGGGTGTTTTTGGTGTTGGTTTGGGCGAAATTGAGGGTGTTTTTTAAGCTTCTATTTTTGCATTTGTCAAGGGTTTTGGGTGTGGTTTTTGGTGCAGTTTTGGGTGCAGTTTGGGGTGTAGTTTTGGTGCAGCTTGGGGTGTAGTTTTGGTGCAGTTTTGGGTGTTTTGGTGTTGGTTGGTGTGTCTTGGTTTTATTGGTGTTTCATGCGGCTAGTTATTGCTGTAGTTTTTGGTGGTTGTGTGTTGCTATGTCTATTGCCGTTGTGAAGTTTCATTGTCCCTTTTGTGGGTCTTAGTGGTTGTCAAGATGGAAGTGGAAATGGCCTTACTAGGAGTTCTCTTATAAAGCATCTTTCTGATCGTCATTGTTGTATTGGTGCTTGGGATATCACCCGATATTCTCTTACTTCTAATTTGGTTGTTTATACTGAGGCTGAAGTTACTTTTTCTCGTATGGGGATTTGGTTATGTGGAGTTTTCTACAGAACGCATACGCATCGTACTAAGTGCCGTCATAGTACGGGTGAGTTTGTGTCGCCCCCGGATGAAGGAGATGGTGTCATTCGCTTTGTCCTTTATGGTTTCTCCAAGCCACAAGCTCCCTCTTCTCCTCCTCAGCTCGGGCGCTTGGGTGATTTGGCGCAAGATCAACAGTGTGGTTTTGATGTGGCTCTCCTTGATGGTTTGTTCTCTAGGGGGTTGAAGTCTATCCCACCCAAGTGTCATTTGGGGTTCTCTCGGGTTCTGAAAGGTGCTCTTGATAAGGTGATCTTTAAGCCTGATGATATTTCTACTTGGTGGTTTCTTTGTTGGTGTTACCTCTTTGCATCCTTAAAACCTTTCGCCCGCGGAGTAGTCGTGAGTCTCAGTCTTCAATGAAGCGTCGGCATCAGGAAGAGAGTATATCCCGAGCTATTTTTTCCTGGAGTGCACCCGGTGGTAGTTTACAGCTTGTGAGGGAAACTCTGGCGGAGGTTTCTCCTTCTTTGACGGTTATTGGTGATGAGGACCTTGATTTGGAAGAGCGGAATATCAAGCAGTGTCGTAGGAAGATATGTGATGGTCATTATACCACTGCAGTCCGGGTTCTTTCTTCTTTAGGCGTTGCTCCTTATAATGACGCCACTCTTGCATATTTACAGTCTAAACACCCTACTTCTCCAGCTCCATCCTTGCCTGATATACCTGATGATGGCCTTCATCTCGTTACTACTTCTGATGTTGTTTTGGATCGGATTAAGAGCTTTCCGCGTGGCACATCTTGTGGTAGGGATGGTTTGCGTGCTCAGCACCTTATGGATTGTTTGGGTGGTGCTGTTGTGGCTGTATCAGATGAGTTCGTTGACTCTATTTCCGAGGTGGTTAATCTCTTTCTTGCTGAAAAGTGTCCTACGGAGCTAGGAGAGTATATTGCTAGTGCTCCTCTTACTCCACTGGTCAAGCCTGGTGGTGGTATTCGTCCTATAGCAGTGGGTACCGTTTGGCGGCGTCTGGTTTCGAAGGTCGGTGTTGTTATGGTTGGCCATTCTTTAGAAAGTTACTTTGCTGGTCTCCAATTTGGTGTTGGTGTTTCTTCGGGAGGTGAGGCGATTCTTCATGCTGTAAATCGGTTGATTGAGGATCGTGGTTCTGATGTTGGTCTTTCTATGCTATTGATGGATTTTCAAAACACCTTCAATCTAGTTGATCGTGTGGCCATGTTACGTGAAGTTCGTCGTCGTTGTCCGGGCCTTTCGCGTTGGGTTGAATTTTGCTATTCTAATCCAGCTAGATTGATTATGGGGATCACACCTTATGGTCGTCTCAGGGGGTGCAGCAGGGTGACCTGCTTGGTCCTCCTCTTTTTGCTTTGATTTTACAGCCTTTGGTGTGTAAAATCAGGGACAATTTTGATATTTGTTTTCAGGTCTGGTATTTGGATGATGGCACTGTTATTGGTGACACGTTGGTGGTGGGGAAGGTTCTGCAGTTGATTATGGAGGAAGGGCCTTGTTTTGGGTTACATCTTAATGTGGAAAAAACTGAAGTTTTCTGGCCTTCAGAAGACCCTAGAGGCAAGCTTGTGGGTGCATTTCCACCTGATACTGCTCGACCTTTGCGTGGTGTTAAGTTGCTTGGTGGTCCCGCTAGTTCTGATTCCGATTTTATTGGTGAGCTTGTGATGCAGAGGGTGACCAAGACCATTGCGCTTATGGATAAGGTTGCCAAGCTTGATGATCCTCAGTGTGAGCTATTGTTACTTAGGGCTTGTACCGGAGTTTCTAAACTCTACTTTGCTTTGCGTACTTGTTACCCTAGTACCTTTGAGGCGGCTCAGCGTACTTTCGACGGGGCTCTTCGATCTTCCTTGGAGCGTATTGTTACTGCTTCGGGGCCGGGGTTTGGCGAGTGGCAATGGCGACTTGCTACCTTACCATTTGCGTTTGGAGGGCTTGGGGTATATTCCGCTGGTGATGTTCGTCATTATGCTTTTCTTGCATCTCGGTTACAGTCTGCTGGGTTGCAAACACAACTTCTACTGCATGCTGGCGTTGTTGGTCTTGGACGAGCCTTTGACGATGCGTTGAGTCTGTTTAATGGAATAGCGGAGTCTGACATTATGTGTAATCCTAGTGAGATCGCTGCCCCTAAACTCATGAAGAAATTGGCAGATATATATTTCACAAAGGTTATCGCTTCTGCAGAATCCGTCTTTTCTTTATCTCCTCGGCAATCAGCATTGTGGAAATCGCAGCAGGGAGATCACACCTTTGCTTGGCTTCGGGCAGTCCCTATTTCTGGGTTAGGTCAGACGATGAACGCTAAGACATACCAATGTGTGTTGTGCTACAGGATGGGTGTTCCATTGTTCTCTATCTCAACACCGTGCTCGGCTTGTTCTCGGGTTTTTACTGGGGATATTTTTGGTGATCACGCGGTGTCGTGTGCTGGTATTGTGGGTATTAAACATCGGCATAATGTTGTTCGGGATACCCTTGTTGATATCTGCTACAGATCTGGGATTTCAGCAAGAAAGGAGGTGGACATAGGGTTGACCGGAGAGAATAATGGGCCCCTCAGACCTACTGATGTGTTACTTTATTCTTGGGATCGTGGTCGTAATGTTTGTGTGGACGTAACAGGGTCTTCTCCTTTGACGCAGACTGGGCTATCTAACTTTGTTCCTGGACGGGTTGTAGCTGATGCGGCTCATCGAAAGCGGGTGAAGTATGAAGCTAGTTGTCAACTGATTGGATATGGTTTCATTCCCTTCTCCTTTTCTTCGCTTGGGGAATTTGAGAAGGATGCTGTTATGTTGCTGAAACGGGTTCAGAGGTTCTCGACGACGCAAGACATTGGGGCTCGTGCTGCAGCCCATATCTTCACTAGGTAGGCTTTTCTATAGCTAGAGGAGTGGGGGCCCATATTGTATCTCGGATACCCACTAATTTATTGTACGTTGTATGACTTTGTTTTTGAGATGATGATGATGATAATAATAATAATAATAATAATAATAATAATAATAATAATAATAATAATAATAATAATAATAATAATAATAATAATAATAATAATAATAATATGGCTATGGTTTACTTCCTTTCTCCTTTTCTTTATTGGGGGAATTAGATAAGGATGTTGTTACGTTGCTGAAACGGGTTTAGGCGTTCGCTAGGATACAAGATATTGGTGCTCGTGCAACTGCTCACATCTTCAACAAAATCGGGTTCGCTATAGCTAGGAGGGTAGGGACCCAGAATGTATCCCAGCTCTCCACTAATTTCTTGTAAATCGATTGACTTTGTAGGTTTTTGTTATTTTTCTATAATAATAAGAATTTCTTTCTTTATTTGTTTACTGTAACTACTTGAGTCGGGCGAGGGGAAACTTTCACGTCCGGCTTTGAAGGGGGGCGATCTTATAGGATAGGATCCTATCCCAATTTTTCATTTGCTAGGCCTATAGCGAAAAAACCTACTTTTTTACGATTACGCGGTTTATTCGAATATGAAATCCAATCCTGGAAATACAGCATCCCCCTTTTTTTTACTACCCAAGGTTTTGATACATTTCGAAATAGAGAAATATCTACCGGAGCAGGCGCTATTCGAATAATAATTGATTGGACACTATTTCACACAAATATTTTTTTTTTCTTTATAATATGTTTTAATTAGAGAACGCAAAAAAATTGGGAAAATGGAAGACTTTGCATTCATTTGATTAAAACTAATATAATTGCAAAAATGAAAAATTAGGTTGTATAAACAAAAGTCTCTAGCCACAAGAGACTGAATCTTGAAAATACAAGAGAAAATATAATTAAGGTAACACTTCAAGAGCAAGAGAAGAGAAAATCCTTAAAAAAGAATCATGAGTTTAATACCTAAACCACAAAAAATTAAAGTTATGGGGAGAAATATCACTATTCCAACACCTCAACCTCAAATATAAATATAAGAGATAGTTACTCTAACGTATGAAGATGTTATTATCTATATACGATACAAATACCACACAAATATATATATACCACCACAAATTCATGACTGAGTATTGTATTTATTACTGCATGTGTTTTAGTTTTATGATAATTTTAATACATTTTACCTTTTCAAACATGACAGTGTATAACTTTTACAATTAATGAATATATTTTGAAAATACAAGTTTAGATGCGAAGACTCAAATTAATAACAAGATCCTATATGAATAAATTCTTCTTTTGTATAAACTAAATACAACAAAGGTACGGTCATATGCAGCATATTATTCTCTCTCCATTCTTTTTTGTTTGCCCCATTTGCTTTTTGGCATAGTTTTCAATGCACATATTTGATCATTAACATTCTCGTTTATAAAAAGCTCATATTTTGAATCTACACATTGAAACATATCTAAGATGATCCCACATAATTATATTTGCTATTATTATATTTATTAAGTTTCCTCATCATTAAAATTCCTCTATCCTCAAATGAATGATTCAAAAATAGGTCGCGACAAACAAATATGAACAGAGAGAGAACAAGATAGCTTTATTACGAGACCGAGTTTCTGCTAAAAGTTTTTATACTTACTCTAGCAAAAAGAGACATGGAGAGTAACACTTAAATATTTTTGTTATTATGTAAAATCGTAATGGATTATTACAATTCAAAATGTTGGGATTTACATTTGTACACTTCACTCATAAGCTTAGGTGAAGGTTCCAAAATCATAGAATAACTAATTTATGAATTAAAGGTAAAATGATTCACACCCAAGGTCTTGAAAATGGTTGACGAAACCAATTAATTAAGTTAAACAAATTATTGATTTGGGCATAAGTCAACTTACACTTAATTTGGTGGGCTTTGGAAAATGACCCATAAAATGGCATGGGATTCCTCACATCGATTATACCAATTTCACTTAACCCACATCATTATCGATTAATCGTACCAATGAGTTTGAAATTTCATGGTTAGATCAATTATAGTTAATGTTTGAAATTTTGTGTTTTTGCACTCCAATTTCCTCAACAATCACATTTATTTCATAAATATTTCTAGTAAATGCGAATTTTCCAAGTAATAAACAATTATCCAATGGGTATACACCAAGTGTAGTACCAAAAAACCAAACATATTAAATGTGAAAATTAGACCCGGTTTAGTCAAACGGACCCAAACTTGGGAACTTCAATTTTTTTATATTTGACAAAAATCTATGCCCCTCGTTTGCAACCCTTTTTGTCTGTTACATGAACCCAAGCGTGCGACCGAGTTTAAATATTGGGTCAAACTCTTGAATTCCAAGCATTTCTATTATTAATCTCAATGTTATTCCATTGTCTCATGTTTATTATTTAATGTCCAAATTATATGTCCAAGTCATTTCCTTTTTGATTAAACTCGGTTTGTCAAAGGAGTAACTCCATTCTTTTTATATTTTCATTAGTCGTAATAATTAATCAGTCGATAATTACTCCCTATGTTCTTTTATATTTAACTCACCTAATACTTCGTATAAATTTACAAATTTACGATACTCCTTATGTTAAAAGGGTGAGCGTGTGTAAGATAAACGAAAGTAGAATAAAGTAAAGTCTCGTTCTTTTAGACTGAGATTTGCTACACTGAACTGAAAAGTTTTGCAGAGAAGTCCAAAAGAACATGGCATAAGAATGATAATGTTAAATGATGGGTGAGTGTAGGAAAAAAGTGAATAATAAAATAAAAGCTAATCAAGTGTGTGTAAGAGCAACTCCAAATCTCTAATGGCAAGCTAATTGTCAAATTAGCTTTCCCTGCCACATAAATTTTTAAGCTAATTGTCATTTTAGCTCCTTTGAGTTCTAATGGCTAGCTATTAGATAACTATCTAAATGAATCTCAATTCCTTAATTAGCTCTTTTGATATTTCATTTTATTTATTCTATTTTGACAAGTTTTTTCCCAAGCAAATTGCATTTTTCAGCTCCAATGATCAAGCCAGTAGCTAGGGATTATTAAAAATTACAAGCAGCCCCTAGCTACAACCATTGGATCGGAATTGCTCTAATTATTGTGGTTTTAAAGGGATAAATGGTTAAGAGCCTAAGAGTGCATATCATAAATAAAATAAAGTGAGTAGAACAATGAAGAACTGAGGGAGTTTTTATTTTTAATTTTTTTTTAATTAAGGTATAATGATTTGACATTTATATTATTAATGTGTAACTTTAACCACAAACTTTGATTTACTATTAAAGACATCAAAATTAATACATACTTTAAATATTCAAATACTAATCAAACAACGAATCACCAAACCATTCAATGAATGTACATATTTTGTTTGTGTTTTAGACGTGTTAATAATAAACTACTTTATCACTTAATATTTTAGAATATCATAAGATAAAGGAGATTTTTAAAAAAAGGTAAAGAGAAGGATCTTGATCAAACCTCCTTCACGGCTTTTATAGTCTAGAATTTACGGGTTAGACACTTTAAAAGTGAGGGGGGGGAAGGATAAGGAATCTCCACCCTATAAGTGTCCCTAGTGAAATTGAAATCTTTTCCACTAAACTAAGTTTAACTTGATGTAAGATACAGGTGTATGAAAAGGATTTCTAACTTTCTATCCATTATACGTAGTACAACGCATAAGTAATTAAGTATGGTGGTAAAACTCCCTTCCAAAAAAAAAAAAAAAAAAAAAAAAAAAAAGATGGTGGTAAAACTCCACCTTCACCATCGCAATAAAAAAACATTGAATATTATTGAAATCCACTTCTTTTTTTCTCCTTTTTATCTGCACAACATTTATTGGGCCCACAAATATATGGAATTTCAACATACAATCCTACTATGTGCACTTGTGCTCGGCCCAGTAAAATTTATCAAATACCCAAATAAATACATTGTAGTTTTAAATAACATTTGGCAAATGACAAGAATGAATTATATAACCAAGCTAATCTTGGTTTAGCGATAAGGATTGTACTTTTTAACTTTAAGGTTGGGGGTTCAATCCACACTAAGACACTTTGAGGGTGGGAATCCCTTATCCTTCCCCCTCACTCTCAAAGTGTCTAATCCGCAAATACCGGACCAAAAAAACCGTGAAGGTACGGTTAAGGTCATTCTCCTTACCTTAAATAAAAAAATAAAAAGAACGATACGCATGTTGGAAATTTCGATCTGAAGAGCCAGCATGGCTGCATGGCAGCATATAAGCAAGTAAACTGTGGTTAGTTATGGATGAAACAAATAAATCAAATATCAACTCTGACCAAAGTTCATACACACCGTCTCATAAAACAATAATATTGTACAATTAGGGCAATATATGACTTATTAGGCCACCAACATGAAATTTTCATGTACACCTGACTTATTAGCAGTATATACTTATCCATTTACAGGTCTTGGCTTGAAAATATAGTATAAGACATGCGCTTCACCTAAGTACGAAAGTCAAAGGACCAAAGAAAGGTAAAACCTAAGAAATTCAGGCAACCAAGATTGAGGTTGGATTGGCGTGAAAGTGGCGGTGTTGCACACCTGTTTCCCTACTGTATTTCCTTACTGAGACTGCAAAAGTTCTTTGATATCATAGCCCTGGAGCTGCAAAGAATTAAATAAAAAAATTATGACATGAGAATGGAAAATATTATAGATCCAAGACAAAGAGGTGTTACCTTATTATAATTGCCCAAGTGATTTACATATTTGACTAATGACTTACGAGTTTATCAAATGTTGTTCCATTCAACAGAAATACAGAACGCAATAAATGAGAATAGTCATTTACCAAAAAAAAAAAAATGAGAATAGTCTTCATCTACAAATACTACTTCAAAGAATACTACATCTTCCCTACAAATGACTACAGATCTATGCTACTGTACAGGACATAAATTCTGTGAAGCAAAAAAAATGACAAGGCACAAATCTTTACACTAGAGATATAAGCTGCCTATGAGTCTCTGAGGATCTACTAAAATCAATAGCACCGCAATGGGAAATTTATTAGACATGAGCCTTTTGGTTTTCAGTTGAACCCATCTACGAACCATAAAGCAAGAGAAGGCATGCAAAATGTACCTGAAGAAATGTAAGGAGCAAGATAACACCAGAATTCCAGAGCGAATGAATTGTGATGGGAGTTAGCAAATTGCGAGTTTGAGCATATGATAATCCCAAAGCAGTACCTGCAAAATTATGCAAACTTGTGAAGAATGTTTCTCACTTGTGTAAAATTCAGCATCTCGATAAAATTAAAGTTCTAGATGAATAAAGCACAAAGGAGGCCATTAAAAAACTTGTTTATGCCATTTGTCATGACTGATTTTTTCCCCGTAGTCTAACCCCGAGATTTGGCTTTTCAGCTTTTATTTTTAGTTTTTTCAAAAAGCAACATCAATAAACACAAAGGACTTCCTATTGATTACCTAGAACACTATATATGTGAATATATATGAACTGAGAACATCTGTGGCACACCAATCTAAGGCAATGCAGGAACTGAAAATTATTGCTTCAAAATTCAGAAAAACTGAAGGACTGCAATCTTCCATTTAATACACTGGAACCTTTTCTCCATAATACTAGGTACAGGTACAAATTGTAAAGGATTATGATGACTTACCATCATTAGTTACTGTTTATAGTTTGTGTAATCCCTTAAGTTACTCATTTAGGACTTTAGGTTGATAGTCAAATTAAAAATAAAAAAAAATAAAAATAAAAAGGTTGATAGTCAAATTATATCCCTAACTCTTAGTTAATGTACCTAGTCAAATGTATTTAGTCGTAGTTTATTGCTTACTCATGTACTATGTTGATACTCAAATTATATCCCTAACTCTTAGTTAATGTACCTAGTCAAATGTATTTAGTCGTAGTTTATTGCTTACTCATGTACTATGTTGATAGTCAAATTATATCCAACTCTTAGTTAATGTACTTAGTCAAATGTATTTAGTCGTAATTTATTGCTTACTCATGTACTATATAAACTCATAAAATCACATCAATGTAATTAAACTTTCTTTCATTCTCTCTAAGCTTTCCATCATATGGCATCATCTGAATCAATTACTTTAGAGCATAAATCACATTCAACAACCATGGATCTCACAATATATGACTATAGTTTGTGCAGCGACATGAGTAACCATATATAAAAATTGAGAATAAGATTGGACATACCAAGAACAAACAATTGGGGGAATTCACCAGGAGTCAAATGAGCAAGTGCAAATACAGCAGCACTAATTACCACAGCTACCGGAGTTGGGATCCTGCAGCCAGTTAAAAAAAAAATTATGATTGCTCAACAGTTTCCTATATACACAAGATAGAAATAATTGCAAAAACCTTCCTCAATTGTTACTCGTATATTTTTGTAAGGTGGCAAGGAACCATTACATCCTCACTTTATCAATTTTAGCGTAAATATCAACTATGCAGCATAAGTGCTAAAAGAAATATTCCAGCCACACATATCCAAAAAAAGAATAGAATCATCGAGTACAAAAGAAGCTGGAAGTCTAGAGAAATTAGTCCAGCATACCATTTTGTCATGGATACCATAAAAAATCCTCTAAATACAGTTTCTTCAAGTAGTGGAGCAAGAAAGCCAGTGACTCCCAACAAGCAGACTGTGCTGAAAACAATTGGGAAAAAAAAAAAATAAGTTGATAAAAAGGCAATAAAGAAGATGTTCAAAAGTCAAAACTCTAAAACACAGATTTTGTGCCTATAAGACCAGAAGTACAGCACTCCTGAATCTTGATAGCATCATCACATAGTACACTTAGAAATATGATTAAGGTGCATTTTCTGAAAGCTACCTAACTTCTGATGATCCAATCAGTGGCAACAAGCGAACCAGAGCATCAGTCTGAAAAAAGAACGTAAGTTGGTAAGAATTCCTACAAAGATTGGAGTTCTAATAACTAATAACTCATGAGAAACATAATGAAGTTCCAAAATAATAAAGAGAAGCATCCAGCTTCCAGGGGTTATAACAGAAGGAACTATTGTGCAACATGAAAGCATGCCCCTCTAGCTTACCTAATCATCATATACAGTCAACAAAATCTAGAAGCACATATAACATGGAATAAACCTGAATGCAAAAAAAAAAAAAAAAAAAAAAAAAAAAAAAAAAAAAAAAAAAAAACCACGCAGGAATATAACATATAAGAAAGATTAAATAATAAGAACAAAGGTAAAATAATACATACATACATAGCTATAAGCATTTCAGTTAGTATGCAAATACGAGTATAATTTCTATTCCAATGTGTCCAAGTTAACATTTTGATCAGACTTACGAATCTTTGAAATAATGATATAATTAGTATCTTAAAGACCATGAGAAGTTCAATGAGACAAACATAGTTTGATGAATGAAGAACAAATAAAGCAGCACTTCATTTTGTAGTTCAGGTGAGAAAAAATTCAGAAATTACATCAATATATAACATAGCATATAATTCTAACCTCTCTTTGTGGGTTCTCACCATTAAAGAAGGACAGAGCTACTCCTGTCAATGCAATGGCTCCAAGAGCCCCAGCAAACCCAATCCCAGCCCATAACAGCCATCCTTTTCGTAGATTGAACGGTTCTCTCAAATCTGACGACATTCATTCACACAAAACTCTGAGTCTCACAGATATCAGAATATTATGATCTCATTCCAAATTATAGCATCATTTCAAAAATCAGTGAAGCAGAGTCTTAATCTAAAACATAAATTTGGAGAAAACAATTTCCAGAAAAAGTAATTCTTATTTAAATATTTCAATCGTTAAAGAAGCTTTTGTAGATCCAAGGAATAACCTTAATGGTTAGATTCACTACAGCTGACTAGAACTTGTAGATGCCAAAGAAAGAAATTAAAAACAATACCATATCGATAGAGGTCATCGGGAAGTGGCTGAAAGGACTTGGTAAGACTGAAAAGGACTCCTAAAACAGCTGCTGTAGTTATGCTGCACAATAAAGAAATGTCCTATATGTTAAAAAAATTTGGTGCAATTGAATTCTGAGATCACAAAGAGAAACCAAAACTATAATCAATGGAAGTTCACCAACTGCTTTTTTTCTCAACCACAGGGTTTTCAACTTCTTTTCTCACCAAATTACAATGTCTCAAGTCTCGACCTCACAGGATCTAACTACTTGAATTTGAAATGGTGTGACGTACAATATTAGGTATGACATTAAATTCATAAATGCAGCCATGCAAATATTTGCTATCTACACTTGCCAAGACCTACACATTAGTACCTATGCAAAACTATCGAATCCGATCCGCATCTAATCCGATCTTTTGGATATCCGGTCCGAGTTTTCATTTCGGATCGGATATCCAATCCGAAAAAGCGGATATCGGATACAGATTTGGATATTGATTTCCAAAAATTCGGATTGGATCCCAGAATTCATTTGATCTATTCACTGGCAAGTTGATTTATTTTTAGCTATTACTTAGCTTACTTTAAACTCTAATTCAAAAGTATTATTATTAAATATCCTTAATTGCGTTATTAGGCCAGAACTTGAAATTGTAATGACTATTTGCTAGTGATGTGACTTTTCAGTAAGTAATGACTATAGCAGCAACTGAAGACCTTCCGTTGAAGTTTATTGGTTCATATTTTCCTGCTAGATTTGTAGAACTGCAGCAATATGCTGAATGCTCAATAGAATAATTATACAGCTAATCATGGTTTTATGATAAACAGAAAAATCCAACATAACATAGGTAGCAGAAAACATGATACGAAGTCACAAAAATGATTTATATTCAATGTTATTTTTTCAAATTCTTACCCTTGATCCACAAACAATAGTTCTGCCTTTTCATCTAACGTCAAATCCCCAAAGTTAAATCCAAGATATGGCAATGCTTGCGCCTCTATCAAACCTGTTACCACAAAACTGCCTAAAATCACATCAGTTACACATTCACGTAAGATATTGTAGTAAACGAACCTCTATCATGGTGAAAGATCCACCGGATGAATATGTGCTTTTTTTTTATTATTATTTGATAAGTAAAACAATTTAGGAGAACTACACAGAATAAAGTACAAAAAGAGGATAAGATGTCCTCAAGTAACTGAAAAATCCCCAACTACAATAGCCAATATCTTTGGTTTACCCGGCAAAATATATTGAAAAGCCCCAACAGCCTCAGCCCACAAAGAAGCTAAACAATCTAACTTTACACCACAAAATATCATATGTGACAGCTTTGTCATAGAAAATATATTGATTCCACTCTAGTCACAGTTTAAAAAAATAGCCAAGCATATATGCAGCATGATTAACTGCCACTCTTACCAAAAAAATTGACCTCAAATTCTCAATCAATAAGATTTTACATTTTACATAAAATGATGTGGATATATGAAATTAAAATTTGGAGACCTGCTTTAAACAGATTTCTGATAGAATCATTTCAATCACAACCCAGCCTAGGCTTTATCAATTGTATTTTCAACTTCTATTCTTTCTATTTAAAAAGGTCAATAACAATACAGAAAATTCCATTTTTGCTCCAAAATTAAATACTGTCGTCGTCCTTACTCCTGAGTCACAAATGACTATCAGTCTTTCTATTCTCTTCTTCTTCTTGTAAACATTATCTATCCACACGAGTATCAAGATTTTGGCCACATTTTGTAATAAAGAACCTTTCAAGTATATTTCACATAATCACAGTTTCTAATATCCGTGGTAGTTTTTTCTTTACTCAATGTGCTCCCTCCAAGCAATTTGCATTAAGAATGGCAATGAAATGGTATAGATTCCAACACTCCATTACACCTCCTCAACAAAAAAAAGAAAAAAAAAAGCATTCAACAAAAAGAGACTACCAAGTAACTCCATAACATATTGATCTAAACACATGGTCACATATACATCATCACCAGTCCAGATAGATACATCATCACCATTCACCTATCAACGTATGCGGTTGGGTCATAGCAAAGTAGCCTAGTGCCTTGATTCAATGATCTACCAAATAACTTCCTTTCCAAAACCACTAATACCTTTGTCATCTAATTATCTCTTTCTCATGACATCCTCCTATTCCTACTAAAAGTGTGTTTCTCCTCCACCACACTCCACTCCCAAAAGTAAACACCCAAACCACAGAATAATTCATACATCAAAATTTAAAAGGGCATGAAGAAATGGGGAAAATCAACCTTATTCCACAAGCAAGCGAGGTAAGCGAAACGGTTTGCCATGGCCAAGGCACATCCCAACGCTTCAAAATTGGCCAGTCCAATCCACCTCCCTGCATAACAACAACAATTAGTAAAATTTCAATACAATGCCAAACTATCTAATCACATACGCACCTCAAATAAGATTTCAATCCCACAACCATCATATTCGATATCGTTCCAAGATTATATACTTACATGCACACTCAAGAACACTTAATTATCAATCAATATATCCCACCAATTAAACAAACAATTCCCAAACCCAGAAACAGAAACAACCCCACCAAATTCCTCCAAATTTTCTCATACACAATCCAAAAATTAAACAATTGAAACATGTAATTAATGAGGGATAAACTAATAATCAACATTTAATTAGGGTATGGATACCTTTGGTTTAGGATTGCCGTTTTGGGAATTGTAAGAGCAAGAAACTGGTAGTAAACGTGATAAAGTACCAGTCTTTGATCTTCCATTAGCAGTGAATTTGGGAAGTAAGAAGCTCTGAGGAGGGTATGTATAAAGGGTGTGAAAATGGCGGTTAATTGAAAAGGGGGTGCATAGTTTTGGTCGAAATATGGAAGAATTTGAGTTTAGATTGGTTGAAAAATTGCCGGAAAAAGTAGAAGTTAATGGGGTTGACGCCATTAATGGTGGAAAGTGGAGGAGAAGAGAGAATTTGAGATAGAAGAAGAAGAGTGGATGGCTGATGAGTGATGAATCAACTAGAGATGACTCTGGATTTGAAGTGCAAAAGGAAGGAAGATAAGGAGAGAATATACCAACTAGGCAACTAGTACTTCCTACTAAATACTACGAAGTGTAAAGAATCGTAACTTAAATGGTGTAAATGAGCCGAGCCGAGTTTTACCTTGTTCTGGTTTGATTTTATAGGCAAGTTCAAACATGATCTCGGACTTTCAAATGAGCTCAAAAAACTGTTTAAACTCAAAGGTCGTTTGGTTCGCAATAATAAGCAAAGGAATCATTCCCTTTGTTGTTGTTTTTTTTTTTTCCATTTCTATCATTCCCTTTCCCTTTTGATTACCCAAAAATCTTCTACTCCCATTCCCCACCCCCCCTAGCCTTTCCCATTCCCTTTCCCCAACCACCACCGTACCCACATCAGCCACCCTCACCCACTTCTCGCCGGAACATCGCCGCCCCTCACCAAAATGTCACCGCCAATCCCCTCACCATTCTCTCTCATCGGAAAACGAACACAATCATAGTTTCAGAGGAGAGAGAAAGAGAGAGAAGCTTCGACCTTCAAGAAGCCCGTCAATGGCGGGCAACACAGATGATGACGATGCAACTCCTCTCATAAATGTCGCCGACATCTCCCATTCTTCCTACGACCGCGATCGACATTGAAGCTTGTCCTTCTGATCAAATTCAATGCCGTATTTGTCTCGAAACTGACGGTCTCTTTCTCTCTTCTATTTTCTAGGATTTCATGTTGATAGTCAACTTGGTCAATTTTTTCCAATTTTGCTTTGCGTTCATTGGTCTTTCACAATATTTCGATTGTTAATCTGGAAATGGGATTTTCTGGCGAGTGGTTTGGTGGATGGATAGTGGCTGGAAAAGGTGGAAAGTGATTAATTGGTGGTTGTGTGGTGGTGGTGGGATTGTTTCCCTTGTTTTTAAAACAAACAATATAAAGAATATAAGGTATTTTCATTCCATTCTTTTCCATTCCCTTTGTTCATTCCATTCCGTTTACCCCGTGCGAACCAAACGGCCCCTCAATTCATTTAGAACAATACAATGTTCGCAAACTGTTTGTGAACGACTCATTTATTAAACGAGTGCTTTTCATGAACGAGCTTATTTATAAACAAGCTTCTATAATAAATGAGATTTGTACTTTTGACATTTGAAAATCTTAAAACTCGCATAATAATTAAATCTTAATTATAAAATTTAGATTTAAATTAACACTTGTGAATAAGTTAATAATTTATAAAATAATCAATTTATATCATAGCTTTCACGTAAAAGCACTTTGCGCCTGTGAGATATCATATTTTATCATATCAAACGAGTAGCTCATGAACATAAATAAAGGAGTAGTTCATGAACATAAATAAACGAGTTGTTCATGAACTTATTTGAACGAGTATACCTATGTTCGTGTCCAGACTCATTTATTAAACGAGCTTCAAAATTTGTTCAAGCTCGGCTCATTTATTAAATAAACAAATATGAACGAGCTTCAACCAAGCTCAAACCCGAGTAGTTTATTGATCGGCTTCGGTTCATTTACACCCTTAGTTAGATAGTCTCTCTAAAAAGGTTAGTTGTATATTCCAGGAATGCGATAGATGTACCACTGACTACCATAGTGCAAGATCAATTTAACGATCCTGGCTACAATAAAGTAAAGGAAACCTTTGTTTGATTTGTTTGTATGTATTTGTTAAATTTAGAATTCATTTATAAACGTCGTATAGCTTTTTATCAATGAATTGGTTATTTAATTTTTTTTAAAGATGATTTTATATAAGATTAGATGCATCACTTTATTTAACTAATAAGTCTCTCTCATATCACATGGGCTCTTTTTATTTATTTTCTTTATCTCTCTCTACTCCAAAATTGCTTAGGAATCTGTAATATCAAAAGGGATGCATTTTTAAAAACGGAGGAAGAAATAAAAAAGTATAATTTACCACTTCTTGTTGATATATGGTTGATGTATGTTGACATTAGAAACCACACATGATAAAAGGAAGACGTTTAGTGACTTAGGATAATTTCAATTAAACTTGTATGTGCTCTTAGAATCTACTAGTATTTCATTATTTGAGCCTAGGCGATACCTCAGATTATTGCATGGAATTAACAACTACATATCTATCACACACCTGGAATTAGTGTGAATTATCATTAACAACTATATGTAGATTCCAGGTGTAAATGATATAATTAATGTGAATTAAAGGTTAGAATTTTCAAACAGTCTCTCTAAAAAGGTTAGTTGGTCATGTAATCGTACTCTTAATTATTTATTTATAATTATCATTCACTACATTTTGATCATTTGTTGCAATAGAAAACATGAAAATAAATGTGATGGCATACAAGTAGCTTAGTGGTAAGACATTTAATGTTAAGTCTTGAGGTTGCATATTCAAATCTTATACAAATCACATTTGCAACTTTTTGAATCTAAAGATAATGACATGACATAAAAAGAGAAACAATAAATGATTCCATATGACATGTAGATTTCTTTTAAAACGTGGGTTAATAATTATTGACAAGAAGCCTAAAACACTCAACAATACAAAGGTTACCTTTTATTTTATCCACTTGCTTCATGCCACGAAATAAAATGCATCCCTGTCATATAATTTATCTAATCTTATACAAATTTTGAAGCATGAGTTGTGTGCAATTAGATCTATTTATACTATGTGTATTAAAGTGAACTAAATCAAGTGAACAATTAGGATTGTCAAATGAAACATGTTAAATTCACATTTTGCTTTCAGTTAAATATTAAAATAAACGAATTAAAATATTTTTGGGTTGATATTTATCCCATTTTAATTAATGAGAGGACGAGGGGTCATAAGCCTGACAATTTCATGTTGAAATTTTCAATCAAATTTAATTGACGACTCTACCATATCAACCTTCTAATGCTTTTCAGATCAGTGATGTTTCATACATTCATGTTAAGTGAGCTTGACCCATATTGAGAAAATAATTATCTATGAGAAATAAATTTTTGTAAAATACACTTTTTAAACAAATGGACATTATATATATTATCATCAACTCAATGTTACATAGTGGGTAATTAGTAGGTGATTTGTAACATGTTTTGATCTTGACAATCTCGTTAACAATCATCCATCAACCTTGTACTAAAATGGTCACTAGTCCTCTTTCTTTTATCATGTGGCGTCATTATCCTCTTGCATCTACACTAAATGAGATTTTATACACAATTAAAGAACACTCTTCCTCCTTGATCACCAAGAAAACTTTCTCCTGCCTAATGAGAGAAATCCCCACCACCTACCCATGCAATTCCCTAAAGAAGAGATAATAACTTTGGCTGCTAAGCATTTCCTAATTCATTGCCCTCTCTACACATACATGAACAAACTCACAGCAATCAAATCTTGTCACGAGAATTAAATAATCTTTAACCACTACATATCACTTCATATATAACATTCAATTCTATCATTACTTTCCTCCATAGTCTCCAATAGGGTAAATTCGTGCATTAATATACTTACTCCTTTATATATATATATATAATTATTATATAGTATTTAGAACAAATCTATTTTCATGTTTGTCAATGCAGTATTTCAATTGCTAATGTCTTTAATTACCAATACATAGAATTATAAACATTTGATGTTTAAAAAGTAAAAACTAAAGGCGATCTTATAAGATTCCAAATGACTATGTATATTTTGGTTTAGCTCTAAAAAATATAATCAAGGTTAGTTGAACTAGCACATAAATATAAATAGTGTAAAAGTCAAACTGTTGCAAGTAAAAGAAAAAAAATAATAAGTAGATTTTTAGATTGTTCAGATGGAAAAAGTACATTAAGAAGAACGCATAGAATTTTCAAAAATAAAGATAAATCTAGTGCACTATGACACCGACTTGTAAATAATTTTGAAATCACTGGCTTGAAAACAACACTAGAGCTGAAACTCTCATTTACAAAGGCAAGCATATTGATTTGGATAGCACATGAGATAAGATACTAAATTGAGTACATTCATTGAGTAAAATAGAATTGAAGTGACAGCAGTAGTAATGAGTACTGTAATTAACAATTTAACATAGGAAGACAAGCTGAGTGTTAAGTTAACAGTGACAAAAATCTCCCAAAAACATCCTAAGAAAAACCAAACCCTTGTTTCACGCCGTTAACTCCGATGCCTTTCTCTCTCCTCCATCACTCTGTAATTAACGCGTGGGACCCACATCCCATACAAATCAGATCTGATTTTCATCTTAAAAAATCAATCTTTGCTTTTAAAAAAAAATAAAAAATCAATCTTTCATTCTTCAGTTGAACGCCACTATAATTGTACTCCACTCGAATTCTCACTTCAGCTCTCCTAGTCTTTCTACTTATAGCTGTAGTAGGCAGAAAACAAAGTTTGGGGATAATTAATTCAAGAAATAATTTATTAAAAAAAAAAAAACAAATTTAGGGTTTTATTTTTTAAAAAAATTTGTTTGATTTGATTTCGTTTTGATTGATTTTATTGATTTAATTTCCCCCAATTTTTCTGGCTTTTCCACGATTTTCGATTTCATCGCAATTCTGTGTCGATCTCTGTTTTTTGAGTAGCAGCAGAGGAAGAAGAAGTCGCCAATTCGAATTGTTCTTTTGATTGAGTCCGCTGTTTCTCTCTCTTCCCCACTTATTTGATGCTTTTGGTAAGTTTTTGATTTCAATTTATAATATTTATTGTATAGTTCTATTCAATTTTGTTTATTTTTGTCATATTATAAGGTTTGTGAATTGGGTTGTTAATTTGCTGCATTGTTAATTTCTTTATAATGGGTTGTTTGTTAATTGGGTATTGCAAGATGGGGTTTTTGATTTGTAGCTTAGATTTGGTTTGATTTGATCTCGATCTGGTGGGGTTCAGCTTTGATTTGTCTATATGTTCATTAAATGTTACTAATTTGGTTATAAATAGAAAATTAGAAGCATAATTGGCAATAATTGAGTTTACTGATTGTTTTTGTTGTTTTCTTTGTCTGATTAGAAAATCCAATTTGTTTTAGTATTCAATTTGTAATAATTTTGGGGTTTATTAATGTGGATGATTTGTTTGTTTACCGTCAGCTAATTAGATTAACATTTAGTGAATCGAAAATCGAAATCGACCCAGGATCAGTATTGGGTATGTGGGAGGTGTTGGTTGTTCTATGAATATTAGTTCTTTATGCTGTTTTTCAATATTTTGATTGATTGAAGTTGAAAGTATTGGGGACAATTGCAGGCGGAAAATGGCAAACAAAACATCTGGTGACAGTAGGACGAGGAGTTCTATATCTATATTTATCGTAGTTGGTTTATGTGGTTTCTTTTATCTGTTGGGGGCATGGCAGAGAAGTGGGTTTGGGAAGGGAGATAGCATTGCTATGGAGATTACTAAAAGTGGGGCGGATTGTGCGGTGTTATCAAACTTGAATTTCGAGACTCATCATGGTGGAGAGGTTAAGACTGGGGATTCTAGTATCGATACGAAAGTGTTTGAGCCATGCAAGGCTAAATACACCGATTACACTCCATGCCAAGATCAAAAGCGTGCGATGATGTTCCCAAGAGATAATATGGTTTATAGAGAAAGGCATTGTCCTCCCGAGGAAGAGAAATTGCGTTGTCTCGTACCAGCACCAAAGGGATATGTAACTCCATTTCCATGGCCTAAGAGCCGTGATTATGTACCATTCGCGAATGCTCCTTACAAAGCTTTGACAGTGGAGAAGGCTATTCAAAACTGGATCCAATATGAAGGAAATGTCTTCAGGTTCCCTGGTGGTGGGACACAGTTCCCTCAAGGAGCAGATAAATATATTGATCAGCTAGCTTCTGTAATTCCAATGAAGAATGGGACAGTCAGGACAGCTCTAGACACTGGATGTGGGGTATGTTCGGGTTTCTCTTCTTTCATTAGATCTCCTTTGTCCATATAGTTCTTGTTTAATCTGTTAGGAAAAAATCAATTTTCTTAAGTGTTAGTATTTCCATGCTGACTTTTGTGATGTGCTAGGTTGCAAGTTGGGGAGCATACCTTTGGAGCAGAAATGTTATTGCAATGTCATTTGCACCTAGAGATTCTCATGAGGCTCAAGTTCAGTTTGCACTTGAAAGGGGGGTACCTGCTGTTATTGGCGTTCTTGGAACAATAAAAATGCCGTATCCATCAAATGCTTTTGATATGGCACATTGTTCTCGTTGCTTAATTCCATGGGGTGGAAATGGTGAGATTTTGGGAGCTGTGCTGTCATTTAGATTGATGAATGATCATTTGGTTTTGTAGCTTTTTTTGTTCCTTGAAATATTACTTGTGGTGTCCTTATAATTTGATCGGTTTTTGTAAATATATGAGCCATGCTTGAGGATCTCAACAGATTCTTTTCATTAATACTGCCCTGTACTTGCATTAGCTAATATGCCACTTTTTTGTTCTTTCCTTTTGCAGCTGGAATGTATATGATGGAAGTTGATCGTGTTCTTAGACCAGGTGGCTACTGGGTGCTTTCAGGCCCTCCTATCAACTATAAGAATAACTACAAAGCGTGGCAACGCCCAAAGGAGGATTTGCAGATAGAACAAGATAATATTGAAAAGGTGGCTAAGCTTCTTTGCTGGGAAAAGAGACACGAGAAGGGTGAAATAGCTGTCTGGCAAAAGAGTCTTGATGCCGATAAATGTCGCAGTAAACTAGAAGAATCCCAGGCTACCGTTTGTAAATCCAATCCCGATGAAGTCTGGTACGCTTCTGTCTTAAAATATTTTACTTTTTAACCTCCTTTTTCTCTATCCTACTTTTTATCTGTAGTTTTCTGGCTTACAGTTTTAATTTTGTTTGGGCGATGCATGATGCTTTCAAACTCAAGTTTTTGTAACTCATAGATTTATGTGCTATTATGGATTCGTTGCTCTAAGAGTGTTGTATGACAGTTTAGGAATCATTCTATACTCTGAATTAAGATTTTTGTCAGGAATATTGAACTCTTTTTGTGGCATGGTAATTGATGCATGGCTTTTGTAATTAAGGGTTCAGCGCTTCGGGCCTTACTAAGAAATACCTTTGTTATTTTGAAGTATGAGGAGCACTACGAAGAAATGGCCCCCTCATGCCACATCAATTGTCACGTCAAGTACAATGTGATGTGGCATAGTTTTGATACAAATAGGACTGGCTGATTGAAAATAGTTAGGAAAGGGAACGTCTTATAAATTTGATGTGATAGGAGCATAAATTTCATTTTTTCTCTTGCCAAATAAGATATGAGTTTCATGTGGATTATGTTTTTTTTTGTTCCCATCTGCTTTGCTGCTCTATCAGTGAAGAGAACCTCTGGGGTGTTAAAGAAACTGCTGCTGTAGGAAATTCCTTCCCATCCATCAAAAAACTATTACGAACCCTTTTTACAATTTCTTGTAGGAAATATCTTCTTATCTTGACTATTTTCTTCATGGAAAATGAAGAGAGGTCTATCTGAAATGTGTAACCTATACTCCATCTCAAGCAACATAAGACATGTGCATGTTAGTGAGGTTGTTGCTTTCTGATTCTCACCCAAGCGATATCAGTTTTGGTGCATAGTGACTTGGAAAGTAGAAATAAATGTGAATTTGTCCTTGTGTACTTTTGGAATCCAGGTTTGTAGTTGTATGAGTTGTTCTATCCTCAAGGCAAAAGTTTTGTTTATGATGTTCTTATACTGGATCTGTCAAGACCAACAGTATGCAAGCATCGAGCTTCTTTAAGTTTGTTGATTGAATTCTAAATAATAAAACAAGCTCTTTTTGGGAAAATAATTAGTGTAATCATGTAGACAGAATCTGTATTTGTATCCTCTCTTTCCTATCTCATTAATTCCTTGATGAGAAAAAGTGTTAGTGAACTGTGTACGTGTGACTTTCAAATTACATACTAGTACAGTACTGTACATGGTCTTTTGAGTTTTCATGAGTGTCAAATATAGGTAAATGAAAGTGATTTAATTCAATAATATGTTTAACTAAGCATTTATTGAACCTCTTAGCAACGGTGATTTTTTTAGTCCTGTAGACAAGTTATTAATTACTGCAACTTCTACACTACATACTAATAATTTTTGCAGGCTTTGAGTATGCGTGAATGAAAAATAACGGCGATTAGAAATGTTTTAGATAAATATTATGTGTAACTAAGCATTCATTAAACCTTTTAGCAGCAAAGGTTGGTTGTGACTTGTAACTTTCTTCTAATAAATTGTCCATGTCTTTCCGTGGAGTGGATCTTTCTTTTCTTGGCTTGGTTTCTTAGCTTGGTCCTTTGTCTTGTTTCCAGGTACAAGAAAATGGAGACTTGTATCACTCCATTTCCTAATGATGGTGCTGGAGATCGGCTGAAGCCATTCCCTGAGAGGCTGTATGCTGTACCTCCCAGGATAGCTAGTGGATCTGTCCCTGGAATATCTGTTGATGATTACTTGAAGGACAATAGTCTGTGGAAGAAGCATGTAAAGGCTTATAAAAGAATCAATAGCCTACTTGATACTGGAAGATACCGCAACATAATGGATATGAATGCTGGGTTAGGAGGTTTTGCTGCTGCAATCCATTCTTCCAAGTTGTGGGTTATGAATGTCATGCCGACTATAGCTGAAAAGAATACCTTGGGCGTTGTATACGAACGAGGACTAGTTGGCATCTATCATGACTGGTTAGTGATGATTTCCAGCTTTTGAACATGCAATTCTTTCTTACATTGCTGTCTACAGCGAATATGTCAGGGTAGTTTTCTATGTATATTCTAGGTTTCCATTGATGTGAAACCTTTATGTTGCAGGTGTGAGGGTTTCTCTACATACCCAAGAACATATGACTTGATTCATGCTAATGGCGTCTTCAGTCTATACAAAAACAAGTAAGTCATTTCAATTTTTTCAATGTTGCCATGAATTTGAAGCGACATATATTACGATCTTCCATGTGTGAATGCTAAAATTTTGGTTCCTGAATTCCTGATCACATTTCTTTCCTTTCAAATACTACTTATGTATGTAATCATTCTACTATATTACAAATTTTTGGATATCATTGCAGTATTCCATATCAAACATGTGGAGTTGCAATTTTATGTGGTACCCTATGGGTTACTATTTACTAATGTCTTTTGATGAATTAGTCAGGAAAATGTACTTTTATTTCTAACCCATGCAGTTATTAGTATAAATTATACAAGTACAAACAAAGTTGCTTTGTTATTAGGAAAATGTATTTGTTATTGGTGTGACCACTTCTTACTTTGTCCGGTGGTGTACCAGCTGTTTGTTATTATTATCCAATTTAGCTTAACTTGAAGCACAATGCAGTTACAAACTAACTTCAGCTGTATGAAAGAATCTGAAAGATTAAAATTATTGTCCTCACCCCCTGCCTTAATTGGCATTGTGGTCTATAGTTACTGGAAAGTCATTGTCCATTTTGTCCTTATAATTCTGAAGATTTTCATCCGATGAATGCAGGTGCAACTTGGAAGACATACTTCTTGAGATGGACCGTATATTGCGTCCTGAAGGAGCAGTAATAATTCGGGATGAAGTAGACGTGTTGGTAAAAGTGAAAAAGATAGTAGCTGGGATGAGGTGGGACACGAGATTGGTGGATCACGAGGATGGTCCATTGGTTCCCGAGAAGATACTGGTTGCAGTTAAGCAGTACTGGACCGTTGATGGAGGTAATAGTACATCCACCCAATGATTATGCCAAAACAAAAACTAGTGAGTCCCCTTGCAATTCCCTCGGCAGCTCATAATTCAAATCTGTAATGAACGCTCTGAATTGAAAATCACATTTGTGCTACTGGGTGTGTTCACTTCTTTTCCTTGATTTGCTTCAGCAAATGTATTTTTTCAACACCCTGCTAGATGCCCCTGTGTGTTCGTCTGCTTTGATTTATGGCTACCCTTCTTAGTAATTAGTTTCTAAGCAATAGCTGATTATAGTATCGTTTTGTTAGGAGACAGAAAAAGATTAATTAGTTTTGATTTATATATGCGTCACATGTACTCTATACTCTTCAATTTTTGTTGAATCTGTACTAGCAACTTATTTATTGTCTTGTCAAAAGAAAAAAAAAAAAAAAAATCTTTCCAAATTATTTTTGCTCATTTCTGTTTTAACGATATCCTTTCCAATTTTCATTTAAGGCTGTTCTACTTTGGATGGAGCAGTCCATTTGAGATATGCTGAACCTCGATGAGCCCTTACATGATGTACTGTCTCACTTTCTTGACATAATCTATAAGGTTTTGAAAGTTTACCCCCTAAAATTAGAAAAATGTTGCTCCAATTTCACAAAAAGCTTATAGGTTATGTCAATTAGGTTCCTCTCCAATTCTTAATCTCTATTTTCCATCATCTAATAAATACACCTATGCTAGCAAATCGTAGACCTAGCAAAACTAATTCAAGCCTAATTATCCGATCCAAAATACCTGACCTAAAACTCAAACTTTACTAGAAATCACTTGCTACATTTCGACCCGACTTGACTCAAATTGCCCCAAAAGAATCGAAAACAATCCGATTTGAACTCGAATTCGACCTAAACAAGTCATACATGAAAACTAGTAAACAATCCAACCCAATATAATTTGATCCGAATAATATGATTGCCAACTCAAATATTGTTTTTCCAATCTTGCCTATTTCCCCATTGTGCACATTGATTGTCATAACTCATAAGAGAGTACTCTATACTCGATTTCAAATATGTACTTGCCTAGCCAACGCTCAAAGCCCCATCTTCAGGGATGGGTGCAATTTAAATGGTGGACCATGATGTATAGTGTAGTTACTATGCACCTAAAGAACACAAGTACATATGTAAAAGAATATGATATTATATTCCGTGATAAAAGATTATGATATTATTACATGTATAGCTATAATATAATACAAAGTAATAAATAAAAAAATCTCCAACATGTTTTTTATCACAACGATTTGTTCTTTTACATATGCGCATGTCGGCATGCAATATGTTACTTGTGTGTACAATGAGTATTCCACACTCTTGTCTATAGTCTACTATTCGAGGGTGAGGGTTTATTAGATTAAGGGTTAACAACAAAATGCAACTCCTACCAATGAGAACCACAAAATCAATTTTGGGACCTGAGGAAGCCAACAAAGCCTTAAAACTCTCCATACTCAATCTATCATTCATTCATATCTCTACACTATTCTTTTGATCTTTTCTGCTTATTTCTCAATTTTACCCTAAAAAAAATGTAAGATTATGCATTTAATGCCATGTTTTTTCCTCTCCATTTCACAAGCAAAAGTGGGGGAAGGCGGCCCTCCTTATCTTTTTTAAATTCATTCTACCAATTATATTAGTCCGTACTAATAGTTTTGTTTCTTTATTAGTGACACAATTACCCAATAATATTTTTTACCATATATTATGGTTTTCTCCACTTATGGTCAAAAAATATATGCTTGTTGTGTGTTTATTTTGGAGAGAATAGCAACAAGATTGCCCGCATTCTTTTTGTCCTTTCTGTTGCCACATAATGACATAAATACATTATCATGTGAAGTTTCTTAATATAGTTGTAAGGGTTAGCTCAAGTGGTTAGAGTTTTCCTCCCGATTCCAGAAGATTTTGAGATCGATTCTCACCCCACCCTAGTGACTCTCTAAACACCAATATATATATATAATTTGTTTAAACTATTCACTGATGTGGGATGTTTTCTTTAGAAGAGAATTAATCCATGTAAAGCACAAATACAATCAGCTAATTAAACAAGTCAAGTAACTATAATAGTGAAACTACTACTTCATGTTAGTTAGAATTCAAGTAAACAACTAATACCAATAATCAATATCGAATAAGGTATTACCCTAGATCAGGAATAACAATAATGATCTCTAACCAAATGCAATTTTTATAACACTCGAGTGTGCTTAAAATAGATGCTTTTAAGCATTACAGATGAGCAAGATACGTCTTTAAGTGTACGAATTCAATTCTAGCTTCAAATCGACATCCAACATTACAAATGAGAATTTACTTCAATTCTAACTTGGTAGGGTTTACAAAAGCAATTTTATAATGAAGTAAAAGCACTAATAATGTGGTTCATGGAATGTTTCTTTGGATTGGATAGTATTTAAAGAAGAGGACTGGATTTTGAATTTTGATGATGTTCGTTTCACTAAGAAACAAATACCAGAATTCCTTGGACAATACAAGAACCTGCAATTTCTTCTAAGAATAATGACCATAAGCCAGACCCACGTATCACGGGCAAGCATAATAGATAGAATTATATTTTGAAAAGAGGAATAATGATATCAAAAATAGGAGAATAAAGAGTGAAATTGCATGGCTAGAATTTCATTAATCCATTTGTTTATCGGATTTCTCAATTATTATTTGAATTTGGAATGATTTGAGATGATGACACGAGGTAATATAGAAAGAAACGATATGATAGACCATCATAAAAGACTTTTTCATTATATTAGCAATGTTGTTAAAGTTTCTTGACATTGCCACAAGTTCTTCTTATACTTGCAATATTATATAGAAATTCTTACCATGAATTATTATTGAATACCAAATAGGCAAATAACATCGATAATATAATAATTTTGACTAGCATATGATAGTATTCGGACTAATCACACCTATTGCTCTTTATTGTATGTCTCTCTTATACAACCAATGATATAATTTTCGAATTTTTTTGTAATCAAAGTGCACGTAAACAAGTATAGAGAACTATGTAACGAGCATACAACAAGCTTTATGTTGATTATCGAAGCTAAAATGTAATCAGGGACCATATTGTACATGTAATCGCATTAAACAGGTCCTTTTTGTTCTATTAGTTGTGCATGTCATAAGATCATGTCAATGATAATAACATCAAATATTTATATAAGTTGATCAAGTGTAATTTTATTCTCATGATAAGGTGTTGTCATTTTCATGCATGGTAAAAAAAGAGCAACATATCGCAATCAAACTATTAAAAGCGAAAGGCCAACGTCAAAGCTTTCAATAACTTAAATGTTTCTTGAATTTTTGTAAACACATCCAACTGTCATGATGCAAATCACAACAATTAAACTTTATACTCTCTCATTCCCTAGCTCTATGTGAGTAATGTAACACCACATGTTACAAGTTCTTTTTCCTTTTCCTTTCTTTTTTTTTTTTTTTTTTTTTTTGGCATGTATCTTCAATTTTCACTTATTTTGGTGTTACAAAGATGGCCGAAAATATGAATAACATCTCCTTTTTCACGATGTGTATTTTGAAGCGTGGCAAAACTTACCTCAAGGAAAAATGTTCAAAGTGAATTATTTTGATTAAAAGTGATTAATATCTGTAAAAAGACAAAAGAATCTTGTGTATATATATAACATGACCTAATTTGATCATTGAGCTTGAATCATAAAACTCAACATTCGAATGTGACTCAATTAAACGCAATGCAATCCAAGTAATGAATCATTTGCCAGAGAATAGTAGTGCTTTCATATTTTAAGTGAAAATATAAATATTAGACGTCCTATTCTTCTATAGGCTCAATTGCACCGCAACAAAACCAGCTTACTTGAAAAACTTGGATGAAATTGACTATACGCTTTGTTTGTGTCTAACTGTCAAGTGTCTTATCTCCATGCACAAATTGTTGAAGCCAATTCATTGAATTTAATTTCAAAGTGTTTTATCAACCATCTAATTCAAGCTCTTATTGATTCAACATATCAAAACTTGTCTAAACTTATTTTATCTGAATTTAATTAGACTAAAAGAAAAACTTTTTTGTGTGTGAACTTGTTATAAAACACTCGTGTTGTTTAAAGTATCCTGAAAACTTATATTGCCTAAACTTATTAGAATTTTTTATGTATGAAATAATTCAAATTAAGCTGAACAAAACGAGGCCTTGACATTATATTGGTGATATTTTTGCTTCTTTCTTGTACCTTTTACTCTAGACATTTTCAAGGTATAGTCATTTTCGGCCTTCTTCCAGCCATCTGCCTGCTGCAATTTGATACGAGTATGTTTTATATCCCTTTATATAATTAAACTCTCTTCTTTGTTGAGTCATTATCTCCCAACTTAAAGTTCTCTTCTTTACCTCAATCTACTACTAATCCTAATACTACACCCTGATCTTGCTGATACTTCATTTATGGCTTCACTATCACCCACTAGCACCCGCCTAAGCCTACCGCCATCTTGGTCCTCGGAAAGCAACAATAGTAGCCTTCGTGAAGCCTCCTTTTCTTCCTATCTCAATAGCTCCGAGGAAACGTACATCCGTAGCCTCATTGAGTCCAGCCAAAACCAACTACTTTCAAAGCCTCCGCAGCAGCAGCAGCAGCATGATCATCTGCATAACTCGAGGCAGAAGAAGGTCGAGGATGGAGAAATCGACGTATTCAGTGCTGATAAGTACTTCAGCAGTGGAATAATAGATCAGGAGCGTAGTAACTCAACAAGGTCTAAAAGTGCAAGATTTCAACTGTCAGAACATAATCATGAAGAGCGTTCTGAAGGACCTGAACAGATAGTCAGAGTTAACTCGAATAAGCTGAAATCTCAGTTTCGAACTCCTAGCAGTCAGTCAGAACTGAGCTCGAATAGCCAGAGCGCATTATTGAGGCGTCTACATAGGACTCTGTCTACGTCTAATAATGAAGGTAATGGCAAAACACATCAGGGAAAGACTATGTCATTACTGTCCTGCTCTTGCTGTGTTAATAGGAAGTCTGTCGATATTGATCGAGAGTTTACTAAACACGGTAGCAGAGGCGGTATCACTGATGGAAGACCTCCAGCAGGATACAGTAAAGGAACCTACACGAGATCGATTAAGACAAGCTTTGACACGGCTGAGATCACACGAATGAACAAACTTCACCCAAATAATACCATAGAACCCTTTGTCTTCCCGGTCTCAGATTCTGCCAGCCTTACAGCAGTTAACAAGGTTTGGCTTATGGGGTTAATTGACCCTACTTAAATTTCGGTTTTTTTTTTTTGTTTTTTTGAAGTCGTCTACTTATTAAGATTTCAAAATACAAGTTCTCAAGATATATATATATATATATATATATATATATATATATATATATATATATTTTGTTTGGCCTCCAATAATTTTCTTTTTTGTTGGAATTTCCCCTGCAGTTGATAAATGTCGAAGAAGAGGAGGCAAGAAAGTCACTTGAAGTGTTCGGGTTTAGTGATTTGGATGATGGGAGCAAGAGGTTTAGCCTACAAAAGAGGCTTAGCATGCTATCATGGGATGCTATCCCAAGAACTGATGAGATCAGCACTTCAGGGGCACCTAGTGAGACATACAAGGACACAGAGAGCGATGCTAGTTCCGACTTATTTGAGATTGAGTGCCTGTCTTGTACTTCCAACCCGGTTATTCAGAGGCCTCGACTGATACCCTCAGATGGCAGCACCACCCCAACAACTGCATATGCACCTAGCGAGGCTAGCATCGAGTGGAGTGTTGTAACTGCCAGTGCTGCTGATTTCTCTATTGCGTCTGATTCAGAGGACCAAAGATCAAGGGCACTACCCTCAACAACTCGCCACAAGTCATCAGCATCAAAATCTAGTCCATTTGCTAAACGGGGTATGAGCAAGGAGGTTCAAAAGCCGGGTTCTAGCCTTCTTTTAGGGTGCAAGAGTCAGAAAGCAGTGAATGTAGCTCGAGAAGTTCATCGAAAAAGTCCTGCTAGAGGAATTTCTGAGAGTCAGAGGAAGCACAGGCTCTCGGATTCATTCACTCCGGTGACTAGGTTCCAAGTAGAGGCTAAGCTGCCTGGATTTGGTCATAGACAAAGAAAAAGCTTAAGTCCTGAACTTTTGTACATTCAATAGCTTTCGATTTTTGTAAAATTTATCTGTTACTGTGCTGTGTGTTTATGTACTACCTGCATTATTTTTTCCCTGATGATAATTAACTTCTTAGGAACCTTGGATATGTTCAATCTTCTTCCTAACCTTTCGATTAACTCAAGCACTCTTCTTTTTCCAATAATGTACTAATTTTGTCAATCACTATACTATTGTAACAAGTTAAGCCCCTTATATGATACATGTTTTGCTCGTGTAAGTTCCTCTTCGCCGGAGTTGTATAGGATGAATTGTTGTTTAAGTTCATAAGTGGTCTAATTAGAAAAACATCACATGTAAGATGAACTTATGAACCTAGTTTAAGGTGAAATGAACAAGGTACAAAAGTACAATCTAATTGTTCATCAAAGTTAAATTTATAGAATTGTTTTCACGAGAAATTTTTGAACTCAAACATGGTGTGTTTGTTATGTAATGTGTGCAGAGTATCATCCATTTTTTTTGCGGGTATAGAGAGAGCTACATATGTATACGTGATTCCATATCAAGTTTTCTGCCACGACGACTAACTAATTAAGGTAGTTGGCAACCATAGTAATTAATTCACTATTCATTTGTAAGGAGTTGTAGGGACTAAGGTAAGTTTAAATTTAAAAGTTCTTCCAATGAAGATGAGTGCATGCAAGTCAGTTTTTTATTTTCATTTTTTTAAACAAAGAAAAAAGAAAACACAACTTAATGAGACAAAATAAAAGAGTAGGTTAGCATGAAGACGTTAATTAGTTGTTGTCTCAATCCTGAACAATAATGTCTAAATATAATAACTTTGCATCCGCCATCTATTAATACATATAGAGCTTGGATTGATTTGATTGCCAATGTCAATTTTGTAACCACCTAATCCAGAGTATAATTATTTTGTAGCAGTAAGCGTTTTCCAGCTTTCCACCATCTACGGACTTTGGAATGTTACGATTATGACGCTTTTTATAAAAGTAATCATCCTACCTTCTTTACAGAGGTTAGTCACTCCAAATCTCATAAAATTCATGTTTTCAAAAGATAGGATTTGTAAAGATAACATCACTCGAGAAAATTACTGTAAAAAAAGGGTGCATCAAGTATGATAGGTGTTAATAAAATAATTCGCATTAGATAATTGTATATTTTCCTTCTTGTCTTAAATAAATATGTTTACATCATTATCAACATTATATAAACACCTCTCTATATATAGAGAATTATGTACTAAAGAGGGTCGAGGGTGATAGGTATATTTTCGTTAAGTATATATTAGGTGAAGTGAATAGAGCCTACAGAAACAAAATCAATCGAAGGTATAGTAACCTGCAGCTCTTGCGTACTAGCGAGTTCATCTGCCGTAGCTAGAAGCCATGAATTAGTGATTCGTGCACGGATGGTTAGCTTACCATAGCCGCTTATCTGCGTACAAAAATGCATGCAACTGAGCACTGTACTAACTACCAAAAAGAGTGAACAAAAATAGTAATGAAAAAACATAATGAAAGACAAGTTAGTATGAACCCAAATATTCATGCTACAAATTTGTAGGAATTTCACAATTTAATTTTATTATATTCTCCCAAGTCCCTTCCTCCAAAAAAAAAAAAAAAAAAAAAAAAAAAAAAAATTATTCTCCCAAGTCCCCACCAATTAAAATTGCTCAATATAAATGCCTAAATAATATAACACCAAAAAAATATTATTAAATTGGTATTACAATCTTGAGGAAGCCCATCATTTTACGTGGAAGAAAAATGAACCATATAACAATATTAAAAAGTAAAGGCCATGCAAAAACGTCGGCATCTAATTAATAAATATAACAAGGACTAAAGCTTAAAGAAAAGAGAATATTTGTCAATGTACTCTAAGTTCTGATTGTTAGAGCAATACCTAAGATAAGGATGGTCAGCTTCAATTATACTTGTATACATGGCTGAGTAGTCGAGTGTGGCTATCTATCTTGGTTGATATGTGGAGATGATAAATAATTATTAGTTGATACGGATGACTTCAAACTATTCCGAGTTAGGCTCGACCAGACTAGATAAAACCAAGTCAGAGAATTAGGGCATTTACATAGCCTAAACAATAGAAATGGGTGAGGTGTGTGATTGTCACTTATGAGTGGGTCCAAATTATTAAGCTAGTCCAGGTCATTGACCGAGCTACAGTTCTTACCTACAAGCACTTCAAAAGTTAGTTGAACGATCATGAACATTGAATGGTTTGTGATTAACGCCCTATAGGCTATAACCTTCTCATATCCTGTATTTCATTTATTCTTATTTGATTACAACATGAGAAGTGTGATATTTTAAGACTAGAGATATAGAAAGAAAAGAGAGAGAGAGAGAAGTACATTGATATGAGTTTTACACACATAAACTAGGTCAATGATGGATTAAACTCTCTAATTACCAAACTATAAACAACACTTTTGACAAACATCTGAACTTGCATGTTGCATCATTATAATTATCGCGAAAGCCACTAGATAAAAAATTCGTGGAGACAGATATTTACATTCCTCGCCCAAAATTAGTCTCACATATAGAGAGAGATCTAACAAGTAACATGGTAGAACTATTCTAATGTCTTTGAAAACAATAAGGCCAGGCATTCGAGGTGGAGAGATGAGCCGATGCTAAATCATCATATAAAAGACGTACGTTTACGAGGCCATATCTCAAAGCAAAAGGGGGTACGGGAAGGGTGTCAATTTGACCTTGCTATGCACCTCTAGTATTTGGGTGAGCCTGTACAAAGGTCATAACACGATTTATAAGATAGTATCTGACAAAAATATGTTGATCAAAGAGTAACAAAGCATACAGCTGATATGTGCTTCAGAGATTACATTCCTTAAAAAATGACTCCCTCTATAGTGTATCCAGTGACAATGAAAATTAGAATTTTGACATTTAATAATCCTGGTCTAAAAACATTTGAGCTAATAAATCAATACACCATCCAACCAAGGAAATGCCTGAATCACAAAGGCAGTATGAACCAGAGGCTATTCCGAAAAAGATAATGCTGAAATTCCCAACTCTACATCATTTAAATTCTGCTCAAGCGTCAAAAAACTTCATATAGACACAAATTAATAAGATTACAAAAACCGGCATGTACATAGAAAACACATTCCAAAGGTAGCTTAAATATGACAGCAGAGGACTGCGAATAGTGGTAAATGTAGCACATACAGTGGGTTATATCAATCATCCTTGCATTCCTTTGTAGGTCTCGCCTCAAATCCACCACCTTCTCTATGCTCTAGAGAATAAGGCATGTGAGTCCCAAGAATTTTGTCCCACATAACAAAGAAAGGCTGCGAGAAGTTGTACTTGCTTCCATAAAGCTGATGATGCACATCATGATATGCGGAATTATTACTGAACAAGATATGAAACAGGTTACCCGGTAGCCAAAGACCGCAGTGATCGTCCACTGTTTTGATGGTTGCAAAGGAAAAGAAGAAAATGGAGGTCCTTGGTGACATCCCAGATACGAGAAATGACAAGGCCCCACCAATAGTATCAAGAATAAGCCCCTCTAAAGGATGGTTGTAAAGAGCCCCATAAGCATAAGGGACAACAAGCCGGTGATGCTGGGAATGGATATGTCGGTACAAGAATTTGTTATGATGCATGTATCGGTGCATGAAATACTGCCAGGTATCCAAGACCATCATGGCAGTTACAAACTGGCATATGAGAACAAATATAGAAGTTTTTTGATTTTTTGCAGCCTCTACAGCACTTCCTGTTACCTACATACAAGCATTTCGAGTCAGCAATCAAGATATTCAAAATGGGTAAAAACACTAAATACTCATGATAGGAGCTCAGCAAAACCTGAATAATTGAAAGATTGGTAGGGGGGTCACTAAGTTATTCATTTACCATATAAAAAGACAGAATATACACATGCTACCAACACTTACTGAGGAACTGTCACAAAAGACCCACAGAAATGACTTATTTCTTAACTGTTAAGCATCAAATAGTTGTAGAAAACAAGCTTTTGGAACCTAGCAAATGGATATACATTATAACAGGAAAACATGGATTGCCTCTCAAGAAACTTTTGGAACCTAGTGAATGGAAGCAACATACTTCAAAGGTGTGTTTGGTTTGACGTAGATGTTTTCATGGAAAATGATTTTAACTCATTTTCCTTTGTTTGGTTTGAGAAATGGCTGGAAAACAATTTTCCTAATGGTGGAAAACTACATTTTCAATGGTAGAAAATAATTTCCTTTATAAAAAGATGAGAAGCCACATTTTCCTCCCTCTTCCTTACCTCCTTTATACTATTTTATCATCTATCCTCACCTTTCCAATCCTATTTCAATTTCTCTATGACTTTTCTGGTAAAGGAACAAACAAAAGGAAAATTAATTTGCAATTGTAGTTTTCCTTGAAAACATGTTCTCCATGAAAAATCATTTTTCATTGAAAATGTTTTACGTCAAACCAAACAGAGCCTAAGTGTAAAACATGGGTTGCCACTCAACAGTAAATTCAATCAGCAGCCCAATAGAGAATAAAAAGTAAAGGCAGTTAAAAAAAAAAAAAAACAAAACAAAAA
Organism: Chenopodium quinoa; assembly: GCF_001683475.1. NCBI lineage: Eukaryota > Viridiplantae > Streptophyta > Magnoliopsida > Caryophyllales > Amaranthaceae > Chenopodium > Chenopodium quinoa. The sequence goes on along the minus strand of NW_018742418.1, from coordinate 7,691,269 downwards.
AAAAAAGGTCTATGTACACATAAGCAACTGCTTAACAATCAGAATCGTTGCTGAAAGGCCACAAGCAATTAGCCACCATGTACTAACAAATGACCCTTAATGCATAACATCTGCAATGCAGACCAATGAATTAAGACCACCAAAACCAACAGCAAGACCTTTGATACAGTCCTTAAAATAGCGTCATTCTGACACATCTTTGAAGACCTATGAGCATCAACTGCCCATGCAGAGACAGTTGATTAACATATATAGCCAGTTTAGGCTACAATGCCAAGGCAACTTGGGCCCACAAACAAAAGCAAGGCTCTAAATAAACAAAGAATCAACTTGTCATTTAGTTGACAACAATTAATTCCCAAGCAACCCTGTCCCAATTCACTTGATGATTTAACTAATCCCAAAAGTAAATGTAGAATTACCTTCTAGCCTCAATAGCCTTAGACCCCTCTTATGGTATGGATCCTGGGTATCAGGTGAGAAATCACATCCATGTGTTTAACATTGATGATTTTTGGAGCTAAATACCTAAAAACAAGTGACCACAGCCTTAGGTCTCTTTTGGTGGCTCCTGGTATCCAGTACCAAATTGGGAAAAGAACCCCCTTCATCTCTCTCTCTCTCTCTCTCTCTCTCTCTCTCTCTCTCTCTCTCTCTCTTCCTCTGTGCTCCTAGTCTCAAACTTCACTGCCAGAGCTCCTCCCTCACTCTTCTCCTCACACTCTGGCAACTCTTCTCTTGCAGCAGCATCTCTCCCTCACTGCCTCTGTATCTCCTTTCCCTCCACCTGTGTTCTCCTTCCCCTCTGGAGTCTCTCCTACTAGGAAAGGTGTAATAATGTAGATCAATTAGATTAATCCACACCTCTTCAACAACTTAGTACAATGTAGGTATGGATGGTCAATTTTGGCTACCAGGTTTGGGACCGGTGGTCGATCAAGGGTGCAGAGCAAAGAGGTTGATGTCCTTGATGAAGAGATTGAACATCATGGTAGTGATTTTTGTTGGCAGCGGTGGTATTGGAAGGGTACTAAAGGGGCACATACAAATAAGGGCGGAGGCAGAGGCGAGAGGGGAGGGGTCACGTAGCAGAGCTGTTATGGTGGTTTGGCGACGAGGGTTGTATTGCTGGTGATTGTATTTATGGTGATAAAGCCATGGTGTTCTGTCTCTTAATTTATTTAATTCCACAGTGAGGCCATGAGGGTTTGGAACAAACCCACAAATCCCATAGGTCTGGAACCTTATAGTTTGCAGGTAAAGAGGGTTGGCCCCCCTCACATCGATTTGGATGATTCCATATGTTATTGATACCTGAAACTTGTGAACCAAACACATGCTCATAGGATTTTCGGTGTATTTCTCATCCAGGATTATTCATTGAAAGATTTATTACATAATTATTTTTTAAAATAAAAGATTTTCATTTCCAAATATAAGATATGTAAAAAGAAAACCCAGTCTAACACACTCAACACACACCAAAAAATTCTAAATTGGTGGAACCATGGAAGAATTACATATACTGTATAGAATAAGTACAGACTATAAACTTTTGAAACATCAATAAGAACAAGATCCAATTTCTCAAGTACAGGGCTGACATTAAAAAAATTACATTTATGAAAAGACTAATCAACTGAATTCACTGCACATGATCAGACTACAACTACTTTGATCAGACCGCAAAAGAAGGTGCTCAATTAGTCAAATTAGAGGTGTGAGGTGTGGGGCAGACACAACATACACTAGCACAAGATTCTAGGTTTCAAATTTGGTTATTTATCACCTTATAAGATTATTTTTACAAGGAAACACATAATTTATATTACATTGAAAGATTTGGGTTTCTTCTACTTCAATCAAAAAGTGCGAAACAGAATTAACAGATTTTGGTCACATGTGTAATTAATGCACTGAGGTGTGCGCCTCAGCCCATGGCCCCATGCTGTGCAACAGTCAGTAGCTCAGCATGATATATTGAGGCAAAATTTGTAACCAGAAGGACATCATGACAGCTATTGTATCTCAGTGTCAGACTCAGACACTCAAGAAGAAGAAAAATTGTGAGCATTGGTTCAAAATGGAGTCTTAAGAGAGTGACTGACTGAACCAACAATTGCATATTGAAATTAAATGGATGTCCCGAGTATCATGAGAGACGATAACATTTCCACATGCTCACATACAAGAGACAGACAATTCTTGTACACCATAATAGTTAAGCCACATGTTAAGACAACAACAAAGCCTAGTGTTTTTTCCTAATCCACAGTGCAATTTAACACACCAAATGGGTACGCAGAACGCAATTCACTACCTAATTATGTTGAATTAGTCCAAAAAATTCCATTATACCAGTATGTGTAATAGCCAATATACTCATGTTCCCAATACAAAATTTGCGCACAAAGGGGGGGGGGATTGGGTAACACTACCAAAGCCACATAATCACGTAAAAAGAGTTATAATATTTACCAAACAGCTGAATAAGTTATATGCCAAATCTCATTATGGCATAAATTGATTCTATTCCATAGAAGCAGAGAACAGTACGGCAAAATATGACCATTTATATCTACCATATACACTTTAATACTCCAATCAAAAAACATCTACGATTAGTCAGACACTATGCCAGATTGCCAGCATCATTGGGCGATGCCTTTATATTAAGAGGCAAAGAACAAGGCCTCAAATTCAAGGTGTAAGGTGAGGGTGAGGCAAGTGTGCACCCGTCACAAACTCAAGACACTATATTTTGCAGCAATGGTTATAGAACATTTATTTCATTTATACTAAAACATAGATATTAATACTATGCCCTCCGTCCTTAAAAAGCCAAAAGTATTGCCCATTTTTAACGGAATTGTCCAGTGAAAGTCACTGTTGAGTGAAGATTGAATAAAGAAGCTTTTGTTTTATACTTACAATGTTCCATATTCCAACTTGCAACATAGCACTTTAGCAAGCATTTTAAGGAAGAGAATTGATGGTGTAAATGAGCATATTAATCAAAATAATTGAAACACAAGCAACTGAAGCAAGATGGATACTATATGCTATCGATGTTAAATTCATTTTAATAATCTGAACATTTAAACCCTCAAATCTTTCCCTTAAAATGTATGTCAAAGTGATACGTTGCAAGTAATTTGTTACAGAGGAAGTATTAGTTCAATTAATGAGAGAGGAAGTGAAGCAAATTTTTAAATAAAATAAATAAAAGAGGAAAAAATGGGATTTATGTTACTCTTTACTACATTGAGTGGACCCAGCCTCCCAACCCACAAAAAGAAGAGGGCATTCCTTTTGGAACCGACTAAAGTGGAAATATGACTAATTCTTTTCAGGATGAAGGGAGTATCTTACTACATTTTTATTCAATTTTTCATAAGCTAAACATGGAGCGGAGCAAAACTAAAGTGATGGGTTTTGGTCACATGAGTTGTTTGGGAAGATTAAGGTGCCCGCCTCTTCCCATGTGATGTTGACATGCTTAATTGAATTAAGGGCATTGCAGTGTGACTATGGTATGTGACTCACTGTTAAACTCATTCACTTCATAAAAATTGCATTGGTTCAAGATGATACGTCAAGTGTCAATATTCATGTTAGAGTACTCAAGAAAAGAAAAGCCCAAGTATCACAGGAGACACTAAACATTCCCATAAACTCCAGGACAAGAATACTACTACTGTTTTTTTTTCCTTTCCTACTTGTTCCACTTTGACACTATTCACATATCCTACTTGACCATATTACTTTTACTAATATTTACAACAATAATTCATTGCGTAAAAATGTTATTGCCTTTATCTGACAGAGGTAACAAACTACTCTTTATTCATTAATCAATACTCATAAACTACAAAAGAGGCTATTCTGTATTCAAGACATCATTAAAGAATCTGATAGAGGAAACAAACTACGCTGTATTCATATACATAAAAGCTGTAAGCTTTGTCACAAGGACCTATATATAGCTCGGTACAAAGTAACATGATTCTATTATCACTCAAAATGGTAAGCTACAATGCAAATAACATTAACTTATCTTCTTGAATGAGAACAACCGTTTTCTTCTCAAATCCGCACGTAGGGGCTACCAAAATTGGAACTTTCACCAAAAGTGTATCCCTCTTACCAAAAACAATGTCAATCATGTTGTGGTTGCACATTATTTTCCTCAAGCGATATAGAACTACTTCCCAATTTCATGTGCATCATTACTAATAAGCTAGCAGTAACAATCTACAACTTCCCCAGATATCCTAAATTAATATCTTCTCTACTTGCCAAAAGTTATTGTGCCTGTTTCATTCGGAGTTAGGGAAGCATAATCTATAAATTTCATTATCTTTTCATGTATCAGTTTTAAACCAGATTATTGAGATATCACTTTCCCATAAAAGAGGGAACAACATTTTGTACTAGAACTTCACAAGGAATCCTCTTCACAAGGCTTTTACCCAAATATTACATCTCCTAAAAACCCAAATATCAGACCTCCTAAAAAATGTCCTCAGTACAAAGCTTATTCTAAATCATCACTTCTCTTGGAAAAAGAATACTTTTCTCATATCAATAAGCCATAATTTCTTAAAGGGGAATTTATCTCTTTCTCCAAATGTGAAAGTTCTAAAATTCCAGCTCAACCAAACGATGAATGATATCAAACACTCCTCTGAAAACAATTATTGCCACTCAAATTCCAATTAAACACCAACAACTCGACGAAGATAGCACAAAAAGATCCTTCATTTTTTCAGTCAAAACAAACTATAGCCACCATTGACCACATTTTAAACGCACTTCACAGAGTAAACTTACAGGCTAACTAAAATTTTTGTCAATTGCAATACACTTTGACAATAAAAATCAACAATTTCACAAATTACTCGGATACAACAGAAAGCATTGTCATTAACTCATTATCATGCAATTAAACAAGAATAAAAAGTTCCCATTCAAATTAAAATTGATTTCATCATCATAAGCTCAAACCTCACTCCAAATTAACCAATTAATATTCAAAATTAGCAGTTAATACAAGAAAATTAGCACTATAATCAAAATTAATTTACTGTAAAAACATAATCAAACCCACAAATCAATCCACTAAACACTGAATGAACACAAAACCCAGATCAAAATTAAGGCGAAAACAAAGATCAAAACGACTAACCGCGAAAAGTATGATAGCAACAACAGCTTGAACAGTCTGTTGAAGAAGAACACCCTTAACAACAGTAGATTTCGAGACCAAATTCTTCTCATCTTCATCCTTTCTCGAATGCAAACGATAATTATCAAAAGAACCAAACATCAAATAAATCCCAGAGTATACCCAATACACAATAATCGGCGCAAATGTCCCCAATATCTCATCGGAAACCTCAAATTCAGCACCCATCATCTTCATCCTTTTTCTCAAAAATGAAGAAGAAATATAAAAATTCTTCAAAAATCTGGGGAAAATCGCATACCCAGAAAATAATAAATGTCGATTAATGCAAAAATTAATGGTTGATTGATTATGATCTGACCCAGATAATACGACGGGTGAAGGAGACAGAGCTTGGAATTATGAAGCTGGATCAAATGATTGGACTGGAAAAAAAGGGGAATTATAATTTGGGGAATTTGATTCCTGAGAGAGTAGGAGAGAGAAAGTCAGCCACGAGAAAAGGTGAAAGAGATGAGTTGCTGGTAGTTAGGGTTTTATAATTTAATTGCGGAAAAATCAAATAGGAGAAGAGTCAATGAACATATAAAGTACCTAACCAGATTGAACTATCGATCTTAATGTGGACGGTATATGCATATTCCGTATGTTGGTACATTGTATGTCAATCATCACATAAGAAACGAAGTAATTAAAAAATTAAAAAGTGAAGAGTTAATAAAAACATAAAGTACGAATACAATATTGGATCTGTATTTTCGATATTACGTTGATGGTATATGCATAAAGAGTATGTCGATAGGTAATACGTCGATAATCATTTGAATACAATTAATTTGAAAATTAAAAGAGAAAGATAATGAGATATTTGTTTCTGAAAACTGTGGTTTTCTATAGTTAGAATTGGTATTATTATGATAAAGAAATTAGTGGTAAATTAATCTAGAAGTTAGTAAATCGAATAAAATTCAAAGATGTAAGGTGGAGAATATTTGGGCCTTGAATAATTTGATTATGCTGTCGTAATTGACTGGATTAGGTATGGTTGAAAGATATTACCACTGACTTGGGGCATCACGTAAGGAGTACATAATTGTACTCTATACACAATACACAACATGTGACTATGTGACTTGTGTTGTAATGGTGACATACTGACAATGCTGCTACTGAAATTTACTTAGTACTTGTACCTCCCTACTAGTCCCTAGTTGTCATACTCCATATTTGACTAACTCGACAAGAATAATCTCTAATCTCGTAGGTTTAATTTTGTGCTGTGACATTTCGTTTTTTTATTAAGGATAATGATACTCGTATACAAAGTAACTACTCTATAGTCTATATTAGGGGTGAGCAAAAATTTCGGGTATCCGGAATTGGAACAGAAACCGATTAGGAACTGGCGGGTCCGGAAACAGAATTGGACCTGGTGATTCCAATTCTTGGTAATAAATTAAGGAGCCGGTTATAACCGGTTCCAAATCCAATTCTCAATTTTTTGGACCCAGAACCGGTTGGGTACCCGATTACCCAACATATGTTACACTAAATAAGTTTTTAAAAATAAAATTATGTTAAGTGTATCTAGTTAGTAAAAAAAAAAATATATTAATACCTTACATAAATAAAATAGCTTAATGCATATATAAATACAAGTGTTAAACGCTAAAAATGAAAATAGAATAAAATATATAAGTATTATAATTTATAATATATTTTAACAATTATATACATAAGTGGGTACCCGAAACTGGAACCGATACTCGATGGTTCCCATTCCAAGTCCTAAATTTTAGGACCCGGTTGAACCAATTCCAATTCCGGTTCCGAATTTTAGGACCCGGTGCCAACCAATTCCGGATCCTAAAATTTTGACCGGGGACCCGGTTTGCTCACCCCTACTCTGTATATGTATAAGGATAGATGACACTATTGATGCAGCACAAATCTAGCGCATCATGACATGAGCACGCACAGTGCGCAGCAAGCTATAAGTGAGCTTATATGTTATTTCAGGAGAAGCACGACATTGCACAATAAAATAAGTTAAATTTAGCTTAGACACCACACAATAGCACATGGGTTTTGGTCCTACCATGGTTGTTTTTTAGGAATTTTGACACGTCACATCACAACATGTAACGGGTGGGCTCAGTCGTGAGCCAAGCTTAGTTGATGCGTATTTTTGACAATTTAAATTTAGTGGAAGAATTTGAGTGATTTTAATGGTGGAAATTTAAAGGATAGTCTTAGAAGGCAACGACTTCTAAGTTTGATCTTAAGAGCAACAATCCCAAAACCTTAGTTAACAACTAGTTTGAACCTTAACAAAGTTCTCTTCAAGCAAAAGCTCAATATTCTCAACTTTTAATTCATAAACGTCCTACTATAATTGTTGACATGAATCAAATATATATAGGAAAAATAAATCTAACCTACTTGCCTTGCAAACAAACTAAATAAAAAGTCCTAATAATTAATTAATGAACCAAGAGAGCCCACTAATTATTTAACACAACTTAGGAAGCCCAAGGCCCCATAACTACTACTAAGAAAATAATTAAAACATTATTAAAACTCACTCGTAAAACCCCTACTTTAAGAGTAAGGTAAAACTAAGAGAGCACCTATATAAAACAATAAAAATAGTTATAAAAAGGGGACTCGATTCACATCATTAGTCAAACACAAAGCACGCAAGCCCAACACAGGGCACGGCCTACCTTTAGGAAATCCAAGTTGCTATTTGGTAAGGAGACTTAGAAAACAACTTCCTCTATCTTATAGGAGGTGTTACTTCCTATAATTTTGTCAATCATATAACTTCTGGTGTTCCACTTTCTAGGAAATTTCCACTTCTTATGTATTGTTATGTCAACTAAACAAACACTTATGCTATACACTTGTTTTTTCATAGTTTACACATGTTAATATGTTGTATTTATCATCAATATAAGTAAAACTTGCAAAATTTTGATATCTTTAATATTTACTTTGAAACAAACCTAACACAATCTCGCGAAACAATTCTTTTCTTCTACAATTGACCAAATACAATCAACATTTTCTTAATTTAGCCACTTGGACAGTATTGTGTAAAGAACAAATAGGAACAGATAGCCACTGAGAATATTTTGTTTTTTGAGGAAATTGTGGTTTTAATTTATAATATCAATGTAATAACAACTCTTTATTCTATAAGCACAACATTAAAAGACTACAGTATTTGAGTCCAAACTAGATCTACTAATCAGATTCAGACTGCAATAGTCTGGTAATAAAACATGATTTTCCTTTAATTAAAACATGAGCTGTAATGTAATTGTTTATACTTTGGCGGTTAGTATAGTGGATTCTTTTGTAAATGATATAAACCTGTGAAAAGCTCCAATATTAATGATTGAACCACTGTCAACCAGTAATAAACTCTACATGATTTGATAACATTTCAGAATCCAGCACATGCATAACATTCACTAAATATGGATTCACCAATAATTTCTTAATTAACTTACAGAAAACAATCTTATCTATACAGATTTATAAAAAAGAATAGAAGAACCAGATGTTGCTTAGGCTCATGTATGTTGACTGGCATATGAATAATTTTATAATTATATCAGCTCTGTCATTTTAAATACTTAAATTTATATGTTCTGTACATTGTAACATGAAAGTTCAGAAACAATTACACCTTTTGTAGAAGTGGATGAGAAATCTGAATCATATAGCAGATAGAAAACTGAATCCTTGCCTCTTCGAACAGGTGTATGAGCAACTTCAAATTCTAAAATCTGAACACCGGACAAAATTGTGTACATAGCTATGTAACCTTCAAATCCTGAGTATCACGAGCTATCGTTGGAAAGTTCAAGCGGGCTTGCTTTGTCCGCTTGGTAGTAACTGAAAAGGAATGCATGAATCAGTCAAGAAAAAGAAACAGCATAATGGAGCTAGATTGTTAATCTTTCATAGCATATCATACCCTCTTTATCTTTTTTCTGGTTTATTGATGAAACCACAGTTGATTTCCACTCCTCATAATCATGTTTCTCCATTCTCTTTCGTTTCTTATAGCTTGAAGGCTGCAAGTAATATAATGATGAATTACACATTACCAGCAACAGATTTAGAAGTACAAGTATTAAATTTCAACTAGATATACTGTGTGACAGCTCTGAAGTAGCCAACATGGCTCTTTCAGTCACATCTAGTGTTAATTTAAGAGATCCAATTAAACATGATAGAGAAAGTTTTCTACCCTGCTTATAAAAATTGAAAGTAAACTTGAATTATACAACGAATTAGTTAACCACGTTACTTCGATAGATTGGCTTTTACTAGATTGGTGAAATATAGAGAAGATCAATTGCTTCAGTGCTTGAATCCTTTCACATGCTCACTATGGTGTTTAATACAAAGAACTGTGTAAGTTAACTCAGGTACAATTAACAACCACCTAGAAAGTGTGGAGGGGAGTGTGCTATTCAAGTAAATTCACAGAATATAAATATAAAAATAAAAAACCCAAGGATCAAAACTGATCAACAGGATCATGTTTTATTCCTATGGAGCAAAGGGCTTAGGTGAGTTTGTGGAATGCCTCGGGTGGTCTGATGAACTTATTAAAACAGAGTATCTCTCCACAAATCCAAATAACTATTATCAGCTTGGGTTCACGCACAATTTAATATTCTATGCTAATTGGAATAGTGTACACTAGTGAAACACAGGTACAAGTCCTTGTATTAGACTTGTTTTTTTAATTAGATTTTCTCATTGTCTCCAAGCCCAAGTTAAATATCGAGGACCCAACAAAGGTACTTGAGGTGGTGAATTGAACAGTCCAAGTAACATAGCTAGTTCGATGTGGTTAGCTCTTGTAACTTGATCTATATGTAAAGAGTACAAAAATTATCCAAAAGTACCTCACTGTCCTCATCAGAGGTATAGCCACCATCATCATATCCTCTTTTTTCAGGAAACGCATCCAATAGTTCTGTAAGTGGCAAAATATCAGAGCAATTCAATTTAGTAAACCAAATGAGGAGTATTAAGAATCATCAAAAGAATAACTGAGTTTTTACCTCGGTTCCCTTTTACTTCTTTGGGGTCCTTTTTCTCTTTCAAAACTCCGAAAACATCATGACATAGGTCCTTCATTGAATTAGAAACCTACAATTGAACTTCAACTATCAGTACACCCAAAACAAAGCAAGTGAAAAAAAGGATTCAAGGATGTTCAAAGACACAATAGTGCTTACACTAGAAAATTCTGATTCTGAAGTGCCACAAAGCTCGATCAGCTTAACTTTGTCAGCTTTAAGCTGTCAAAGAAATAAGATACAATTAGCAACAATTGCTCATAGAAAACCAAATGCTTACATTACACTTATAGCACCGAAATGGGCTAGATCAACGAACAAGAAGTGCATACCTTATGCTTCTTAGCACATAGATAAAATGCCACAGCCATAAACACGGGTCTACTGAAATCAGTGCTACTTCGCCTACTAGCTGGGAGCGAAGCAAAGAATCGGGCTTTGTACCTAATAGCAATATCAACAAGGCACCACAATTAAAACTCTCAAACACAACATTTTATACATATTTTCACACACCCCCTTTCTACAACCTATGAGAACCTCATCTACAAGCTCAACAGCAACAGATACCGCAATATACAAATTAACGTAAATACTAAAATTACCAATTCAAACTATACTCGAACAAGAAAACATCCCATTTAGGCATTTTATCAAACATTGGATGGGCAAATCAATAAAGTTCATGAATCCTCAAATTCTCATTAAACCCAACAATTGTTCATTCACACATACAACATTTTTCTCGAAAGAATACAACAATACTTACATTTTCAATCCTTTCTGCACAAAAGGGATAATCCTAACGCATCCAAATTGAATTGCCAATTCTCTCACATCCAAATTATTCCTAAACAAAATCAAATCAAATCGTTAAACCCCAAAACATCCAATCAAACCATAGAATAAATCAAATGTAAAAGAAACCCACTTGACATCAAGAACATTCTGCAATGAATTAAACGATCTGGTGTAAGCTTTCTCTGACATTCCACTTAATTTAATCGCATTTTGCCGATCAAATATAACTTCATATCTACAAACAATCCAATTCGATAAATAAACAAACCCAATCAACAAAAATCAAAATTGAAAATGAGGGCAAAAAATTAGGGGAAAACCCACTTGTTTGCAGCAATTTCTAAGCAGATTATAGCCTTGCAAATCTCACCCTGAAAAAAATAATCTGGGTTTTAACGATCTTAAAACTTTTTAGATGATGCTAAAGAAAGAAATGCAAAAATGAGGAGATACAACATACGATGCCGAGAGCAGATGAATCGAACTTGACATCGGAGAGACGGCGGAACTCAGCAGCTTTACGAACGACGGGCTTGTTACCGGCGAGGTCTAGCTTCTTTGCTATATCAGTGATATCCATTTATCGATCGAATCAATTATTATTACTATTATTATGAATGATAATTAGGGTTTGAATTCTGCGAAGAGGGTTGATTGCTGAAAGAGGAGAGAGAAAATGAGAAATGAGGAAGGAGGTTGAAAGAGAAGGGTAAATAGAGATAAAGATGGCGGGAATGTGCGCATTGTCTTTTGAGTTTTGAAATTTTCTGTTGGCGGGTGTTTAGTGGCGGGAGTCTACGCCTAGCTATCAATTGGGAGTTGGACTAGGGTGAAATTTGAAAGATTAAGAGCAAGATTAGCCCATGTGTTAATGGATAGTCGAAGAGGGTAGTTTAGAGTGCGGTTTAGACCACACCAAACTATTTTTATACAAAAACTTAGCGTTATCATACTATATCATTATGGTCTTGTTTGACTGTAGCGTTTGAAGTAGCAGTTAGTTTTCATTAAGTCAATACACTATTAGAAAAAATATATATAATTGTTTGCCGAGGTATTAGTTCATGTAACAATTAGTGGTAGAAATAGCGTTTTGGTAGCTTTAAACGTTAAAAAAGTGTTTGTCAAATGTTGGTTACTTTTTTAAACAATAGTATGTATTTTAGTATTCAACTACTAATTTAACCCAACACTAGTACAATCAATCGTTACTTTGACAAATAACCTCTTCCTACTACTAATTGATAGTTACTCGCTACTCTAATAGCTACCTAGACCTGATCAACATGGGTATGGGTCTGGCCCATTGGCCTATTCCGATTTTGGACGGGTCATGGACATAAAATTTGGGTTTGAAGTCGGCCACGATTATTATTTTTTTGGGCAGGCCTTGAACAAGTATATTACACATCTTTAGTTGTTTTTTCTTTTACCAGCCGGAAAAAGCCCGCTACTATGGTTCAACAATCAACATACAATTTGCATGAGTGTTCATGCTAATTTGCTATAGTTGATTGTATTAGACTTTGACTCAAAAAGTGTATCATGCCTTGGTGAATGCCTGAGAGAACCTCGGTATCATGTGCAATATGCTGAAGAATGAGTGTTAGTAGTCTTTGTACATGTAATCTACACTACTGTATCACTATTCTTTGTTGCTTCAATGTTGATATAATTTGCTAAGTTGTTAGGTAGTTGTTGAGAAATTTGTTATGAGTCTCAACTTCATGACTGTTATAAATACCATCTAGTTTAGCATTTCATCACATAACAATATAATCTCCCTTAGCTTACTCATGTTATTATTTGTTAATTATAAGTCATCAATCACAATTTCAAAAACAATTGTTATAGAAGACAATTGAGAGCTTTGCCACTGTTTCTATGCTTAAGTTTAATATTCTTTTGTTTTTACAGCTTAATATTGGGTAACTATGATGATCTAATTCTATTGCCCGTCATTCCTCATCCGCAAAGGTTCTCTCTCTGTCTTGTTTACTACTTGTTTTAGTCTAAAATATGTAAAATGTACTCCTTTATATCGTTTTTAGCATGTTATATACTCTAGTATCTTTTATTACTAGCTAGTAGATGAGTAGATATGGTACTAAAGAAAAAGTTTTAACATGATTTTTATATAGTATTTCGTAGCATGTTGTTTCACCAAACTGACTTTGATTTGAAACTTACCAATACTTTGTATATGATATAGTTACAAAATTTTTTTAAAAATGTAACTTGTAGAGCTGTCAAGTAATTTAAAACTTTGGCAATTTTTCATAGCCTTGAGGCAGAGCTTGTCTATACACAAGATGATGACGACGGAGACAATGGTGAACATCAGGAGGATGAGCATGACGACGTTGAGGGTGATGAAGACACAAACGATGAGAATGCTCGACAAGATTTTGAGGATGATGGTCCCAACGATAGCGATATTGAGGCTGAAGAAAATGGTAGTAAAACTCAAATGATGATTGCCCTGACTATGACGAAGAAGAGGAGGAAGGCGACGACAAGGAAGAGGAGGGTGAAGAGAAGGAAGAGGAGGGTGAAGAGAAGGAAGGCAAGGACAAAGAGGAGGAGGAGGAGGAGGATGAAGAGGAGGAAGGCGACAACAAAGAGGAGGATGAAGACTAGGAAGATACGAGGAGGATCAGATCATCAAAGGATGAAGAGTTGGAGTACATAAATGATAACCATATGAAGAAAAGTTGCATCTGTATAGATTAGACATTAGATGTTGCCAGGAATGCCTTCTCTTGAGGTAAAATGATTAAACCCTAAACTACTTTAAGCAAGAGACCAAGACGAAAAAAAAAAAAAGGTTATCTTTGGCAAATTTTGATGGTCTTGGTATTACTGCGCAATATGCTACACAATTTGCTTCACGATAAATATGTTGGACTTTATGTCTTTATGTTTCACAACATATGTTGGATCGCAAGAGTGCATATATAAAGTATCTAAATTGTTCAATATCAAGCTGTCAAGGTAATTGATAATATCACAACACTTAACATGAGAGGCATCGATGAACCAATTTTCAGATCTTTCACACAATAACATGATTTCAATTTCTACAAGATAAAAAACATGTCCGAGCTTGAAAATTATACCCTATGGAGAAGTATAATTATCCTTGCGAACACAAATTCTTGAATTGACATGTCCATGTATATTGATGTTCTTGGCCATTATTCTGTCCCACTCGTATCAACCAACTGATAAGCAAGTATTAAAAACGTAAGGTTTAAGTTCAACCCCTGAAAGCGAGAGAGTGAAAGAGAAAGAAAGAAAAAAAGTTATAGGAAGAATGTGGTGGATTACCAAGGCGCCAACTCTCTCATAGGCTTCCATAACCTTTGGATCCTCCTCATCTTCATACCCTAATTGCAAAATCCTTGGACCATTAACTGACCAAAAGGCCCTTCGACCAGCTTCCTGCAAATTTAATACAGACTACAATGCTTAAGCTGTTATCCAAACATTGAGGTATTCACTCTTCCAACAATAAAAAATTAAGTGAAACAAAAAACATTTGAAAAGAGGCAGCATATCCAATTATATGAGATGATATATATCTGTAATGGGAACTCGGTAAGATTAAAGCTAATAAAATAACAAACTACTCAATATTATGCCTTGTGTTACTCGAACTCTTCATTTTACCTTGAGTACCCGTGTCGGATCCTCAATATTGGACTACTTGTACATGGATAGGACACTTCAACCCTTTACTCTTGACCAAATTAAATAATGATTTTTTCACAAAATAGCCAAGTCACACACTTGGACACATATCCATGTCGGACATGGGTATCTGGGTCAAAGCAACTTAAGCCTTGGTATAATTCGTGTTCACTAAAGAATTAGAAGGCAAATTCAGTCAAGAGAAAAATGAAGGGATAGAGCCAATGCAATTCCCAAGAAGATACATGCTGTATCCATCCACTCTCCTATTGTCCACATGCTCTGTTGGGATAAAAAGGAAGAGGGGGAAGCTCATTCTATCATTTTTCTTCAGATAAGGGACTATCGATCTTAAAGAAATAAAACATCCATTTTTTGGTGCGTAAGAGTGATACTACGTATTAACTAGCCTTTTATTGCAAATTTAAGAAAGGGCAGGACATAAAGTACGAAAGTTTTTTTTATTTTTTACTTTTTAATTTATTTGATTTTTAAAATGAAAATGGCAAGATAACTCTTCTTATTGGAATCCCTCCCTACAACCTTGTGATTCATATAGGCTACTAAGTACTCTGTAGTTGCATAAGGTCAATATAGAAAAAACAGGTTTGTAGTTTTCAGTAAAACCTTTGCAATTTTACCTGTAAGACAATCAGATATATTGCCTCTAATGTTTGAACACGAATCTCAACATTAGTAACTCTATCACGCTCAATTGAGAGAGCATTTCCAAGTTCACAAGGCATCTTGGATGTGTCCTCCTGGTTGTATACCTGAAGCAAAAGGCAAAATACAAAAAAATGAAAATTAAACAATTTTATAAGACAAACTAAGGAAATGAAAATAAAGTACAAAGTTAACATGAGGCAAAGTCAAATACTATCTCATGTTAAGGGATAAAATGGCCGACATTCTGACCTAGATAAGCACAAAGCTGAATGTATATACTCTTCTCGTCCAATATTTACCTTTCCATTTCCCTTTTTGAGAAGTCCCCACTCCTCAACAAAAAAACTTCTCATTGACGTTTTCAGGGTTTTCAGGGTAAAGTCACTTCTCCATAACATCAATTCTTGTCTCTGTCATTATAACTTCATACTACTTTAAACATAATTTCTTGTTATTGATGGCACTAAGAGGTACTTTAAACACATTTTCTTATTATTGGTGCCACTTATAAGTGGAAAGCAATGTACATCTTACAGTGAGCAGTTTGGTTACCTGAAAGTGCAGAAAGTTTAATGCTATGTTCATAGCTAAACCTCTACCGTATATGTGGCATTTTGTATTCAACCAATTTCACATAAGTTCATAAAGGAGATACAGAGCTTCTTATCTAACAAAAATAAAAAGAGCAAATAAAAGAATTTAAAGGAAGATAGAACTACTGATTAGAAGGATCAGATATTCAGATTACCCTACAGAAAAGCATCCATAAACCACAAACGACATAGAGAGTTTGATGCGAAGCAAAACAATAACAGCCTCATAGAACAATAGATGAAATTCAACAAGTACACCATAAGTTACCTTGTTTCCAGCAACAGGCAATAGAAGAGCCGGCCAAAGAAATTCTGATGTTAACAGCAAGTTTGCCAACTGATTTTCAGCATCAAAACAGCAATTTCGAATAGTCCCTGAGACCTGAAGTCAAGAAATAAAAAATTTAGTGCTGAGAAATAAAAAAAAACTCTTCAACCAAATAAGTGATGTCTGATCATATTCCATTTAACATGAACTTGTTGTACTTCTAAATTAGAGGTCCAAGTAAATTAAATGCATTCTAAAAGAAGATTACATCTCTCAGGAGTTGCAGGAAACAAAAAAGACCATCAAACTAAACAAATAAACTTTGAAGAAACCTTATACATCCCATTTAGCCCCTCTGATATAATACTATAATGTATTAATAGCATTAGTTAACTAGTAGATGCCTCTATTTATAAATGTAATAATAGCATATCAGACCTGACATGAATATAATTTCACGACTTTCCAATGTTTGTGCATCTATTATTCTATTAACTGAAAAGCAGGACTCAAATCTCTCAATTACAGGCAGATGCTTTGAAACTGGAGTCTCAATCTTAAGCATTTTCATTGTTATCCAGCTATAGGATATCAAAAGACTTTATTAAAGCACCAAGTAGACGAAAGCATGAAGTCATCAACAAAGAGATAAAACACCCAAATTTATTTAACATACCCCCTTTTCCGTAGTAAACTGGTCGAGTCAAATTGCATAATTATCTGCTTTAAAAGTCCACGTTTGGGATCCAACAAAATTTCCCTTCCTGCTTCTTTCTTTGAAATGTTCACAAGTATAGAGCCAACATGCTCAAATGGATCATCTAATAACACATGCAGCACAACAGAGATGTCAGATGCCAACAATGGGGAAAACATACACAGCAAAACAGATAAAAAGCACAAAAAGGAATAAGTGATGAGGAGAAAGAGAATCAAGAAGAAATCTTAACACAAGAAATTAGAAATTATTAATCAAAAAAAAAAAAATTAGAAATTATTTTAATGCAGAATAATTTTAGGATCTTGTTACTTAAGGCATCAAAGGAGATAATCATTGCATTCAAATATCATTTGTCCATTTAAGTAAAATTATCATTTTTACTCCATATAAGTAATGAGATAGTAATGTTTTAACAGTAATGAGATATTACTAATAACAAAAGTATTAGACTATCATTATCAGTTATCACTCATCACATTGTAATAGTAATGTCATCATAGTAATGAGATATCACTAGCCGGTTTTCGGATATTAATGTAACCAACTACTACTTCAACTAACAAGTCTAGCTCAAAAGGTACTTACAAAGGAAGGAGTATACTGCAAAAATTTTAGAAATGCTTTGCTCCGATTAGAAATGAGATTATACGATTAGATTTTAACATAACATAAACTTTATAGTTATGGGACATGTTATTACTTAAGTAGATCAAACATTGTGGGCATTGCTATTCTTCTTGAAACCTGTTAAAAATTCATTGTTCAGTTTATACCCTTCACATGCCTAGTTTGTTGTGTTTGTCATTCTTTTACTTATATCCAGTTTATGTCTGTATGATCATTCATCCAAACTCACATGCGCGCACACAACCTAATAATTTAAACTTTGTCCTACTTCCACAACTAGAGTAGTCTTCAACAGTATTTGGAAATTTTATTGGTTGTATAGAATGGACATGTTTAGTTGGTGATCTACTCATTGGGCAAGATCAAACTTCTATACTCTAAAGAGACAAGGATAAGATTTATTGCTCCATGCTAACTCTTTGCTAAAATTGATAACTGTGAATAAAAATTAACGTCCAGCTTCAAACTAATCAAACAAACCTTTGCTCCCATCAGGAGATCTACAAAACGACCTCACAAGCTTCATCACATTAAGCCCCTGCACTTTCTCATCTTCAACCTGGAAGCAAGCAAAGTATTATCATAAAGATCCTCACCCACCAAAAAAGCAATAAAACCAAACCCCATCATCTCCAAAGTCATTAGTTGGTGATCCACATAATTAGCCACTATCTTTATTCACTCCAATTAACTAACACATGCACCTAAAAAATAGATAGTTACTTTGAATCAATCCAACATTCCCCCTTGATTCAAAGTCTCATACACTCGACTAAACTTTGCTAACTTCAACATTCCATATTGCCATGGACTTGAACTTGAAGTTACCGACTTTTATCTCAACACGAACACTTAGCCGCACACTTAACTTTAAAAGAGCTGGCTCTCTTCCATTTCGAATTTCATAACATCTTGCTAGACATTTTAATTTGTGATGCACATCTCGTCACCTACACATAATTTGTTGATGCACATTATCACAAACATGGTATTCTCAGAGCACTTCTCTCTGCACAACCAAACCTTTTTTTTTTTTTTTTTGTTGATGCACTTCGAAAATTTTCACCATCTTACATTTAATGAAGCACATTTCTCCATTAACTCTCATTGACATTATATGTCTTCCAATTGACCATGTCAACTTGCTTCTACAAAAAATCTTTGGTATTATCTTGGAAACCAACTCTGTGACTTTCACACTCGTAAAGATTATGCGATCTTTACCTTAAACAAATTTCGGCCCTCTTGAGTAAAATCCAATTTAACGGGCTAAAAGGGAACCCATCACCACACCAAACCAACCATTACTTCCATGGTTAAACATAAAAAACACTCACTTACAAAATAAATTTCTCTCAAAAAAAACTTATTGCTCACAAACAATCAATGAAATCAAGTTGCGTTGTTTGTCCCTCTTAGAGATTTTTTTTTTTTTTAATATTCTCTTTCTCCCTCTTTTTTTTCTTCTTCTTTTTCTTCATCTCTTTCCCTTCTCTTTTTCCCGGATCTAACCTGGAGCTCTTGATACCATGTTGAAATAAGAAATAGAGATGAGAGAAGGGAAAGAAGAAGATGAAAGAGCAAAACTAAATAATGTTTAATATATTATTGCTATTCTACATAAAATGAAATACACCCAACAACCCTTTAAATAAGCTGATAAACTATCACTCCTAAACATAAGGAAACCACTACTCCACTAAAGCTTAATCCACTATGTGTAAACTGATCAAAATAAACTCCACATAATTAGCCACTATCTTTATTTACTCCAATTAACTAACGCATGCACCTAAAAAATAGATAGTTACTTTGAATCAATCCAACAATAGATAATGAATTGAAATAAAACATTGGTGACAACAGCATAAATTAACTCAAAGCACCTGAAGTAAGAAAGCAATACCAGCATCCAGCTGAGTAAGATTTACTAGAAGCATAACCAGCAATCTTCGAATAGCAGACTCAGGCTTATATAAGAGGTCCATGGCTTTCTTAACCATTCCTATAGATACCATCTGGCCTGCCAGATCTAAATTCTGTGATAAATTTACAAGTGATTCTGCAGCAGGTTCTGATACTTCCTGCAATTAGAATAATAGTAAGCCTCATACATACACTTAAACAGTACTATATGACTGATTTCACTGCAAAATTATTGTTTACAACACAGTTAATGACTTAACGTGAGACACCATGATAAGAAATTATGTTTTACCTAATATACAAACAAAATACGTAGCTCTCAGACAGAAGCACAGAACATTAAGCCCAATAAACAGAATGTAACTAAGAAACAACATAAGATGACCATGAGCCCATTGAAAACAACATACCAATGACTGGGGCAGAAAATAAGATACCATTGTTTACCAAAGCTGACAAACTGGACTATTCACATTTCCCAACCATTTTTATTCTTTCTTTTATTTATAGAGGAGTTTATAACACTATGATTATGCATCTTCACAACCCTCCCTAAATAACTCAACTATCATTAACAATGACCATGTATACCCTTTATATAGAGGATAACATGAACAATTGAGTATTTCAGAAGTGGACTCATGCTCTAGATTTTAGAATTTGGTCAATTCTTCAATATAATCTCCAAAGCAACTTGAGAGTTATCTTCAATTGCTCCATTTTAGCTATTCACAATACACCAAGCAAGCTTTAGTTCCAAGAGGACTAAACAAAAAAGTTAAAGTCTTAGAGTCGAGGGAGAAGTTCACTTCACCTTTGGATCCCCCAAAAGGTCAGATAGTTTCTGCAGAACCACTTTGGAATATTGGGCAAGGGACTTTATACCATCTTCAGACCCAGTTAAGCTACGAACAATGTCCACAGCGGCCCTTTTCACCTGCATATTTTATAACGGGTTCTTAGGAGCCACATAAAATAAAACTGGAAACACTGAGAACAAATTCAAAATTAATAACAAAATAGCATCATCAAAGGCCCCTCAAGGAAATCAAAAGATAGTTCCTTGAAATTCAATTGCAAGTTCAAGTTATATGCTCAAGTTCAATTGTTCAAATTCAACAACAAATTATATGTTCATGCTACTTCCACCTCCATCACACATTAATTGTCTTATCATAACTTTTTGAGGTATCCCAATATTATATCCTGGCTGATGTTGGCTTCGCAATCCCAAGAGAGCATAAAGTATCTGAATCAAAAACTCAGGTGCCTGTCGACTCGTGAGGTACTTTACACAAGCGCCAAAAAGATCAAACAATCCAACATTTACAAGATTTATTGCCTCTTACAACATTTCCTTGCAGCCTGTTGCACACCAATGTAGCTTCAAATTACCTTCTAAAACCTCCCTATTCCTCCCCTTATTTATTTACTGCCATATTTTTTAAAAAGAAAAGTTTTTGACATCAGCCTGAGTACTTTGCCTCTATATAAACCACAAAACCTACTATGGTTTCCAGCTTATGGTTATTGGTGTATAGGGAGCCGCCATGGGCAATGATGTAGACGGGATTAGATCCCAAATCCTTGGCACCACTCCCATATGCTTAACCAATTATCTAAGCTACCTCGCTTGCACCTGAGTCAAAACATTCTAGTATGCTAACAATTAAAGGGTTTTTCACTACTAGATTTTTCTCACATATTTATAACATGACAGCCAAATCCGAAGACTTCTTGACAGCCTTTAAAAATAAAAATCTATTTTATTACAATTCTATGTTTTAGAAGATTGTAGCTGATTAATTTAGCAAAAGGGTACATCCAAAAATACAGAATAGATTGATTTCGCTAAATTGTTAGGTGAATAAAGTTTGATTGAAGAAAAAATAAAAGAATAAACAAGGTTTTGGTTGAGAAACTTACCGGAGGAGAAGGGGCAGATAAAAAATCCAGCAATTCTTCAAGCTCCGTCGGCATTGATAAGTCTTTAGAGCTCGCCGCAACCAAGATTTAACCACTCGTAGTTACGAGTTTTTGAGAGAAAAATAAGAACCGGAATTGCTGGATCTCCTAGAGCCAACAAAAAAAATCTAATCACTTGAGTTATCTCTCTTTATAATTAACGAAATAAAACATAAGTACTAAATATATATTTTCTCTCCGTTTTGTTTACTTGACTCACTTTGGCTTTTATACTATTCATCAACCCATCTTTAACCGTCTTTCGTGAATTATATGTAAGGAAAAATATGATCATGTAGAATCTTATTAGAATCGTCTAAATAAGGTTTTAAAAGGATATTTTCATGTAATCAAAAAGGATAGCAAAGAAAATATGCGCTAATAACATATATGAGTAAGACAAGGTATAACCAACTGTATTTGTAATCAAGTTAACAACGCAACCCACACTCAAAACATAGATCCATCTCTTTCTTCCTTCGGTCCTTCCTCCTCCTTTGAACCTTCCTCTTTTCTCCATTGAAACTTCCTCCTCCTCTTTCCCCAATCACTGCCATTTCCACCATTGTCGACAACTTGATTAGTTTTAAAAAATGTGTCTTAGGCGCACTTAGGCACAAGGGTCACAAAGAGCGCCAGTAAACGGACCTTAACTACTTACAGAAAGCGCGCTCCTTGGTGTGCCTCGATGTGTCTCTTCCAAGGTGCAAGGCATAGCACCTTCGTCGTTTTTTGTTTTACAACGCTAAAAAATGGGATTCGAATAAAAAAAAATCTCAAAAACACCAAAAAAATAATTCAATTTGAAGCTTACTCTGTCTTTAAAATGATAAATCGAGCAAAAGCCCCTTATAAATTGAATGAAATTGCTTTAATTTAACCCCCAATTGAAAATTCTAATTATTGGAAAACAATTTACGGGTTACTATACAATTGGAGAAATTTACTTTTAATACCAAAAAAACACAAAATTGGTTTTTAACGCCAACTCTTTAAAAAAAAATTATAAAAATAAAAAAAAATTGTCACCGGTTTCCGTAAAAAAAATGTTAAATCTACAATTTTAAAAAAAAATCTTTGATTTTCTTGCAAAACCATGTTCTGTGGAGGCTTTCAGTCAATTTAGCCTTAATGGGCAGGTCAAAATTGACAAAAAAAAATTATCGAAGATGCCTTGTTTTACATGGGTCACGCAAACTGGAGTATTTTTAGGTCGCAAAACGAGGCATTTTCAATAATTTTTTTGTCACTTTTGACCTTGATCAGAATCTTAACGAGACATTTGGCGACATTTTCGTGAGACTTATGAGTATATATGGTGAATTAAGTGATAACTTTAGGGGTATTTCGTGAAAAAACCATTAAACTTTTTGTGGTAAATCCATCATTTTTACTAATTCTTCTTTCCATTACAATCCCTAAATCCTAAAATATGGGAATTAAGTTACTGTAGCTTATGAACAACTACCGAAACTGCCCTTGGTTGCTCTTCTTTTTTCCCCTTTTCTTTTTCCTTCTCTTTTATCTCATTTGCTTTTCAAAATTTTGTCCCCTTGTGTCTTCTTCCACTGCATGCCTTTGCTCATTTTCCTATCCTCCCGCTTTTTCTCTCTTTCTCTTCCCTCAATTCATGAACGTTAATGATGGCATTAATGGTGGCTTTGTAGTTAGTTGTGCAATTTGGAGATTTACATTTCATGGTTGATTTTTTTTATTTGAAGATTAGACTCATTAGCTTTCGACTTTGGACAACGAAGGATAGTCTTAGGTCGGGTTTTATAATGTCTACGCATCCTAGTAATCGCCGGCAAAAATGGCGTCACAATATCGCAGAAGTGAGCGAGATCTGGTTTGTCACTTGAAAATTAAAGCATCCTTATTAAATTTTTAGTCATGTAGTTATGTGAAGAAAAATGGCTAAATAAGTCATCTAAATGTTAATCCATTTGCAACTCAAAAGTGGTGATGTCCGATGGTATGATACACATCCATTGTAATCTTTTACAATATGAATGAATATTTGTGCATAAATGTAATATTACATGGCAAAAAACAAGAATGGTCCGATCGGCAACTCTAACTCGGTAGATAAACTCTCTACTCAAAAGATCGGGTTGTCCAGATAAATTAATCAAACGGCATCTGTAAAAAAAAAAAAGGAAGGGTCCGATCAACAACACTAATTCGGTAAACAAATCCTCTAATCAAAAGATTGAGTTGTCCGATGAATTAAACAAACGACATTTGTAAAAAAAGAGTAAAGGTCGTCCGATCGACAACATTAATTTGGTAAACAAATCGTCTAATCAAAAGTTCAAGTTGTCCACATAAATTAATCAAATTGCATCTGTAATGAGTGTGATAATTTGATTGTCATAGAAATCTAAATTACAAATGGGTTCAAATAAAACCAAAATCAAACAAATTATAATAAAATTATTTATATATTAACAAATTACGTGAAACTACGTATATATTATATTGCACATTGTCGATCCATATAATTATTGGTATTGATAAATTAGTCATATATTATATATCATATTTCTCATATTAAATAGTTTAATGTTAAATAAATTAATAAATAGGGTCAATTGAACTTATATCCGTCCCAAAACATTTGTAATCGTTCCTGCAGTTGAAATATATTGTGTTATTATTTCAACTAAAGTTGTATCTAATCCATACATTTGTTGATCTTTAAAATATAATGTTATCACAAAACCATCTCCCATCTCTTACATTTACCCAGAGACTATCAATAAACCCAAACCTTATACGTCAATGCAGTGACGCTTAAGTAACAAATACAATCCTCGTCAAAAATATCATTATTAGCATCAGCGTAGCTATAAATAAGCAGTATAAGTTTCTACTACAACTTTATCCAAAACTATATTTGTAGCCAAACTTATTGTTTGAAATAGAAGATTGAGGCAGAGATTTGAGATGGAGATAGATATTAGGAGTGTTTGATAAATAGAAATGGGAATTTAGGGCTCATAAAGTGAGATGAAAATTCAAAATTGGGAATTGAATAGGAAATTAGCATTAATTATTGTTGTTTAGAGAGTGTTGAGAACATCTAGGAAATACATAATTCCAAACATACCCTTAATGAAACTTTTGACAACTTTATTTCATCAATCTGCACCACAGAATATTTATAGAACTTGTTTCCTTCAACTTATGTCAGATTTTTGACTTGATTATAATTAATCATACCAGATCAGAAATATTCATCTCATATCACCTTATTTCAGGTGAAAAGACTAAGTCCACAATAATTAATAAGACCCAGCAAACATCGACCAAGTTAGGTCAAATTTGGATTTCAGGTAGATTTTGGGTCAACATATAATTCGGTCATGTTGGGTATAATGTTTACAATTCAGGTCGGGTTAATTTTCAGGTTCAAATGTCGAGTCATGTTTGGTTCGGTTTAAGGTCGGGTCTAGTCATGTTTGGTTCATATTCAAATCAGTAAATTTATAAATTTTAGTGCTTTTTTAATTTTTAGGAAATATAATTATTAGTGTTAATATCGTTGTTATTGTTATCATCATTATTACTTCGTACAAGATTGGGGTTTGTTCAAGTTATAAATTCGGGCTTAAATCGATTTGGTCACTTTGGGTATCAGCTTACTCACGTATGTTTGGTAACTTTGGGTATCAGCTTACTTAGGTCCAAACAGTTCAAGTCGATTTTCAGGTCCAGACCAATTTGTATACACCCATAACCATAACCACCACCCAAAATCCCTTGCCACCTAAACTGCTCTCCACCCCAATCTGTTGCATGTTGCTAACTCCCCCTTTGCTGCCACCCTCCACTGCCGCGAGAGGTGCATTCCAGCCCCACCCCACCTCCTGCCACCTTAAAGCCCCAATCCCCACCTCTTTATCGCCTCGAAACCCCTAGCCCCACCCCCTGCTGCGCTGAAAACTCCCCAAACACCACTAGACACCCCCAAAAACACTACAAAACACCCCGAAAAACCCCTACCCACCCTGAATTCCCCAAAGCTCCGAAAACCCACCTAATCATCATCATCATAAAAAAACCCCTAATAGCCGAAAACAACACCCCATCTTTTCAAATCAAAATCAAATGAATACCTACTCAGATTTATCTGTAATAATTAATAATCAATCAACAATAATCCTAGCCCATGGACCAAGTTTAGGAATGTTGGTTGAGGTTCTATTTCACAAGTTCGTAGTTAATCTTTCATAGAAATCATGGTCAAAGGTATGAATTATGTGGATTTTTATGTGCTATGCATGTTGATCTTGATTAGGTGCGAACGAATATGATTCGTGAAATGACGAAATATATTACAAAAGTTCCTACGCAATCAACCACAATTGATCATATCCTTCTTCTTCCCCTACTACTTCTTCTTCTTCTTCTTCTTCTTCTTCTTCTTCTTCTTCTTCTTCTTCTTCTTCTTCTTCTTCTTCTTCTTCTTCTTCTTCTTCTTCTTCTTCTTCTTCTTCTTCTTCTTCTTCTTCTTCTTCTTCTTCTTTATGAACTCACTTACCTTCTCCATTTCATTCTCTCTCCTCCTGTCACTGGGGTTGTACACCGGTCCATAACTGGACCGAACCGGGACAGTATTGGATCAGACCCGGAATATCTTGTTTTTGAAGACCCAAGACCAGACCTGAATCACCTGGTTCGATTTCGATCCAGACTTGATGGACCTAATTTGTTGCCTTTTTTTTTTTTTTTTTACATTAATGCTACATAATATGAAAAATAAATATGAAATTAGATAATTTACCTTTTACACATACAATATGAAAAATACGTATTCAAAAATATATTACATAAATGAAATTCGCAAAAAATAAAATTATATTAAAAAAAATAAATAAAAATTCAAAAACTTCACATAAAAAAATGGAAATACTATATGAGTCTAAAGTAATAAAATACATAGAAATTTAATCCCAAATTGTTTATATTATGTAAAGACATACTAAACAAGTAATAAAAAAGAGAAATACATATCTATTAGGCGTACCATCGCAGGGAAGTAGCACCATAGTAGGGACAATAGGTGAGCAGCACCGCTATATGGGTCAGTAGCGTAGGGGCGTGGTGGTTGACGGTGGTTATAGTACGTGGAGGATGAGAGAGAGGGTAATATGAAATAAGGAATTGGCTGGCGGCCGCTATTAATTCGTTAGACATACAGGGTTAAAATTGAATATAAAGGCAAATTTTATATAAAAAAAAAATTACAGTCAAACAAGTTTTGAGGTTTGGACCTGAAAAATCCAGTTTTAACCCAGATCGAACCTAAAAACCGAAAACCTCTTTTATTGAGGACCGGGACTGGACTTGAATTTACCGGTCCGGGTCCGATCCAATCCAAACAGGTTCGGTTTAGATCGGGTTTAAGGTCTGAGTCAGATTGTGTACACCCCTTCTTGTCGCTATGGATAATCGCCGCCGCCTATCTTTTCCTTACTAAGCAAATTAAACCACCATTTCCATTCTCTTCTGTTTCTTCCTTCTCTTTTTGTTTCATCGCTGCAATTATAGCTCAACTTTTTGAGGTTTTAATAATCAAATTCTAAAGTTTTCTTGATCATTTGAGACCATTAAATACCCAAACAAATGATGAGATATGGTATAATTTGCATTAATTTATTTGTTCATCTTTTTAGGGCTAATTCAGGTTGTGAATATGGTGGGATTCATGATGGTGGATTTTTCTAAGTGGTTGCCTGATTGGGAGGTGATTTTGAGGAGGGTTGACTAGGTTTTGGGTGGTTGGTAGGGTGTTGGTGGGTTTCAGGCAGTTGGTGGTGGTGAGCTGGAAGGGTTTCGAGTGTAGGTGGCGTTTAAGGTGTTGGGTTGGGTTGGGCGGGTGGGTACTGGATTACCAGTGAATTATCAATCATCTTGATTTCTCTCTTCTTCATTTAATCACATACCTTTTATTTTATTAATCAAGTCGTACTCCATCCATTTTTTAAAATGCTATACTTGAGATTTTGCACTTGTTATTTTTGACTTATTTTTTTTATTTTATTTTTATATTTACTAATGTATAATATATAGATTTGATTATGTAGTATGTTATTCAATATTCATAGTACAATGTCTACTTTTAGAAATTAATTTTTGGGAAATTCTCTTTGGTAAACTCGAACTTTTTAATTTTCTCAGTGGTAAACGTTAAAAAGATTTATTATTAATGGTAAACTCTAATTAACTATAATAGTCAAATGGTGACATTAGTGATGTTTATATGCAATTATAAGCCTAATCCTAGTCAACTTAAGCCCAACCATGGTTAATTATTATTTTTTAATAATAATATTATATTAAAAAAAAACAATCCCCTCACCCACGCACCCAACCACCACCTAACCCCCTCCCTAGCCATCGGCGCTAAGCTCCTCATCTCCACCGGCGATCCCTTACCCCTCCCTCCCTTCCGCGACCAACAACCCTCCCTGACTCCCTCACATCCGATTCCCATTTCTCCTCCTCACCTCCCTCGCCAATATCCTACCCCTCTAGCCTCCCCTTCCCCAAAAACGCTCCCTTCTCTTGTTCCATGCCACCCTAAACGCCAAATGCGACAAATTTGCCTTATTTCGCGCACACAAAGCTCTACAAATCAGCCTCTTTTTCTTGCGAATGTATTTGAATAGGTTTAATATAATGTAGTGAAATTGAGATGGGTCTCGAAAATTAAGAAGTTCCTGCCTCGATTTCTAGGTACGGGCTGCGGGTGAGGTACTTCGTTGCGCGCGCAGCAACAATGCGGCAAAGCGGCTGTGTGGCGTGGGATGCTTGTGGCTAGGCGTGAGGTGCTCTGCTTGCGGGTGTTGGTGTTCGCAGGTTGTTGCGAGGGTTTGAGAAGAGCAACAGTTGGTTATTGTTGGAGATGCGTGATGGAGGTGGCGAGGTGGTGCACGCAGCAGCACCGGTGTTGGGGAGTTGGTTTACTGTACCTTCTAATTAGACATAATAGGTTGAGGGTAGTAATTAGGGGCTTTTAAGTTATTTCGGTTTTTTTATTTATTTTAAAGGCTAACCATGGTTAAGGGATCAGCTAATTATATCATTAATGTTACCAATGAATTGTTAAATAGTAAGTTTTTTTTAACGTTTACTATTGTGAAAATTAAAAAAGTTCGAGTTTACCAAAAAGAATTTCCCTTAATTTTTTTATTCTATAGTTTTACTAATATCTCATTAAAGATATTAGTGGCAAAGTTATTAGTTTTACTAAGGATAAATTGAAACTAATAATCGTACCTATGGCTCATCTTCTCAATACATTCCCACCTTTACGTATTGCGGAAATAATCCCACCTTTATACCCCATAAAAAAAAAAATTCTCAAAATGAGCCTTTTACTTTTTAGTGAAATTGATAACCTCTGTAGAAGACTAGAAGGTATTTTTCCCACATGTTGCTTCTAATTGGATATTTTTATAATAAACCTTCTTCTTCCTTCCCTACCGGAGCCCCTCCCTCGTCGGATCAGCCGCTGCGGACCAGCCGGACCTAGCCAGCACAGCCAGCCGGCCAGCCGGCCAGCCGCCCCCCTTAATTCCCTCCCACCCAATTCACCACCACCACATCCTAACAAAAAACAAAATTCCCCTTTCCCGAACACCCACCTGCAACAAAAAAGTCAGTAATCCGTCTTCTTCCTCCTCTCTTTCTTCTACTTGCTACACTATCCCCATTCTAAATATTATATTTGTTTAAAATGAATAGAATAGTGAAATTGAGATGTTTTGCTTTGATTTATTCAATTCCCCCTTCCCCTGCTACCCCATTTAATCTCAAGCTTGGGTTTCGATGGGGTTTCGATCCGGTGGGATTTCGGTCAGGCTGGGTAGTATTTCGAGGTCGAGGGTAGGTTTTAAGTGTTAGAGTGTGGGTTATAGGGGTGGCTGGTTGGGAAATCGAGGCGGGAGGGTAGGCTTTAGAGGTGGCTGGGTGGGTTTCGTGGTGGGGGTTGGGTTTCCGGTATTTCTGGGTGGTGTTCGGTGTGAGGGTGGGTGTGGGGCTGCTGTTCAAGGTGGTGGTGCCATGGTAGTTAGGGTGATGATGTGGTGGCGGTGATAGATGGGTGGTGGTCATGGTGTTTGACATGGATGAAGGGGGTGAGTTGGGAGAAGAGGGATTAAAGAAAAAAAAAATAATATAGTGTATTATTTTCAGAATACGTAAAGATAGGATTATTTGGAGAAGATGAGCCAAATGTAGGATTATTAGTTTTAATTTTTCCTTTTTATGTCGACTCGGTAATGTTTGCAGTAGAATCAATTCACCGAACCCAAAAAAAAAGTGGTACAACCAACCAAAGCCTCCATCCAGCGAAGAAAAGAAGACTCACTGTCGACTTCGTGCAAAATATCATTCGCTCTTTTACTCTTTATTTACACTTTCTCTCTCCTCTTTCCTTCTTTACTCCATTGCTCTCTGTGAAACTGTGATTTTACGCACAGAATTTCCAGAGATTATTAATTTCACAAAATCGAGATCGATCAATCAAATTCTTGATTCAATCAATTCATTTATTATTTCCGACATTTCCCTTGATTGATTTCATTCCTTTGTCACAGATCTACAGAGTTAACTCTTAATTACTACTCGTATTGCAGTTTGCACTTCACAATTTTTAAGGTTTGTTTTTGCTTACAATCCCTTTTGGTTTCTGGGTTGTACTATATGGTATAATTACTATATAGTGCAATCGTGAATTTTGATTTGGGCTTTGTGAATTGATGATTTACTTATTCTGGGTTTTTTTTTTAATTTTTTTTTTTTAATTATTGTTTGTAATTTTAGTTGTATCAGTGATTTGTAGTGCAAAAATGTCAAAGATTTAAGCTTGTTTGATGTGGATTGTGAATTTCTATTGATTATGTGCAAATGAGTGGTTTATTTTTGGAGTTTCTGATTGGTGATTTACTTAATCTGGGAAAGTTTCTGGTGATTTACTGAAGTAAGTTTGAGAATTGTTATTTGGGATTTGTGGAGCAAAAATCTGGAAACTTTGATTTTGTTTAATGGATATTTGTCTTACTCGATTGGAAGATCAAGGTTCAGTAGATTGAGTGATTTTCAGATAGGCTTACGAAGTACCGAGTTATATGATGCAACCCGGCTTAATTATGGTTGATTTTGATGTTTACATTACTCGAGGAGTATTGGGATGTTAATTTTGTGGTGATCCTTGAGTGATGGATGAAGATTTGATTTTTGTATTTCTTGTTGTGTAGGGAGTAGTTGGATTGGGTTATATGTAATCTGGATCCGAACTTCCGAAGTATGGTTTTGTTCAATGGGCTATAAAGAAACTCAAGTGTCTAGATTTGTGTCACAAGGAACTTCAATGTATGTTTTGCTTTTGTGTCGCACCAATAAAGGGGAAACAGGTGTTAGCCGTGGGCCTAAAGGAAAATCGTTGCTGAACACCTATTGAGCACTTTATACATCTTGTCAAATCTAGTTAGAACTTAGGAGGACTTGATCATTTGTCTTTCAACCATGGCCTCTTCAAGGTCTGTTAGTGGGAGGTGGAGAGCTAGAGTTTAACTGGCTTTGGGAATTTTACTTTGGGCTTGAGTTGGAATGACGGTTGATGAGAGAGTTATATTGAGCTAAGTTGGTCTTAGAGAACCTGTCGATATGGAAATGTCTTAGATCTTCATTTTACGCAATCTATGTTGTGATGCACCTTACTGGTAACTTCGTAACATAGACCCTTTGCTGTCACATGATAATTATGTTGGTGCAAGTTAAAACTGTATTAAATTACATAAATAAGACTTTTAGTGTGCTATATAATACTAGACTAGGGTTCGTTTGGCATCATTGTGGTTTTTTGTTTTTCAAAATCATATGATATGTGTCATATAATGAATAAAAAATTTATTAAACTCGTGATAATTTTGAAAACTAACAGAATAGTGGAAACACCTTTTTCTTTTTTCCTGTTTTTGGTTTTTGTTTTCTAAAAACCGAAAAGTGAAAACAAAAAACAATGTCAAACAAGCCCTTAGTTGTTCGTTTGTCGTTCTTCATTTTTTTTCCTTTTTAAATATTGGATATCTACTTTATACACATATCGCTGTTGAACATGGATCCTGACTTCTGGATTGGTTGGCTGTTTGTAGTTGCTTGGATACAAGAATAACAATTTAGTCTTGAACAATGAACTAATTTACCAGTGAAATTTTCTTAAAATGTTGTTGGATTCACTTTAATGACATAAATTTCGGAAATATACTTTTTAAATTTTACCCTATTTTTTCTTTATTCGGCATTTTGTCTTTATGTTGAATTGTAATATCACCACTTTGTTGTATCTATTTCTGTAGAGGCATATGAAGAGGGTCAAGGTTTTACAGTTGTTATCCTCAGCTTTTCTGTGTCTCTTGTTATCGCGATCGTTACTTAAAGGGATTTCTTTGACACTAGAAACTAGGGAACTGTATTAAATTTCCAGATAATGATGCATATCTCTATGCAGTTATGTAGCATTCATTTAATGCACCGGGAGTAGACTTTTTGCTGATGAATTTTTGTGTGGCACAGTTCCACAGTATGAGACTGAGATCATCTTTTCTATAACTAAGGGCGACCTATATTATATTTTTTCTATTGGGGTAACTTTTGATGTCTCCAACAAATTATTGTGAGAAGGTAATTAGTGTGAGAAGGTCTAACACACTGTCTATTCCTTTAAGTTCTTTAAATTTGTTCTTCTCTGTTGACTGTCAATGTCAACAATCCCCACTTTGGATTCCACTTGTGGTGAGTCTGAGATCTTTGCAACCCTGCCTTTAGCTACCCATATCTGATAGTCATAGAGAGGTTTATGAAAGCTCATACATTATCACACATTCAAAAAAGAAGGGACTATCTAGTAAACGAGCAGTACTAACGCTAATAGTAAGACTAGTATACTAGTAGTTAAGCCTTTTGGTATTGTAGAAAGTGATGCTACTATTGGTAGTATATTATATGCCACTTTCCAATTTTAATATGTATTTTGCTCTTTGCAGAGATGTTGTGGTAAAGCATAAGGACTTGCTTCTGTACTAGAAATGGTGTGTATCGTATAACTAAAGTCAAAGACTGAGCATTTTGTTTTGTTCAAGAATTAAGAAGAAATGGCTCCAAGTTCCAAGGCAGAGAAGAAAGCAGCTGTTGATGCATCTGCTTGGATGTTCAATGTTGTCACATCAGTGGGAATTATTATTGTCAATAAAGCTCTGATGGCCACATATGGGTTTAGTTTTGGTAACTATTCTTAAGCTTAATATTATGCACTACAATATTACTCATTACTTGTATTATTAATTTATAAGTACAATTCTTGGAAACAACATCGTAATTTTTTACAGATGAGGTTTAAAATCCACTTTGTTGCACAATGTTTTACTGATTTGCAGGCCAGTCATCATTTGACACTGTATCCATGTTAAACACTGACATTGTCTATACAAATTTATGTTCAAGAATAATTACTTTAGATATCCCCTATTGGCCCTATAAAGTAATGAATTATCCATGCTCCCTTCACTTTACCTTTAGAAGGTTGGTGATGGAAAAGGCAGAGAAGTTGGGAACAGAATTGCAAAGCATGAATTTAGACCTTAATAGTATGGCATTAATTAGCTAGCGTCTGGCAACTTCATTTTGTGTTCCAATGTATTTTTCAGGTTTTAGATAAGCTTGATCTTCCACATACTTCAGATGACATGCTTGCTAAATTTCTTTTTAATTTTGGAGATTCAATCATTAGTCTGAAAGATTAAAATTTCCATTTAATGTTGCAGCTACTACATTGACGGGATTGCACTTTACTGCCACAACTATAATGACACTTGTTCTCAGATGGCTTGGATATATTCAACCCTCTCATTTGCCACTGCCAGATCTGCTGAGATTTGTTTTATTTGCTAACTTTTCCATTGTGGGCATGAATGTTAGTCTTATGTGGAACTCAGTAGGATTTTATCAGGTGAATTTTTGTTGCTCTTAGTTTTGTCTTGCTTTTAAAGCTGTTGTTATCAGTTTTTGTAGCTGTTATTCCATTTCTAAGAAGGAACTTGTACCTTTTTTGCAGATTGCTAAATTGAGTATGATTCCTGTATCCTGCTTGTTGGAGATTGTGCTCGATAAAGTTCGATACTCCAGAGATACGAAGCTCAGCATAGGACTTGTTCTTGTAGGTGTTGGTGTATGCACAGTTACTGATGTCAGTGTAAATACCAAAGGTTTTATTGCTGCTTTGGTTGCAGTTTGGAGCACTTCTCTGCAGCAATATGTAAGTTTTTGGGTTCTTGTGTATTTTCCAGTTAGCTCTTCTTTAAAGATTATATGAAGGAAAAGGGGATTTGATAGATATTCACTTTATTACCACTGTAATTCTTGTACTTGTTTTATTGTGTGTGTTGCATCTAATTGATATTTATGTCTTAGGCGGCCTTTTCAGCATTCCCGTACGCGGAAATTAGAAAATGATTGCTTATCTTAGAATTTAGACGTTTTTGTGTACATCAGAGGGATTTAGGTAGAACAAGAATGATGAAGAAAGCCTCTTAGTGTTAGAATGAAATGTAATCAGAAATCTCATTAGGTGGCACTCTGTTTAAACTAGCTCATATGGTGCCCATCTTCTGTGCAATTTACATATTTATAGTGGTTAAAACGTACTGGATGCTTGGTTGAAAATCCCTGAGTTGGATCATAAGGCCTGTTTTTTTGATTCAACGCCCGTCTGTTGATGCCTTGTCATGCTTTAATATTGGACTTTTGTACAATTTTTTTTGATCCATTAGAATACATTAATCCCTTAATGTTTTATGACATGCAATACAAAAACAAAATATATTGACCGGCATTGCTATCTATGCTTGTGAGAATCTTTTCTTTAGTTCCCATACTTTGTAAAATGTTGAAAATTTCATTTCCATAGGTAGCTAGATATGGAATAGAAATACTTTTGCTTTTTAGATGAACATAAGTGATGTTTGATTGGTATGGAAAACAGGAAAAGTTTTAGGAGGTAAATAAAGAACTACTAGTCAGCCAAAATGACGGTTAAGGGGAAATTGACTTTAATTAGGGCAACAGAATCAGAGTAAAGAGGAGCATTAATGATGAGAGGTGCATTCATACCACCATACCCCCTTACTATGGTTGTTAAATTCAAGATTATCTTATGGATTTTAGTCTAAGAGGAATTACTCTTTGAATGGTAAGCAGCTAGAATTGAGGGATACAACCTATGATCTTAGTGTTTTTATCCCATTTATTAATAATGGATGTTTAACTTTTGACTTGAACATTGACATTGGTGTCTGTATATTCGAGATGGGTCTATTTTTATTTGCATAATTGTGTGTGGGTTTTATTTTGTGTTAAAGGGTTTTTGATGAAGTTTGGGATCTCTTTCCCCCCACCTCAGTCCTCCCTAGCCCTAGCACTCTCTCTATGATTATGGTTGTACATAAAGTGGTAAAGGAAGGAAAAGAAATTGGTGGATAGGGTTTTATGTGTGCTCTTGCTGTCAAAAGCGCAAGATTGAGGTCCCACTAAATTATGATGACTTGTAATGTTCAAGAAGTTAATGATTCCTCCATTCTATTGTAATCGCAACGTTACATTAATAACATTTGTATCTTAAATTATATTTTAGTACAAAATATAAAAAGATGATATTTTGAAAGCACTTCGTATATTTCAAGACAAATCGAAGAAGATTCTACATGACTATTTTTTCGAACATATAAATCACAAAAGATGATAAAAATGTGTGTTACTAGTGTAAAATTCAGACGCTGCGATTAAAAAAGAATAGAGGAAGTACATGATACATGTATCCTGAATTTGATGCATTTTAATTTTTGATTAGGGAAAAAATAGGTGGAATGTTATAAGTTGGGAGAGGGGGCAATTTTCTACCCTTTTTTTTTTTTTTTTTTTTTTTTTTTTTTTTTTTTGTAGAAGAATATACTTTTTATAAAAACAATTCAGTACATACTTTTAAAATTTCATGATAAATTAATTAAATTTCTTTTTTTTTTCTTTTTCTTTTTTTAAATCTATATTATCTTTAGATTGTCTAGTCCCTTTATTAATCCTATTAAGTATAAACCTCTCTTGATATCTTACAATTTAAAGATTACACATATGTTCATGTATGCAAATAATCACACATCTTTGCATCTGGTAAGGAAGTGGAAGGATTCATAATAGAGATTTCAAAAATGGGCCAAAGATGACTTGGATTGAGAGAGAGTTAAGTATGACATAAATGAAGTGGGTTTGCAAGAGCATGTAGCACTATATAGAGCACATGAAGGAAGAGGATGTGTGTGGATGACCACTAGATGAATTCGTAGTTCTTGAAGCTCACTCCATTCTTATTGGGACTAAGGCTTTGGTTTTATGTTTCTTCTTTTCTTTTTTTTTTTTTTCCCATTCTGATCCTTATCCTTGGCCTCAAACCTCAAGTTCCAAGTTACATAGCATATTAATGATCTCTAGAGTAATTAGGTTCTCAGCTTTTACTGTTGTTAATTCTCAGTAAAGTGAGTCTGATTGGAAGATTTTGCTCTAAATAAGAATCTAGCATGACGTTTGTTTATCAGTTTCGTATACTTGTCTGTCCCATTCTTTCCCCCTATTTTATGTAGGCATGTAGCGTTTCTTCTTATTTATATAACAAATTTCAATGATGAAAGGATGGAGGATAAGTTTCAATGCCGATCTCCTGTCATATGATACATCATATCTTCTTTTGTTTTGGTTTATCAATGCCAGTTGATCATAACTTTTAGAATGCTTTCTTCTTCTTGATTGAATCACATTAGCTCCAAATCAAAATCAAAATAAATTAAAACTAAATACCATTCTGGTGTAGTGGTTTCAGCCTTTTATTCTTCTCGAAGAACTGAAGTGTTCTTTGCCATAAGTTAAAGAGAGGAGGTTTTCATCTGAAATGAGACAGTTTTAAGAGTTTCAATAGGATTGTTGAAAGCTATGGATTGTGCACCCCCCTCTCCTCGGCTCTTTTCCTCTGGAATAACATTCAGCCTTTTCCTTTCACCTTCCTCTACTTTACTCATCTGCAGATCTGCTATGACATCAAGATTCAGCACCCTCCCCACATTGAAACCTCCAAAAAGAAGAATAGATAAGTGCGTAAGTCTGATTGTTCGAGTTCTTTGGACTTTACAGGCCATGCCACAGTCTCTCCTCATTGAAGCAATGCATTTCCCTTAATTTTCATAGTTTGGTCATCTTCAGTAACAACCATCCTTTTGGGACTGAATTTTTATATTGACATGCCTGCAATGTTGCAACACTTGAGTACAGAAAACTCTAAACTGGTGAAGGATCACCTGGACATTCAGTTATAG
This sequence comes from Chenopodium quinoa, assembly GCF_001683475.1. Classification (NCBI taxonomy): domain Eukaryota; kingdom Viridiplantae; phylum Streptophyta; class Magnoliopsida; order Caryophyllales; family Amaranthaceae; genus Chenopodium; species Chenopodium quinoa. Next base: position 7,654,285 of record NW_018742418.1, on the reverse strand, counting down.
ATTAGGAGCCTGGTGTAATTTTGATGAGGATGAAATATATGTGGTTCTGCCGGTGGTCTGTTTTGATTTTTTCTTTTACGTAAGGTGACACCAACATAATCTCCAACTCTTTTCATTTTGTTTATGTGGCCTGGATGATTCTTATTTGTAACCTCAGCTTGGCTGATAAGATGAAGAGATTCAAGATGGTAGGATCATTTTCCTGTTTAATGTTATGATTGAAGAAGTGAGATCTGTTGTTTTTTTTCTAAGATGTGATTTTGAAAGACAAAACCAAAAGAACTTCTGGAATAAGTAGAAACCTGAATGGAGGCTGTTCATTCAATGAAAAGGTGTCTTTTCATGAAAATAATGTGAAAATGGTTTTATATGCATTTTATTTCCAAACACCTCAAGCCTTTGGCAGTTTACTTTGAGATGTTAGTGGTATACTTGTGACCTTTTCCAGGATGCAGCCTCCCCATTCTGAAGGCGAGTATGCTATTTTGTACTTCATAACTAGTCTTTTGCATTTAAATGTTTCTCTTGAACCTCTTATAATCCTCAAAAATGATCTGCACTTTGGAAGAAGGGGCTATGACTCTGAGCTATTGATTTTTGATTCATTACTAGTTTGCTTTCATCTTGTACATATCCGCGAGTTGCTCTTCCATCCTTTGAGCACATCATCCAAAAACACCCCTTCGTCCATTAATTGAACCTTTTGTCAACAAAGCTAGGCAGAAATCAAGTGTTTGGCATTTGGCTGGCTGTATGTTTCTCATCTACTTGGTTATATCTCAACCTCTCAAGCACTATACATCACAAATATATTTTGTTTCACAAAATTTAGTAAAAAATTAGCTTTCATTTTGGCTTATGTTATGTGGAGTCTATTTGGAATGTTGAATATTGGGTGGGAATATATTAGTTAAGAATGCAGGCACAACTGCCCATTCGATTTTGTCTGGTTGATAAAAATGTTAGGACTTATCTTTGGATGAACAATGGAGAAGTGACTAGAATCGTTGCAAAGCTTTGTAGGTTTCTTAGCCTCTGATTATGATAAAATAGAGGTGTAGGATTACTACCTTGGAGTGGTGTAAAATCATTTAATGGAACCTTTTTGGTTGGTTTTAACAATTCAACCTATATTGTAGATATTTTTCTGTTAAAGTTTTTTGATTGTATGATAGTCTACAGTAATCTTTTGTCAGTCCACAAAAACAATAAGTTAGGTGAGTGTTTTTATATGAGGGAAAATATTACATGGTTTGTTTATCTCTTCTTGATTTTCATGCATCGGCTTATTCTTTATATTTGTAAGTTTGTAACATAATATTGGTAGAAATGAAGTGGATCCTGTAACTTTGAATATATTAACTTGTTGCAATTAAGATTGGGCCCTCTCCCCACTTTCCATCCTGAGGCAATTAAAGGAGGAAAACAATAAGAGGAAACACTTCTAGCTGAACTAGGTGTTTGATACCTATTGAAGTGTGCTTAAAATCTTTGTGCCCCCTCTTACCTTTTCTGGTTGCTGCACCATAGTGGTTGTGACCTTATAAATTGTTTTGCTTTGTCTGATTATTATTGTCTTATGTTGCAGTATGTACATCATCTTCAAAAGAAGTATTCGCTGAGTTCTTTCAATCTGCTTGGTCATACTGCACCAGTACAGGCTGGATCCCTGCTTTTACTGGGTCCATTCGTTGACTATTGGTTAACAAATAAGAGAATTGATGCTTTCAACTACACTTTACCATCTGTGGTAAGGATTATAATCCTTTTATAGTTCAGTCATGTCTCCCTTATTGGTCTGAAACTTGCTCGGTGCCTTGATTTTCTATATGCAATGTCCACTGTTGGAGTGTTTGACTTGAACCTGCAGCTTTCGAGTGTGGGATACAGTGGATCCTTCTCCACTTCTGGGCATACCTTGCTTGCCTTTGAACAACTGAAGAAAATTTGAAGCCCAAAGCATGCCTAGTTTTTAATTATGAATGTCATTAGTATTAGACCTGATAGTTTGACCCGCACATGTACCCAATTATGAAACCAATGTACTTGATATTGATTTTTTTTTTTTTTTTTTTTATAATAAACCAATTGACATTTGACCCAAACTGATCCAAAACTGAAATAAATGACTCATCACCTGTTATGACCTTAATCTGATGTATTTCGATCAATATGTTTGCCACCACTAAATTGTACCTAGCTTGTCTCCCTGAATTTGGTTATTTTACAATCACAATTGTCTCCCTGAATAAAGATGATGAGAGGCGATGTTGCTAGTTTAATTACTCTACATAATATAATATGTTTCTCTGGCTAATGATATGCTCCTTTGTCTTCACAGATCTTTATAACTCTGTCATGCACAATTGCTATTGGTACAAACCTTAGCCAGTTTATCTGCATCGGCAGATTCACAGCTGTATCTTTTCAAGTTCTCGGCCACATGAAGACAATCCTTGTCTTGATTCTTGGCTTCATCTTCTTTGGAAAAGAGGGTCTGAATTTACATGTGGTTGTGGGTATGATCATAGCTGTAGCAGGAATGATCTGGTATGGCAATGCCTCCTCAAAACCTGGTGGTAAAGAACGTCGAAGTCTTTCGTTGCCTAAGCAGCAAAAGAGTGGAACCGATTCTACAGAACTTGATGGAAAGGTCTAACCATTTTTTCCCTTTTACCCACCCACACTCACAGTGGAACAATTACATGAGACGAACTTCAGGGATTCTTAATGATATACTTCGTATATGATATGAGATGTAGATTTCAAGTAGAACTTAAATTGCCCTGTGATTAGATTTTTCTTAGCAGATTTACACCCTTTGTTTTATTTTTGCTTTTGTAGTTTCATTATCACATATTTAAATGATTTTATTTTGAATTACGGTGTCAGATTTAAGAGAACAGATTAATTGATTGTTTTCGTAATTTATTATAAATACTAGTTATTCTTTTACATCTCTTTGTGCCAGTCTTTGCTTTTTAATTGAGTGACTGTTTCATACTTACATCTCTGTTTTATAATGTTTCTAAACTCAAAGCAAAGAAATTTTGTAGTATCATGTGTCACCCCTCTCAAAAGCGTTTAAAGTTATTTTCGTGAACATGCATGCTTCTTTATAAGAACTCGAAAATTTTGTTTAATATGGAGTAGGCATTATTGACTTGTCCACAATTATTAGTATTAATAAGCTATTGATTAAAGTGGCAGACTATATTTTTAGGATTGATTATTATTTTGAATCTTGAGATATACAAAGTTCACAAGTTCAAAGATTGTTATAAGAAAAGCTTGTGTATGAACTCGATTCGATTAATAAATGAGTCATTTATGAACCTCCTACATGGCTACATGAATTGAGCTTGCTTAAGTTAAATGAACATGAACAAAGCAACATATACATGTTGAACCTTTGTAAATCCACGAACTCAATTTTGAACAGGTTCTGGTTTCAGTTCCTAATTTTAAGAACTTGTTGCAACAGGTTCCGGTTCCGTGTCCTAAGATTTTCACAGGGTACCCTGCTACGCTCACCCCTAGGTTGTTGTAAGGTGGGGTTTCAAATCTTTGTGGTGGTGAGGTGGGATGTCGTTTCGTTTCCTTGGTGGTGGTAAGTTAGGGTTTCAGATCTAAATTAATGGTGGTTTGTTGGGGTTTCGGTTTGTTGGAGGTGGTAAGGTGGTTGTTTCGGTTCGTTGGTGGTCGGTTGATCGTTGGTGGTCGTGTGAGCTGGTTGGGTGGGTTCGTTGGTGGTCGTGTGAGTTAGTTGGGGTTTCGGTTTGTTGGAGCTGGTAAGGTGGTCGGCTGGTCGCTGGTGGTCGTGCGAGTTGGTTGGGTGGGTTCGTTGGTGGTCGCTGGTGACATGGGGCTTCAATTGGTGGTGGTGCGAGTTGGTTGGATGGGTTTTGGATGGTTGTGGTGGGGTTTAAGATATTAATGGTGGTTACAAGGTGGGTGTTGGTGGTGTTTATTTTCTCTCTCGTCTAATTAATCACTTGGCCTTTTTTTTACTAATCTTTACTTAAGAAATTTTGTCTTGGGGAATGTACAACCAAGTTTGTTGCAGATTTTATGAAACGGAGGTAATATTTTATTTGATATAGATTAGAAGAAAAAGAAACGCGGAATAAGACTTAAAAAAGAAAAAAGATAAAAGAAAAGGAGAAAAAAAAAAAAGTTTTCTCAAGGAAGCTAATACAAGGGTTAATAGTATATATGAAATTATGAAGTTCCATCGAACAGAGAATGAAAGCACGTAACCGAACTATATCTTCCTAATGTTATTTCTTCTCCGTGTTCGATCCCCCACAACAACAGTTGGGAGGGGATTGGAACCTAACCACCCAGAATTGATCTCTGAATCCGGATTAACCCAGTGGGTGAAACGAGTGGAAAAAAAAAAATAAAAAAATGCTATTTCTTCTTGCCTTTAAAAAAAACCGGACTATATAGCCCTGCCTCCTCTTTCTCTCTCCTCCTCCATTGAAGCGCATTCAAATTCAACATCGCAGTTGACGTTCTCCATTATTTGAGCTAAGTTCGTTGCTGTTTCTTTTAGTAATCTGTTAGGAATGTGTGGAGAAAAGATCAAAGTATATATGGTTGGATAACTATGCTTGCATGAACTCATGAAGATTATCAAAGATGATAGCCAGCGATAGATTATGTTTCTAGAAATTTGTTAATTGAATCACATATCCCTAAAATTATGTGATAATAATGTATTATTGCAAAACCCTTTTAATGTTAGGATTGAAGTATGAAATTAGACCTCGTATATTTGAGCCAATTCATTGGTGTTGGAAACAATAATCATTGTGTTAATACTGGAGTATTAGTTAGATAGCCTTTTTTCAATTAAGAGTATGTTGTATGATACTCCCTCCGTCCCTTTATTAGAACCCTATTTTTAATATTTATTACTCACGTAATACAGAGAAATAGGCTTGGACGGAGGGAGTAGAGTTTGTGGGTTGTTCTGACTGACTGACTGACTGGATGTTCTGTGTTTGTAAAAGACTATGTAGTACGCGTACTGACTGGATGTTCTGTGTTTCTTTCAGTAGCAGGTTTTTCAAGATTCAGGATATCAGCCTCAGCCTTAGCCGAGCTTTCTATATCTCCCGATCTCGATTCTGATTCTGATTCTGATTCTTATTGTGATTCTGATTCTGTTTCTGATTCTGGTGGTGATTGTGATCAAGGTTATATCTACCGAACCAATGATGGCATTATTGTGTATCCCCGCTCTGATATTCCTAAGAAAGACTTTGATTTCATCGACGTACCCATGTTTTCACGCAATGAAACTGCCACTTATGCTTTCTATAATATATATTATAGTGTTCCTTGGTGCGGCCCTAATTCCCAGCCACTGAAGCCGGAACAGCTTAAAGAGATGAAATCTGATGCACACTTCATTTTGCTCACTGATTCCGCTAAAACTTTTGTCAACCTTTTTTCCAATAGTTGCCATATTAGACACAAATTTTTCTTGCTCAAGGGCACTGCAGATGAGTGCACCTGCTACTTTCTCAGGCTGCTCAAGAGGGAGTGGTGCGTTCCAATTCTTGCCTTGGTGGACTATGAACCCATTTCCCTTAAGCTTCTCTCCTTCTATGAAAGGTGGATACCGAAGGAGATGTCGTGGTGTTTTTTCTGGTGTTGAACTTGACATTAAGTGGTTGGGGATTAGACACGTTCACTTGGAGTCTGCTGAGGACCCTCTCAATGCTCAAGTGATTAAGTCTCGTACCTTTGTAGATATGGATGACGAGGATTTAGCTATTGCTAAGTCTCTTGAATGACAACTTTGTGAACAAGTCTGAGGAGAGGGTTGCTGAGGTGAAAAGAATGATAGACCACAAGTTGATAACCATAGAGATCGCGCTTCATGTGGATTTTGTTGTGCAGGAGTACCTTCCTGCTCTTATTAACAACCAGAGGTGGATATAGCACATAGCAGGCTTGTGTCTGAAGCTGTTTGAGTCAGTAGTATTCTGACAATCACTCTATGCTATTGTTAAATAATTATGTTTTATTTTTAATTCTTGTTTATGTATGAATCATAAAATGAACTCTCTTAGCTCTAAATAAAGTAGCTTTTGTCTCTTAAGGTTTGTATGATATTATGCTAAACCGTTTGATGAGTCTTCCAAAAGACTAGAATGGCTTACAATGGAGGTACACTGAAGTCCACCTCCATGAATGGCGTCAGAGTCTATGCTTTAACTGGTGAAAATTGATATAAGCTGCATTAAGTGTAGGATTTTCATTGAACAAAGCTCGGAAATATGACGGTGAAAATGGTGGTTTACAAGAGGAAAGCTCAGGGTGCTTCAATGAGAGTTTAAGTATTTTTAAAAAGTAGACATAAGCGATGTCTAGAAAGTGTTTTTTTTTTTCTTTTTAAAAAAACAAGCATTTGGGAAAGTATTATTTTAGCATTTATATATAGGAAAATCGTTGCAAATGTGACCTATTCCTACAATAATCCTATATAAGCCTGCTTATTTCCCTTTAGTTGACGTTGTAGAAGGATGAGTTAGGAAATGATGATGTTCAACCTTCTCAAATATACTCAAATGTTGTACGATTTCAAGTTATGTTTCAAATTTTGGAAGAAATAGCTAACAAAGCAATGATTTTATGTAGTCTTTTGTGAATTATCAGATTCGTTCCTTCTTTGAGAATTTGCCATCTTTGACATAAATTATATTTCGCAGTCATGTTATCATTACGTCCCTCAAAAAACTAAACAATGTACTAAGCTCAAGCAAATATCTTTGCTGATTTCTGATTAATGTAACTAGGGCAAAAGCAAACATCTCAGATATCTGAACACTGATATATAAGATCATTTTCATAACTGTATAGTCCTCAAACTAAGTTCAATGAGCTGGTCAATATCTCAGCAGCAACAGCTGCTGCATATAACAATAATCAGCTATCCAGTAAGTAGGAACTTCCCTGTTTCGACAGGATGAGCATATATAACAGATTACTTTCCCGTTTCAACAACATACACACAGCTACAATATTTAGATCGTACGAGCAAGAAGTGAGCAAAACAATCCCTGTATTATTTTGTGGCTGTTAGTTTATTATCCAAGATGTGAGGTAAATGATTGACAATTTCCAAGTATTAACCTTCTGGTAGCAAAATTCTATTTGATGACATCGAACAAATTATCATTTCACTTCTACAAACTACTTCGTACAAAAGTGCACCAGTGCTATTTACTAAAAATAACATCTTCAAGCACTAAAGAGGCTCCAATCATTGACTTTGAAGCTAGAAACAGAAAGCTTGAAGACCTCAGCCATTGGCATACATCCAGATTGTTCAGCAGGCGATACTACTCCAGCACCAACAGTACCAGCACTCTCACTAAACGGACTGAAATATGAAAAATTAAAATTTCTTGTCAGTTACAACAAGACCCCCAGATAACCAGTTAAGATACTATTGTCTTAATTTTGGTAGAGGGCAGTGAAGGAGGTGAGATTTGATCCCAAGTCATGGGTGTACTACGTCCCAAAATAATTTGTAATTAGTACTTTCAAGATACTATTCTTGTAAATCACGTTTCTCCCTTGAAGCCAGTATATATGAAGTTCCATCCAACAAGAAAGTACATAACAGAACTTTCGATTAGAATACAAGATCATGCAGCACAGTACAATGATATCTGCTTAGATGATTTAAATATGAGACGGGCTGGCAGTTGAGGTTTATAGATAAGTGTCAGAATATACTGGAAAGCATATTTTGTTCAGTAAAGGTTGGTGTCTGCCTAGTTAAGTAGGTAAGCTCAGATGCAGCTAAATAAAAGGTAGATAAGCTCAGATGCAGCTAAATAAAAGAGTATAAGAGATTGGGGTGTTTCTCCCAGAGTGTGTGGAACAATAGGAAGATAAATGAATTATACTTCCTATATATACAATGAAGGTTTGTCAAGCTTACCTAATAACAACAGGCTCATAGGCAGTGATCAAGACATCTGTGCCAACTTCCTTAAGACGCAGATTGGCCAAATAAACCTGAATAGGCCACACAACAAATCGTCAATAATATATGAACTGTAGATCTGTGCTGACATTGGACAAAGAAATAAACTATAAAACGATAATGATAGAATCCCTTACCCTTACTATATTTTGTGCCTCTCTTCCTTGACGTCCCTTAGAAATGGCCTGCAAAATCATGACAAAACTAGAATTTAGTAATCTAGATCTTAGAGATTACAAAGCCTGTCTGTCATTCATTTTCAGCAATACAAGAAGGGATTCACATTAACAATCATCAAACCACCTTGAATCTGAATATTGCAGCCCATGATCCTAAATCCTAGAAACATCTGAATATGATTATGCAATTGCAATGAAGCTCAAAAGTTCAGTTCATATTTGACATATAGAATATCTGCAGGAACTGTGCAGCAAAAGGAAGGGTACTTGCCAGTAACTGACAAAAAAAAAAAAAAGAAAGAACCTTTGAGTGAACATGGAAAATACGACCAAGAAAAACTTTTTCAATAACTAATCTGATTATGTTTTTTCAATATCATGCCAGACTACAGAGTAAATCTGACTTTACATGCTACATTGGCACCTTAAGTCATGAGAACTCAGACAAAGGCAATAGAACTCTTTGTGGACAGGTGATCCAGTGTTAGCACATTATGATTGGTAATTTGGTTTAGTTTAGAAAAGTTATTACATGAGTAAATATGACAATAAGCTGATAGCATGAGTATTATAACTTACAAAATATGCAAAAACATGGAGGCTAAAAGATATTCCATAAAATATCATATTCATAAAATATCATATTCCTTACAGCATACCAAGATTTTAAGAGCATTAGTTGGGGGTGCTCTAGGGTAAAAGGCTGATTCACCAAAAATAGATATATTTGACTAAGGTAGTCAAATTTCTCAACATACAATTTTTGTTGTCTATTTTCTAGAAGCTTAAGCATCTAAAAAAAGATCCATAATAATTTAAACAGAGAAGACTGCACATGAATAAATAGGACTGCTGCTTTGCACACTGTAGATCCAATATAAATGATTCAATGCAAAATTTCTTAGATTTAAAATCAAAACTAGGAAACTGCAGCAATAAGAGTAACAGAATCAAACAATATTTTAGACACTAAAAAGAACATGTAAAACTAAGCATACAAAAGTACTAAAGGCCAAAACTGAAATGAGGTCACTAAGCATATGTATAATACAGTGTTACTTAATATCTGAAGATTGTCCTACAACCAAAGACATCATTTCTAAAACTGAAAATGGAAGCAAACTTGAACAAAATAATAACTTAATTGCACACCGTTTGGCCAACAGCACTGGTGACGACAGCAGGTATACTTCTGTAGCACAATCCCGGAACCTCTAATACTCCTGATTGCTCAATCATCTGTACTTGAAACAAGATCAATCATCAACATATTTTAGTAGTTTTCCTAACAATGGAAATTAAACAAAATTTCCAGATAGGAAATAAAGATCAAATGATGATAAACCAAAAATACAGATCATGAACAATCCATCTAATGGCATTTTGAAATATTAACAAGCGGATTTGAATAGTACCAGAACCACTGAAAACTTTGGCACTATTGAACTAAAACTTGTGTGAATTCCATATGCTCAATGATAAAACAATTCAATTCAAAGACTGTATTTCAAGGGGCATAGACGCATGGCTACTGCTCAAGAGCACGCATATAAGCATATGCTACATGCACATAGGACTTTGAGTCATAAACAACTCATCTGCATGACTCAGCATATTTCAACAGCAGATTTTAAGGGCAGGAAGTAGATAACTGATGGTGATATGATGATATCTAGTTTAAACACCTGTTTCACCCGAACAAAAGATGTTAATGATCAACTTCGTCAATCTGCAAGTGGCTTCAATGTTAAAGACAGGTCATATTTTAAATCTGTTTTTCATAATCTTCAATGCAATATACCACTTTGAATTCTGGACAACTAAGTTGCCACGTTCAGATAATCAGATTCCTTGCATATCCTAGTTCAGAAGTCCAAGTGTTATATCTAGCATCATTTAGGTCTTCATCATACAATTATAGCTTCTAAAGTCACTAAATCTGTCATGAATAGATATATTTTATCAGAGGAATTTTCTCTCACCCCTTAATCCTAATTCACATTTATAAACAACAAATTCCATAATAGGTCAATTATCAAATTTAACACCCTGTCAAAATTAATCAAATAAGAGCAACGCAATTGAAATTCACCCAACATCAAAGATATTAAACGAAACGAAACATGACAAACTCACCATACCGCCTTCAGCATCCTGTTCCCTAGCAAGGTCTTGTAGGAACCAAACAGCACTACCTTCATCAGCAACCTCTTGCTTCAACTCTAACAATTCAACAATGAGACTTTCGTCTCGATTAGGGTCGGCAAACGCTTCCTATACACACAGAAACAAAAACCACATTGACCCTTCCATTAATTTGTAAACACCCACAAAACCTATCAGGCTATCACTACAAATAAGTCAGAACCCCTAAAAAAACATTTTAAAAAAAATAATTAAAATTCAACCTGATGATCAGGAACTTCCCGTACATTGCTCAAATCCTATAAATATAATCCAAAATTGCACAGAAAACAGAAAATCCAAAATATTGTTAATTTCCCACAAATATAACTTAAATAAAAAGCAAGAATTGGGAAATTTGGCATGTTAAACCTGGAATCTATCAGGAAAGGTCATTGATATTGCCCCGCCAAATAATGGGTGCTCATTACATGCATTTTCCACCATATTTTAAGCCAAAAACTGCATTTCAAGCAAAAAGAAAACACAAAAATCAACCAATTTAAAGGGAAGACGATGAATTAAACCATGAATATAAAGATTGTTTTTTGCTCACCTTGGATGTGATAAAATGTTCCAGAAAGTCCAGAAATTTGAAGTAGTAAGGATTAAATGTAGAGAAAAATATGGATTATTCATTTGTAGCTTAAATATGAAGCAAAACACTTATTGAACCAAAAAAAAAAAACAAATTGAAATACTCCGTTACAATTTAGTGGTAAATTGGTAATTATGTAAATAAATCAACATAAAATTTTAATTAGCACAATTTCTATGTAAATAAATTAATATTAGTGGAGTCTACATTTAATTAAAATTTTTGATTTATTTATAGAAAAATCACTAGATAAATGTTTTTTTTTGTTTATAATGAATATAAACTTGAATTTTCTCGTAAAAATGACTTGTTTTTCTTTTCCCCTAAAACAAGGTCATCTGGTTAATATTAATGTTTCTTGGCAAACTTAAGCTGATGTATTAATTTTACTTAATTTTAATCAGATTTCTATACTAATATATAAAATCCGGTTAGATTAGACTTATTATATATTCAAATATGTAATTTCATTAAAGCAAAAATTAAATGATAATAATTAAAGTTTTAATCCGATCATATTTTTGGTCTGACTTGGTCATAACATCAAATATTAGAGCCAATTTTCAATCTTGGGACTTGTAGGTTATGGACCACTCTAATTTGTTGTTAATTAGAGCCAAGTTCTATTGCGACACTCTAATTTGTTGTTAATTTCTTGTAAAGTTTTGATTTTGTACATACTCCTAAATCAAAGCTCTCATGCCTCATTGTATAGAAGGAATTGAGATGTTATATGAGTCGGGTAGGGACAAGGGCCAGTTAGGTACGCCACGAAAATGATCTGACTTGCCACGAGCCCTTCCTAAGCGCGGCACGAGAGACACGTCAATGTGCCATGAACTCGTACATAGCCATTGTTTCAAAATTCAACAAAAGCTTGACGGGTTAACCCGCATATTTTTGACCAATTTACCAAATAATATATAGTCCGTAAATTATTAAGCGGCCTCCTAACGCGACATGATCCAGCACAATATGACACATGAGCCAACTTTGATTGAGCTCAATTTATAAAAGCTCGGTAAGAGCCTAGTACAACAAGTCTATTTTTTAGTCCGCTTGAGCGCGTGGCACGCTAACACGACATGTGAGCCTATAACATGTGCCCATTTTTAAGAAGGAATGGTCAATTTAAAAGAATAATCAATTTATTTATCTAAATAAAAGCGAGAAGTGCATGTTCCTACATGTATTGTTTCCGACACTTTTGCCCTAGGATATGACATTACCTTTTTGCGCCTAAGTTGTTCCCAGTTGCTTGCCATCTTTCAATGCTTTTTCGAATTCCTTACCATCACTCATTGCTTCCATTAGCTCCATGGCTCTCTTACATAGTTTCCCACTTTCCTTCCTTTTTTTAGTTCTTTCTCTGCATCTTTTAAAGCTCTTTTTAATTTTAATCATCTTCTTCGTCGACAACGATGTCGAGTATGTCTACATACATGATTTTACCGAACGGATTTTGGCCCCATGCTTTTCGCGGCCTCAAAATATCTATACAATATGAATCTCAACATAATACAATGATTCGTCATAGACTTTGTCTTGGTATAAAATTTTTGTATGGTTTTGAGTATTACACTCTTCGTCTTTTTTTTTTGGACTGTATTCTATTTTGACTTTCGACACTATTTATATAGTTTACTTTAATCAATGTTGATTATTTATCCTACTTGTTTCAACACAAAGTTTCATATGCGGCTAGCCACACCGTGTGACCGGTGTTACTTATTCAGGAGTTATTGGGTCGGTTAGGGGTTACTTATTTAGGGGTTACTCATCAGTTAGTCTGGGGTTACTCGATCGGTCAGGGGTTACTCGGTCAGTCAGGGGTTACCCCGATCAGTGTTTTGGTGTATGTCAATCGTCCACACGCTATGACCAACCACATAGAAAACGCATTGTTGTTTCAAAATACATGCATCAGTTTGACATTTGCACTATTCATAGACACCACTTTAACCTCAATATGTGCTTTATGCATAAGATTAAACATAGTCTTGTGCTACTTGTTAAGATAAGACCAATGTAGCGTATAATTTTTGGATATCATTTAAAAAAATATATATATATATATTCGAAAGACAAGGTTTTACAATCTCCTTTTAAAAACAATGTTTTTCTTCTCTTTTTGAGGGGGAATTTCTTTAGGTTAAAATTCGGGATAATGGATTTGATGGATTGCCGTGAAATTGTTTCGTTGGTGAAAAATTATGCGGGATCGCAAAGGATTTTAATTTTTCGAATACGGTCAGATGAATCCGATGGAAATCATGCTCACGACTACAAGGGATCGTTAGATCGACTCTCTAACAAGGCTGTAATGAGATGTTCCACATTGCAAGATTTGCTTGACGATCGTAGTTTTTATGAAGGAAAATTTTTATTTGATTGAAATTGTGTATTTGTCAAATTCGATTATCGTTGTAGATGTCGTATGACTTTTTATTAATAAATTAACTTTACTATTAAAAAAAAAACTAACGATTTAATTGGTATAAGTTTTATGTGCCAGTCAAATTAGGGTATTTATTTGGAAGGAAAGGGAGAACATAAGAGAAAAATACACTCTATACTTCACATTCGCTAAAAAGTGTATTAGGAGAACAATTTAGGTTTTCAAATAATCGAATGTAAGTCACTTTTATCCACCATCGTAATTACGAAAAAAAAGGAAGAAAAAAAAAAAAAGAGAGGAGCTATCCATCTTCTTCCTCTTCAATTTTCAGAAACTAAACTAGATAGAGAGAAAAATAATCCAAAAATCATTATTTGCCCTCATCTCTCTCCTTCTTCCCCTTCCTCCTGATTTTCTCTCTCCTCTCAAAACCCCCATTTCGTTGAAACCTCTAACAAATACCATCTCCAATTTCCAGATTATCATAATTTCTCTCTTTTTTTTCTTTAATTTCTGCCCTAATTTTTATCATCTTACCCCCAATCCGAAGAAACCCTAGTTCCAATTTCATCCACCTCGATTCTTCTTCTTTGCACAAATCTCTCTCTTTTCCTTTCGAATCTATTACTTTTCGTGCCCAGATCTTCTTAAGAACACCCTTTCAAATTTTTCGAACGAATATTTTTTTAATTTAATTTTGTCGTAGTTTTCCCCCTTTTTAGAAGAATTTCTGGGTTTTTGTGGGTGATCGCTTTCTCCTTGATTCGTAGATTAGCTTTGCGTTTCTGGGTTTGAATTCTGAAGGTAGATAGAGGAGAGAGAAAATGAGTAATCAAAGGAGGAAGCCATTTCAGATAGAGGCGTTTAAGCATAGGGTGGTGGTTGATCCGAAATATGCTGATAAGACTTGGAGAATATTGGAGCATGCTATTCAGGAGATTTACAATGAGAATGCTAGTGGCCTTAGCTTTGAGGAGCTTTACAGGTTTGCTTCTTTGTTAATTTTGGTTTTTAATTGTAATTGTTACTTGTTTTGATTATGTTGTTGTGCTTTATATGTTGATTATAGCATCTTGATTAGCTATTTACTGTTTAGAGTTTAATGATTAGGTAGTGGCTAACTTGATAGCATATCGAAATGAGAATGATTGTAAGCATTTTGAAATAAGAATGGTTGTAAGCGTTTAGAAAAGAGAATGGCTGTAAGAATTATATCAGGTTGTGATGCTTGTGATTGAAATTGGATTGAGCCTTGTTTTAGTAGCTAAGGACGGATAAGGATGGATGATTCAGGTGGTGGTGGAGGGAATGGAATTTGGGCAGGCGAATAATGAGAATATAATTGATCACGCCAAAACCATGAATTGAGTGCGCTCTCAGCTGAAATGTATTCCCGCCTATTTTTACTTTGTTAAGTTTTGTTTGAGTGGAGTTAGTAAGAGACAAATGGTGGGGGTCAAATGTGATTTATGTGAGAGTAAAGCTTTAGCCCTTATTGACATAAATTGATATTGGGTAATCTTCAAGGACGACTTTAAATGGTTATTTTTATAAGGAGGGAGTGTTTGAAGGCAAATATTGAGGCTTCTCACCTTTGATTGGATAAGCATCAATTGATATGCTACCAAATGGAACGTAAGATGTTGGTTTTGACTTTTGATTTTGCATACATATTTGCTTCAAGTTATTATATTAGCAATACTTTGTTGATGGGATTGACTCTATGGGCTATGGCTAGGTAAGTTTTGGTTGAGTGGAGTTAATGAGAGACAAATGGTGGGGTCAAATGTGATTTATGTGAGAGTAAAGCTTTAGCCCTCATGGACATAAATAGAAATGGGGTGATCTTTCAAGGACGACCTTAAATTGATATTGGGGGAAACAATAAGAAATGGAGGGAATAGGTGTATTTTGTTGGAGGCAAATATGGAGGCTTCTCACCTTTGATTGGATAAGCATCAATTGATATGCTACCAAATGGAACGTAAGATGTTGGGTTTGACTTTTGATTTTGCATACATATATGCTTCAAGTTGTAATATTAGCAATAATTTATTGATGGAATTTACTATATGGGCAATGGATAGCTACTTTTTAGTAACAAGTGCTGAAGGCAAATTAGGATGTAATTGGTTGTTTTTGCAGAAAATAGGGTTTATGCAAGATAAAAAGTGCAAGATAAGTGCTGAACTGCTGATGCCTGTTTTTCGAATGATGGCCTTATTGACGCCCTATTTCAACTCTTTGGAATGATACTATGTCGAAAATTGTTCCCTTTGTCTTCTGTTTTTTTGTTGTTGATTTCGTTGGTAACTTCTTGACATTGGATGATTTATATGGCAGCTTACAACTTTTTTTTTTCACTTTATCCCATGTCTTGTGACGTGGAGTTCTATGAATAGTATTCAGAGAATCAACGAGTCATTTAACCAGGCTTTTTCCTATATTTCCAGTCACTTTTCATTTTTGTCCATTCTTTGGTTAATTTTACTTTAGGCATACCCCCTTTGCCATCTCACCCCTCTTATCACAGTAATTACACCTTTTGATACTATCTCTTTTATTTTAATCACCGTTATTTACACCAACCCACCTTTTTACACACTCTCGACTCCGATTTATATCTTACACCTTCTCACCCTTTTCACAATTTTCTTAAATTATGTATTTACAGTAGTAGTGGGACATAAAAGAATGGAGGGAGAAATAACGCATTACTTTGTTTCATTATTTTAGTTGCAATAACTATTGACATTGGAGTATTTATCTAAATGAGCTTGTGATTGTTTTTATGGTTTCCTTTATAAAATTTCTCCTGGTCCATGTATATCACTGTATAGTGGCAGTGATAAAATATTGTGTTGTCTCACAAGTTGTTGGAATTTTGCATTGGGCATTGCTCTTATTATGTTAGACTAAGTTTATGATGACAAAATCCAATATTTTTTTTCTGCATTTGTTATTCTTTTCTTGTAAATTCTTTCTGGATATCATGAATTTGTTTGGCACAACTCCCATTCACCTTCTTTTGTTTTCCATATTTTTTTGAATTAATTTTTTTTTTTTTCCAATATGTTACTGTGTGGATATTACAGAAAGGATCTTTCTTATATTTTTTGTTGAACCCTGGTTGATCTACTGAATTTTCTTGTTGCTTTTGACATGATTGTCATAGATTCTGCAATTATATATCGATTGAACTCTTGTAATTCAATTTGTGTTGCACATTCATTGTTTATTTAATGTTCTGACTAGATCACGTTGCCTTAATTGCAACCATTTTTTAGATACTGTAATTATTGAGAAGCACGGCTATTACAAAAATTTTGTTGGCATTTCTTACAAAAACTATTAACTTTATTTTAAAGCCGTGGTGGTTCACAGGAGAAGTTCAAATTATGCCAGTTTTTACATCTTCGAGTGTTGTTGTATATTGTAATCCTGCCAGTGTTGAATGAAGAGTTTTCAAATCTTAAGAGATGCCAACTGATTATCACAAGCTTGTTGAAATGGCTTTATGGCTAACCTATCTAGTTTCATTTTCAGCATTTGGTATCCAATTTTCTTCAAATTATCTGCCTGCTTCTTGATCTGGAGTTCCTCAAAATTCATAGAATTTTCTGTGGTACACCGTTCATCTCCTGATTTCGGTTAACTTTTACAGAAATGCTTACAACATGGTTCTGCACAAATATGGTGAGAAGCTTTATTCGGGTCTTGTGACAACAATGACTTCACATTTGAAAGATATATCGAAATCCATAGAATCTGCTCAGGGAGACGCTTTTCTTGAAGAGCTGAATCGAAAATGGGCTGAACATAATAAGGCGTTGCAGATGATTCGAGACATACTGATGTACATGGACAGAACTTTTGTTCCCAGCACTCATAAAACTCCAGTTTATGATCTTGGCTTGAATTTGTGGAGGGATAATGTTATCCATGCCAGCAGTATTCAGACAAGGCTTTTAAACACTCTCCTTGATTGGATTCAGCAAGAGAGAACCGGGGAGGTTATTAACAGGGGGCTGATGAGAAACGTAATAAAGATGCTAATGGATCTAGGGGCATCTGTTTATCAAGAGGACTTTGAGAAACCATTTCTTGATGTTTCTGCTAATTTTTATCGTGTTGAGTCTCAGCAGTTCATTGAGTGCTGTGATTGTGGTGATTACCTAAAAAAAGCCGAGAGACGTCTGAATGAAGAAATCGAGAGAGTTTCACATTATCTGGATGTCAGAAGTGAAGCCAAGATAACAAAGGTAGTGGAGAGGGAGATGATTGCTAACCACATGCCAAGGCTGGTTCACATGGATAATTCAGGCCTAGTGAATATGCTTCTTGATGATAAATATGAAGACTTGGGGAGAATGTATAATCTATTCCGTCGGGTGGATAATGGTCTCAGCACTGTTCGAGATGTGATGACTTCTCACATCAGAGAGGTTGGTAAGCAGCTTGTTACTGATCCCGAAAGGGTGAAGGATCCTGTAGAGTTCGTTCAGCGTCTTTTAGATGAGAAAGACAAATATGATAAAATCATAAGCTCTGCATTTAACAATGACAAGACTTTCCAGAATGCCTTGAATTCCTCATTTGAGTACTTCATCAATTTGAATGCCCGTTCTCCAGAGTTTATCTCTCTGTTTGTGGATGACAAGCTTCGTAAAGGTCTCAAGGGTGTTAGTGAAGAAGATGTGGAGGTCGTACTAGATAAGGTGATGATGCTTTTCAGATATCTGCAGGAGAAAGATGTGTTTGAGAAGTACTATAAACAGCACTTGGCTAAGAGACTGTTGTCAGGAAAGACTGTGTCTGATGATGCAGAGAGAAGCCTGATCGTGAAGCTTAAGACAGAATGTGGTTATCAGTTTACTTCCAAGCTAGAGGGTATGTTCACCGATATGAAAACTTCTCAGGATACAATACAAGGTTTTTACACCAATCATGGTGCTGAGCTAGGGGATGGACCTACACTGGTTGTCCAGGTTTTAACAACTGGGTCCTGGCCCACTCAACCAAGTATTCCCTGCAACCTTCCTGCGGAGCTGTCGTTACTTTGTGAAAAATTCCGCTCGTACTATCTTGGAACACATACAGGCAGAAGATTATCCTGGCAAACTAACATGGGTACAGCTGATATAAAAGCAACTTTCAGCAAGGGTCAGAAGCACGAGCTTAATGTCTCAACCTTCCAAATGTGTGTACTTATGCTTTTCAATAATGCTGACAGACTTAGCTACCGGGAGATTGAACAAGCGACTGAGATTCCTGCCCCAGAGCTGAAGAGGTGTTTGCAATCACTGGCTTGTGTCAAGGGAAAGAATGTCCTTCGAAAAGAGCCCATGAGCAAGGATATCGGTGAGAACGATGATTTCTTGTTCAATGACAAGTTCTCAAGCAAATTTTACAAGGTGAAGATAGGAACAGTAGTTGCACAGAAAGAATCAGAACCTGAAAAACAGGAAACTAGACAAAGGGTGGAGGAGGATAGAAAGCCTCAGATTGAGGCTGCAATAGTGAGAATTATGAAATCCAGGAAAGTACTAGATCATAACAATATTATTGCTGAGGTCACAAAGCAGCTGCAATCTCGTTTCCTGCCAAACCCAGTGGAGATTAAGAAGCGTATTGAGTCACTCATAGAACGTGAATTCTTGGAAAGAGATAGTGTTGACAGGAAGTTGTATCGCTACCTTGCTTAATGGATCAGTTTTCTAGCATTCACTAGTGTTTTTCATGTTTAGTGCTGAAAACTGGAATTGAATGATGTACTTCAAATTGATAGTAAGCCAATTGCTCTTGAATTCCTTCAGCTCGGATTTACAAGGTTTCCTTCAATGTTGGGTATCCCTTTTAAATACCCTAGTCTTTCTTGATCAGGAACTTTTGGCAGGATGATTGATTTGTCCCAGGAAGTTGATGAAGGCAACCCACTTCAAAACACAATGTGGAAGAACCGGCTTGGAGTCGCATTTTGTCTTGAAAATCCTTGTGCGTATCAAAAGATTCACTGCCCTTATTCTTTGATGGGAAGTCGTTTACTTTTCTTGACTAGATGTTGCTGCTTCAATTATGTTAAGAGCTGCTTTGATTTGTATAGTTTGCTGTTGTATGGCGTACGCCCATTGCAATTTGTTAGCTTGCTGTAAGCTAATCAATTGTGGGATGTCGTACACCATAATGCTTAAATTATGAAAGGTGCCGAACTTGGTGATACTTAGTTGCTGAAAGTTTATTAAATCTTATCAATGTTGCACATTTTCTTTTGTTTAAGGTTGTGTCGTTACCATAATGCAATTATACTCTTTCTTGAAGGGAGTTTTATGTTGCATAATGTTGTTTTAATAGGTTATTTCGAGTATTCGCTTTTAGGGAAAACGAATTTTATGTTATTCTAGTTCATTTGGTCATTCTGTTATTCCCTCAAGTGGTTGTGTTAGGTTGGAAGGAAAGTATTTTCCAGGATGCCAATCTTAACAAAGACTATCTTGTTTCCTTGCTCACAAGCAGGAGGCTTATGAACATATTCGTTCCTTTTTTATGAACATAGGTTTATGAGTAGTGTTTTCATTGTTACTCAAAACTTTATTATGTTGGTACTCCGTAGTTTATATATACACAACCTTTACGGCGTGTTTGGATAGAGAAGGGGGAAGGAAAATAAGAGGAGTGAGGCCAGGGAAGGTGTGGGAAGTGAAGGGAAGAATGTGAGTTTTCCTTTAAAATCTCTCCATTGTTGGAGACATCAATTTTTTCAATTTAATCCCTCCATTTCTCTCCCCTTCCAATTCTCTTATTCCCTAATGTGTTATTCAAATGAAAGATAGTTCATCCTTTCATTTCTCTTTTTTTTCCTTTCCCTCCGATTCCTTCAATCCAAATAAAGTGTTAGTGACATATTAACCTAATACGAAATGCTAATTAAAATAGTCTTTTATTAAACTATTCACAAGATATGCTTAAGTTCACTTATTGTGATTTATTAAGCAATACTAAGAAAAAAATATAATTTGGACTGAAATCTAATCTATTTTATATATAACCATCTTAAAATCCCAGCGTTTTTACTAGAAATTTTATGAAAATTCTAGACGTTTCCTAGTGATATAATTTTCTTTTTTTTTTTAAAAAAAAATTAACTTCTTCATCGGCAATGACCTTGCCCTTGGCTGGTGGTGGTCGATGGTGGTTTGTTGGAAGGAGAGAATGTAAGAGTGAGTTACGGGAGTGAAAGGCACGTGAGGGTAACTTTGTCCATTCATATCAAAATGCGAGCGTTACCTGGTAAAATGTGGGTGACGTATAACGATTCACTACTTTGGTACTCCTCCGTTTTTTAGTGCGCATTATTCACTTGACTTAATTTTGACCAATGTTTTTTAAACTTATTTGCAAAGAATTTGTATCAGATCAAAACGTAGGTTGTCAATTATTTTTGCTTCCATATATAACCATGATTTTTACATTTAATTGTGTCTATTAATTACCAAATCAATAAATTAATAGACTTTCTATAAATGGTTGGTATTATTAATAATGTTAACATTGTGACATGACATGAGTAGTTATTGTGTTTTAAAATTAAGTTGACACTATATATATTAATATATATAATCTACCCATCTTTTATATAAAAGAGATTTAGGCCCGGTTTAGTTAACTTTATTTTTTTGCTGAAATTAAATTATTTTTACTGAACTTAAATTATTTATGATGAACTTAAATTATTTTTACTGAACTGAAATAATTTATTGCTGAACTGAATTATATTCATTGAACTGAAATTATTTTTACTAAATATTATTTTTTTAAGGTGAAGTGAACAGGGCCTTAATATCTTCTTTGCTTTTTTTCATTATGGAACCTTGAATTTTTATACTTTTGTGATTTGTTATTTCTGTTTTGGTTCCAAAATTTACCCTCGTTTCTCTAATGTGACAATATGGGGGATGATTACGCTTCTCAAAACAGAATTTATACCTAATTATCTTTTATTATATAATGGTAAAAAATAAACCAAAAAAAAAAAATATCAATCATTGAAATAGTGCATTGTAAAACAGAAAAAAATATGTTAGCTTATTAAATAAAATACTTCATAGGAAGTATTCCATATAATTTTGTCAATTGTGAAATACTTCGTAATGAACTTGTCATTTTTCCTAAACAAAAAAAAAATGTCATTTTTCCACAATTTCACTTCCACAAAATTTCATATCGCATGTATTGTACGTAGTATCAACCAAACAAACACTAATGACTAGTATTAGTGTATTATAGAGAACTACAGAAGAGATATAAAACGCGTTCAACACTAATTTTTAAGTAGCTATTAGATAACTACTCAATTACTACCACAACTAATAGCTACCTCCACTATTATATTTTGCCAAACACGACCATCCTCCATAAGTTTAAGGTGGTCACACTCCTAAACCACAACACATGGCATGATATGCTCAAAGTCTTCCAAATCCTTGCCCTAATGACGTCGACTAAATCAAATCAATCACACCCACTTTACTTACGTTTATCATCATTAAGGGTCAATCAACCAAATCTTTTTTAACGAAATACTACATTATTACTTGATCCAAAACAATTAAAAAAAATACAAATATTTAAAAAACCACCGACCATATCCCAATACTAAAGAAGAAATAAATAAATAAAAAATAATGGTCCATTGAATGTCAGTTTTTCCCCTGAACAGTCAAGTTTCTCGTTGTTATAGTTTAAACATGTAACTGACGTGAATCAATCAATTGTTTCTCTCTCTAGAAAAACTATTTCTCTCTCTGAAAAAAATTGTTTCTTTCTATCTAATTTCCTGGTTTTTTTTTGGGGTTGAATTAATTCTCAAAATCAAAATGTTTGTTAAAAAGCTTGTAGAAAAGGCAACCAAGAAGGTTTGTACAGCCATTTACTGTAATTTTTTATTTTTTGAAAAGAAAAGTTGATTGAACTATTTATATGTTATATTGGTTATATGTTACTGTACTTCGCAATTTATTTGATCATCCAAAGTAATTAGTTGATATGATTTGATTTGGTTTCATTTACATTCAAATTTAAACTCAGTTAATCAGTTCGTGATTTTTTGCTTTTTGCATCAACTTGAATCGTTGCTTTTTAAATAAGTTGGACGATGATCGTCAGTTGCATTGTTTTTCCATCAGATTTAGACATTTAGTTGTCGTGTTACTAGTTTAAATTACGTTATAAATTACGGACTGTACTGTGGAGTACTCCGTAGTTGATAGTGAGGACAAGCTTTTCCTGGGGTTTAAAAATGAAATCCAATCGTTTGTAAAATTGTGATGGTGTTGATTAATTTTTACAAGTAACGATTACTTTTTGATATTTGGATTGAGGAAAATATCTTGTGGTTTTGATTATTGTTCAACTGTTTAAGTTGTTGATAATTTGGTGATTCAGATATTTTTTTTAGTTTACGATTAGCATATTTGATATTTTTATTTTCAGAAGATTTTAAGGTAAGAGTTGCTTAGGTAGTAGTGACAATGTCACAAGCCTTACTCCACAATTGGTTTAGTAATGTTGCAGATAATTGTTGCTGTAACCTGATAATGTGAATGATGGGTTTTTAGAAACGCGTAAATTCACTAAAGCAATAAACCAATGATGTTGCTTAAGAGTCTAACATTGTCCTGTTTATTTTCATTAAAAATTGTTAACAAAGAGGCATTTTAAGCTCTGATTTATTATTATTTCCATGTTTTGAAAATCGGAAACATGACTTTCATTACAATTCCGGGCATCAAAGGTTATTTCTGTGAATATGTCGTTGTATGTTTGATTTGAAAGCATTTGCAAATTTTGGGTACTTCAACACTGACAATGCTTGAATTCTGATGCAGCCTGGGGAGAACTCAGATGGTCTGAAACCAGAAGATGTTGATCCTCGTCTAGCTTTCCATTATGGATTACCACCTTCAGCTGCTATGTTTGCATATGATCCAATACAAAAGATACTTGCAGTATCAACAAAGTTTGTCCCTTGTAGCTGCTCCCTTTATTTTCCTAAATGCAAGTGTTTCTATGTGGTTTTGCATAATCGTATCTGTAGTACTGAAATCAACAGTAGTCTGATTCATATACATGGACTTTTCTAGAGTTAATAAGCCCAGTTTTTAATACTGTAAGAAGACTGCTTTGCATCATTACGAATCAGTATACCTGTGCTACAAGATGCTGTGATGAATCTCTCTTGGTTATCAATCACCAAATGAAATCTTGAGCCTAACTTATTACTAATTTACAAGATGTTCTGTCACTGTAGATCAATAATTCATGTAAAGATTACTTCAATTATAATATAGACTTGGTTTACTCCTATGATTTTAACGGTCTTGTTTCTTTCCTATAGGAATGGGCAGATTAAATTGTTAGGAAAAGATAACACTCAAACCCTGTTGGAGTTCAATGACGTGCAGCCCAGCAAATTTTTGCAGGTTCTTTTAACTCTGCTACCAAAACCCCTCACTTTATCTTGGTGCTCATTTTTGCACCACTTTGCTGTGATATCATTTACTAATCTTGGCACTGAACTGTAGCTAAGTAGCTAACTTAAGGTGTTTAAATTTGTAGTTCATTCACAACCAAGGTTTTCTTTTGAATGTAACATCCAATGATCAAATCGAGGTAGCTGAATTGTATCCTTTTTTTACTTAACTTTTTTTTTTTTTTTTTTCTTTCCCTAATTATCTTTACACTTATATTTTACTGTTTGGCATGACTCATAACTAGGTTTGGGACATAGATAAGAAGATTTTGTCTCATGTTCATAATTTCGAAGAAGAGATCACATCTATGTCAGTAATGCAGCTGAGTTCCTTCTTGTAAGTACCTCATTATTGTATTTGTATGGAAATTATAAGAATTCCCTTATCTTGGAACAAGATGTAACCAAACTCCTAGTTCAAAATTGCTGAACTAAGAGAACATTGGTAAAATATATTTCTTTGCAATGGCAGATTTATAGGAGATCGTGCTGGTAATGTCACAGTGTGGAAGCTTGATAATGAATTGGGCCAGATAGAAAAAATGAAGTATTGGATCCCTTATTCAGCTTCACACGGTGAGTTATTGCTCCTTTCTTTATTTATTTATTTATTTATTTTTTTTATTTTTTTTTACTGTATTCTCTAATGCTATTGACCTTAGAAATATTTGCTGAAGATGGAGCTGTTATTCTGTGCTATGATTAAGTGATTTAGTCATAGAATGTCCGAATTTTGATTGATTATGATTTACAATCTATTGTCAATCTAATGTCTTGAGTTTTTTTGGGAGGGTAAATATGATATGGGTGCTTGTATGGCTGCTGTCTACTTTCAAATTCCACCTGACAACCTGTCTACTTCCCCTTTGTTTTTAGTCTCATGCTGATGGTGCTATGTTCAGACTCTAAAGAGATAAGAATCTTTCATAGATGCTTACTCTAGGAGAGTCCTCAACTATATTAGTAGCTGATTTGATTAGTGTATCTCTTCTCGTGCATGACTTATCTCTCTTTGTTAATGGCAAAAGTTTGAAAGAAATATGTTAAAGCTATTTAAGTTGGTGAAGTCTTACATAGTACATTTTTGCAACTTATTAGCAAGGATGCATAGGTTCCCATCTTGTTTAGTTTGCTCTGATAATACTTATGATTCCCTCTTTCTTTCAATGTGAACGTCTGTATGTGTTTCAAGGGTGATTAATGCTTACATCTATGCAAAAACTTATTCTTTTCAGCATATCCCGATAAGAATCCAGTTGATCATGCTGTAAAGTATATATTGCCTCAACCAACAGCAGAAAGCAGGAGGTAGTGCATCTATGTTATACTCTTCCTTCTACCACATAACGTGTTTATTATTAGACTCTCATCACTTCTTGCATCTTTTCTGTTCCAACTGAAGGATTCTGATTATATTTGCTGATGGATTGATCACGCTGTGGGCAATCCAAGAAAGCAAAGCTGTTTTTACAATGGGTGGTGGTGGAGCCATGGCTCTTATGTCCTCTCAGGAAACTAAGAGAGTAACTTCTGCATGCTGGGTATGCCCCTTTGGCAGTAAAGTTGCTGTTGGGTACGACACTGGGGATATATTAATTTATAGCATCCCTTCAAATTCTGACATAGGCAATGGGTCTTCGGTGAGTAGTGACACCAGCAATACCCAAATTGTTCAAACTTCTAAGATCAATCTAGTGTACAGATTGGAAAAAATTCCTATTGCATCATTAAAGTGGGTTTATTCAGATGGGAAAGCTAATCGGTTATATGTTACTGGCGCCTCTGATGCCGCATCCCCAAACTTGGTTCAGGTATTTGGATCAATATTATCTAATTTTATCAAAATTTACATTCATGTTGATGGTTGTGCTTTTGAATTAATTGGGTTGACAAGATCAAACTGTAAAGTATTTTGGAATTGAACTTTGGTGTTGCAGGTGGTCTTGTTGAATGAAGTCACCGAATCTCGGACAATTAAAGT
This sequence comes from Chenopodium quinoa, assembly GCF_001683475.1. Lineage (NCBI taxonomy): Eukaryota > Viridiplantae > Streptophyta > Magnoliopsida > Caryophyllales > Amaranthaceae > Chenopodium > Chenopodium quinoa. The sequence goes on along the minus strand of NW_018742418.1, from coordinate 7,628,406 downwards.
GGGGCTTCAGCTGCCTGAACCATGTCTTGATATAGAAATTATCTCTTGCTTAAATGAACAAAGCAAACATAAGCAGAAGTTTCTTATTTTGCTTGGAAAATCTGGTCTTATGTATGCCTATGACGATCATTCTATTGAGAAGTGTTTGTTGCAATCTCAATCAAAATCATCAGCATCACTGCCAAACGAATTGATGATAAAGCTTCCAATATCTGCTTCAACCACTACTGCTGCTCAATTTATCACAAATCAAACCAACAATATAGATTATGAAGAGGTAATAATACCTCTATTTAGTTCTAGATGTGGTTCTTTCTTTTTCATTGTTATATAATGTATTGTAACCATTATGCAGGGCTACATGTCAGTTGCGAAAAATTTTCCATCAATTCTTCCTTCTGAAGCAAAGAACACCAGTTCACCTCACTTTACTGGATTTGCAAAGATTAGAAACTTGTATATCACAGGGCATAGTGATGGAACCATCAATTTTTGGGATGTTACATGCCCTCTCTTAATCCCACTTCTATCATTAACACAACAGGTATTGTTATGTTTCGAGGTTTACTGCATTAAGTTACAAATTTAGTGAACATTAATGCTAGAGCATTGCTGGATATTGTTTAGCCTTGATTCCTTGTGGAATGCAGAATGCCAAGCTAATAACCACACAAAAAATCTAATCGTGTTGTTTATAAATTATAATGATGTCAGCTAACCTTGTAATTTCCAAATAAGCAGAAAATATGCTTCTCCAGGGTTGGGGTGTGGAGGAGGGTTGAGCTGCTGAGTTTGAGATTAGTGATTCTAGCAACTGGTTAACACTTATCTGCCCCAGCCCCACATCCCGAATAGCTGGGGAGATTAATCACACTTACACGAGAAATAAAGGGTCCGACACTACATTTGAATTTTAAAGAATGGATAAACATAACCTGAAAATTATATTCAGAACCTAAATGGCAAGAAGAACTCATTTTTATTTATTGACTGAAATTCTTAAATCACTATAGATGACCTTTTCAACATCAAGGATTTTAACATGTTAAAATTTCTTTTGGCCTTTTGTGTGATCATTATAAACTTTCCTACATGGTTAAAATCATTTAAAATTAGCTTCTGGTAATTATGTCATTATTAGAATTTAAATAGCTATCAGCCAGCCTTACAGCATCCTGACTTTTTGTCTTGGTGCCATTTGTAGAATGAGGATGATTTGTCTCAAAGTGGCGTAGCAGTAACAGCAATTCATTACTGTTCTGCATCACGGCTTCTCGTTTCTGGAGACAAAAGTGGAATGGTAATTACGCAGTCTTGTCAGGGATGTTAATTGGTTGTTGGATTTTCCTTCCTTTGTTCATTTCAAAAATTTATGTGCTATACAGGTCTGTATCTATCAATTGAAGCCTGAACCATTTTCCACTGAGACTGGGTTTTTTTCTTTATCAGGTAAGTTCTATCAGCATGATGATTTGTATAAAGTTCTATCAGGGTAAAGTGTTGCATTTGATAAATTTGAATTAGCTCTTAGCAATCAATTTTTCTCCTAATTGAACGTCGTTAGAACCTATTTGAGGTTTATATCATAGTGGAAATGTAGTAAAAGTTATGTGCTGGCTGTTTTTTATGGTCTTAGAGCCACCTTTGTCCATGGTGGATTATCATGTCGGAAAGTTGTGACTGATTTTGCAATTGGTCTCCCATTTTGAAAAGCTGAAGATAATGTTATGCACCTAATGCTTCATATAAAAGACATGAAGTTGAGGATTTTACTCATTGATGCCTGTAGAGGATAAACCAGAGAAACTTTTAGGTTGTTTAACATGCCAGTATTAATCTATTAGAAAGGTTCTATGTGAATTTGTACCTTAATTTTCATATGTGACATCTCGGTTGCATTGGTGAAAATCAATATTTAAATTAGATGCAGTATTGGGCTCCCTTGTAGTTTTGCAATTTTTTTGGAAGAGATGTAACCTGGGAAGAAAATCAACTTCATATTGTATACATGATGCACTTGACTGAGTTTTCTAATATGTTATCTACTTCAGGAAGTTCAAAGAAAGGAAACAGTCATGTCATTCATAGTGTGAAGTTTATTAAAGTCAATGGGTCTGTACAGCTCGAGATATCTGGCGGTGGGATCTGAACAAGGACATGTAAGTTATTTTTATCTTATTACCCTTACAATTCTTCTGCTCTATTTCTTTTTTAAGTTTAGGTACTAGAGAAAATATTGCAGACTGGCTGAGGACATATGTTATTACCATAAAATCTGGATGAATTCATGTTTGCTTTGCTTAATTAATAAAGGTGTTTAATTAAGTATAGCAAAGTAATTAGAAGCCAAACTCGGTAAAGAGAAGAGCAAACAAAGCAGCCCTCAACCAGCCCGGTATGCCGCCTGGTTTGGGTGGTGCTTGCCCGACCGGGCACGAGGGTGGTTCTAGGACGCTGCTCTGCTGCCCGGCCGGGTAGGCGCCGCCCTACCGGATCTGGGTTTTACAACCCTATTGGGCGCGAGACTCAATTGGCTCCACCGCCCGGCCAGGCGCGAGAGGCTCCTTGCTTGCGTCGTCCAGAATGGCCCGATCAAGCGGTCGCCGGCCCGGTCGGGTGCAAGTTGTTTTTGTTTTGTGAATGACGGTTATTGTCAGTTTCTTGGCATTGTTTGGATATTTTGTCTTCTAGTATAAATATGTTAATGAACATTTGATGAAAAATGAAGAAAATAAGAAGTTAGTTTCTTCGTGACTTTCTTGTTTCCATTTTCTTAGTTTTTGTTTGTTTCTTTTAATTATCATCATGAACATTAGATCACAAACATACTACACACTGTTGTGATTGTCTTCGTTGTATCTCCTAGTAATTTCGTGATACCCGGTGTGTATAATAGGGTCGAAATATTACTTTGGGAAAGTGATCTTGTTCACGCCTCAAAGTGTTTAATTTGTCCGATTTCGTTATCATTTTTTGTGACCCGGTAAACCAATTTCCCCAACAATCCAAAGTAATAGTTTCCTACAAAGATGGCAACGGTGTAAGAATTGTCTTGCAAGTTTCAAAATTTGGACAAATTAGAGGAGTGATTTACGAAGATGGCAAAAGTTTTTTACGTTTTTGGTGATATCTCGGAGTGGCATATGTACTCACATCCCCGAAGTTAATGGAGGAGGAAAACGAGACGTTGGAGGCTACAAGGAAGAGGAACAAGTGGGAGAATGGTTTGTCTGGTGCTATCAAAACAATGGAATTCGCGGTATTTTATTATTGTGTTTATCCATGGCGAATTGGTTAGTATTTCTATATTATTATTTTTATTCCATGCTTGAAATGATTCATTGTTTGATTCATTGTTTGATTTTATTTTATGATTATTTAGCATGGATTATTTATCAAGTATGATTTTATTTGATGATGTCTTTTTATAGAAAGTATTAACATGTATGTTTATGTTAATTGATCATGATTATGTAAATTGATTTTATGTATGCTAATTGTATTTCATGGGATGACTATCGGTGGTGATTAATGTGGCAATAGTTATGCTTTAATAAAGTATTTTATTGGTCTATGCATGGTGAAAGGTACGTTGTAGTTTTCATGGATCATGCGGTTATGACTAATGGCCACGGTAATATATTAGAATAAATTTATTGTGAATTAGATGTCTTGATTCAAGTAATGTCCATCTCGATAGGCCATGAACAATTTAGTATGTATAGTATGGTATATACTATTGATAATTTAATTTATTCAACTTTTGAAATTATTGTTTTATTTTACAAGACAATGATATTGTTTTATCATTTTATGGTGTTGTCTTGTGTAATAATTTCATGTAAAGTTAGTTGTATAAGTATATGTATATGAAACAAATTTGATGGCAATAAGGAGTTTGTCAAATTTGTATATATGTTGACAATGTTGTATTAAATCTTATACATGAAACTGATTTTGGTTTATGTGCATCGGACTAGCGTGATACAACAAAAAAATAAGGTCGAATGGTTGTTTGATCGATAAAGCTTAAAGCTTGCGAAATAGCGTCAATGGCTTTAGGCCATTACTCTCCAAGTTCTTACTACAATTTTCTGGATGGATTTCTCTCCTTAGGTATTCTCTACTTATACTACTTAGCATGTACTACATAAGTGGCCAAAGGCCTTAATTGCTACATTTACTACTACCTGTCTTCTAGTGAGATTACCCATAGTAAAAGCTAATAATCCAAAGTCTCCTGCTATTTAGATAACCATTGTTGCTTGTGCCCTGTGCTTTTGTTAGTGGTGGACTGCTCTGCTCCTGTCTTCTTTGTCGCCTTCCGTACACCAGTGTGATTGGGGTGGTTGTGGGCTCATTGCAATACCCGCCCCCAAAAGTGCCACCTTGTCCTCAAGGTGGAAAAGGGGAAAGCGAGCTTTGATAGCTGTTGCATCTTCCCAGGTTGACTTGACTTGAACTCAGGTAGTCCGTGCCACTTAATGAGCACATCTAACCCTTCCTTCTAGCCTAATTTCGGCGTTCTGTCCAATACCTTTTCAGGCTCCACCACTAGTTCCAATTCCAGGGTAATTTGCGTGGGTATATTGGGGGAGCTGGGAACATTCTCTCTTGCTTGCTTCAACTGATACACATGAAAGACTGGGTGAGCTTGCAATCTTTCGGTAGTAGCAGCCTATAGGCTACCTTTCCCATACGCTCTATGACTTCAAACGGTCCATAAAATCGACCCGCTAGCTTCTCAAATGGCCTTCTTGCTAGAGAGCGCCGACGGTATGGCTGGAGCTTAAGAAATACTCGATCCCCAACCTGAAATTCCACTTCCCTTCTCTTCTTGTCCGCATTAGCTTTCATCACTTGCTGCCCACGCACCAAATTCAACTTAAGTTCATCGAGCATCACATTTCTTGCTTGTAAAGACTCCTCCACGGAATCAACTGCGGTCTGACCCAATCTTACTCGGAGCAACCTAGGGGGATCCCTGCCATATAGCACCTTGAAAGAGGTCACTTGTGTTGACAAGTGTGCGGATGTGTTATACGAATACTCGGCCCAAGGGAGCCAAGTTGCCTATGCCTTAGGTTGATCCCCCGCAAAGCACCTCAAGTAAGTTTCCAGCCTTTTGTTCACCACCTCTGATTGTCCGTCGGTTTTGGGGTTGTACGAGGTACGACGCCGGATCCGGGTTCCTTGTAGTCTGAACAGCTCACGCCAAAAAATGCTTACAAAAATGCGATCCCGGTCTGTCATACAGCCCCTCGTGCAGCCTAACAATTTCCTTCACAAAATATTCAGCCACCCCTTGAGCCGTGAATGGATGCCGGAGTCCAATGAAGTGGGCGTATTTCGACAGTCGGTCCACCACAACCAAAATTGTATTAACCTTTTTCGATCTCGACAGATCCTCAATAAAATCCATAGTAATGTCATCCTAAACCTTCTCCAAGATAGGCAACGGTTGCAATAACCGTGCCAGAGATTGTTGTGAATGCTTATTGCGCCGACAGGTGACGCAATTCCGAATGTACTCCGCCACATCACGCCGCATTCCAACCTAAAACCATTCCCCTGCCATTCGTAAATAAGTTTTGGTATTGCTGGTGTGGCCTTCCTTCGGGGAGTCATGATACGCCCTAAGAAAAACCTCCTTCACACTTGAATTTTGGGGAATGATTAATCGCCCCTTGTACAAGAGTAATCCATTCTCCACCGTATACCCCTGCCCTCCTTCTCCATTCTCCACTTCTCCCTGTAATTTCTGAATTGAAGCATCTCCTTGTATCTCTCTCTTTAAGGACTCCCAATCCACTCCCTGTACCGTGACTAAGGCCCCATATCCGGTTCAACTTCACTCTCACCCCTCCTTGACAAAGCGTCGGCCACTCGATTGGCTACCCCGGGTTTGTACTGCAACTCAAAGTCGAACCCAATGAGTTTCCTCACCCACCGTTGGTATTCCATACCCACCTCTCTCTGTTAGGTAATGTACTTCAAGCTCTGTTGGTCGCTTCGAACAATGAACCTCCTTCCCAAAAGGTAGTGCTTCCATTTTTGCTCCGCCAAGCACACCGCCATGAGTTCCTTCTCGTAAATGATTTGCTTCGTCCGCTCCTCCCCAACACCTTACTAAAGAACGCCACTGTCTGCCATCTTGCATTAGCATCGCCCCAAGGCCAAACCCGGAAGCGTCGGATTTTATCACAAACGGCTTCTTAAAATTCTGCATAACCAGTACCGGAGCTGTCGCCTCTTTTAATTTCTGAAAAGACACATCTTCCATCTCTGACCACCCAAAATTGTCCTTTTTCAATTGTTGTTAAGGGTTGAGCAATTTGGGCATAGTGGTGAATAAATTTGCGGTAGTAACCTTTAAGGTTTAGAAACCCTCTTAAATCCCTTAGAGATTTCGAAGTGGGTCAGCTGACCATGGCCCGAACCTTCTCTTGATCCACTGCCACGCCATCCCTTGAAATTATGTGGCCCAAGTATGCCACTACTTCCTTGCCAAATTCGCACTTTTTCATGTTGGCAAACAGAGTATGGTTTTTAAGGGTGGTCATCACCACCTTCAAGCGCTCAATGTGCTCCTCCTTGCTAGAGCTGTACACAAGTATAACGTCAAAGAAAACAAGTACGAACTTGCGTAAATAGGGACGAAATACCTCATTCATAAGGGATTGGAAAGTGGCCATGGCGTTCGTTAATCCGATAGGCATTACTAAGAACTCGTAATGGCCCTCGTGAGTACGAAACGCCGTCTTGTGAGTGTCCTACGGTCTCACGAGGATTTGGTGGTAGCTGGCTTTAAGATCAAGCTTGGAAAATATTTGTGCTCCATTCAACTCATCTAAGAGTTCATTGATCACGGGAATCGTGTATATTTATCGGTGACGGTCTCCTTGTCCAAAGCTCGATAATCGACACAAACCGCCACGAGCCGTCCTTCTTTTTCACTAGAAGAATCGGGCTTGAGAATGGACTCGTGGAAGGTTGTATAATTCCTGTGTCTAGCATTTCTCCGATCAGCTTCTCAATCTCATCCTTTTGAAACTGCGGGTAGCGGTAAGGGCGCACACTCACCGATTGCTGCCATCTTTGAGGACTATGGCATGTTCGTGGCCCCTCTCCGGTGGTAATCCGGTAGGGCTTTCAAAAACCGCCTTAAATTCCTCCAATACATCTTTCAAAAATTCTAAAGCTTCACTCTCAGTTTGTTGATTTTCCCCCTCCAACCGACTACACTCAATTAGCAGACCCTCTTTTTGTTTTTGGAGAGTCTTGATCATGTCCTTTAATGTGATCCCCGTCGAGCTGGACTCGTGTCCCCCCTAATTTTCACCGTTTCCCCTCCTACCACAAAAACTCATCTCCTGCAGTTTCCAGTTGGTCAACACAGCCCCTAGTTTCTCCGGTGCACACCCAATATTACATCAGAATTCCCTAATTGAAGGGGTAAAAATTCCTTTTCAATTTCCAGATTTTTGTTGAGCTTCAACCTCACTCCAAGACATTGCCCCTGCCCCTTAATCGCTTCTCCATTACCCAATGACACGCCAAAAGTTCCTTCTTCGGTCACCGGAATTTTTAATTTCTCCACCGCCCTAAGGGATATAAAATTATGGGTGGCACCGGGGTCAATCACCACCGCGACCGGTTGCCCTTTGATCTCGCCGATGAGCTTCATGGTCTTTGGGGTGGAGATTCCAACCAAAGAATTCATCGAAATGTTGGCAGGGGTTTCCTCTTCTTCGTCCACCGGCGTCTCTAACGCCGAGAACTCTCCACTGTCGTCCTCCTCCTCAACCAATAAAACACACAATCCCTTAGCCGTTCATACATGGGTGGGACTCGTCCACCGTCGCATTTAAAGCAAAGGCCCTTGGCCTTTTGTCTTGTATCTCCTTATCCGTCAGCCTTCCCACCTCGCCGTGAATCGGGACAAGCTAGGATTAGATCGGTTTTGGTAGCTGGGTGTTTGGTAATTAACTGAGGCAACCGAGCTTTTAGAGGTTTGGGTATTTTGTGGGTTGGTTTTGGTTGGGTTTAAGGATTGGTTGTTTGTAGTTAAAGTTTGGGCCAACCAGCTCCAAATAGGGTGGATGCTGGATTCTTGTTAAAATAGGAGTATAGACCCGGAATTGCAAAGGCCCCGCCCGTTTTCTCAATGTTGTTGACCCGATTTCTCTCCTCGACTCGCATCGCCAGATCCATTGCATCTTCAAGGGTTAATGGGTTCAACATTCGGATCTCCACCTTGATCTCCTCTTTAAGGTTGTTGATAAACTGCCCTTTCATCAGACTTTCGGGAATGGGTTCAACATTCGGATCTCCACCTTGATCTCCTCTTTAAGGTTGTTGATAAACTGCCCTTTCATCAGACTTTCGGGAATGGGTTCAACATTCGGATCTCCACCTTGATCTCCTCTTTAAGGTTGTTGATAAACTGCCCTTTCATCAGACTTTCGGAAATGTCCGGCAAAGGCGACGACTTCTCTATGAACCCCTCTTATACTCCACCATAGTGGTTGATTGAACCACTGCGAGCCATTGCTTGTGTAACGTCCCCGAGTTAATGGGTCTGAATTGGTTTAGCACTCTCCCCTTAAGGTCCTCCTACCCTATATGTGGTCGGCGACGACTCTCCCATTAGTACCACCGTAGAGCGTTGCCATCCATGGCTACAATTGCGGCTTAAAGCTTCTCCATCTCCGATAGACGGTAGAATTGAAAATAATGCTCGCTCCGTAGGATCCACCCATCTGGGTCAGACTCGTCGAAAACCGGCATGTCCAGCTTCAGATATTTGCAGTTCCCTCGTCCTTCGTGGTTTTCGCCGCGGTTCTGAACCCCTCCACCGGCTCCGAGGTCCCAATTGCCGAACCTGAGGCCGTTAAAGCCAGCAGCACCGTGATAGGTGTTTTGTCCTTGTCCTTCAAGGTAGCCATCAACGTTCGAATTTCATCAAAGAACTTGTCTTGGTTGCTCTTCATCAAGGCGATTTGCTGGTTTTGATCATCGCGAAATCGGTCGACTCGGGCCTCCAGCCTTTGTCTAACCCCTTTTATGGCTTCTTCGGTTTTTGCGTGCTTCTTCTTCTTGGTTCTTCATCAGAATCTGTTGGGGAGAATTTTCTCCATCTCCAACCTTGTCGTTGATTTCTTCCAATCGTTCTTCAAGGGCTGCAACTCGTTCTGTGGTGAACGTTGGCGCCGTCGGTGCCATGGCTGCTTTGATACTAACTGCAACGGACTAGCGTGATACAACAAGAAAATAAGGTCGAATGGTTGTTGATCGATAAAACTTAAAGCTTGCGAAATAGCGTCAATGGCTTTAGGCCATTACTCTCCAAGTTCATACTACAATTTGGATTGATTTCTCTCCTTAGGTATTCTCTACTTATACTAGTTAGCATGTACTACATAAGTGGCCAAAGGCCGTAATTGCTACATTTACTACTACTTGTCTTCTAGTGAGATTACCACCAGTAAAAGCTAATAATCCAAAGTCTCCTGCTATTTAGATAACCATTGTTGCTTGTGCCTATGCTTGTTTTGGTGGTGGACTGCTCTGCTGCTCCTGTCTTCTTTGTCGCCTGCCGTACACCAGTGTGATTGGGGGTGGTTGTGGGCTCATTGCATTATGATGAATGATTAAATGAATTTATCTTTCGTGATGTCCATGATTTGGAGGAGAATTTAATTCTTAAAATATCACGATGAAAGGACAGATGTGTTGACAAAGTATTGGTTTGAATATGTCATGTAATGTTGCGGTTAAGCCAACTAAGTTATGACGTATTTGTTTATTTATTTTATTTCATTGGTGTTGTCATGTTAATTATTGTTGTTTGTTTTATGTTTAATTCTCTAATTAATCCATGTTGAATAAGTTAATTCATTGCTTGATTTAGTGCATAGTGACTATGATGCAATTTTCATAGCACACCTTCCTTAGGCAATATGAAGTGTTTAGCAACTGTCATTGATGTTTTTCAAGGTGTTGCTATGTTTATTTTAGTGTATTCTAAGGATGAAGCCTAGACAAATTTAAAATCTACTAAGTGAATAGTAGAGTTGCAAGCTAACGGAAAGTTTAAAGGTTGAGAACCAAGAAAGGAGGTGAATACTATAAGCCAAGTTATTTCCAATTTTTAGGTTTAGTACATGAAACTACAATGGAATTTATACCACAACAAAATGGTGTAGTGGTAAGGAAGAATAGGACACTAGAAGAAATTGTTAATTTTGTGTTGTTATATTCGGGTTTAAGTGATGGATCTTGGGGTAAAGTCGTTTTAACGGCATGTTACGTGTTAAATCGTGTTCCCATGAAAAGGAAGGATGTTACCCCATATGAGCTATGGTACAAAAGGAAATCAAACTTGAGTCATCTCAAAGTTTGGGTTGTAGGGCAATTGTTAAAGTACCGGAACCTAAACGTAAAAAGTTAGGTGAAAGAGGAGTGGAATGCATTTTTATAGAATATGCGGAACATAGAAAATCCTATAGGTTCTATGTAATAGAGCAAAATGACTTTTGGTTGGTTTGCACCACCATTGAGTCGAGGGATGCATTGTTTGATGAAAATAGATTTTCTTCAATTCCTAGATTGAAGGATATAACTCCAAATACCAATGCTCAAAGTTTTAATTGATCAAGAGGTGGATGACCGAACCTATTTAGAGGAGGCATATACATCATCATCACAACCTAGGAGAAGTAAGAGGGCAAGGAAAGAAAAATCCTTTGGCCCGGATTGTCACGTGTACTTGGTTGAAGGATCAAGGGATGAAGTTTGAACACAACATCAATACATTTTTAATGTGGAAGATGATCCTTTAACTTATGACGAGGCTATGAAGTCTCGGGATGCTCCATTTTGGAAGGAAGCAATTAATGATGAGATGAATTCATCATGGGGAACAACACTTGGGTGTTAGCTAATTTACCGCCTAATTTAAACCAATAGGGTGCAAGTGGATCTTCAAAAAGAAATTGAGGATTGATGGAACTGTTGAAAAGTTCAAGGCCCGGTTAGTGGCACAAGGTTTTACACAAAAGCCTAGTATTGATTATTTTGATTCATATGCACCTGTAACTAGAATCTCAACTATTAGATTGTTGATTGCACTTGCGGCAATTAAGAATCTAGTGATCCATCAAATGGATGTCAAGACTGTGTTCTTTAATGGAGATTTGGAAGAAGAGGTTTATATGATGCTTTGTTGTGGAAGACCAAGAGGCAAAAGTTTGCAAGTTAATTAAATCACTGTATAGGCACCTAAGCAATGACATCAAAAGTTTGATGAGGTAGTTTTGTCTAATGGTTTTAAGTTGATTGTTCAACGGTCAAGGTGTCATAATTTGCCTACATGTAGATGAATGTTGATTTTTGGAACAAATTTGGCACAAGTTGAAATGACAAAATCCTTCCTTAGTTCTCAGTTTTCCATGAAAGACATGGGTGAAGCAGATGTCATCTTGGGCATAAGAATAAAGAGAGAAAAAGGGAAGTTAATCTTGTCACAATCTCATTACATTGAGAAAGTGCTCAAGAAATTCAATGTTAGTGAAAGTTGGACCTTTCTTTATTCAACACCTATGGATATCCTAGCATAAAGTTGATACCTAATGAAGGTAATGCAGTTTCACAACTGGAATATGCTAGAGTTATAGGATGTTTGATGTATGCCATGATAATTACTAGGCCGGATATGCTTATGCAGTTGGTTAATTGAGCAGGTTCACTAGCAATCCTAGTATGCTACATTGGCAAACAGTTCATTGTTTGTTGAAGTACTTGAAGAAAACCATGGATTATGGTTTGTGCTATAGTGGGTATTCTTCAGTTGTTGAAGGATATTCGGATGCAAGTTGGATCTCAAATAGAGATCGTTCATCCACAAGTGGATGGGTATATCCATATGGGGGAGGTGCCATTTCATGGGCATTAAAGAAGCTAACTTGCATTGCGGATTCAATAATGACATCGGAGTTCATTGCGTTACATTCCGCCGGTAAAGAAGTAGAATGGTTAAGGGATTTAATGCATGATGAGATCCCTTTGTTGCAAAAGACAATATCACTGATAGTGGTAAATTGTGATCCACAATGTAATCTTGGCTAAGGCATACAGCTAAGTGAGTAATGGTAAGTTAAGGTATATTGGTGTAAAGTATTGTTACATCCAAGGACTTAATAAGGATAGTGTAGTCACTATTGTTTCATACGAAGTTTATCTCACCAGTTGCTTAAAAAGCATGGGTAAGAGATGTTAATAAATGATGGCAATCAATTTTAGATTGAAGCCCTATGATAATCACAAATAAGGGAATTTCAACTTAACGCCTAATATGACGCTGGGTCTTAAGCTCAATGAGATCAATTCTCTTAATTGATGATTGGGAACTTGTTTAATCATCCAAGGTAAAGTTCCAATTTTCTGTGATGAAAAGAGGTTGTTTTAACTTAATAGAGTTCCTGGTGAGCATGTTTTGGAATCTACCTATATAAGTACGAAGTTTAGCCACTTCAAGAAGCTATTGGGGCATAGCTTTGAAGTAATTACGAAAAATTAGGGACACATGGCTTTACATGTCAAGTATTAATATAATCACGTAATTTATCTTGTGTGTGTAATATCTTCATGAATCCAATATGTATTGCTTGTGGTTCAATCGTTTTACGACACTGACTGGATACGGATTCTTGGAATGTGTATTGCACTAAGTGGAAGTTCAAGTCTTTGTACACTTTCATTTATGCATAAGATTGCCTTTTATGATGATGATGTTTTTGCAATGAGTCTAATTTATACTCTAAATGGGGGAGGATTGTTGAGTAATTTAGAGTATGTAGACAATATTCATGTTTGCTTTGCTTAATTAATAAAGGTGTAGGTGTTAATTGGTGAAGGTGTTTAATTAAGTATAGCAAAGTAATTAGAAGCAAATAACCTTGGTATAGAGGGAACAAACTCGGTAACGAAAGGAGCAAACAAAGCAGCCCTCAACTAGCATGGTCTGCAGGCCGGTTTGGGTGGTGCTCGCCCGACCGGGCGCGAGGATGGTTCTAGGACGCTGCTTTGCCGCCCGGTCGGGCAGCCGCCGCCCTACTGGGCGCAAGTAGGAAGAAGAATAGAGAAGCTTCGCTACCTAGATTTGGGTTTTACAACCATATAAGGCGCGAGACTCAATTGGCTCCACCGCACGGCAGGCTCCTTGCTTGCGTCGGCCAGAATGGCCCGATCGAGCGGTCGCCGGTCTAATCGGGTGCGAGCTGTTTCTGTTTTGTGAATGACGGTTATGTCAGTTTCTAGGCATTGTTTGGCTATTTTGTCTTCTAGTATATATATGTTAATGAACATATGATGAAAAAAGAAGAAAATAAGAAGCCAGTTTCTTCGTGACTTTCTTGTTTCCATTTTCTTAGTTTTTGCTTGTTTCTTTAAATAATCATCATCATAATTATCATAGTTTTGGTTACATTAGATCACAAACATACTACACAGTGTTGTGATTATCTTCGTTGTATCTCCTAGTAATTTCGTGATACCCGATGTGTATAATAGGGTCGAAATATTACTTCGGGAAAGTGATCTTGTTCACGTCTCGAAGTGTTTAATTTGTCTGATTTCGTTGTCATTTTTGTGACCCGGTAAACCAATTTCCCCAACATGAACTTTCTCCATTCTTAGCCACCAGCTGCCTGTTTTTGGGAGTCATATACTCATATTTTTTCAAACAAGGAAAGAGGATTAGCATAAATTCCTATACCTGTTCAAGAACTTAGATCTAACTAATTCGAGCTATGACAACTTGACAAGGATAATTTCTTCTAAACCAATAAGCTATGTCTTGAAAAAAAATGCTTCAACATTAGTATGCTAGAGAGTTGTTAGCATCAACATCCTTGGAACCTTTTGAGCTATGAACTAAAATAGTAAAACTCATTCAAAATCTTATACAAGTATTTGTGAATAAAAAGTTATAAATAGAAGTTGAAGATTACAGTTATTTTTCTTAAATATAGCTCTGTGATGAATATCGCCTGTTGTTTGAGTGTAGAAATAGTATATTCTCATTTCATCAAGGGATCCTCATGTTAAAGTAATTTTATATATAAATAATGAGTTAAAACTAAGTAGCATGTATGTATAGTTGCAATGTCATGCTTGCTTCTGTCTAGGCTGCCTTTGGTTCCTCTAGAAAAACCTTTTGAGGGAGCTTTTGAGAGAAAACAATGTCATGAGGGATCTTTTGAGAGAAAACCAGAGAAAAAACGCGATAGATTCATCTCTATGTTACCGCTTCTTAATTTAGACAATAATTGAAAAGCCATTGCCAACGGATACTCATCTTACAGGTTTTGGATTACTGTCTTTGTAGGTTTCAGTCATTGATGTAGAGGTTTCCTCCATGTTGCATCAGAAAAAAATTGGGACTGAACTGTCTTCTGATGTTATATCTCTGAATTTTGAATCATCTGATCTTCATGGTTTCGAAAAGAATGTATTGGTCATCGCAACGAACGATTCATCATTATTGGCAATTGATGCTGATACTGGAAATACACTGAGCAGTAGTGTAGTGCACCCTAAGAAACCATCCAGAGCTCTGTTTATGCAGACTTTAGGTAACACAAATCTCTTATTTATTTTTGTCATTTGGTTTTATTTGAGATATTATTACAACAGTTTAAAGTGGAGTAATGAACCAAATGAATGTAGCAGAACCAAACCGGGGATCTTCTACAGAGGAAACAGCACAAAAGCAGCAGCTGTTGCTTTGTTCCGAGAAGGCCGTATATATTTATTCCTTACCACACATAGTTCAGGGGTTAAGAAGGTTTTTTACAAAAAGAAGTTCAATTCATCCTCCTGCTACTGGGCATCTACAATCTGCAGTACCTCTAGCACAGGACTTGTACTATTCTTTTCGTGTGGAAAAGTTGAAATACGGTTGGTAAAATCTTGATTTGCCTCTTCAGTACTGCGAAATATAACATTATGATTATTGTTACTCATACAAACATATTATAATATTGTTCTGTACTTTTAAATACTTAATATGTTGTGTATGGTAATGGTTATGATGCCATTTTAAGTAATACTTAGTATGTTTTAATGGTTGACTTGTGGCTTCATTAGGAACTTATAATCGAACTCAAATACTTTGAATTGATTTGTAGTAAATTTTGGACAATGCCATTTCTACAAGCATTCAAATGTTAATAATTGTGCATTACTCAAATTTTCAAGTCAATGTATCGTATGACGATTATCTGCTTATTGCCTCCTAGGTGTATGCAAAATAACATGTTTAACTTGCAAAATGTACCAGTAAAAAATAGGGTAGAAGTTATAGTCAATTTGTCATTAAAGTGTTTCCCTATGAAATTGTAGGTCCCTTCCAGATTTATCTCTTGTGAAAGAAACTACACTAAGAAGTTTCATATGCTCGCCCTTGAAGCCAAACACATTACCTGACTACTTCATATGCTCTTCTGCAGATGGAGAAGTTATAATGGTATAGTGCTTAGAAATTTTCTCTTATTTGTGCTTCTCGATTAGTGTTTATACCAACCACTTGGTTTTGTAATTGATTCAGATGAGGAGTGATCAAGAAGTTGCTTTGGCTTCAATGTTTCTTCAAAATGGAAAGTATAGGTATGTACTTGCTATTCCAATTGTTTCTCCACCAAATGCAATATAAACTTTTTTAAAAAAATAAAATAATAAGATGCACATATCCTCATGGTGAATGATAGTAATGTGCATGATAACATGATAGTGATGAGATGCACATATCTTGATGATCAGGATGACAAGCCAAAAGGGAACAATGTGATACTAATGCAATATGATTTCAGTTTTTGGTGAATGATAGTAATGGATTTACTTTCTTAGATCGTGCCTTAAAATGGTTAACTGAAAGATGAATATTGATCTTGATTAAGTTTGAAAGCTATTAATTACGATATGATACATTCTATTGCTAGAAGTCTCATGACAGGAATATGAATATTACCACTGTTATCTTGTTAATGTACTTATTTTTCCGTCTAGTGACAAGTTATTACTGAATGCTAATTAAATGGATTATTTGCATAGAAAATTTACAAACTGAGGATTGACTTTATAATGATTTTTGGGGTAATTTATTGACTTGCTCCTTTGATTGTACTAGACACTTGGACTCTCTTTCTCGAGTATATGATAAAAATCTTTCAATAATGGAAGATGGAGCAGCTTCACCTTCAGTCCAAAAGAAAAAGGTAATATCATCAGAGTGCTTCTCGATTCCATTTCCAGTGAAGTATTATGAGTTATGACTGAATGTTCTCTGTTTTCTTATATGTAACAGGGGATGTTTGGCACTTTATTCAAAGATGTAGCCGGAAGTAAAACAAATCATGGAGCTGATGTTGAAGTTACAGATGGGAAAGCAATTTCTGAAGAACTCTCAAAGAACTTTGCAGTTTCTAATTTTCCTACTCAAGAGGAAACTTCTGCTAATGTCACAGTTGAAAAAGACAATGATGATTTGGACATTGGTAAGGCATGCTATGCTTTATGTATTTGTCTTCTTGGATCAAATGTTAAATGTCATTCATATCCATCTCGGGCCTTCTAGAGCCCTTTTTATTAGTCTCTTTTCTATGCATGAAAGGAACTTGAATCTTTCTGCAGATGACATTGATCTTGATGATCAGGATGACAAGCCAAAAGGGAACAATGTGATGGGATTGCTTAATAAGCAGAAATTTGCGAGCAAGTTCAATTCGTTTAAAGGTCAGCACAATGATCTTTTAATGTTACTTAGAAGGTTTGGATTCTGCTAATTAGATTGGGATGAAAAGTGTTAGATGAGAGAGTAAGAGAGGGGGGACCTCATCATCCTTGCCCATAGTGGAAGTGGCGGTAGAGTTGGGAAAGGGTGGTGTTCTGGTGTACGACTAGAGGGAAAAGAATGAGGGGAATTTTAAGGTTTTATTCTGGGCTGTGACACCATGTTAGAATGTAGTAGTACGCTGGTTGTGAGTTGTGTATTACCTTGTATTACAAGAATCCTAGAGGAAACCTAATACTCACAGGATAGTTACAAATATATTCGCATAAACAGAATATTACCTAATTTATCACACGAAGTAAACATAAAAATCACCTGGTGTGATACACATGGCTTTTAAGTGATTCTATTTCCAATGGAAGCAGTAGTTTTCATGACAAGTGCATGTTACGTACTTCTTGTGGTGAGCAGGTTTTTGGCTAGCATAAAAATCATGTGTATTGAGCTGTAGTGGCTCCATAGCCTCACAGTTTTTAGCTATATTCTCATGTTGGGTAGTTTGAATTAGTTATATGCAGCCAGTATCATTATCATATTGAAAAAAAAAACATCTGTCTTGTTTCCTGCCAAATGTAAAAGTACCCACTACCTAAGCATATTTAATTGCAGGGGTGCTTATGTAGCTAATGAATTCTATTCCCATTATAAACTGCCATTTTCAGGGAAACTGAAGCAAATGACAGTTAAGAACGAAAAACCTTCAGTGCATGAAGAGCCTCAATCTGAGAAGGCCGAGACAGTTGATCAAATAAAGAAGAGATATGGATTTTCATCATCTAATACCAGTAATGTAAGAGTCCAACCTTTTTTTTCCTCAATTTATGTGTAGCATGGTGCTAGACAAGAGAGTTTAACTGTCATATATAAAATGTACTGATTTTCCTGTTTTGAAATGAATTAATTCACAGATCATATCTAAGTAATGCTCCTTTTGATCAAAGTGATCTAAATGATTTTAGTCAAAGCTATTTAGCAAGTAGCATATTATACTTTTGGGCTAGCTGAGAGCCACGTATGAAATCATTTTTCCTTAACTAATAATCTATTATCCACTCTTTGTATTAGGTGTGCCACAATTTTACTGCTACGTGATAGAAGTTTTAAAAGTTCTCATATGTCATAGTCAAGTATGCAGTGTCGTGCTTCTGAAATTAATTGTGTTAGTTTATACTTTATAGTGAGTTTACTTAATGATCCTCATCAGCATACAAGTGATTGTTTATGATTGTGGATTTAGACATAATTGTCGTTTATTTTTCTTTCTCTTATCTCACGGGATTTATGCTGGGATGGCATATAAAACGTATTAGATAACAGTGTTTAGAAGCTAGGGTATACTTATCTATCTGATGATTACTAATGCACATTTCTGATTTCAGGAACCAAGTGGTGTTGCCAAAATGATTGAAAGCAAGCTTACCGAGAATGTGAAGAAATTACAGGTATAGGCTGTTATGTACTTATCCAACTTCATGTTTATTCATGAATAACGTTCTAGAAAATATGATTTTGAGTCTGAGAACTGTATCACAGCTACGTTTTCTGTTATTAATTTGTAAAAGTAAAAATAACAGTTGGCAATTGACACCATGTTTTCGAGTTTTAACCAAAAAGTACCTCACTCCATGCTCTAAGACTTCTAATTTGCCAAAAAACATGTATGGCTTTGGTTGAAAGTCGAGGCAATTTCACATTATTCTATGCTAGAGACTACGAGAGCTACAATTAGAGAAACCCTAGACGTCAAGACGTTCTAGCCTAGTAGCCTGCTATTAGTCTCAGTTTTGAAATCTCGACCTTCATTTTCATTCTCAACACAGACTCGATTTATGAATTGCAGTATACAAGTATACTTTCTTTGAGTCTTTGATCTAACTGTAATAATGTGACTGAAATTATTATTGATATATCCAGGGTATCAACTTGAGAACCACAGAGATGCAGGATAACGCTCAAACATTTTCATCCATGGCAAAAGAAACGCTACGTATAGCTGAACAGAAAAACAGTCCCAGTAAAACATAACGTTCCCTGGAATTCTCGGATATATCATATACTCAAATAATTTCTTACTGTCATATACTCATATTTGGTTCTCAATAGTGTGATTTTTAGATCTGGATCTTTTATTTTATATTTTTTATATTATTTTGGTGAGTATCAATTTACTTTTATGTATGGTACTCAAAATATAAATGTATAGGTGGGAACAAGTACAAGCAGTTTAAGGGTTTTTGGTGCTGTAAATATTCATTAGCAAATGAAAACGAAATGTATGATTTGCATTTGAACTGAACTTTTGTTTTTTATACACATCTTCATGTTTCATTTTCAGTAGTATTACAAGGTATGAAGTCTATGAACTACTTTTGAGCAATTTAAACACATTTACAGTATAATATACACAACTCTTTAATAGTTGCACGACTTATTTGTAAGGATTTGAACACAGGTATGGTTGCAAAGTTCAAGAGTTAGAATAGCATCAGATTTAACCAATGCACCAGAGGGTATCAGCACATCTAATTAATTGCTCTTGAACCTAATCTCTGGAATCAACCTTTCTTCCCATGGACATGTTTGATTGATTATCGTCATTAGTTTATAGACCCCCTGACACTCAAGGGTACTTAAAAGGGTTATGCAACTCCCTGACACACTTATTGTGAATAATTACATAAACTAACAATATTCACGATTAAATTTGATATTCCTATTTCATTGGGATAATCTTCACTTGTTCATAATCTCTTTAAATTTTGAGTTACTATATCCCAACTTGAACAATAAAAATTAAATAAAATTTGATTAATCATTCCGTTTTAACATAAAAAATTCTCTACTCGGCTTGTTAACATCCCTAACCTTGTCTTTAAACCCGAAACAAACACACTTTACTTACACCTGTTGGGTGGCCTTAAAACTTAGAAGCTGACATTGCAACCTTAGCTTGGTTGAGTACGAGGCAAAGGTGCTGGTGCTCTGGTTTCTAATATACTTCTTTTTGGGAATGAATATCTCTCTTTTCTCCTCCATCCTCCTCTTTCTACTCTCACAACCCTTCATTTTGGTTCAACAACCTTGGTTAATGTAACTTACATTATTCATTCAACATTATAATTATAATGGAGGCAACTTTGTTCCGATGCTCCAGTTATAATTCCCTCAAATTTAATCGTCTTCTTCCCAAAAATATCTCCAACTTTCCTCTTTTTAACCTTCGATCTTCAGCTATGGCTAATTATACAGGTGGGTTTTTAAAATCATCAATTTACAATTTCCCAATTTTAATTTTATGTTAATTTGTCAATTTGTGGGGTTAATTAGAGTCTTGATTAACTAATCTGAACTGGGTTTTGAATTTGCAGAGAACGGAAATTCAGTGAAAAAGAAAGCATATGATGGGTTGTTGTTGGATGCTGGGGGTACACTTTTGCAGCTTTCAGAGCCTGTTGAACAGACTTATGCTAGAATTGGAAAGAAATATGGTAAGTGAAAATTCAACCTTTGTATTTTTTATGGTTTTGTTTGTTTTCATGGACAAGCTATGTTCAGATTATGAGATGGGAAATCATTGTTCCAATGTGGTTTGTTTGTATATAGTTTTAAACTACCCTCTTGTTCCGGAAATAAGAGTCACTTTAATGTTTTTGATGTTCGGAAAAAGTTGTTACATATTCGAATAAGGAGTTATAACTTGAATAGGTTACACAATGTGCCATCACTTTAATATAGGGATGGGACACCAATTCCCACGGCGCCATTTGACAGAGAGCTCTACCTCTTTTCCCTTGAACATTGAACTTGAAAAGGCAGTAAAGACTAAAAGAAGAGAGTGGAGGGCAATAACAAGTGGTGCAACATCAAATGAATTGTAAGAGGAAAATTCGAAATTGAGTTGGATCATTCACAACAAGAGATGCACTAGAACTAGACAACTCTTGTCATTAATCCGACTCAATCTCATCTTACGGTTCGCTTAATGTTGCACCACTTTCTACTTAAGAAATCTAAACTCATTTAATCCGAATTGCTCCTTTGGAAATCCAAATCCTTAAGACCTTAAATCCAATTTTCTAAGAGAAACTTCTACAGTTCTACTCATCACTCAAGTGTCTAAACAAGGGAATCACATTAAAATCATCATTGAGCATCATCTTGGGTATTATGATTTTAAATTTTATAAATGGTCATTTTGCTGGAAGTGAAACCATGTTATGATCTTAATTATGAGGGGTTACGGATGTGACAAATGATTCCACGTTTTATTATGTCAATAAGATACTTCAGTGGATAGTTCATCATGTGTTCATTCACTTCGTTGTGTGTACGAAAGATTGGTGTATAATGAATATAGAGAGCTCAATCCACAACAGGAAGCAAATGAAGGAATGAAGGACAAGAAAGTGGTGTACAAAGCTTATTATTTTGATTTGTAATCAGGAATTTTTCTATTACTATACACAATCGAAATTTGCAACTATAATAAGAACCAATTAGAACCATTTCATTCAACTCCACATGGTGTATCTTCGGCCATACACCATAATGGATGATACTACATCTTTTCTAAGACTTTTAAAAACTGTTATAAGAATGTGAAGTAGAGTCAATGTAAGCACGATAAAATACTGACAGTAAGAGGGAAATTTCCAGAGAATAGGGAAGTACTCTAGCAGATTGAAGGGTTTCATGTAATTGAACAAGTACAAAAAATAGAAAGTGGGTTGAATTATTGACTTGGTTATAGCAGGAGGAACTGAAGAAATAAATTCAATAAAAACATTGATTATTTAGTTGGTTAAAAAGAAGAGCTTCCTGGAGTTAGTTTATAGTGTCCCTTCTACCTTCTGTTTGGTTGTTATTCCATTTTTTTTTTTTATTTAGGATCTTTTCTTGTGATCATCAGAAAGTACGGTTTCATGATTCATGTCTTTTATGTGTCAATATTATATAATACGAATTGATATGATGCAATGTTCAGGGTTGAGTGCAACTCCACCTGAAATAAAGCAAGGATTCAAGAGAGCCTTTTCTGCTCCATGGCCTGAGAAACTTCGCTACCAGGTAAACTTGAATCTTGAATATCTGCAAAATGCTCTTATAATCACATGATTAATGGGAGCAATGGCGTCTGTTCTTCCTTCAATGTTTCAAATGTAAACTTGAAGACAATTCCATCCAAATCATTAAAAATCCCAATATTCAATGGAACAATAAGCTTTTTACTGGGTAGTTATTGGTCATCCAAAACAGAAATTCTTATATTTTATGTGACTATTACTATGTTAGCATTTGTTGGATAGTGTGATTTTTATTTTTGTATATTGTCTACTAGTTGTTCCTAAGATCTTTTCTCTAGAAGTGAAGCTAGCAGTGATGTCTTATATTTCTTTTGGTTTCTTTTTAATTGTACAAGGGATTAGTATTATTATTTGACAAATTCAGAATAGTTTGTGGATGGGATAACTTAATAGAAGAGATTTGAAGATGTTATTTAGAGTGTAGGCTTGACCATCTGCCTGTCCCAAAACCACTTGCAGGCCTGCACGTTGTAAAAAATATTGTCCAGCCAGCTCACATTTTATCACTGGTAATAGATGATAGAGCCTGCATAAGAAAAAAATACTTTAAAAAAGATATTGATGATCATACATCATATTATCTTGGAAGTAGGTTATCAATTTTACTTGGATCATTGCTAAATGTGTTCTGATGATTTTATGCCATATAACTGTTCTTTGAAGAGAGTTTTTGAAAATAAAGCTTATACAAGCTATACATTTTCTCAATTTGCACCACAGGGTGATGGGAGACCATTCTGGAAGCTTGTTGTTTCTGAAGCTACTGGTTGTGCTGATGATAGCTACTTTAATGAAGTTTACGAGGTTATTTGCCTAAACATCAGAACTAGCTATGATTGTTTCTGAATCTGATGATATAATCTCAAATCTTAACAGTAGTTAATTTTACCCCTCAGTATTATGCAAATGGTCAAGCTTGGCATCTTCCAGATGGGGCCCTAGAGACATTGTTGTGCCTTAAGAATGCTGGAGGTCATTGTCATAAAGTATTTTCCTCAAATTTGCTACAAATAAGGAGTAAAAACTTGTTTTTGACTTAACTGTTTATGTCTCTTACATTACCATGCTTATTGCAGTTAAGTTGGCTGTTGTATCAAACTTTGACACCAGGTTAAGGAAGCTATTGAAGGAACTCGAAGTCATAGATTTGTATGTGGCAATGTACCATTCTCTCTGGTTTTCGTACTATGCTTCTAACTACACTTACTTTGCAAGGCTAGCTGTTTCTCCAGGCCAATTGTTAATCAGATATTTGATTCATATTTTTATTCCTCTCCCCTCTTTGGTTTTGTTGTGGATTTGTCTACTTCTGCTGGAATTTTTTTTGAACTCCCCCCACTTGGATATTGACAGCGGGTTTCCTGATTTTTATATAGGTTTCATGCTGTCTTGGTATCTTCTGAGGTTGGATCTGAAAAACCAGATGCACGGATATTCAATGCTGCTTTAGGTATTCTATGCCAGCATGATTATTCTTTTATATCTGGTTCTCCAATGAAGTTTGTGATAAGCATAAGTGAAATTGTGTCCTTTCCATAAATTGATAAATCATGTTGCATGTTTTATTGTCTTCACCATCCCCCCTGCAAGTCCTGCTTGAGCATGTAGGCCATATACCTTATTTTTGGTGCACATGTCATGGAAAAGAAATCAACTAGAGATCATTGGACTTCTTTGACACATTGCAACCTTCATTTTCTATTGCCTGATATAATATCTAGTCAATGAGTCATCAGCAGGGGCAGTTCTGAGCGTGAACGGGGTGAGCGATTGCACGGACCCCCTGAAAATAAGGGGGCCCAAATCTGGCATTTCATCACAATATATGAAGAAAAAATCAGAAAACCAGTGGATCAATGGTTAATTGTTGGGTTTTGTGATGTACTTTTAATCCTACTAGTTTAATATTCATTTCTATCATAAAATTATTAGATTAGTAAAATTTTGTTGTCAATAAATATCGTGTGCGTCTCTGAAGCAATGAATTAAGCGCCCAAATTTAGAATGTTGCAGAGTCATTGTCATGTTGGCTTTTTTAGCCCCACCTTACAGCAGTGAACCTTGGAATCTCATTCCCCATTTGGTTCTTTCGTGAACAATTTAATTGCCTGAGAAACGCTGGAATGAACTTAGAGGGGTAGCTCTGTTCTAGTGTATTCTTCAAATTGGTAGAAGATTGATCTCAACTTTCAGAATTGGTGGGAACAAATGAACCTTCAGAAATTTGTCACTGTTCTTCCTTTGACTGCATTTTCAAGTTGGTTATAAGTTATGACTTGATATATGTGATCTAAATACATAGGCTCTTGGTTTACTATATGGGGAGAATTCCCTGGGGAGAAATCTTTGCAGTTGACACTTCCAATGTTACTTCAGTGATTATGGATCTTGAAGATTGAAGAACATTGGTCCTACAGCAATCATGTAGTTCCATGAATTAGATTGGCGTACTTTGCTATATTATTACGTAAATGTGCATGGAAAGGGATTCTAACTTAGACCTTCTTGTAATATTTTAGATCAGATTGGTGTTGATGCTGAGAAAGCGGTTCATGTAGGGGATGACGAACAGGCTGACAAGAGTGGAGCCAATGCAGTTGGAATCGATTGTTGGTGAGTTAATCTTGATTATATATGTATTCAGCTGCCTTGCTTGTGGAATTGTTTCATAGAAAAATGATTCATACGAAATAATTGTTAGCTTCTCAGATTAATGTTTGATCTGTTGTATTTTTCTTGCATGGCTTGTTCTTTTCTATTAAGGTAATAATGGATATTGGATGAAGGGGAACATCATTAGAAATTACTAGTCTCAAGACTCTCAACCTATTTCTTTTTAAGCATATAAGTTAAAGCTATATAAAAATATAAAACATTGCATTACATTTGTCTATCCAAATAGTTGTTGAAGACTACAGCCTTACCATTTTCTTATCCCTGCAAAACAAGATAACTTTGTTCAGTGTTTCCTGAATCCCGCCTCTTAAAGCATCTATCATCTGTGAACTTAATAATTCTTTCACATGATAAATTTGGGTGGTTCTTCACTGATAATGGTGATGCTACTCTTGATATGAGTGCATAATATCGAAGTAAATTTGCAGGTTATGGGGAAAGGATGTCAAGTCATTCTCAGATATACGAGACCGTATCCTTGTTATGAACCATTAAAATCCGAAGAAGATGGTAATTTGCTCCACATCTTAATTTATGGATTCATATGCTCCTGTATCACCAATTATCTTGATTTCTTTTATCATTTATTGTAGGACGAGACTACCCTCACTGCCTCACATACGGCTTTGCTAGATCTTGCTTTAGAAAACTCGTGTGCCATAAAATTGTTATTTTGATGGACCTCTTGTTGTTTTCT
Source organism: Chenopodium quinoa (assembly GCF_001683475.1). Classification (NCBI taxonomy): domain Eukaryota; kingdom Viridiplantae; phylum Streptophyta; class Magnoliopsida; order Caryophyllales; family Amaranthaceae; genus Chenopodium; species Chenopodium quinoa. Next base: position 7,603,097 of record NW_018742418.1, on the reverse strand, counting down.
TAGTTCTTACCGCGATCATTTTTTTTTGTTTTTGATGTAAAAATTAGTAGGCAATAGTTTTGCTTGCTCCCGCGCACAATACTAGCACCTTATGTTTCCTCTGAGCAGCTACTTAGTTATGTAACTATGGTATACTCTAGTCAAAGCTTACCATGTTTGATGGAAGTGTAGATAGGGTGGTTTTACTATTCACATAGGAATGGATATTTTTTTTTTTTTTTTTTTTTTTTTTTTTTTTTTTACCATTCAGAGCAAAATTGTTACTCTGTATTTCTTAATTTATTTAAGTGAGCTTCTGTGTCGAGTTCAAATCCCTACCTACCTTTTAATAAGTATGAGAGAGTTCTTAAGAATAGTGTGCGGACGTTTATACTCCTAAAAATGTTTGTTTACTTATTTGCTCCCATTTATATCCCTATCCATACCTTTTAAAAAGTATAAGAGAGTTCTTATGAATAATGTGTGGACGTTTATATCCTTAAAAATGTTTGTTTACTTATTTGTCCCTATTTATATCCCAATAAAAGAATATAGTAGCATATCAAACATTTACTTTTCTATAAATTGATCATTTTTATCACTTCTTCACTAAATCTAAATTAACTCTACAAAAGTTTCGAAAAATATTACACGGTTATACAACATTTACCACATTTATTGGCTATATGCAAATAGGTATAATAATATACAATGCAAACATTAGGGCCAATAGTAAAAACTCTTTTCACATTTATATCCCTAAAAAAAAAAAAAAAGAAGAAGATAGTAGCATATCAAACATTTACTTTTCTAGAAATTGATCATTTTTGTCACTTCCTCACTAAATCTAAATTAAATCTATGAAAGTTTCGAAAAATATTGCACCATTATATAACATCTATCACATTTATTGTTTGTATGCAAATAATTATAATAAAATACCATGCAAATACATTAGGGCCAATTGTAAAAGCTCTTTTCAAACACTGGCCATAGTGCGCATCGCGTACGCCGGAATTCCTAGTCATACAAAAAGTGTGAATATATATACTCCGTAGTATATATAGCCTAAATAATACTATAAACTTAGGAAAAATTACTTCTTATAATTCCAACTAAAGTTTATTATCTAATAATCCCAACTATGTTATGAGCCTATGAGTTAGGGAAGAAAGGTGAAAAGTTGAATTTTTACCATTTTTCCATTTATATATTTATCTGTTTTTATTTTATAGATTCTACTAAAAAATTGGAAAACTTTATTTATGATCAATGTCGTAATGCTAATTATAGATTTAAATGCGACATCAAGCTCGGGGGGTTTGTAGATATTGAATCCCTGTTGTTTTCTCGCCCAAACGATTACCTTGTTAGTAGAGATGGTCGTGTTGTTAAAGCGGAGGATCTTAGTGGGAAATTTGTCATGGTTTGCTGTTTCTTCTTGCCTGTTTGTTATTCTTCCTCGTCCACCTGGAGTATTGCAGCTGCATCTTATGATCTTTACTCTAAATTGAAGGGCGGTTTTTGAGATGGTCATAGTTGCCAGGATGAGACGTGGTTGGACTCGTGATAAGGATGCCTTCCTTGCTTTCTTAGACGGGTTCCCACCTAATTGCCTTGCAGTCCCGTTTCGTGCTAAGTCTCATCGACACCGTGTGTGCAAGTCTCTGGGTGGGATGCAGTCTGATGTAACTTTTATGGTTGACCCCAATCAAACTGTTCTGCTCTACTCACCTGTTTCCGGCGGTATACATGCTACTTCCTTCGTTCCTATTTATTGGGCAAACTCCACCCCTTTTCCCTTTGTTTCTAAGAAAGTTACTTACGCGTACAAGATTGTGCTATCACTGTCCCTACCAAAGCTATGAGGAATCTCAACTCTCGAGGACTTTTTTGTGTTGCAAAACCTTTGATATTGTCTCCAGGAAGATTCCTCTAGGAAATGGGGCATTTCATCAGGAGAATGTGTCTATTTCAGAACTCAAATCCAAGCTTGTCGGGCTGTATCTCTTTACTTCAGGACATATGATTCCCATGCTTCCTAAGATTGCACAAGCCTGTTTGCAGAATGGCAAGGAATTGGAGATTGTCTTGGTTTATTTTCCTGGAATAAACACGGCTCATGATCCGCAGTCAGCTAAACAGGATTTTCTCAATGTGTTAGCAAAGCGGAATCTCCCTTGGTGGGTTGCACCCTATAACAGTACTGCGTCCATTATGCTGAACCATATGTTTGAGTGTGGAGAAAGGATAGTCATTTTGGGACCTAATGGCTTATTTGTTGAACCTCGCGGAGCAGAACTGATGCAGATGTTTGGTTATGCATATCCTTTCAGACTTGACTGCGTTGTCCAGAAAATCTCGGAAGAACTAAGGCAAGTCACCCTAGAGTCATTCTTGAAGTTACTAGAAATCCAGGAGTTTCGGAAGATGAAGAAGAAGATTCTGCTCTACTTTGACTATCCATTTCATATTCATCATGATGTTTATGCTGCAGTGAAGGGTTTCAGCAAGTGTAATGATGTGCAAATTATAATGGTTTCCTTGAGTGATGGAGAATTTTCAAGTGAGATAACTACACTACAAGACTCTGATTCTAGAGATTACTCTTAACTCACATAAGGATAGGGTAGTGTGTCATACAAAGGGCTCCGGCAAGAGTGACAAATTTTTCTTAAGGTTCTTCAATAGTTCATATCCTACTATCATTGCATTTGGAAAAGATGGCATGATAACTTCTGTATTAGCTCATCGTCTTTCATCTTCTGATGAAGGTAAAGCTCAAATAAAAGGTGATCTGCTTGAAGAGGTTTCCTCTATATTGAATCGTGTTTTAGAATCTTACGATTAAAACGAGATGAGGTTTGCTCGCGATCAGGATCATCTGCAGCTGGGACAGAAGCTTCGGCAAACTAAGTTCTGGTAGACGTTGGGGAACCTTGTAACAGCATTTGTAATTTCAAGATTGTCAATTTGCTGTTTGCTTGGTTTGAGTAAAACTTTTCTTGTATCTGCTTGACTTTAATTTGGTTCTTATCGACTATTATTATGCTTATATCTACTACCAGGGGCGGGTGGAGGCCTGGCCCTCATAGTCCAAATTCGTGGGCTGTTGTGTTGTCTAAGCTGGCACCCATTGTTTATTTATTATGGTTTTATTCGACAATAGTTTATGTATTTCTCCTCAGCTTAGTTGGTTATGATATCATGGTAATAGTATCTCCTTTTGGAATCTAAGGTTAAGGAATTGAATCTTTGTTCAAGCATATTGTTAATCTTTGTTTCTTTGCTATATCTTTTTTTTTTTCCTTAAATATTTTATTTGTTATTTAATTTTATACAGTAAAAGATTGTATTAAGCTATAAATTTTATACCGTAACAATTTAATATTTTCTTTGCACGAGCCAAAATGATGTGGTCCAAATAAATAAAGGTGAAGGAAGCACATACAACATTTTTCAACGAAGTATCGGCTCCCTAATCTGAGGCAAGTTAGTTATTTGCAACACGACAGCACCGGCAGTCAGTAGAAGTATTTTGATACTATTAGTCTTGTAATTAGTAGCCTATGCTGAATTAATGCAGGCAGCTAGACTTTTATTGAAAAAAGAACTGATGATGAGCCATGTTTACCAAAGTTTCAAAATATATTACATCAGATAACTCTACTTATGATGTCAGACTTTTCCCTTTTCTTGGTAATGCAATTGTGTATGAAAAAAATGAAATTCTATGATTCAGAAAAGGCTACTTCACTTGGAGTATGCCATGCCAACATTAGGTATGTATGATAAAGATGCGGATGGAAATGCCTAAAGCCGCACGCAGAAGTAGAAGATGCTGCTTCACGTCAAGTAGGAGCCAAAAGCTCTTCAGGCTCAGGGGTTAACTTGTCTGGAAGTCCTGGTAGCTCTACAAGAAGGTAACTGTGAGCCAAGTTCATTGGTTGATTCTGATATTCTATGGGAGGACCTTCAGTTGGGTGAGGAGATTGGTCAAGGTAACTAGATCATTTCATTAATGATATTTATTTCTACATCTCATCCATTCTTTGATGGTACAGTGATAGTTTATAATCTTGCTCTAAAGTGTCAAACATCAATAGACCTTAGCGTAATTTTATTAAAATTCACTTGCGGTTCTATTGTACAGGTTCTGATGTTTTTGTATATCACAGACTTTGGAATGGATCGGTAAACTCTTTTTAATTCTAGAAAGTCTCAAACTAATGTATTAGTATAAAAAAAAAACAAGGGTCCCTGTATTAGAACTGTTTCTTTACACAAGTCGTAAGTTGTGCAGAATGTTGCTATCAAAGTTTTCTATGGTAAAGATCACAATGAAGGGACTCTACTAGATTACAAAAAAGAGGTAGAGGATGGTTGGGTGATTACTCCTGTTTCATTAATCAAAACTCGAATCGAGCTCACAAGCAATCTCATATTGTATGACACTGCAGATTTGTATAGGGAGGAAATTGAGACATCCAAAATGTCTTGCTCTTGATGGGAGCATGTTATATATCACAGGTATGGCTTGCTATTGTAACAGAGTTTCTTCCAAAGTAATACTGAAATGTGAAGCATGCAGATTTGTTTGGCCCTTTCTTTCCTGTCTATTTTCTGAATCATACTTAAGATATAGCTTGGGTATTATAAAAACAATGATTTGCCCGAGTGAGAGAATGCTGAAATGTGTAAAATGTTAGTACAACATTATAATTTCGAGTTGTGACTCCCTTGATATAACATACATATTTATTTTGTTACTTAAATGATGCAAGAAACGTGTCTACTTATATTCAATTTTGTTGGTTTCATAGGGGAAGTCTTTTTAAGGATACTTCACAGGAGCTTTCCTCAGATTAAACATTAGAATATTGTTGCTCATTACAGTTTTGCAGGTTGATAAGTATGGCTCAAATTTGGGGCAGTGAGAATCCGAAAATCATCTTTGGAGAGGTATATACCAGTTTATAGCTATTATCAATTTTGACTGGAAATTGATTTTGCATGCAAGAGTGTGTCCAAAAATTAAACATGTAGACATATCCTTCTTCCAGCATAACTCTATAAAATACTAAACCCTACTCAGGAACATTCCAGAATCGTGCACAGCATGCATTTTGAGAAACCCTAATACGGCCTAATTGTGCCTTTGCGGCCCAGGATCCATAATTCGAACCTTAATCATTGAGCTAATTCTCCTCTTTAAATACTGGTCAACACAAACTTTCTCTCTCTAAACGATTGACTGGCTAAATTGTCAAGAGTGGCTTTCTTGAGAACAACCCCAGGCAGTTGACTCTCTTTGTTTAGCAAGCTCCCCCACTCTCATATCCAGGAATCTTGCAGAAACATCCGTAAAATATATCATTACAAAAATTGATAATAACTATAAATTAATGATTCAAACTATCAAATTTTTTCATTCCAGGTTAATAAATTGGGCAAGAAATCAAAATTTAATTATGTTGTTTGTATTATTAATATGTTTTTATTTCATGTGATTAGGGATTTTTACTTATTGTTTGATCTTATGAATGTTATGATTTGTAAGCTTGTTCATTTATACTCGTTATTATTAGGAGAATGGAAAAATGGAATGATATAATTAGAAATAATTTGTGTTGTAGCTCTTCAATTTTGGAGAGAACAAAGCTTTTTAGTTGAGAGTTTATTTCTAAACATATCTGTAATCATCGAAGTAACTTTTTTTAGTTTATCAGTCAAGTTGATGTATGTTTCTTGGTGGATGGTGGTAATTAGTTTTTACTGTTTTGTAGTAGTGTAATGTGTGTAGCTATAATGACAGGATTGTTTTATTTAGGTAAGAATAGGCTAAACATTAGAAGTTGCTTGTTGAAATGGAAATAAACATTAGTAGTTGAATCAGAAGTACCAATAAAATTAGGGAATCTCATTGGCTCTCTTGAGCAATTGAGCATTAGTCAGGACTAATCTTCTGGTTTGATTTCCAATTGTCCAGTGATCTGTGAATTAAGGGGAAGATGATTCTGGAGTGGGAGGATAAAAAAATGCTTCTCTAGAAAGCACAATTATTAAAATAAGGATGGTAGATGAAGCATATGACATTGAGAAGCATATTATGTTTTAGTCTGATAGCTTCTAAGTGAGGAAAGACCAATATTATTTTTTCTTCTAGCTTGCTACAATTGACCCTTTAAGTAGTGGAATATAAATAAGGAAAATTTGTGAGGAAGGTTCTTAAAGTAGACCTTTTTGTGAGGAAGGTCCTTTTATAAAAAAGGTGGCACAAAAGGTCCTTATATCATGTTTGGGTTGTGGGGAGGGTCTTTTGACCATTTTTCGGCGTTGACTTTTTTCCGGCCAAAAAAAACTTACTTTTTTTTCTATAATTTTTCTCTCTTTTCCCTCGATTTCCCCTTTTGCCTTTTTTCCCTCCCTATTTAACCCTAATTTCATAACATAATTAATCCCAAATCGAGGGAAAAGAGGGAAAAAAAGAAAAAGGTAAGTTAAGTGGTCACATGCTTTGCATAGAACTTTTTTTGGCCGGAAAAAAAAAAAAGTCAACGCCAGAAAATGGTCAACAATGCTAGAAAATGGTCAAAGGACCCTCCCCATAACCCAAACACGATAGAAAGACCTTTTGTGCCACCTTTTAATATTGTCATGCATCCACCTTTCTAGCTTTGCACTTGAAAAAACTTATATTTTAGGCTTCTTTTACAGAGAGTATTGAAGTTTTCCGTAGTTGATTGTGATTGATTTATTTGTGGCCACTGTGTACAGCATGATGTCTATAAAATTATTAATGATTGATCATTGGTGTCATTTGAGTAAAAAGACTCAGAACTTTTTTGTTATATGGATTATTAGGTGTTACATTTCCAAACATTCAAAAAATTTGAATATGTAAACCAACATGTAAGTGCTATGCTTTGTGTGGGTAACATAAAGGTTATAAAAACATTAGGGATGATATGAAGAGTATGAAGTAAGCAGCAAATTAACTGATAAGTGCTTTCTGCATAGATCCAGAATGCTTCTTTCCCTTCAATTACGTATCTTGATTGTTAATTCTGCCACTTCCGAACATCTGAATATATATTGTTTCATATGTATGTGGACCCCATTCTTGCTAACTTACTTGACTTTGATACTTGTGCACCAAAATGAACTACTATTATGCATGTTTATTTGAATACTCCCTGTGATTTTTATCCAGTAAATGAACATTTAACTTAATTAATATACTCTAAAAATGTTAATTGAAGCTCTGTATTTTGTCAACACATTTTGTCCGTAATTGAAGCTGTGGAAGTTAATTTTACTTCCAAGCAAGATTTCTATTGTAAAATCAATCTAACAACTAATCATAAGAAGTTCTTAACTTTTGATTATTAAGAAGTTCTACAATGCTTGCAAAAATGTTGACTAGTTTAGTTGGTTAAAGTCAAGGGATGATATTTAAGACTTCGTGGCTAAAATATAGTCCATATTAGTAGAGGGCCAATTCAATCAAAAGGCTAAGCTAATGATTGAAGCCGCTTAAGAATGGGTTTTATACACCCCTATATCTGTTACACCTTCACCATACCCAGCGCTTAATAATTCTACTTAAAAAGAAGGGGTGGATGAGATTCGATAAAGCTTAAACTAATACCATAATAGAGGATTAACTTAACCAAAGGTTAAACTGACGATTAAGGGTCGGAATATGTTTTATACTCTATTACATACCATAAATCAACAAATTCAAAAAAATATCATTTTGGATATTTATTTTGATAAAGTAGCCTTAAACTTGGGATTAATCTTGAATGACCAAAAGTTGGGATTAATTTTGGAATGTGTTTAAAACAGGATCATTGATGTGAATTTTTCCTTTATTTGGTCATCTTATGAGCTCCCTACAAGGTGGTAATCAATATTGTTGTTTGTACCCTCGAATTATGTTTTAGTTTTGATGGAAGATTCAGTAAGGTAATTATCGCAGATTTGCACCAGCTAACAGCGTGATGGGTGGAATAGATATCGACCTCAATGCTCCTTATGTAGAAGAAAATGAAATGCCCTGTGAACAGCCCGCGTTGATAACAACTAATCATAGTGTGGAAGCTAACTTTGTTAATGTGAATGAAGATGGAACTCATGGTCATGGGATTACACATTTCGAAACTCCTAGCAGGAAAAGTACAGATAATGTTGTGAAAGAAGATTATTAAGCAAGCTAAGCACAACATATACTAGGAATACATTGTCATATACATAATCCATTCTCATATAATACTTTATAATTGAAGGTTCAATGGGCACTCAAGAGGGGGGGGTGAATTGAGTGTTAAGTAATCGTTGGCTAATTTTGCTTCTTTTCGGATTATGTGTGAGGAACCAGTTGTGCTGGTTCCCGTATGCAGCGGAATATAAATAAGCAATAAAGAAGACAACAAATTTAACGAAATAAAACAAAGCAATAAAGAACACAACAAATTTAACGAGGTTCAGCCAACTCAGGCCTACGTCCTCCTATCCTAAGTTCTTTATTAATCTACTCCGAAAAACAAAGACAAAGAACACTCTGCTGTTCCCTACTCCGGGAACCAGCAAACCCCACACTCTACTCCGAGTGTGCTCTCGACTTACACTCGTAAGCCCAATGTGTTTGAACTCACAAACACTCACCCAGCCTTTAACCCCTTTGTTAAAGACTCAATACAAGAATCAAGAACTCCCCTTTGATCTCACTTCTACGAAGCTAATTAAGAGAAAAAGTTTAAGTACTAGAATGCTCTTGTATATGACTTGATGAATGGGATTAGTGCTTAAGTATATGCTCTCAAATAATTGCTCTTTTAATTTCTGGAGAGGCACACGAAATATGTGAAATAAGATGAGTTTATATAAGCTTAGATTCCTAAAACCTAGTTTCCTTAAATCACACAATCTTAGAGAATAAGATATAATGTAATTTTAGGAAAGTTTTTATCTTATTTGATTTAATCACAAAGATAGAATCAATTAAGATAAATACTCCTAGTTTTTAGGTAACCAAGAATATTTCATCTTATTTCCAGCTGCACAAAATATTTTCAAAATAATCTTTTCGAAAAAATCTTTTTGTAAAATCTTTTTCCAAAACGGCAGCTCGAATACAGTGAACCTGGTTCCCCGACCTGGTTCCCTGAATTGAAACATGTTATGAAACCTGTTCCAACTTTGTACCAGATTTCATATCATACTTCAATATACTTTTAAGCACTTATATAACCCAAACATGCAAGCATACTACGGAGCATATTACATGAAAACCTAGATAACATATTAAAGCATAAATCGTCTTTTCTTCATGTAATCTTCAAGACTTGAATCTTCCTTGAATACTTCTATTATGAGCAAACAATCTTTCTTCGAAATATCTTCGAAAGGCTTCTATGCTCCAAGTCTTGGAATCAACTCAACTACTGCACATGTAACATGGTTAATGCACAATAAAGAGTATGTGACTGCTGTACCACGTAGCAACCATGGAAACAGTACATACTGGTTCCCTACCAGTACATAACACTTTTACCATATAACTGTTCCCTGTATAAAGACAAGTTAGTTCAATAAGAAAACTCATGTAAGTAATAACTTGTCTGGGGAAACAGTGTTCTATGTTAGCTGGTTCCCCTAACTGTATCGAACACTTTCAAGGACCTGTTTCCCTTAGCTGTTTGTCATCATTCAAAACTATCAATCAAAACCTAAGGGACTCAACAAATTCCCCCTTTTTGATGATGACAAACTTTTGAAGTTCCTGAACCTGTGAACATGCTCAAAAGGAAAACCGTCAAAAACTTCAAGGACTCAAGACTCTTTGGAACAAGTCAGTTAGGCCAACTGGTTCCCTAAACAGAAAATAGAAAATACGAAATAAAAAGACTCAAACTGACTCAATCTAAACTAGCTAAACCTTAGGCTTCAACTTCAGACTACTTCCCCCTTTTGGCATCATTAAAAAGTATCCACAAGTAAAAGCAATGTGCACAAGTTAATGTGCTTATCCATACAATGGCATCAACCACCATTCAAGCATTATGCTGCAAAAAGAGATTAGCCAAACAGTTCATACCATAGCAGAGTTAGTAGTTCATACAAGCCAACAAAGTTCAACCAAAGAAGCCCAAATCCATCCAAAAAGAAAGTTCATGGAATGGAGAGAAGTAGACAGACCAACAAAATCAGTTATTTTAGAATAAACATGAGGGTGAGGAAACAAGAACAGAAACAGCATCACTCCTCATCATCATTCTCGTTCCCTTCCTCCTCCTCAAACTTTGCAACATCTTCTGGATTATCATCTGATTCCTCTTCATCTTTGTCACCATTCTCTGCTTAAACCAAAATCATTATATTACTAAGCATATTCTTGTGATTCCCAATCTGTTTCAAAACCACTTCCTGACCTGCTGGTTCCTCTATTTTTTTATTTTTTTTTTTTTTTTTTTTTTTTTTTTTATAAAACATGAGAGATATGTACTGATTCAGAATGTTCTCCTTGTTGCATAACGAGTGCAAAACTAGCATCACATCAATCAAGCAAAGAGGTTCTTGCTGGTACCCTTTTTCTCTTGGTTCCTGGAACAGCGTCAATGGACTGTTCCTCCTGCACCTTCTCAGTGAACTTCTTTAATTGAGTTACTCTACTTCGTACCATGGTCTTAGCAGTGGGTGTCTCCTCATAATAACCAACAACCTCTATTTCATCCTTTTCACTCTGACTTTTCTGAATTTCCTCCAACTTCGGGCTTAAGGACATTTGAGCTTCCTTCTGATGTTTCCCCTGAGACTGAGCTGGTTCCTTGAGTGAACAGTAACCGAATGAACAATGATGAATTTAAAGCATACGAGAGAGAGAAAGAGAATTTCGAGTGATGATGATTGATGATCTGCACAAAGGGTTAGTGTATATTTTTAACAATGAAGCACAAAGAGAGAAGAAGGAAAGAAAAGAGTTAGTTGAGCCAATAAAAAGCAACTGTAAAGGATATTTTTTAAATTGAAATCAAAAATTTGGTAATTATCTTTTACCATAATTATCTCAACCAACTATAAATAAGGCATATGATATGTTTGCCTTTTATATGGGATTAAATAACTGAAATAAGATAAATTCCTTCCAAGAGGAAATATCTTATAGTAATCTTCCGAAAATAAAAGATATTATCGGATGACATATCAGAGCTGGTCTGCTGTTTCCCTTTGCTGGTACCTGTATAGAACCATGTCACGCTGTTTCTGGCAATACAGCCTGATTTCACCTGTTTCTTACAACAATGATTCTCAATCCTTTTGAGATTTTGAACCATCTACACAACACTTGAAAGATATCAACATAAGTATGTACACACACTATACAAGAGAATACCATTCTAACCAATCATTGAAGGAAGTAATTGAAGCCAATACCTAAAATCTAACTAGACCTAAAAGGACTCTTAACCTACAAAAAGACTCTCTACACAAAGGCTTTGTGAAGATATCAGCAATTTGATCTTCACTTTTACAAAACAACATCTCCACCAATCCTTTTTCCACATTGTCTCTTAAAAAATGGTGTCTTATTTCAATGTGTTTTGTCTTGGAATGTTGCACAGGATTCTTTGAAATATTGATTGCACTAGTATTATCACAAAAAATAGGAACACTTTTATAAATAACACCAAAATCTTTCAGCTGGTTCCTTATCCACAGTAGCTGGGAACAGCATGAAGCTGCAGCTATATATTCAGACTCTGCTGTGGATAGGGCCACTGAATTTTGCTTTTTAGAACCCCATGAAATTAGACAAGAGCCAAGAAAGTGTGCCATACCTGATGTGCTCTTTCTATCAACTAAGAAACCAGCATAATCTGCATCTGTGTATCCAATAAGATCAATGGTACTGCCTTTGGGGTACCACAATCCCAGATTTGCTGTTCCTACAAGATACCTAAGTATCCTTCTAACAGCCTTCAAGTGAGATTCCTTTGGATTGCTTTGAAACCTAGCACACAAACCAACAGAAAACACAATGTCAGGTCTACTAGCTGTTAGGTAAAGTAGAGAACCTATCATTCCTCTATAAAGAGAAGCTTCAACATCTTTTCCCTTAAGATCAGCATCTAATTTTGTAGATGGGGGAACAGGTGTATCATAAGCTTTGCTGTTCTCCATGCCGAATTTTTTCAGCAGCTCTTTTAAGTACTTTTGTTGATGGATCATTATTCCATCATCCATTTGCTTAATCTGCAGCCCTAGGAAGAATCCTAGTTCTCCCATCATGCTCATTTCAAATTCACTCTGCATAAGATTAGCAAATTCATCACATAAAACCTGATTAGTAGCACCAAATAAAATATCATCAACATAAATTTGTACTACAATCAAGTGTTTCCCCCTGGTTCTTATGAACAAGGTCTTGTCTACTGTTCCCCTCTTGTAATCATTTGCCATCAAGAAATTGGACAATCTTTCATACCAAGCCCTCGGAGCTTGTTTCAACCCATATAATGCTTTGTCCAACTTGTACACATGTTGGGGGAACAGTGCATCTTCAAAACCAGGTGGCTGCTCCACATATACTTCTTCCTTTAAATATCCATTGAGGAAGGCAGTCTTTACATCCATCTGAAACAGCTTAAAATTCATGTGAGCAGCATAAGCAATTAAAATCCTAATAGCCTCTAGCCTAGCTACTGGTGCAAACGTCTCATCATAGTCAATTCCTTCTTGTTGATTGTACCCTTGCACCACTAGCCTTGCTTTGTTTCTGACTATAGTACCAAGGTCATCTAACTTGTTTCTAAAGACCCATCTAGTGCCAATGACTGATCTTTCCTTGGGACGGGGAACCAGGTGCCAAACCTGGTTCCTCTGAAACTGATTTAACTCATCTTGCATAGCTAGTACCCAATCAGGATCAGTCAATGCCATTTTATAGTCAGTAGGCTCTACATTAGACAGGAAAGAATAGAAAGCACAAAAGTTTTGAAAAACATTTGTTCTCGTTTGAATCCCCTTATTTATATCACTAATTATTTGATCAGTGGGATGAGAAGATTGATATCTATAACTTTTAAAATTAAGACTGTTTTGTGCTTTCTCATTAAGTTGGGAACCAGCATGTTCATGGATCTCTCCTTCTTCTGAGGAGCCAGGAGGATTCACATTCATGCTGTTTCCTCTATCATTACTTACCTCAGGTTCAGGAGTGGTACCTTCTTCTGTTCCCCCTGAACTCATTACCTGTCTATTATTTGAGGAACCATCAGGACTTGGTTCCCCTTCAGAGTCCTCATTATCTTCATTTTCTTCTCTAGGCACTTCATCATTATCATCTGGTGGAGTATTTGGTAGGCCTAGATCTGCTTGCACTTCATCCGTGGGACCAGTATACTGGTTCCCCGTGAAATCCATCAATCCAATCACCTCATCAGGTTGTACCTGCGCAATCTCAGAAGACATGTTAAATTCATCAAAAATGACATGGACACTCTCCTCAACACGAAGAGTCCTTTTATTAAAGACTCTATATGCTTTGCTGTGAGAAGAGTATCCAAGGAAGATTCCCTCATCACTTCTAGGATCAAATTTATCAAGCTGGTCCTTCCCATTATTATGCACATAGCATTTACATCCAAAGACACGAAAGTATGTGATGTTGGGCTTTCGACCTTTAAGAAGTTCATAGGGAGTCTTATTTAACTTTGGTCTAATGAGACCTCTATTCAATATATAGCAAGCAGTGTCAACAGCTTCTCCCCAAAAACTCTTTGGGAGACCACTCTCAATGAGCATCGTCCTCGCCATCTCCTCAAGAGTTCTATTCTTCCTTTCTACAACACCATTTTGTTGAGGTGTTCTAGGGGCTAAGAAGTTGTGATTAACTCCATGTTCCCTACAATAATCAATAAAGTTAGCATTTTCAAATTCAGTACCATGGTCTGATCTTACCGAGACCAGCTTGTGGGTGAGCTGGTTCTCCACTTGTTTCACCAATGTTACCCATTCTTCAAACGTTTCATCCTTTGTGTGTAACATCATTACCCAAGTGTACCTGGAATAATCATCAACCATAACACAGACATATCTATGACCTCTTCGACTTTGTACTCTCATGGGACCACACAAATCAATGTGTACAAGTTCGAAGGGTCTGCTGGTACTCAAAACAGTTTTAGACTTAAAAGAATTTTTGACCTGTTTCCCCCTTACACAATCAGAACAAACTTTATCAGCTTCATACTTAATGTTAGGAAGGCCTACAACTAAGTCACGTGTTTTAAGTTTGTTTAGAAGTGTTAGGCTAGCATGTCCAAACCTCTTATGCCAAATCCATTGATTATTGTCAGAAACAGCTCTCAAACAGATGGACTTGTCTTGAGGGATTTTATCTAAGAAGGTAATGTAAACATCATGCTTCCTGGTTCCCTCACATACAAGTTCTCCTGTTTGTGAGTTAACTATGTGACATAGGTTGGCTTGAAACTCAACTATATTACCTTTGTCACATAATTGAGAAATACTCAAGAGATTATGTTGCAAGCCTTCAACATAATAAACATCATCTATTGCGTTAGAAAGTGTCTTACCAACCTTACCTAAACCAGTGATGGTTCCCTTGCTGTTATCCCCAAAGGTGACACTTCCTCCATCAAAGGCCACTAGTGAAAGGAATTGATCTTTATCCCCGGACATGTGTCTTGAGCAACCACTGTCCAAATACCAATAGGTATCTCCCTTCACTCTAGCCTGCAAGAGCAAATCAAACATTAGTTTTAGGAACCCAAACATACTTGGGTCCCTTTTCAACAACATTAACATCTTGTTGATCCTTTCTTCTCCACACATATTTTACACCCTTGCTGTTCTTATTAGCACTAATTTTCTTAGCTGGACATTCATGTATCTTATGTCCATTTTTACCACAATGAAAACACACATGCATCTCTTTAGTCATGACATACTTGCCTCGTTGATATTCTTTGATCCAGGTGGTTTCTCTGGGAGACCAGTTAGTCCTGGTTCTCTGTCTAGTATAACCAAGACCAACTTTTCCTCTGTTTCCTTTTGAAGAAGTCAGGTAATTTAAGGATTCTTGAGCATTCAATAATTTGTCCACATGTCTATGACTATCATTAAGTTCTTTTTCTCTGGTTTCAAGTGTTTTAGTTAACAATTCGTTTTTCTCTTTAAGAAAATCAAAGTTACTTTTTAAAGCTTCGAATTGTAGATTAAGCTTTGAAACCATAGAGTCAATAGACATGTCAACAACCACTGGTTGCTTGTCCTTTTTCAGTTGATTGATTTCCGCATGCAAATCACAAATATTACTTTCATACTTATCAATCGTATTACTGACATCTACACTGGTACCTGTAGGGGAAACAGTGAACTGTGCAGCTTTAAGTGAAGCAATTTCCTTGTGAGAGTTTTCCAGGTTGTAAGCCAATGTTTCAAAGGCCTTCAACAAGGAAGTTCTAGTACACGAATTTGCTTTACTTATAGCTACTGAAAAATCAAGAGTATCACTAGTGGTTGATAAGTCTCTAGGGAACCAGGAGGTCAGATCCTCTTCACCATCAATTGGTTCAAACGATCTTTCCTTTTCTAGTTCCACTTTACACTTGTCCAATTCAACCTCTAGTTCTGCTACTTGATTTTTTAGTTCATAACAGACTCCTTCTAGATGATCACAACTAGCAATAGCAATATTACATTCACCACGTTTTTCTTTTAATTCTCTTTTGCAAGTTATGTATGTTTCACTTAGTTTATAGCATTCATCTAGTAAGGAATCAATACAAGCAAGCATATTTTCTCTATCATATTCATGCATATCTTCTCTAATTTGCTCTAAGCTTACCTTGCGTTCATGTAGTACATCCTTCTTTGCCATAAAGCATTTGTTGAATGTACTGGTTCCCCCTCTGGTTCCTGGACCAGTGCTGTTTTCCTTGATGTTTGTAAAGGCAGTTAGGCAAACATCTGAGTTGGGTGATCCTTCTTCTTCATCTGACCCTGAGTCAGAGTCTCCCCACATGGAAGCTATCATGGCATTCTTGTATGCTTGTTTATCTCCGGATTTAGACTGTTTTTCATTCCACTTAGGACAATCTCGAATAAGATGTCCTTTTTCTCCACACTTGAAACATCCTGTAGAAGAAGAATTAGAGTTAGATTTTTTATAGTTTTTAAAATGCTTACCTTTGAAATTCTTTCTTTGATCTCGAAGAGATCTCTCAAATCTTTTTGCAATCATGCTAATTTCATCTTCATCATCTTCTACTGTTCCCTTAAGCGCCATGCCTCTTGCTGGTTCCTTCTCAGACTTAGAGTCAATCAGCATCTCATGAGTCATAAGGGAACCAATCAGCTGTTCCAGAGACAAGGTAGACAGATCCTTTGCTTCGTATACTGCTGTTACCTTGGCTGTCCATGCATCTGTTAAACTACGCAATAATTTTCTCACAAGATCCTCGTCAGATAAATTTTTACCAAGAGATCTAAGATCATTTACAATAGTCATAAACCTACGAAAGCAATCATTGATTTTTTCATTTTTATTCATGGCAAACAATTCATATTTAGACATGATTAAATCAATTTTAGACCGTTTTACCTCGCTGGTTCCCTCAAACGCAAGTTCAAGGGTGTCCCATATCTCCTTAGCACTACTACAGCCAGAGATACGATTTGTTTCGGTCTCACCTATTGCTTGTTGTAGTATTGACATTGCCTTAGCATTCTTTTCCAGCAACTTGTAATCAGCAATGACCAATTCGCTATCCTTCTTGGGAACCTGGTTCCCCTCAACATCTGTCTTGAGAATGATATTAGGACCATTTTTAACTACGAGCCAGCATTCATAATCAATACCCATGATAACATTCTGGATCCTGTTCTTCCACCAAGCATAATTATTTCCATTAAACTTGGGTGACTTGTTGTCATAACCGATTGCACTTAATTCTTGAGTACTCATTCTTAACTCCTCTAGATGTTACTCTTTCGAGAAGCTTAGGCTCTGATACCAATTGAAGGTTCAATGGGCACTCAAGAGGGGGGGGTGAATTGAGTGTTAAGTAATCGTTGGCTAATTTTGCTTCTTTTCGGATTATGTGTGAGGAACCAGTTGTGCTGGTTCCCGTACGCAGCGGAATATAAATAAGCAATAAAGAAGACAACAAATTTAACGAAACAAAGCAATAAAGAACACAACAAATTTAACGAGGTTCAGCCAACTCAGGCCTACGTCCTCCTATCCTAAGTTCTTTATTAATCTACTCCGAAAAACAAAGACAAAGAACACTCTGCTGTTTCCCTACTCCGGGAACCAGCAAACCCCACACTCTACTCCGAGTGTGCTCTCGACTTACACTCGTAAGCCCAATGTGTTTGAACTCACAAACACTCACCCAGCCTTTAACCCCTTTGTTAAAGACTCAATACAAGAATCAAGAACTCCCCTTTGATCTCACTTCTACGAAGCTAATTAAGAGAAAAAGTTTAAGTACTAGAATGCTCTTGTATATGACTTGATGAATGGGATTAGTGCTTAAGTATATGCTCTCAAATAATTGCTCTTTTAATTTCTGGAGAGGCACACGAAATATGTGAAATAAGATGAGTTTATATAAGCTTAGATTCCTAAAACCTAGTTTCCTTAAATCACACAATCTTAGAGAATAAGATATAATGTAATTTTAGGAAAGTTTTTATCTTATTTGATTTAATCACAAAGATAGAATCAATTAAGATAAATACTCCTAGATTTTAGGTAACCAAGAATATTTCATCTTATTTCCAGCTGCACAAAATATTTTCAAAATAATCTTTTCGAAAAAATCTTTTTGTAAAATCTTTTTCCAAAACGGCAGCTCGAATACAGTGAACCTGGTTCCCCGACCTGGTTCCCTGAATTGAAACATGTTATGAAACCTGTTCCAACTTTGTACCAGATTTCATATCATACTTCAATATATTTTTAAGCACTTATATAACCCAAACATGCAAGCATACTACGGAGCATATTACATGAAAACCTAGATAACATATTAAAGCATAAATCGTCTTTTCTTCATGTAATCTTCAAGACTTGAATCTTCCTTGAATACTTCTATTATGAGCAAACAATCTTTCTTCGAAATATCTTCGAAAGGCTTCTATGCTCCAAGTCTTGGAATCAACTCAACTACTGCACATGTAACATGGTTAATGCACAATAAAGAGTATGTGACTGCTTTACCACGTAGCAACCATGGAAACATTACATACTGGTTCCCTACCAGTACATAACACTTTTATCATATAACTGTTCCCTGTATAAAGACAAGTTAGTTCAATAAGAAAACTCATGTAAGTAATAACTTGTCTGGGGAAACAGTGTTCTATGTTAGCTGGTTCCCCCAACTGTATCGAACACTTTCAAGGACCTGTTTCCCTTAGCTGTTTGTCATCATTCAAAACTATCAATCAAAACCTAAGGGACTCAACAAAATGCATTTCAGCGTGGAAGAAGTCCTTGGATAGAACCATTGTTGGTAAAACAAAACCTGTACGAGTATTAGCCAATGGCCCCATCGCCTTTCTTTTTCCTTTTTTTTTTACCTCTACTGAGGGGTCTTACCGTCTTATAAGAGGGTTTCTCTCTCTCTCTCTCTCTCTCTCCAAGTTCAAGCTCCTAGACGGCGGGTTAATGTTGACGAGAAGAATTTGTCCTAATCGAGTTATCCATCCCAGTTTGGTAATAAGTAAAAAATATATATAGTATGTAACTTATGAGTATATGTAGTTGCATTGTAGATGTTCATGTAATCCTAGTGTATTTTACTCGTTAGGTATGATCATCAGAGTTGGAACAATCCCATGAACTAAGATGTTGTTTGAAGCTAGAGAAGGAAAGAATGACAAAATAACTAGACAAACCAGGGATCGGCAATTGCACTTTTGCCTTTTGATCCTGAGGAATATTTTGTAACAACAAACTCTATCCTTCTCTAATCAAAAGCAATATACTCCGTAACGGTAACGGTAACAGTAACAGATAGTCGATGCTCACTTGTTCAATGCTTTGAATTGCCCTTCAAAATGTGAAATCTAACAGCAGTTATTGTGGTTCCTGTTGGGAAAGATCACAAATAATCTTACAGCGGAAATAATATTTACTTTTCCTTTGTGTATAAACAAAATAGGTAACAATTATATCTCTATAACATAATAGATTAACTCATAAAGTGTTTATAAACTATAAACTAATATTCGATGGTATACTCTCAAATTTAAATTGTGTTTCTATTTATCAAAAATAATGTGATACAAATTCTGTCTCAATTTTCAATTAACAAATAATCTGATTACATATTTATAATCAGCCGATATCTAAATAACTAATGATGCAAATTATCCTTATATAATTTGCCATTGATTATTTCTTATTTTGCTACTACTCTCCTTCTTTTTTCTCTCCTTTTATTCCTTTCATTCTTTTTCTCTTCTTTCTTGTAAATTCTCCTTTATTTATTTTTAGCAAATTCTAATAATAAGGAGGAATATTATCCAACAAATCTCCCCCTAATGACTTATTAGGAGATTATTGATAAACCCGCTTCATCTCGACAAACATCAAGCTTTTGCATGGTCAATGTTTTTGTCATCATGTCTGAACCATTGTGGTCGGTATGGATCTTTTTCAAATGCAACAGCTTGGCTTCAAAGACTTCTCGTATCCAATGATACCTTACGCCTATATGTTTGGAACGGGCATGGAAGGTAGGATTTTTCGCCAGATGAATAGCACTTTGGCTATCACAGTAAAGTGTATACTTATCTTGTTTAATCCCTAACTCTTTTAGGAAATTCTTCATCCATAATAGCTCTTTACAAGCTTCTGTCACAGCAATATACTCGGCTTTCGTTGTTGATAATGCAACACATTTTTGTAACCTTGACTGCTATGATATAGCTCCCCCGCAAAAGTCATCATATAACCTGATACTGACTTTTGCGAATCAACATCATTTGCCATATCTGCATCTGTGTAACCTTTTAACACAGGATCTCCTTGACCAAAACATAAGCACATTTTTGATGTGCCCCGTAGATACCTTAGAATCCATTTTACACGCACCTTCCTAGTGTTCTTTCCCTGGATTCGAGAGGAACCTACTAACAAGACCTACCAAATAGGCAATGTCTGGTCTCGTATAGACCATAGCATACATAAAAATACCAACTTCTCAATTGTAGGACATTGTTGAGAACTCAACTTAAAATGACTTGCAAGTGGAGAACTTACTGGTTTAGCCTTATGCATGTTAAACCTCTCAAGTAACTTCTCAATATATCTTTCTTGTGATAGCCATAACTTCTTATTTTTCCTATCACGTGAGATTTTTATGCCTAGTATCTGTTTTGCTGGTCCTAAGTCTTTCATGGCAAAGAACTTATTCATCGCCTTTTTCAAGTTAGCGATTTAAGTGGTGTCGCGGCCAATAATTAACATATCATCAACATAGAGGAGTAAAATAATAAAATCTCCCTCTGCAAATCTTTTGATGAACACACAATGATCTGATGTCGTCTTACATGTAATACTTATGATCCTTCATAAAGGATTCAAATGTTCAATACCATTGACGCGGAGCTTGTTTTAAACCATACAAGCTCTTATTCAAACGACATACCATGTGCTCTTTTCCTTCAACCTGAAATCCCTCGGGTTGTTCCATGTATGTTTCTTCTTCCAAGTCACCATGTAGAAAAAGCTGTTTTCATATCTAGTTGTTCAATTTCTAAATCTATGCATGCTGCCATGCTGAGAACAACTCTTATTGACGACATTTTCACCACTTGTGAGAATATTTTTTCAAAGTCAATACCTTTCTTCTAACTAAACCCCTTCACAACCAGCCTTGCTTTGTATCTTGGTTGCGGATTAGTTTCTTCAGTCTTCAATCTGAACATCCACTTATTCTTGAGTGATCGTCGACCTTTTGGTAGCTGTACCAAATTAAATGTATGATTCTCATGCAAGGATTTTATCTCGTCTTACATGGCTTCAATCCACTCTTTTTGGTGAATATCTCTTAGAGCCTCTTCATAAGACTCTGGCTCTCCACCTTCAGTAAGCAACTGAAAGTCGCCACTAGCAAATTTTGCTGGAATTCGTCTATCTCTATTAGACCTTCTTAACTCTAATGGTGATGTCGGTTGACTTTCTTGTTGTGTCATTTGTTCCACATTCTCATTATTATCATCCTCGTCATCATCGTCAATGTTGTGAGGATGATCTTCTTGGTTTACATCTATCCCGTGATTATCAACTACACTCGGGGGAAGGAACTGGATTCATAATTATAGGCAATTCTTCATGGTATGTTGTAGACTTTCCCAATTTTTGTATGTCTTTAATGGTTTGATCTTTGAAGAAGACGACATCTCTACTTCTGAAAATCTTTCTTTCAGAAGGACTCTGTAACCTATAACCAAACTCATCTTTAGGATAGCCAAGAAAAATACATTGTTTTGTCTTTCTATCAAGTTTTGTTCTCTCATCCCTCGGGATATGAACAAAGGCTCTACATCCAAACACCTTCAAACTTTCATAATTTACTTTTCTCCCTGACCATATCATTTGTGGAACTTCACCATCAAGTGGAACTGAAGGAGAAAGATTGATCAAATGAACTGCATTTTTAACTGCCTCCCCCCAAAATGATTTGGGTAACCTTGCGTGAGATAACATCGAACGAACTTTTTCAATAATCGTACAATTCATTCTTTCTGCAATTCCATTTTGTTGAGGCGTTTTTGGGACATTTTCTCAAGCTTTATCCCATACTTCTTGCAGTATTCTTCAAATGGACCTCTATTCTCACCACCATTATCAGATCGTACACATTTTAATTTCATGCTCATTTCTCTCTCTACTTTTGCATTAAACTCCTTGAATGCATTAAGGACTTGGTCTTTACTTTTCAAAAGATAGACCCATACTTTCCTGGAATGGTCATCAATAAATGTGACCAAATAAGATGCCGCACCAAGAGATTTTTCATTCATAGAGCATACATCTGTGTGAATCAAATCTAGAATACGTGGTCTTCTAGATGGTGGATTTCTTCGAAATGAAACTCTGTGTTATGTTCCAGCTAAAAAATCAACACAAGATTTCAAATGAACATCCTTCAACGGAAGAAGTTTCTTTCGAGTGAAGATTTGCAATCCCTTCTCCCTCCTATGCTCGAGCCGCTTATGCCATAACTCGGTAGAACATTCTTTGGCTACATTCAATTGGGTGTTGAGCTTCCCATTTGTGACATAAAGGGTTTGTTGCTTCTTTCCATAAGAAATGATTATCGAGCCTCTCGACAACTTCCACTTTCCATTAGAAAAGTGATCGGCATACCCTTCATCGTCAAGTTTGCCAGCTGTGATCAAATTCAGCCTTATATCTGGAACATGTCTAACATCATGTAAAGTTAGCTTGCACCCTGCATTGGTTTCTAAGCAAACATCTCCATTACCAATTATTTTGGAGGATCCATTATTTCCCATCCTCACAAAGCCAAGATCGCCGCTAGTGTACGATGTGAAGTAATCTTTGTTTGCAGTTAGATGATATGAAGCACCTGTATCAATCACCCAGCTACAATCTTCATTTGTAAGGTTATAACATGAGTCATCACCAGCAAAATAAACTTCGTCACCAACTGTTGTAGCCGGCACATTTTCTTGTCTTCATTATCACTACTCTTGTCATTCTTTGATCGCATGTCCTTCATCCATATTCGACATTCACTTTGCTTATGTCCTGCCTTGTGACAATTAAAGCAAGTGAACCTCTTCTTAGATTTCGATCTGCCTCTCGATTTATCTTGACTTTGGGAGCCTCTAAACATCCATCACCCTCGACTTTCAACAATGTGTGCTTCAGTTTGCTTATTTGTGGAGGCAAATTCTTTCCTTAAATTCTAGCTTCTTCATTGAATAAGCCATCTATCTTTCACCATGTCAAGGGTGAGTTTACCATTCGGAGCTGAATTGCTCAACGAGATAACAAGAGTTTCCCAGCTATCGGGTAATGAGCTAAGGAGTAATAAGGCTTGGACTTCATCTTCAATTGTCATGCTAACATTTGTTAGCTGATTAACAATGCCTTGAAATTCATTCATGTGTTCTGCCATATTTTTACCTTCTTTGTATAGAAGAAGAACCAACCTTTTTACTAATGTAGCTTTATTTAAAGTTGTATTCCTCTCATACATTGCCTCAAGCTTTTTCCAAAGCTTGTAGGCATTGGTATCATTAGCAACATGTTGAAAAATACTTTAATCAATATATTATCGTATCAGCCCGACTGCCTTTCTATTCTCCAATTTCCATACATCTTCGGTTTTACTTTTCGGTTTATTTTCTTCCTCGATGGGTTTATACAAATCCTTGCAATAAAGGATATCCTCCATTCGAGACTTCCACATGGATAGTTGGACGACGTCAATTTAATCATTCCCGATAAGCTTACCATCGAATCTTCCATTTTGTTTTATACAACGTGTATATATGTAACCGGCTCTGATACCAGACTGTTGGGAAAGATCACAAATAATCTAGCAACGGAAATAATATTTACTTTCCTTTTGTGTATAAGCAAAATAGGTAACAATTATATTTCTATAACATAATAGATTAATTCACAAAGTGTTTATAAACTATAAACTAATATTCGATGGTATACTCTCAAATTTAAATTGTATTTCTATTTATCAAAAATAATGTGATACAAATTCTATCTCAATTTTCAATTAACAAATAATCTAATTACATATTTATAATCGACCTATATCTAAATAACTAATGATGCAAATTATCGTTATATTGCCATTGATTATTTCTTATTTTGCTACTACTCTCCTTCTTTTTCTCTTCTTTTATTCCTCTCATTCTTTTTCTCTTCTTTCTTGTAAATTCTCTTTTATTTATTTTTAGCAAATTCTAATAATAAGGAGGAATATTATCCAATAGTTCCAATGCTACAAATGCTAACATAAGTGGCACTTTTTACAATTTATGGCCCAAGTCACTTGTAGTTGGCCGATATACAAAGGGGATAAAAATTTGTAGTAAAAGACACTTCTACCCTTAATGAAATAGATAAAAAGGGAGACAGATAGTGTTAATAAGATTATTTAAGTAAGGATAATTTATCAATTATATCCCTTTAAAGTAGGGATGAGAAAAACTTATCCGAAAAACCGATTCGTAACCAATCCGAAAATTAGGGTACCCGATCCGATAACCATAACGGTTTGGGTACCCGATCCGATAATTTATTGTCAGGTATGGTTATTGGGTATCATTTTAAAATTAACGGTTACCCGATCCGTTCCGATAAGTAATTTTTTGTTTTTTTTTCCTACTTAAATCTATTTATCAAAAATCTAAACTCTTACTTTACTTCATAATCACTTTATAATATGAATGATTAGTAATATTATTAATAATTTGGTCAAGATCATGTGGTATTGTTGTTAATTAGTGTTGAATGATATCATATTAACTACATTATCAAGTTTAATTATCATTATTGGATATTTTATTGGGTACCAGATAACCGATCCAAAAATTTGGATACTCGAAGTCCAGGTACCCGAACTTATCGGTTCGGTTTATGGATATTACTTTTAGTGATATTGGTTATCGGTTACCCGAACCGTTAGTGGTAACGGTACGGGTACCCGACCTATGCTCACCCCTACTTTAAAGTATACATACTGCCAATTGTAGCTCTTTAAAAAAATTGCAAATTACAGCCAATAGTACTATTATTTGTTAATTAACACCCAATTTGTGAATCTATTATAGGTATATAATTTTGGTTCAGCAAAAATAATTTCAGTTCAGCAAAAATAAAGAGAAAACAACATAGCTTAGTCTCTTGAATTAAGTGGTTGTTTATGATAGTTAATCAAATAAATTTTTTATTATTATTATTATTATTATTATTATTATTATTATTATTAACCTCATTTTGGAGGGATAACTTTGATATTTTGATCTTCCATGCTTTGATTATACATTAATTATATTGGAAGAATTTCAGAAATACTAATACACATAAAATAGCTAAACACATTTTCTATGGAATTTTACGTGACTCTAACCTCTTACCCAAAAGGCCAAAAGTGCATCTGTGTGAGAGTGATGTGTTAGAAAACGTGCCGCCGAATATAGTTAAGCAACAACCTGGCCTGTTATGTTGAAATTTCACTTGTCAATTGTATAGCCTTGAAAACACATTATTTACAAAACTGAACCCATAAATTTAATGGATGTGAAAGGATTATTCATTAATTAGGGTTCATCACTAAGAAATCTATTTTATGTAAATCCAAATCTTTACGGGACTTGGGTTGGCAAGCTTTATCCAAAGAAATCATTGGGAAACCTGTGTTTAATAGGTGATTATTTCACTATAATAAATTAATAAACTCCTCTTGAATTGAGCAAGAGAATTAGTCAAAGAGAGTATGGGTCCATCCCATGGGTACATATAACATAAATGGGAAGAGCTCTAGAAGTGGATGGAGTACTCATATACCTCCTACGTTTTAATTATTTACTCGTAATACATTATTTTTATACGCGCAAAGGAAGAAATTAGACTAAATATATAGCCAAATTAATTAAAATAGTTTTATTATCGATAAGAAGAAACTGTAAAGTTGTTATGGTGCAAATTTTATTTTTAATCCATTACTTTTAACTCATCTACTAATTACTTTCTAAAATAACATGTCAAAAAGGTGTGTTTCAAGTATAAAAATATAAGGAAATTACATTATTCTCATTTCAACCAATTTGAAGGGGTATTATCTCCTAACAATATAGTAGGAAATTTCCTGAAATTAGTGAGTTGTCAATGGCTTTGGACAATGCAAATAGTTTCAATACACTTCCATACCTATGCATGTGGTGTACATAAATAATATGTGTATGTGATGAGATATATATTAATGTAAAAGAAATCCAACAAGATATAACTCAAATAAAAAAAATTAAAAAAAAATGGCATTGCAAATAGTTTATTGAGTAATTAATTGTGTTCCCATTTTAGTATTGGAATTTTATATATGTAACACAAAAATAAAAATAAAATAAAATAATTCAAAAATTGAAGAAGAAAATGGTTAGTATGAACAACCACCAACATTCCGACATAGCTTTTTGTATGATTAATTTGAAAAGGATGGCCGTTTGGTTTGGTAAGCCATCTTCATCAATCATCACCGGCATTTGTATACATCATACAGTTGTCTTGACACGTGATATGGCTTTCTCATTTTTTAGGTCTTTATTAAACGTTATGCTATCCACCAATTTTTAGAGCATTTTGTCATGTCTCTTGTTATATTGGTAAAAATAAAAATACCACACTTATATTATTGTTTTGCGTAGTTGGTGAGGATTTCAATTTTTACCTTAATGTTGAATATGTCATGACTCATGAGTTTGATTTATGTCAATAGTAGAGATTTTGGTTTTAATATGACTTTTTCACTTAATCTTTCTACCTCCCAACTATGAATGGTTTGGACCACAAAGATTAGGAAAAAGTGTAACCATGCGAGATCAAATTTACTGCTTGTTTGGTTAACATGCATAAAATATAAAAAGTGAGACTTTTTAGTAGAGGTCTTAAATCGGGTACTCGGATAGAATTTGGGTTGACCCACAACGGGTCGGAATGTTTGGGTCGGGTAATGATGGGTTATATTAAGCTAACAAACCAAATCAAATCGGGTTGAGCTTAATCAGATTCGGGTTAAAGTTGAGTTCAAGTAGGGTCGGATACAAATCAAATGGGTCAAGTCAAATTCGGGTCGAGTCATATCGAGTTAAGATGAACTCGGCTTCGGATTTTATCAGGTTTATTTGGGTCAAAATGGATTTATTTGACTTTGAAACGAGTCATTTCGAATTCGATTAGCTAGATCTCGGTTCAAATCAGTTCAGTTCTGGTTAAAATTTGAATCTGGTTACTTTGATTATTAGCTCATTCTCGATTAAAATTACTTTAGTTTCGGTTTTGAGTCGACTAATTTGAATCTGGTTCCATCTCAGTTCAAGTCGTTTTAGCTATATTAGAATACATGTCATGTCATTTTTGTTATTGGAGGATTTCATTCATATATAGTCCGTTGGGTTTCATTTAATTAAGTTTCATATTGGCTTATTAGAATTGTTATAAGATTGACAACTCAAGTTATTACTGAAAATGACTATTTATCACCTTGATCGGGTGATTATCACATCATTGTAAAATGTATTTTTTCCTTAACGTTTTGCATTTATCGTTGTCTTTGCGGCTATTCATCATCGTCAATTCATTGGAAACTTGATTATTAGAATAAAGTATTAAGATTGTTTGGTCATGGGAAGTTTCAAATTGGGTAATTAAAGGTCGGGTAAAAAGAGGTATTTTGGGTCTAAATGGTTTCGGGTAGATTTCGTTTCGGGCTAGATCAAATTCGGATTTTATATTATCGAGTCTTATTGGTTTCGGATTAAATATGAGTCGGTTCCAAGTTGGGTTGGATCATAAATTACCGGGTGGAGTCGGTTTCGAGATAACGTCGGGTCAACTCCAGATCGAATTCAGATAAAAAATACCCGAGTCCACAACTAGTTCGAAAACAGTTTGGATTTAGGTAATCTTTTCGGATCGGGTAAGTTTTGACACCCCTACTTTTTAGGAATCTCAATGTAGGTCAGTTGTTTATTGGGTGAAAAAAATTTGGTGAATGAAATGGAGGATATGGAACTTGTTATGAAATATTTCCACGTTCTAGTTCCCACAATATGTAGGAATTTAGTGAACTAGTCCCCTTAGATTGTAGACATTCCTATAGATTACTTTCCCTCATTATTAACTACACAACTCTAAGACATTCCCACGAGTTTAATTACTATGGAATTTAATTTCCATAAATTTGAAATTCACCTGAATTTATGCTTCCTATATGTTAACCAATAATCGACCACCTAATGAATGCGACTTTCTTACCCTATCAAATAATTCACCCTCATATCTAAATTTCATTCCACTTTATCTGATAATGCATATTAATAATGAAATGAAGAGAGATGGTATGAAAATGAGTCAAATTTTATTTTTTTTTAATTACCACATACTATATATATGAAATGAAAAGATTGTAGTATTGTGAAAATAAAAAGTAGGAAAGAATGTTAATTAAGGAAATGAAGAAGTATAAATAATAACCAAGCTGTATAATTTAACAATAAGGAAAAGCCGATAAAAATTACATTGATGTAACAAAAAATTAACGCAACATTATTTTCTGTATAAATGACAATAAGTCAATTATGTAAACGAAATTCGATCTCAAGTAAAACACCACCGCTCTTTATCAACTAAATTAATTAAATAAATTCATATTGTTGTAACTTTATCTAAGTATAGTGATGTAAACATACACTTAGTTTTGCCCTAGACGTTTTTCAATTTTATCGTGATTGGCTCCCGTAAAAATTAGTCAAGATAACGAACGCTTTTATACAATGGGAGGGATGACACTAAAGAATGCAACTTTTATTTATTTTATTGAAAGAGAAAGCACTAAACAACTTTTATTTTAATTAATTATAAGAGAAACCACTAAACAACTTACGTATTAATTAATGATTAAGAAATTGTTGTGCAAGATTCACAATAATAATAAAGTAGATTTGACATCTTATGATTGCTACTTGATAATTAAGCCAAGTACTACGAAGAAGCCATTATATATAGTATGTTGATAAGGTTTGAAAATTCTATCTTTTTGGATAAAAACATTAAAACACTACATCTAGATTATGATAGTATATAAACGAGAATTTAATTTTTAAAAAATAAATGAAAACACTGTAGCTGAAAATACAGCTCAACTAATAATTATTTTATTGAGAAAAATGTTGATCGTCCATGCTCGGATCATGTACTATCAATTTCCAATTTAATGATTGGTTTTTGACAAGTCAATTAGCCAGCAATTAGATTTTTTATGGGAAGGTGAACGATTGGCGGCCTCTCCTTCTTATGCAACCTTGGATGGTCCAGATAACCGGATGGACAGGACCGGAACCACAATTCCCCGGTTTATAAATTTGTTATGATAATTGCCAACTATCTTAGTTAGTTACAGTGTTGAAAAATATAATTTCTAAATTATTATTGTATATTGAATGATAATTACCTTAGGTTTGTGACGACAAGAAAAATGGTTTAGTAGTTTAATACTATAAGAAAATTCTTTTAATTAATTACCACTAGATTGGATTTAATTTCTATGTATCAATTGACGAGAGATTCAAGGCATGAGAAAGGTCATAAGAAGTTGAAAAATGTACTCTTGAGATTTGTTCACCTTATAAGTTTCAAGTCTAATAAGTTTAGATAAGTTCAGATTATTTTAGTAAGTACAAATAAGTTACAATAAGGTCCAGTAAGTTTAATAAGGTCAAATAAGTTCAATAAGGTCTAATAAGTTCAATAAGATCTAATAAGTTTAATAAGTTAAATAAGGTATAATAAGTTCTAATCAAGTCTAATAATAAGGTCTAGTAAGTTTCAATAAGACCCAATAAGTTCTAATAAGCTCAATCAAGTCTAATAAGTTCAATAAGGTCATCTAATAAGTCTAATAAGTTCAATAAGGTTTAATAAGTTTAATAAGGTATAATAAATTCTAATAAGTTCAGATAAATTCAGTTAAATTCAGATAAATTTAGATAAATTCAAATCTAATAAGGTGAAGAAAACACACCCTTAATTTTTAATTGATTAAAATTAATTAGATTGACTACAAACAACATAAGTACATCCTTAAACCGAGGAATATTAGTATGTCGTTATACCACCTTATTAATAGTTGATTTGGTTAAGAACATCAAACTTCATAACCAATGAGATCAAAGTTGAGTTTGAGTAAGATTTTTTTGGGGTCTTGTCTGGGCCATAAACTACGGATCCTATAGTTGATTTAGTTAGTATGTCTTTTTCTTAATGTATCATTTAATTAACTACTCGTACTTAATTTTGGGTATGAAGTAGTGATTGAAGAAGTGGGAGGAAGCCGATTCATCACCAATTAATGAGAGTTGTGTCATATAACTTTTAATTAGTGTGTAGTTATTATCTTATATAAAGTGATTAGATTTTGTAATATGAATTAAAAAGAGGTAGCTAGTTATTTCATTACATGCTAGTTGAAGACCTAGAAACCCTAGACTTCTTTACCATACCATAGATTACTTAGTTAAACTCGGTCTTTATTACTTGTTATCTTAATTTAGTTTTATAAATATATAACTATTTAATTTATTAGAGTATTTGACAAAGTTAGTGATTTAGATACTTCAAATTAATGTTGTTTTTATTGTTCTTCGTTGTTTTTATTATTTTTGTATGTATGTATCATTTAGGGTGTTTAACTCACGATGATAATATGACCACTCCATTTGATTAGTTGACCCAACCTTGCACGCATGATAAAAGCAACCTCTTATCTCATGAATAGCTAGGTTAAACTTGTTTTGATACAATGTGGACCCGACTTTGGCTTACCTTTCATGTTACAAATGAATAAGATTGATAGTGGCCCATTTTTATCATAAAGAATGGTTACCGACTTGATAATTACTATTATAATTATTGTAAAGTATCTCACACACGACTCATAGCTAACTCGATTAATTGGTTACTCCATCTGTTTTGAAAAAAAGATGCGCTTTTCTTTTCATTAGGTAATTATTGAAAAAATAAGAAAGAGAATTTAAAAAAGTGAAATATTATAAGGATAAATAATAAATTGAAATAGTATTTGTAGTACAATCAATGTCGTCGTTAAAAATGAAATAAAGAAAATGGAGCTAGAAATTGTATGGAAAGAATAATTGAAATAACGTGGATCAAATTATACTAAAAAAAAAATAAAATAAAAAAATAAAAAAATGAAAATACAAAGTGTTGCTAGCGAAGCAGAAAGCCCTAATTGTGCGTGCTGTCACCTAGACGGATTCACCTTTGGCCTCTAGGCAGGTCGGAACCACATGAATTCAACATGGTAGAGCACAATCCACCAAAAATAGTTAGGGGTAGAAATAATGTATGTTTCGATTAATTGGTGTAAAAAAATTGCAAAAAATACCCTTATTACTATGCCCATAGTTACACAACTAAAATAGAATAGTGTAATCATTATTTATTGCCGAACAAATTGTAAGATAAATGATTACATCATCCGTTTTTTAAATATTGCACCACTTATCTTTTTAAGGAAGTTTCACAAATATTGTCCCATATCAATTTTAGAAAATAAAATATTTGTGTTCACACTATAAATACGCTATATATCCTTACCTTTAAACCCTTGATTCTTTAGTTTATGTTTCAATCACATGGACAATTTTGTACTTTTACCTTTATCTCTTTTTCTTTTTTCCCACTACCAAAAAACTTGTGTCCAACCCTTAAACTACAATATTAAAAAAACAGAGGAAGTATAATAATTTATTTAATTACCTACATAAGTTACCTAAGAGTTCACTACATATAATTAAGGTATAAATTGCATGATTGTATAATAATTATTGGTATCCTTGGCATGGAGCTTACTCACCTCCCCTCCCAAAATAGAATAGAATACAGATTATATATACTCAGTATTTAATTCAAGATAATATAAGTAAGTTTATACGATTTATTATAATTTTATACATACATGTTCCCATTTCCCATGATCACCTGTGCATGCTGCAACATGCTAAGTACAAAACCTACTTCAGGTGATTACAGTATGTAACAGTATCTACTCCACTTCTACTATTCCACTCTCCACTTCAATCACTATACTCGCTACAAGTACGTAGTATTTCCTAACCAATTTTTTTTTTTTAATTAAAAAAAAAAAAATGTTTAATTTTCCCACCTTTCTCCCTCCAATATTATTTATCCCTTCATATTCATCATCAAAGTCTCCAACTTCTCCATTTTCTCTCTCCTAAAAAACCTAAAAATAAAACCCCAGACCCACCCATCAATTTGGAGGGTCTACAAACTCCACCCAAAAATCAAAATTCCCCCTTTTTTTAATTTCTCCTAAAAATAAATCATAACTTTGATAGTTTAAAAACCATGGAAGATGATCACCACCAAAACTCCACCTTCCCACTTCACCTTCTTACACAAAATAATAATAAACTCGACTCCATAG
Organism: Chenopodium quinoa; assembly: GCF_001683475.1. Classification (NCBI taxonomy): domain Eukaryota; kingdom Viridiplantae; phylum Streptophyta; class Magnoliopsida; order Caryophyllales; family Amaranthaceae; genus Chenopodium; species Chenopodium quinoa. Next base: position 7,570,827 of record NW_018742418.1, on the reverse strand, counting down.
AAAATCCTGAACATACTTCTACTACTGTCCTTCAAAGCGGTTCGTCTTCGGGGCAGAAGAAACCAGCCCCGAACCGAACCTCTTCGAAGGATCGTCACACTAAGGTCGATGGTCGAGGGAGGCGGATTCGGATGCCGGCTCAGTGTGCCGCCCGGGTTTTTCAGTTAACCCGGGAGCTGGGACACCGGTCTGATGGTGAAACTATTGAGTGGCTTTTACAACAGGCTGAACCGTCTGTTATTGCTGCAACCGGAACCGGAACCATTCCTGCTAATTTTACTTCCCTTAGTCTATCGGTTCGTCGGTCCGGGTCGACCGTTTCCGCCGGTTCTCATACGAGACCGGTTGGGTTTAATAATAGTAATTATTTTGGTAATAATTTCTACGTTAGTCCTTCTAATTGGATGGGATTTTCTAACATGTTGATGATCAACGCTGGTGATCAGTTGAGTAACTCTAGCCGTCAGATTAATTTGTTCCCTAATAATGGGTTGGAATTATCCTCTACTAATTCATCCACAATGTTGAATTTACAACACCCGAGTAGGGATGGTGACACGTGTCATGGTAACAAACGCAGTCATGATGAGGAGGATGACGGTGATGATAATGATGAAGATCCGGATCGGTCACTGAATGTCGGGCTTGGGTCGGGTCATGGACCAGGGTCCGGAAATAATAGTACTACAACGACGTGGCCTTATCCCAATACCAGTAGTAATGGTAACGGGACAGTGGCAAGTGGGTTACATTTTATGAATTTTGTTAATAATAATAATAATAATACGAATACTAATACGCCAATGGGGTTTTTGGCCGGGCATCCGGTGGTGGGTGGTGGTGGCGGTGGCGGATACGAAGGCCAATATGGGATGCTTGGAGGGTTCAATAATGGGTTAAGGGGTGTGATACCGGGTACAATAATTGGATCCTACCCTCATCAAGAAAGGTCAAATAATAATAATGTGGATCATGGAGATGCTTCTAGCTAGAAACTAGCTATCTAGCTTATTACTAGGTATGTTATTTATTTGTAGATGATCAAATTTCAATAATTACGGGAATATATTGAGGTATGAACAAGTTGTGTTGAAAGGTCATTTTATTGTGTTGATGTAAGTTTTTGACTTTTATTATTGATTGATCCAATTGAAATATATGAGTATGAGAATGAATTTGTGTGTGTGTTTCCAAGTTGAATTATACTGTTCTTTTCATCTATTTACTTTATGATTAATGCCATGATTACATCATTTACATGTAAATGCTCTCTTAATCAGAGACATACATTCTATTAATAGTACATTTGTTATTAATCACGTACTTATTATTTGCAATTCCCAATAAGTGTTTTTTGTGCAAATTCTAAGTATGTACATAGTACAAGTATACATTGTGGTTTTTTTTGTTTTTTTTTTTAATCTTAACTACGTAGGGCACTTAGATACAACTTGTATAAAATCCCATCATTATGGGCTTATGGCTTAAGATAAAGTACTCGTATGTAGGATCAATTGATTAGAAAAGTCAATTCCATCAATTAGTCATAACAAGTGGTTAATTAAGCACTTATATAATACCTTAATCATATATTAGTGTTTTTTTTATTTTTTCACCATATATTAGTAGCTTCAGCATTTTCCACTAATTTTCATCTTTTAATTGCTTGTATAATTAATCCATTGCATACGATTACATAAATGTTTTTGCAATTCATTCAATGGCTAAGATCGACTTTGGACGATTAAATCAACATATTTCCTAGTAGTCCATCTAAGCTATCAATATAACCAATCAGTGGTTCATGGAGGCGGATGTACCATGCGCATGGTACATCCGTTCAAAAATAAAAAGCGGAAAGAACATTGTATAGAAATGTAAAAAACATTTAGTTGAAGTGAAAAGAACATGGTATAGAATTGTAAAAAACATATATCTAAAGTGAAAAGAACATATTGTTAAAATGTAATGAGCGTGATAAAAGAACATAAGAGATATAAAAAAGAACATAAAGCTATTAATAACAATGAACATGACACTATTTTATAAAGAACAAACTGTTAAATAATATTCTTTATCTCTATGTTATTTGATTATTAGTGTAATGTATTTTTATTTGTGACATAATATTTATTGTTTACTGTGAAATGTTCTTTAAATTTTGTCTTTAGGTTATAGTTGGTGAATATAATTAATGTTCATTACATAATATTATCATTTTTTTTATTAATATTATGGATGTTCTTTAGATGTACAAAAAGAACATAAAACTGGATGTTCTTTGTAAAACAGCTATATGTTTTTTACAAAACAACTATATGTTTTTTACAAAACCACTATATGTTCATTCCGTCTTTTATCAAAAATCTGGATGTACCATGCTTGGTACATCCGCCTCCACAAAGGAAATTTCACAATATAACAAGAGAATGAAGTTACAGAGATTGTTATTTCGTTGTTAATATATCAAAGTTTATGTAAAAATAAAACGTGACATTAATCAAATACTCCGTAGTAAATAATTGTTAATTATTAGGGAATTGGGGTATAGAATACAACTTACACTTTTGATTGATAATAAATAATAGAGCGTACATTTAACTATCTTGAACGGTCAATTTATGTGTGGATATTAGCTACTGAAATTTTGTGATAGAATAATAAGCTATCAAATAATTAATACCTACAAAATAAATGGTGTTTACATTTATAATGTTTATTGTCACTTACATCCTCACTTCTTTTTTTTACTTACCTACTATGATTTTTACACTATCCACATTTTCTTTCTTGACTGAATTTTGTGAGTATGTAAGAAAAAATATATTCGTGTAAGATCGTGTTAAAATCGTCTCTATAAATACTATCATAATATCTAATTTTTATTATTAAGAATTAAAGATATTGATAATTAAAATTATACATTTAATAGACTCGATAAATAAAACACGTCAAGTAAAATCGAACATAAAAAGTATTAATTTATATCTCGGTGATTTCACTTGTGTAAACTAAATATCTAACATTACGTAGTTGTAGGGTTGCAGTCCCGTCCTACCAAGAATATAAAAAGTAAGCATTCCATTTTTAGACAAATTATTTCTTGTTTGAACATAATTATACACGAGATTTTCCAAATATAATCATTTTTGCTTAACCTAATGTGACCTATTTAGCCGATGGTAAGTTGGGAAATGGCCAAAAACTTTGGCCATCGAGCTTTTCATGAGCTTTATGCGCACAATTTTATTATGTTGATTTGACAATTTCGTGTTTCTCCATTATGTAGCATAGTTAATTACTCAACATATTATGAATTGAATCATAAAAAAATCTTAGTTTTCCACTGCCCATAATAACTGTCCATACCCATAATGCATATATATCTGATCTATTGCATATAAACTTGAATTTAATTTCTTTATGATTTTCGGCCAGTATAATACTTAATTAAAAAGTATATTGAAGTCTTGGATTCATTAAGATATTGTCTTGATACTACTCAATGTACAACATAATCATGAAAATTTTATGATCATAGTACAATTCATCAATATAGACAAATCCATCTCTTCCAAATTAATAATCATGAAACTTCTATGATTGTGGCCATGGTTTTAAAATTAGCTTAGGATCCTGAAAATTCTAATGTAGTCTTATGACTACCATAATTTTTTAAAATAGACAGCTGAGATTATTTTCTTTTTGATTTATTTTTAATTAGAAATTTTAATTAAAATCATTTTTAATTATTTTATAGATTTTTTTTTTCGAGGATTTCGAAAATATTAAAAAATAATATCTAGAAGATAAAAATATATTTAAAATAATTAAAAAATAATTTTTAATTAAAATTACTAATTAAAAATAAAAATCAAAACAAATAATCTCAGCAGTCCATTTTAAAAAATTGTGATAGTGAAAAGTCATAAGAATACGTTAAAATCATCTAACACCTCTCCAAATCTTTTCTTGAAATCTTAAAACTCTTTAATTTACTCCATTATGCATATTATAATACGAAGTAATTTTTACAAAATAAATAGATATTCCAACATTTAGTATATTTCTAGCAAGTCAAGAATTGAAGATAGAGGATTCAACTCAAATCAATGTTTTATTAATAGATCAGAGTATGCAGTGAATAAGTTATATTACGGTGAGTTAAATTGTGTTTTTTTTTTTTTTTTTCCTTTCAGAATAAAAATTTCATCTTTTTTAATAGGAGTACATACTACATAGTGAGGGGTAACATATGATGAGTTAAAATGCATTTTAAAAGTAAACTTAATTTGCAATATTTCTTATGAAAAATCTTCATCATCACTATCCTAACTTTTGCTTCATATTAATATTTTTTTTATAATTTTAGGTAAATAAATTAAAAAAAAAAAAGCGCTTCTATCGCACCGCAACCTCGCACACAACACCTAGCTCAGATTAGCATGCAAGGCCGGTCCCTTTGGGGATTACCCTAGCCAACTTAATTACTACGGAAGAGCTCAATATGTATCTAGGGTTTTTTAAAAGTGCCCTTATATCATTAGTTGGTGTTATAAGAATCTTAAGATATATATACTCCGTAGTCCGTACTATAACCAAATATTTAAAATTGATCCGCGTATATATGATATACACTCATGCATGCAGAGTATACATGCATCTATAGTCTATACTCTATACTAGCTAGCTACTCCGTAGTAAAGGGAATCCTTTGAATTTTGTCTTTATACACGGAAAATAAGAGTTTATTGGGAGATGATTCAATGTATTGTAAGAGGGAAGCAACAGTTTTCCATCAAGTAATAGATCATCTGCAAATACCACCCGTGCACCTGATAATTATGATGCACTTACCATTACTCTCTCATATATATCATGATACAACAAGCCTGCTGTCATGACTTCACATGCTTTCATCACCTCAAATAAAGGACAAACAAAGTTTATGTGAAATAAATAAATCAAAGACAGTTAAAAACAGAAAACAAATATTCCCTTCGTCCCTTTAAGTTTGCCCCAGTTTTTTCAATCTATACTATTTTCTCGACTAAGTAAATGATAAGGGCAACACCAAAGGCCAAAACGAAAATTGTCGAGCTGAACCTAGCTGTGGGGCAAATTTAGAGCGACGGAGGGAGTACCATAATTAAACAATGGACCAAATATATTTGTGGTACAATGATGGTGGAAGAAAATTAGTATGCACTACTCTAAGCTAGTTTGTGAATGTGCATGATTCAGGGGCATCTCAGGGCCACGGGCAACGAAAGAGGACGACAGTAACTATGCCACACACATGCATGATCACACTAATAATCAGCCTTTCAGGTGCTGTGCATCTGTATTTTATGTCCCCCATTATATATATTTATATTATACACGTACACTAGGCTAAATTAGCTTGTTTATTTTTATGTGTATTGCCTTGTAAATGCTGTACTCGTATATTGTCTTACCACCTGAAAGAGTGATTCAATGATTCCCTTCCTTTTTCATGCATTTTTGTTTCACTATTACATGACTCTTTTTTAACTTATTATATGCATTGTGTAATAATAATACACCATTATTCTATTTTTTACTGCGTATGCACTTGTTACATTACATGGTCCCTCCCTTCAATGTGAGTTGTTGCATAACTTGCATTATATTATATTGTTCTCCCATGTTCTTGCAAGATATGCTATGGTTTTACTGTTAATACGGAGTTACAGGTGTTAGTACGGAGTTACAGGTGAGATATAAGTATAACTAATGTTGCAGTAATAATCGTAATTAAATTGTTCGTGAGCTTCATTATTCTTGATCCCTCGTGAGCTAATTCATTATTTTTTTATCTCCCTTAGCTTGGCCTTGTTCCTTCATCCGATATGATAACAATTTACAAACTACGGACTAATACTTAACTATTAAAGCTAGATTTGCACACACTATTTGACAAACGTTGTATGTGTTTAGTTCATTTGTATTAATAAGGCCCATCTGATCTGCTAGTTTCTCCTCAAAGCATTACGGAGTATGTAGAGTTGTAGTATTTTCCTTATTTGTTTCGGTGTTCAGATTAACTTTTAAATAGGGAGATTGTTAAATGCAAGTGTTAATACTCGTGTATTGAAGAAAGTAATAGGATTACTTAATATAAAAATAATAACCCAAGGGTGATTTTCTTGTGATATGGTTTCATAATACTACAACTATAAAGTACAAAGTATAATACGAAGTACTTAATATAGAATTGGTAAATATCCACGCTATTCTTGGGTTAGTATTTTATTTAATGCAACGTAACAAGCATATGTAAGGACAATGCCAAATGCAATGGGTCTATCTATCAATCTATGGGATATATAATGGTGTCCGTTATACGCAGTAATAGAAGAGTTGGTTGGTAGATTTTCCCATGCTGTTCCCTCATGGGCCGATTATCATTAATTTTCAAGCTATCTCAAGCAAAAGTAAGGAATTTCTAATTTTATTTTTAGCCCATCTTTAAGCGTGTTTGGACGAAAAATGATATACTCGATATTTAGAATTCAAAAAAAAAAACCTATTAAGGTCATTTTTGGTAATTAGTTGGTAACTTATTGATATACCTAAATGTATTAAAACTATTAACTGGTTGGATTAGATAGTTGTAGATAGCTAGATGTGTAAAAGTATTTGGTAAATTATTAGTTGTTTAATTACAGTGTATGAATTAATCAAAAAGATAATTGTTCAATAAGCTAAATTTAAAAAACTCCTCTTTCATACCTTTTCAAAAGGAGCTTTTTGGGTTCTATAAGCTATTTACCCAACATCCAAATTAGCCTTTTCATTATGATCAAACCTCTAATAGACTCAATAAGATAAGCTAAAAGCTCTCAGAATAAACATATTATCACATTTGAGTTGGTCAAGCTTCAATTGAGAATAATTAAAGCTTGATTTCCCAACAAATGTAGTTATGATCGTAAGCTCTGAATTTGCGACCTTTGATTAATCAGGAATAGCTCACTTCTCGTTTGATAACCAACCACATATCTTTATTTGGTTATAACATCCAACCATTGAATTAAAGTCTTCTAGCTCGTAACAAACAATATTATTTCATTCATCTCATTTTTGTTGATAATATGTTCTAATTTCGTGAATATTTACGTAAGTTACTTTGACTTCATTTTATTATATGATTTATACGTTAAAAAATCATAGTCATTGGCGTGTGAGTTTGTTAAATTTGGCTCGAAGCATATTTTTCAAATTTAAGTTTTTTTCAAAAAAATTTAATCAATAAGATAATTGAAAGTAATTATGTTTAAAAACTTGCATTAGTAAATGTGACTAAAGATATATGCCAATTAAAATAACACAAATGATGTATTTATTATACAAAATATTATTTTGTATTCTTCATCCTTGGATAATACAGAGTACTATTTTAGTTACTATAATTGATTAAAACACTAAAAATATTAATTTGTTTTTATTTCCACCACAACCTAAAAGTAACTTTATAATCAACTCATTCAAGTAATTTATGCTTCTTTCATTTTAAAATACTTGCAGCACAACTTCATAAACACACTTTAACAAGGAGTGCAAGATTTAAATTTCTAATTTATACAAGTATTTAGTTGTTCAATTATACGGAGTATTTTTCTATTATATATCTCTACTAAAAATCGTGCTATATAATAAACAATAATACTTGTAAGAAGGAGATAAACCTAATTGATGAAGAAGAAACTCAAGATGTAACAAAGCCCTAAACATTGAGCATTGTATTCATACACAATGCACGAACACCACAAAAAAGACATAATATCGCAAATTCGGTGCCTCGATCTTCGTGATTCCACAAAATAATTCCCTTTCTCCAGACATCACTCCTCCAAGTTTCTTTGCTACTGTCCCACTTTACTCTGAAACTATTTGAAAAAAATACTCTAATTTTACCAGCACTTTTATTATGCACTGCTTTTAGTATGATAACTTTGACTATTTTTTAGTAAAGAGAATCTCTAGGCTAAAAAAAAAAGTTTCTTCTTTTCTCACTAAAATTTTCACCCCAAATTTTCTCAAATCAAAGAAAACAGAGGAAATTATGGGTTCATCTGGCAAAAATGAGCATAGTTTTCTCTATGTTGTAGCTAGCAACTTTGATGTTCTTGCTGGGTAAGTCTTTTTTATTAAAGGGTTTTAATTTTTGTTTTTGATAAGTCATTATTTTAAAAGGGGTTTTAAAATTTTCAATTTTGTTAGTATATATTTCAATATTGTATTGTTATTTGCAGGCCATTAGTTGCTCTTGTTTATCCTCTGTAAGTTTTTCTTTTTCTTAACTATTTCCTGTTTTCCTTTTGGCCCAATGTTGAGTTAAGTTTGTTCATAAGCTGGTAAATTACTGTATGATAATGTGTGAGTTTAACAATATATATAACTTGTAACTTTGTGAGTGTGGTTTGGAAAATACGGAGTTAGGTGTAGCCAATGACATTTTTTTTCGTGCATTAGAAGATTACGAAACGCACAAAAACAGATAAATAAACTTAGGTGCATCCGAGTGCATAGTAACTACAAGCATTTCATATATCCGTTCATAAAAAGTTGTACAAACAGTAAATTTGTAGAAAATAGTGTTTCAAGTTGTTTGTAGTTGTACATTATTTTGGTATGGACAGAAATGGTGTCAAAGGCATTTTGAAAAATTATTTTAAAAAATTGTGTTAGTGGTTGGAAGATTTGATATATGTTGGTACTAAATTTTAGTGTCCAATAATTTGGATTTCATGCGACATTTGCACCTGAAGTTGCACGTTACTACTTTGCAAGCACTAAATAATTATAGGAGTGGGACGAGGGAGATAATGTCATTTTTTTATACTAAAGGTTTTTTTTTTTTCTTGTTGAGAAATTTAAAGCATGAATGTTTAGCTTACAGGAAGATATGAGCTGATAAGATAAGCAAACCCCAAAATTTATTGTACTCACTTCGTCTCTAAAAATGTTATGGAGTATATGAGTGATCACATTTGATTGGGGGTTATTTTTAAGGATTTGAGTAACACCAAGCTTATAAACAAAAAGGTTAAACTTCGGAGTTCTTTAATTGTTCATGATTATAGTTTTTGTAAACTGAACTAATTTTACAGATTAAAGTTGATCTAATTATATTTTTTATCCCAGTGTTTGTCCCAACAATTGACTAATCTGATCTTATTTAAATTGATCTCTACTTTAAACTTGTCAAAAATTATTTACTATTGTTCCTTCAATGATTTTTATTTTACTGAAACTAAATTTATTAAGTTGAAGAGAACAAGACCGTATCTGATGCTTACTTATTTATTTATTGATGATAATCTACTGACATGAAATTTCACGGTATGCATGACATGTATTAGATATGCTTCAATCAAAGCCATAGAAAGTGGTTCAAGATCAGATGATCAACAATGGCTTACTTATTGGGTATTATATTCCTTAATCACCATCTTTGAACTCTCATTTGCCAAAGTCCTTGAATGGTAAGCAACCTCTTTTATTTCTTAAAAATAATTTGTCTATAGCTACTTTGTTGTGTAGTTGGCACAAGGCTATAGAATTATGTAACTCATACACAATTGTTTGCAATATAGCTAATACGGTTTATATAATCTTGCCTATATCTATTGGTATAAAGAGTCACGAGTCTCACGACAGAAAAATAATGTAGACGAGATTTGATCCTAGATTCTGGGTACCACGGTACAACCTCATGACTTTAATCAACTAACCACGCCAATTTCGTGCATGGAATTGAATGTTTCAGGTTTCCGATATGGAGTTATGCAAAGCTTTTCTTCACATGCTGGTTGGTGCTGCCTCAATTCAATGGAGCAACTTATGTTTATAGACATTTTATTAGACCTTTCTATATGAACCCACAAATGACCACTTCCACCATGTGGTATATACCTAAGAAGAACTTATTCAGCAAACAAGATGATATTTTATATGCTGCAGAGAAGTACATTGAACAAAATGGAACTGAGGCATTTGAGAGGATCATTAAGAAGGTACTTAATCCCTAATTTTTTTGAAAAGAAAAAGTTTTTCCCCTACTGGTCTTCAATTTTCACTCACTTCAGTTGTTTCTCTGGCGAGTATGGTCTACTAAAGGAGGCAATTAGGTCATTCGGATCGTGTTGGTTTGGTTCAATTCTTGTATATAAATGCTTATTATGAATTATGATAAAATAATATTAGACAAATAGCTTGTTGGTAGGATGTAGTTGGACCAAATTTACTACATCAAGTGATTTAGAAGAGTTTGGGTTTTGGGTTGGTGATTGGTATGGATTAGTTATACCAGGTCTATGATTTCATAAAAAATTTCTTTATCTTATTAAAAATTCGTCGATTTTTCGATCTCCTTTTTACTAATTTGATGAGGTAGGGGAAGGATGATATGATACACACATCTTAGAGTGTAGAGTTTAGTCCACTCTGAAATGACGTTTTAAGTGATTCTTGGCATGTGTAACAGAGTTCTTTTGAATCTGTATCTCTAAAGGGTGCTTTTCAATTAATTATCCGTCAAATTTTAATTTGTATGATCACAATGAAATCTTCCGTTAAACTTTAACATTATACATTGAAAGCGTGACGTAAACATCTTGGTGATTGCAGGCTGATAGAGAAGCAAAAGCAAGGAGGAAACACTACATGATTTTTGAAGAGGATCACAAAATTCATAATAAATATAATGGATATTACTGATCTCTTTAATATAGGCTAGCTCTCTCATGAGTTAATTCGACGGCCAGTTGAGCCAGTACGTCTTGTTTCACTAACTTTGTTGCAACCCTGAGTTTTGGATGTAAATATATACTTCCTTTGTTTTTTTTTTTTCCTTTGTTGTACGGCTGTACCATTGTGACTCATCAAATCCTCGGTTCTGACTCGTTTCCTTTGTATGGACATTGTTAATTACAGGACTCTATTTGTAGCTACTGGCTAGATCCCCTTGCCATGGAAACCAATTTATTGTGATCTTTAGGGGCGAGGTGTTCAGAATAATATGAAACTGAATAATGTATGGACATTGCTTCATGTCAGCCCTTCCCTCAAAATTGCCTCGGTCACGTTCCTCAATGTGTTCGTATTCATTAAACTCTCTTGGCCAAGCATTAGACAATATGCAATAGTTGGGAGTTCTCTTTCCTCTCACTAGTTGATTCAAGTTTACAAAGTTAACTATAATATCTTAATGATAATATTTACATACATCTTTCCCAGTGGAGATACACTTCTATATTATCAAAGCAGGAGAGCAACTAACATTGGTCCGTCAATTTACCTATTTTCTAATTTTATCAGATTTTTTTTATTTTTTTTATTTATTATTTATTTTTATTTTTTTAGTGTATGCAGTATGCTATGTTTTTTTGGGGGTATTTTGCTACTACACCAGTGAGTTGATAGCAGCAAAGAAATAAATTCTTGCATAATGGAAATGAAGGCAAGAACAGCCGCCATAGTTGGACTAGCATTTGATATTTTGATGTACACGATGCGTTAAACATTTGAAAAATTTATACTCGTAGCTAACATTATAACCAAGTAAAATGATAAGCAGTTTGGTATGCGATACGGATCGAATCCGAAAGTAATTTGAGCTAAAGCTAGGGTGAATCGAATGGGCTTCCTTAAAAAAAATAACCAAGTAATACGATGACTATAAAGTTTCCTAACTATTTAGTATAGAGTGAAAAAACTGACAAAATATTGTTATGGACATTTTATTGAAACAAAATCTTCATCACCCTTATACTGTTATCATCCCTTAAAAACAGATTTAATTACAAACTCAAACATAAACTTACAAAATTTCAGTTTATAATAGAATAAAGCTCTAAATCACTCAATTAAGACACCGCTGATTGTTTCTTTTGCTTGAAGCCTTTGATAGCAAGATTTTGAAATTAAAAATTCAATACTTATATCGAAATTTTGCTCATTCGTCATCATCGTGTGCATATAAAACTACAACCGCCAATTCGGATGTTTTGGTCAAGTCAATGTATGTTATTTTAGGCCAAATCCATGTTCCAAGCATGTCGGGTTAATGGACTTATCTATGTGGGTTAGGTGATGGGGTTATGTTCGGTTTAGGTTATCCATCCTATAGTGTTTGTGTCGCGTTTGAAGTCAACTCGGGACAATACAACTCCGATCATAGGTGGCTCGATTCGGGTTTGGTATATGTTTTTAGTAGGTTATTTAAAGTTCAAGTCAAATTTGGGTCGGGTCAACTTGTCGAGTGTATTCGAGCTGCATTGATTAACAAATCAGATTAGATTCGGGTTTCAACGTGTAGAAATCAGGTTGGGTCATTCCGGGGTTCATCGAGTTCAAATTTAGAATTCTAGCTAATAAAATTTAAGCTATATAGCGGTCGTATTATCTCTAAGCCATATCATATTCGGGTCTCATACTTGCAAGTTGATTAAAATTTTCAAGTCAAATTCAAATTGGGTCACAATTCAATTAGAGCCTTTAGAGATGTCCATTCAGGTATTTAAGTCGAGTTCGATGAGGTCGATCTGTTCGGATCAAATATCTTTCAAAATTGAATTATGTTAAATTACTTTCCGATCAGATCGGGTCGGGTCAATTTTTAACCCCTTTAGTCACAAATGGGTGAAAAGAACAAGACCCTCTACTTTAGCCTTTGGGAGCCCCCCTCAAAATGTAGGATCACGTGAGTTTATGACAAAAACTTGAAAGAAAAGCGGGAAAACATAACCTACAGTAACACACCACCCCACCAAAAAAAACAAAAGCATAAAAGTGGGCCCAAAAATCTTAAATTGGGCCTACTTCGTAAATGTAAAGACAACATAAATATAGCCTGGGAGAAGTCCAACAAAACTCCAGGTATCTTACGTGGCACCCTTCACCTTTAAAAAAAATAATAAAAAATTGACACTTCTTGAAAGCGTCGTTGCCTTGTTCTTGTCACATTTGTTGCACACACCAGAGGAAAGGGGAGGGAGGAGAGAGAAAATTACTCAACGCATTCAAGAATCTGTTCTCCTTCCTTCTGAAAATTGAGAATATATGCGTTACGTTTTGAAATCCTTAGATTTTGTAGAATTTTCTCTGTTTTTGATCGGGATTTAGTCACCATTTTTGACGATTTCTTGGATTTTTTTAAATTTTTTGGAGCTACGAAGTCAAATTGGGGGCGGCATTTGGAGATTCCTTCGATTTTTTTTTTTTTTTTTGGAGCAATTTTGAGGATTTGAGGTGGATTTTTTTTTGTTTTGATTGAGGTAATTCGGAGCTTTTTTTGAATTTTTAACGAGTTTGATTTTGTTTGAGTTGATTATTTGAGGTAATTCGAATAATTAGGGTTCATTTGGGGGATATAGAGTTGTAAGAGCTGATTTTGTGGCTTAATTTTGCATATTTTGGGGTTAATTTTGAGTATTTGGGGTTTTAGAGGAGTAAATGAGCTGGAGAACAATGCGTTTTGAGGTTATATAATGATGATGAAGAAGAATCTGATGATGGATTACACAAATTTTGAGGAAGAGAAGCGATAATGGTTTGGAGAATTGGCATTGTTTTTTCATGGGGTTAGAAGTTGAGTCACTGAATTTCAGGTTTAGTATTATTAGTCGTTTTTGGATTGGTTCAAATGGGTAAAACAAGGCTGGGACGATCACAACAACGCTGGATTTCGCAACGTAGATGGGTGATTCGACGAGGGGCGGCCCCGGGGAAAGGGACATTGAACAGGTAGCTTTTGCTTTCCTATTTTATTGGGGAGTAAGGAAATGTATGATGTTATTATTATATAATGCTATTTGAAACCATTTTGTGTTTGATGTTCTTTGCTTGGTATATTGACAAGGAATTATGTATTGATCGCTCTGTATTGACTGTTAGTTTATGAATAGACCATTTACTTATCATCTAATAACAGAGAGCCACAAGCATTGTTGTTGAATTTATAGCTTCGATAACTGTATACTAGCATCAGATACAAAAAAGAAACTTGACTTCTATTGTGAAAGCTAAAGGTTTGATATATTGAAGTGATTGGTAGACCTTGCTTCGATGTAACCTTTGATCATATGGGCATAAGAAGGGTTTGAGGGGGAGCATCATTGAAGTATTTAGTGATTTGATGTGAGGGGACCGCAAATTTCCTAGTGGGGATTGAGGGAGTACTGATAGTGTTTAAAGGGGGCTGCTGAATTTAAATGCCTCAAGGCAGGCAAACTTGCCTGTCAATGTTATCCCTTTTCAATTGATTGGGTAGTGCTTGCTAAAGAGCTCACGAAAGTCTTCAACGCATGCTATAATTTCCTTATGTTAATATCAATTGTGTATAATTGGTATTAGAGGAGCTTCATGGTTACGGAAACATTTGGGTTTTTCTCCCTCTATAAAACACACACCCCATTGGCAATATGTACAAAATTCTATGACAACCTTTTTTTTTTTTTGCCAATATTATGTCCTATGCTGGAGGTAATCTGAACTTTTCCACAAGTGTTAGGGTTTGATATGTGATGTATAAGTTGTAGTTACTTGGAAAAACTTTATCTTCACACCAAAGTCAAATAGGAAGCATTTTTGGGATGGAGGGAGTTCAAGAAAGCCTGACAATTATTTTGAGTTCGTGTAAGCAAATAAGATGAGAAAGCACTCAATGTTGTGGACTGCTAAGAAGTTAGAATTTAGAGGTACCACGCAGAGACCTATAGCACATGGTTGGGTTATTATCATAAGTAGTAAGGAACTTAGACCAGCAGTTGACCTATAAGTGAAGATATACAAGGCTCCCAAATGATGTGGTCTGCATTTTGGGTACGTTGGTCTTATTGTATTTAATACAAGAAGGCATCTGTGAAAATGTAAAATTTAAGACATATTTTAGAGTCAAAGGGCAGAGTTAAGATGGAATGTGTGGACTGTAAATTTAAGAAAGTCAGATAGTTTCCTGAGATAGACATCAAGACTCAAACTTTTGCTATACCTACAATTCCCGGACTTGCTTACGGTTACATGCCTAAGATATGATTCATCGAGACCTAAAATTCTTAGACATGGGATTTAGAACACTGCAATTTGGAATTGTTTAGAGTAATTTTCTTGGATGATATGTAACTGTACGAATAGAAAATATCAATCAAGAGTAGTTTTTATGAGAAGTAAAAGATTAAACATATCATTTAGAAAGTTTGGGACCTTCAGTTTGTGCCGAACAATACTGTAATGACTAGTGAGATGACTGAGATCTCAAACTTAAGAATTTCAGGAAAATTGTAGCAAAGATGGAGTCGCTTGTAATTTTTATTTTAATTATCTGCATCAAATTTAATTGAAATGGGACAAATCGCAAGGACATCTCAAAATTACAGTTTTAGCCCTTTTAGATCCGAAAATGTTTATTTTCTATTGGTGTACCTACGATGAATTTGAGGAAAAGGGATCAGCTTTAACGGAAGTTCCACATCTGTACGTTATCAAGGCCTTGACTCAACCCCTAAGGGCTAAGGCACACAAATTATGATTAAATTTATTTTGCCCCGAAGAATTCATTATGCACCCTCAATAATTTAGGTCTATATTGGTGAATTAAACACTCATTTATCTATTTTCTTAGATAATCTTTAGCATTTTAAATTAAGGGAAGCTAGATATGGTTGTTTATTATATGTATAGTGCTTATTAATATACACGCTTGACACAAAAGTTGTACATTTTATTTAACATCCAATTAAAAGTCTTTGAAATCATGATTATGTATTACTTCCTTTGTTCTTTACCAATAAATATAAAAAGATAGAAAGGGTCAAAGCTGTTTGTTGGTAAGCATTAAGTCATTGTTATTGCATGTGTGTGTGAGTGTGTGTGTGAGATAAAGGGTCAAAGTTGTTTCTTGGCAATCATTAAAGTCAATGTTATTGTGTGTGTGTGTGCACGTGCATGCATGCGTGCGTGCTCCCTTTGTTCTGCATCAATTTTCACTTTAATTTTGATTTCTAATTTTCTATTATCCTTTGGTTTACAATTTTACATTGTTATTATTGGTAAATTTTTGTTTAAGAAATCAGGACTCTTTAAATATTAAATCTAGATTTTTCGTCAATGTATGGCGTGCCAAGTTTGATCTTGCAAGTGTATGTGACTATTAATAATCTTGGATGGAGTAGGTTAGCTAAAACATCCTTAGCATTTCGCCTAGATAATTTGGTCTCATTGTGTCAATGACATTTGGTTCAAACTGATAATGTACATACAGGACATAGGTTACCATTTACCAAAGGTACCAGGTCAATTTTGTGATGACAATAGACAGTTCAGGAGCATGTTATCTGCTAAAGTGGAATATAGTGTACATAAAAGTAAGGATCAGGAAATTTAATGAGCTTAGAGATTCTTGCTAACAAAGGGATCTACCTTAAGTACTGATGTGGCATCTTATAAGTGACCCATAGGAAGGGAATCATAGACAACAGAAAGACTTGAAACTGGCTAGGTGTTGCTTTTAGGATCTGGATAAATCTGTGGAATTTGTTTTGCTCTTTAGATAGATTAATTAGATCAGGTGTCATATATGATTATTTTGGATAAAGAGAAGCTATTGTATTCTGTGGTTGTAAATCAATCATATGATTTTGGAAATTATATCTATGTTTGTGATGTGGATGATATAGATATAGCTCCGAATTTATTTTCATTTTCAGGCGGTTACTGCGTTGAAGAAAGGGGCAACTTTGCTGAAGTATGGGCGAAGAGGGAAGCCTAAATTCTGCCCGTTCCGGCTTTCAAATGTAAGACTTGCCTGTCTTATGCGCTTAAGTGCTTAACACATGCTTTGTTTGTATTTGTAATATTCCTGTGAACAAACAAGTATTGAAGCTACATTTGCACTCAATTATAATATTTTTGCATTCATTTCTCCACAAGGGTGGTCTTTTCTTTGTTCAGTAATACTGGTCTTCGTCTCCGCCTATCCTACTTTCATCTATCTTCTACCATGAAAGGCATTGCTTACATTCTAGGAAAGCAGTGGCCTTAAATTTGTATCTTAGTGAAGTTATTTATTTATTTATTTATTTTTATTTTTTTTGGCAATTTTTGGGAGAACTTGCTGCTTAAAATTTGTTGACTCCTTTGCTTTGTATGATCAGGATGAATCCGTATTGATATGGTACTCTGGGAAGGAGGAGAAACAGCTAAAACTCAGCCAAGTTTCAAGGATTATTCCTGGGCAGCGAACTGTAAGTTTGACTGTCCATTTCTAGCTAAGTAATAGAATTTTGTTAGTCAAGGGTTTCATCTAATTTCAATGACATAGAATTATTCACCATTTAACTTGTGATTTTTGGATTATAATGGACTAAATCAGAGTATGAGTTTATTTTGTAATACAAAGTGCCTCCTTGCAGTTAAAGAGGTAAATTTAAACGTATGCTATCCTTTATTCAAAGCACAAGAGGGGTAAAATTGTAGTATAGGGAACTTAGCGGAATATTTAAAAGCTAAAACGACAAGGAGCTCAAAGGTGCACAAGAGTTTTTACGGGGAAACTTTTCTAGTCCCAACTTGCAACCTATTACTATGATATAGCAACCTATTACAAGTTAAGACTCTTACCCAAGTTCCTTACAGTGGATCCCTCAACCTAATGTATTCTCAAATCTCTCACTCAAATAAAGCTTCAGTCAAAGCTATTCTAGAGTTCACTCAAACCCTATTCCCAAATATCACATCGGGCAATACGTGATGATGTGGTTGAGTTTTGAATGTACTTTGAGCACGTAAGACTATCAAATAGATATGATTCCAACAGGCATTGTTAGACAATCAACCTGTCCATTCTCAATTCCAGTCTTATTAGATTTAAAAAAGATAGGTCATGGCATTTTTTTTTTTTTTTTTTTGTAGACTACCCCAGAGAAAAAGGTGCCGGACAATTGCCTTATCTTGATAACAAAGTAAACATTTAAGAAGACTACATCTCTCTCTTCCCCTTTTGGTTGATTTTCTTGATTCTTAGAGTTGTTTTTAGGGTAGGTGTTGTGGTTTTCAAGTGGTTCAAGTTGTTTTAGGAGGGGGTGGGTTCTTAGTTCCAAAAAGTTTGTCTTAGGTGCAAGAGCTGGTGCCGTGCCTTAACTCTTCCCGGTGCAAAAACCTACAAAATGTGTGTGCTTATGCACATTTTTCTAGGCTGCGCGAGAGCTTTT
This sequence comes from Chenopodium quinoa, assembly GCF_001683475.1. NCBI lineage: Eukaryota > Viridiplantae > Streptophyta > Magnoliopsida > Caryophyllales > Amaranthaceae > Chenopodium > Chenopodium quinoa. The sequence continues at coordinate 7,552,591 of NW_018742418.1, read as the reverse complement.
TGCACTTTATGTTGTATGGCATCAATATGGTCAGCAAAATAGGGACTTAGCAACAGAAGTAAAAAGGCCACCCTCCAAAATAAATATTATGAACTTAAGGTGATAGAATAGGGCCTTAACAGCAAAAAACAATACCACCCGCCAAAATAAATATTTATTTAAGGTAAATACAAATTCGGGCCTTAGCAAGAAAATTATTAATACCACCTGCTAAAATAATGTTTTTAAAGTTAGACTTACTTTAATATTAGAGGAGAAAGAAACCCCAAGTACCCCAATTCCATTTTTGGATCACATGGCCCTTTTATCTTTTCCCATAATACTTTTTGTAGACTTATCTAATATATCTATTTTTTTAAATATAAATAATGTGTGCTCATGTTCAAACACATACGCCTTCTCCTTGCGCTTAGGTTCCAAGGACTTTTGTGCCTTGCTGCAACTTGTGCCTTTTAAAACTACGGGTGGGTTTTGTTTTCAAAGTAGTTAGGTGGGTTTTCAGGGATGTTAGGATTTGTTCATAGGGTTGTTGGGACAGTATTCGGGGGTTGTGGGTGGTTTACGATGATGATTGGTTTTGTGGTGGGTTATTGGTGGTAGGGGTGGTTTTGTGGAGGAATTTTGGTGGTGGGGGGTGGTTTCATGGAGGATTTTCGGTGGTGGGGTGGTTTTATGTGTTTTTGGTAGAGGTTGGTTGTTTTTGAGAGAGAGAGGTGGTTTTTGGGTGGTGGGTAGGTGGTTCAAGGAGGTTGGTTGAGCTTTCGATGGTGGTTAAGTGATTCAAAGGGCCCTAGTAATCAGAGTGGTGGTTGGCAGTGGTGTGGTGTAATGAGATGGTCAAAGTGGTAGTTAGGGCTAGTTTGGTGAAGGGGATTTTGAGAGTGAGGATGATTTTTTGGGGGGAGGGAGGAATCATGGTAGAGAGAAGCGGGAATCGTAGTTGTGATTAAATTGGTTAATCAAACTACAAAAAAAGTAAATCAAGGTAATTTATTGCCTTTCCGTTTCTTTAAATCCCCAAAACAAACTCCCACTAAAGGTATAGGGAATCAGAAAATCCCTTATCTTTCTGTCCCTCTCTTTTTTTTTTTTTTGAAAGAGGGGAATAAAATTGTGTATAAACTGAAAAATCAGACAAACATACTAATTATAGTTATGGCACTTAGGGGTGAGTACAATAGGGTGCCTAGTTAAAAAAACCTGGAACCACAATCAGAACCTGATGCAACATGTTCCTCTAAATGGTAACCAGATCAGAACCTCAACCTGTTTCTAGGTTTCGGTTTAAGGAACCTTGCTATACTTAATACTCCCTCCGTTTTTTTTTTAAACGCATCACTTGAGATTTTGTACTATTCATGTGTTACCTTTGACTTAATTTTTTTATTACTATATGATTTATTAACATGATCATGTAATATATTATTGGATTTGTTATAATGTCTACTTTTCTAATATATATTTTTTTTTTTTTTAATTTTTACTAAATTCTAATTAAAGATAATGATGGTCAAAGGTGTGCCTCGACAAGTGTGAGAACTCAAGTGATGCATTTAAAAAAAAACAGAGGGAGTAATTGTTTGCAAAATTAATTTAAAAAAAATCTGGATGATCACAAATTTATATAACTTTTACAACTCACAAATACAACAAACCAAAAGTAGTTGCTAGCAAATTAATACATATATTTATAATTGTCATTTTTAGTTTTTAAAAGTTGGGCTTAATTTTGTGTATAATTTAAGCTTAATTAATATCTTTTATCAAGTTACAAGATACCCATACGGTTCCAAAAAACAGAGAAGTTGCAACATGTCTCAATTTAACTACCTGGAACCGAACCTCTTGTCCAGGTTCCCTTTCCTATCAGGTTCTGGTTCCGATTCAGTGTACCATGATTTTTTGCTCACCCCTAATTACAGTAATAATTCTATATTATACAAATATAATACAGACGATATTTTTAGTAGTATCAGTTGTGCCAGCGGTGCCAGCAGCAATGAACTGTAGGAAATTTTTAACATACCATGCATGCACGTACACAGTCACCTATAGTAACAACCGTAACAATTATGAAGAGGAAGAGATTGGAAAGGTAAAACACATGTTGGGTATGATCTATCCTATGAAAAAAAAAAAAGAAAAGAAAAGATCCTTGTAGTCAGCTAGTTATCACATCCCAATACTTCTTGGGTGTTGAGTCTACTAGTACCTCTTTCTCTGTTACAGTTCCTTCAGAGAATCTTCTACGTCCAAAGCCTGAAAAAATGATGAAAGAAGGAAAGTGCAGTGGCTGAAGTTCCTCTTGACTTTTTTTTTTATAATTTTTTTTTAATTGTTTGAGGTGATTTTCCTGCATTTCAGGGAATTTTTAAGCGATATCCTCGGCCTGAAAAGGAGTATCAATCATTTTCTCTTATATACAATGATAGTAGATCATTGGATCTGGTGAGTCATTTATCATGAATGCTAAAACTTTCCAAGTTTGTAATTCAGGATCCATTTGTTATCATTTGCAGTGTTCTTATTGTATGAAGTAATTTTATGTGCCAATTTTTTTTTATTTTTTAATGACACGCAGAATGCATAATTTTACTTGTTGGTATTGAAAAAGTGATTTGAACATTCTTATAATCTTTGTGATAGATATGCAAGGACAAAGATGAAGCTGAAGTGTGGTTTGTTGGTCTTAAGGCACTAATTTCTAAGAATGGCTGGCGTAAATGGAAAAATGAAGCAAGGGAGAGTAGTACATCATCTGCAGATGGCTCAACTAATCGGAGAATTCATCAATCAATTGCATCACATGTCTGTCCCATTCCCAGAATCTCCTATCTAATTTATTATAAATCGGAACATAAACAATCTTGCAGTTGACTTACTTTTGCTTTTGAATTACATTAGGATGCTGGGGATGCACCCTGCCAAGTGCCAATTGAGAGTCCTCCTCAAACTGGATTGGGGAAAGCATTCTCCGACATAATACTTTACACTGCAGCATCCAATAACTGCAGTCAGGCCGAGGCATCCATCTATGTTGCTAGCTTTCCACCTTCCAACAGTGTAGAAAATTTTACGGGCCGAAATTCATCATCTGAAAGCATTCGGATTAGTTCATCAAGTTTGGTAAGTTCATCAAGTCAGGGATCTTTTCCTGATGATTTTGATTCCTTGGGTGATGTTTTCATGTGGGGAGAAGGAATCGGTGAGGGCATAATGGGTGGTGGCTCCCTTGGAGTTTCACCAAGTGGCAAGTATGATGCTAATCTACCCAAGGCACTAGAATCAACAGTGGTCCTTGATGTTCATCATATAGCTTGTGGTGTTAGGCATGCAGTGTTAGTTAACAGGCAAGGGGAAATCTTCAGTTGGGGGGAAGAGTCAGGAGGCAGGCTTGGGCATGGTGTGGAAGTTGATGTTTCCAATCCAAAGTTGATCGAAGGTCTTAGTGGTATGAATATTGAACTAGTTGCATGTGGAGAGTACCATACCTGTGCCATTACAACATCTGGTGATCTTTTTACATGGGGTGGTGGTACCTGGAATCCTGGTATGCTTGGACATGTTAGTGAGGCAGGTCACTGGATACCTAAAAGAGTATCTGGCCCTTTAGAAGGTATGTATGTATCTTTTGCATCTTGTGGACCTTGGCATACTGCTGTAGTTTTATCAACTGGTCAGTTGTTTACATTTGGAGATGGTACCTTTGGTGTCCTGGGCCATGGAGACCGTATGAGCTATACTGTTCCAAGGGAAGTTGAGGCCTTAAAGGGACAACGAACACTGAGGGTAGCTTGTGGTGCTTGGCATACTGCTGCAGTTGTTGACATTCTGGAAAGTGAAACTATGTTTGATAGATCTTTCTTAGCATCGGGAAAGCTCTTTACCTGGGGTGAGGGTGATAAAGGCCAGCTTGGCCACGATGATAAGGAAGCTAGATTGATCCCTGAGTGTGTGGAAGTGCTAATGGATAATAGTTTCTGCAAAGTAGCTTGTGGCCGTGATTTTACTGTTGCTCTTGCTACCTCTGGACGAGTTTATACAATGGGCAGTACAGCTTATGGACAATTAGGATGTCCTGCTGCTAATGGAAGAATTCCATTTTGTGTTGAGGGTAAGATTGCAGACAGTTTTGTAGAAGATATTGCTTGTGGTTCTCATCATGTTGCAGTTTTGACATCTAAGGCGGAGGTTTTCACTTGGGGAAGAGGGACCAATGGGCAATTAGGTCATGGAGATAATGACCACAGAGATGAACCTACTCTTGTTGAGTTCATGAAAGATAACCAAGTAAAGAGAGTAGCATGTGGGTCCAATTTCACTGCTGCCATTTGTTTACACAAATGGGCTTCGGGAACTGATCATTCTACGTGTACTGGTTGTCATAATCCATTTGGTTTCCGGAGGAAACGTCATAATTGCTACAACTGTGGGCAGGTATTTTGCAAGGCATGCAGCAGCCGCAGATCTCTGAAAGCTTCTTTGGCTCCAAACATGAATAAGCCTTACCGGGTTTGTGATGATTGCTATGTGAAGCTGAAGAAAGCAACAGAATATGGAAATATGCGAATCCCTAGACCTGTCAGTAAAATCAGTCTTCAAAAGTCCAATGAAGGAGCAGAAAAGGAAACATTACTTCCCAAATTTGGGGGACTCTCATTTGTCAATTCCCTGAAAAGAATTGATAGTGATCGTTCTAAGGGTGGTGCCAAACCAGGAAAAGTTGAGAGCTCCATCTTTCCTACTTTCAATGGGATATTTCAACCTGGCAGTAGTCATGTATCAAGCAGTTTATACCCTATGTTGGGAACCTCAGATAAACGAGTCTCAGCTTCTGCTCCTGGTTCCAGAATGGTTTCTCGGGCAGCATCACCCATTTCACAAGGGTGCAGTCCTGTAAGATCATTTACATTTAATAATTCAATCAGTCTTCCCACGTCTCCGGAACTTATGGCTCCTAACTCAAAGCCTACACAAGATAATTTGAGGCAAGAAATTGTTCAATTAAGAGTAGAGGTGAGCCATTTCATAAAGCAGAGATTTACGTACTGTAATTCTGATATAATGCTCCCGCCGTTTCTTAGTGTATGCATGTTATACTAATTTGTTATGTCCTGTGTGCTTCCCTTAGTGTTACGTTCAAGATGCATTATTCAAATTAGTATATCTATAAAAAGGAAATGTGTGCATAGACAATGTGTGCTTCCTTTTTCTTATATCTATAAAAAGGAATCCTGTAGAAAGAACAAGCTAGGGTTTTTGTTACTCTGATACTCCAATCCAGTGAATCCACCTTGGTGGGTGTCATTGGTAACCGACTCCTTAGGGTAAAGATACTTGGATATGATACATGAATAAAAAATTCTAGATGAATGTAGAAAAGGACTACCAAGGCTTTCTACTGTTATAATAATGAATTTGTGCTATGGCATATGTGCCATTATCCATTATCAATTAATTTGTAAAGTTCTGAGCAAATTGTGGATCAAATTATTAGGTAGAAAAACTTACTGGTGACAATAAGCTTCTTGAAGCTGAACTGGAGAAAACAAGAAAGCGACTTAAGGAGGCCAAAGTGGTAGCAGTAGATGAGGCTGAGAAATCCAAAGCTGCCAAGGAAGTCATCAAGTCCCTGACTGCACAGGTTAGTTGCACAACATCTACCATATATTATTGTGAAAAACATCATGCAGTCCCTACAGATACATCAATCATCTATTGTTTTCCAGTTATTCATTTCTTCAGCACTTTTTCATAACTCATAGTTGTCTTGACTGTATTGACTATGGAAGAATTTCTTTTTGATAGTATTGACAAAAGAGATCCGGTGAGAATAGGTCCCTATATGAGAACACCATACTTATCTAAGAATGGGTCTAAAATGTAGAATATGTGAATAAAAATTTAGAACATGCGAGTAAAAGTTTTAAACATCTGCCTGAGTAATAATTTGGAACCTCTGATTTAAGGATAAGAGCATGTGAATTACAATTTAGAAAACTTGATTTAAAATTTAAAACATGAGTAATTTAGAACATCTAAATTTAAACTTAGAACATGAGAATAAAAATTTAGAACACCTGATTTATAATTTTGAACATATTAGTAAAATTAAGAACATGTGAGTAAAAGTTTAGGACATACGAGTAAACATTTAGAACATATGATAAAAAAATCTTAGAACACACAATTTAAAATTTAGAACAAATTTAAGATTCAGAATATGTGTATTAATTCAGAGTATCTAATTTAACTCATTTAAGATTTCGAACATGTGAGTAAAAATGTAGAACATAGAGAGTGTTCTCACATAATTATGGGTTCTCACGATAACCATAATATATATTCTTTATTGTAGCTTGTTGTATACTGTGCTATGATTAGTATCTATTTTAAGATTGAAACCTGGGGCTTCTAAATATTATGTTGTGACTTTTTTTTTTTTTTTTTTTTTTAAGTTGCACCATTTGAACTTTTTCACTACTCATTCATCTCTCTTTGACCATCATTTGTGTTTTATACGTAAGAAAAGATATAGTCAAGTGGGATCTTATTAGTTTCGTCTTGATTTATGTTTTCCAAATATCAAAATTTTATAATTTTTACTAAATGCAAATAAATATAGGAATGATCAAAATTTTGTATTGGCAAGTGTGAAACTTCAAATGATGCAATTAAAAACAACAGAGTAAGTAGTTGATATTTTATGTCTGTAATAAATTAGCGGAATACGATTTTTTAAGCAATATAATCTCTAATATCTTTGTTGTACTTCCGGTGGAGTAGATGCAATTTTTTTTTTAACTCTCATGTCCAGTTTTAATATCTTTATTGTTGCTCAAACTTTTTAAATTTGTCCTTGTGTTTGTTATTTTTTTGTAAAAACGCCTTATGGTGCTTTGAATCTCAGACTTTTTTTCAATTTATTATTGCTGTAGTTCTACATTATGTTCAATTTGGTTAGAAAAATTAACTGAAGATGTAATCAAACAAAGTAAAGAAGGCTAAGTTAGAATTGTGTATTAGTCACAAAAGGTCCAGATATGCGACTTTTGGGTTATTTCTGTTTTTTTTTTTTATTATTGGATTATCCATCTTTTTTTCTTTTCTTTTTTTTTTGAAGAAAAAGATCATCCATCTTTTAACAATAAAAAATATGGAACCCAACTGCTTTGTTAGAGTTGTTTTCTGCCTTGTGACATATTGCTCCTGACAGTGTTAGTTTATTTATGGGTTGTGAAATTTGTTCCGACAGTTGAAGGAGATGGCTGAAAAGTTACAGGGAGGAAAAGATGCAAGCAGCAAATTAGATTTTTGTACACAATCCTCTGGTTCCTTTAGAAAGGTCTCTGATGATAACTTTTTGTCTCCTAGAAGTGAGTCAACTGTTACTATGGATGCCTTACTAACTAATGGAGAAAAAGCACAGCCTGAAAAGACGGAGTGGGTTGTACAAGATGAACCTGGCGTGTACATAACACTTTGCTCCTTGCCAGGAGGCACTAATGAGCTCAAGCGTTTGCGTTTCAGGTACATTAGGTTCTTTCTGAAACAAACTTACATTAGGTTCTTTCTGCATGGTGACATATGACAGTCTATGTGTTGGATAGTAAGTAGAATCTCATGAACTTTCTTCTAACTTTTGTGGACATGTGGAGTTGATGGAATGTGTACAAGACTACAAGTATGTGACACTGCAAACACTTTCTTTTCCAACTAACTGGTCTTTTTGTCAGGCAGACTCAGGCAATACTTGTTATGTTGTAATATCTGCATCTCTTGATTTTATTCTTACATGGTGTCTTTTCTAGAACCTCGAACCTCCTACTAATACTTTCTTATTTATGTCAAAATTATTCCTTACCACCCCCATTTAGTGGACCCCACTCCCACTTGATGAACCCTCACCCACCCTCATTGATTTCCCGCCTATCCTTATTGAGCACTTTTGTCTTTTCAGCCGCAAACGTTTCAGTGAAGGACAAGCGGAAAAGTGGTGGACTGAAAACAGCAGCAGAGTATGTGAACGGCACAATATACAGAGTCAATAGGTGTGGCCTGAGTATATATTATCAACTTGGAAGCAAAGCTGGCAACAATGGCAGGTTTATTTGGAGTGTGTTGACCTGGTTTCTCAGGTAAACTATGGCAGACATACTTGCACCATCAAGTGACAGGAAGGGGTGAACTCTTAAACCCACACGGCCACACGCCTTTGCAAATGTGGAATTGTGAATTTGCCTTCACTTTCAAGAGCCAGTCAAAATCCTTCTTTTTACATGATCCATTCTTTGTCCTCATTGTGATTGTATAGTTAGACAATCAACTGAACTTACTGAATCATTGCAGCTTTTAGTTTTATATAGGGTACACTAACAGGTACTGTTTGTTCACGGTTTTCTGTTTCCACTTACAGATGAAGTGGAAAATGCATTTTTGCTTCAAAGATTAAACAAATCAGATTGTATTGTTATTGTTAAGAGTAAGCTCTCACAAAACAAAAACTCTACTAAGAAGAAACGAAATGTGGCATAGCCAAACCTACAATGTCATCATCAACTATGATCCACGGCCTGAAGGTGGCTTTTGCACCTGCCTCCATCCCTAGTCCACAATAACCAGCACAGCTGCCACAGCCAACTCCACCTGATAGTCCTGATTGCCATCTCACCACCACCACCACCAAACCAACCACCCAACACCTGACCATCCATTGCCATCTCAACATCACCACCACCACCAACTAGCCACCTAAAAGGGTAGAACAAAAAAAAAAAAATTAAAATATTGCCTGCCAACATGGTAGCAGTGCAAGTGTTAGACGCCACAACCATACAACAACAACAACAAAACTTTACTCCCAAAATAATTTAGGATCGACTAACATGAATCGTCATAAGAGCATTCACATTGGTGGGAAAATAGGCTCCCTATTTGACAAAAAACAGAAATGAGGACCTTCCACTAATGTTACTGCTTTCCCATTTACTAAATATTTTTGGGGAGGATAATTTGATTGGAAGCCTCCCAAAAATAAGGTGGTCCCAATTTGCACCAAAAATTATTTTATTAATATTGATGGGGTATGGAAAGTTGGAGGGAGAAAATGTGGAGTATGAAAAAATAGGAGAGTGAAAGTAAATTGGGAGGTCTATGAATATAGGTATGGAATTGTGAAATGAGAATGGTATTTAATAAAGTAAGTGGAAAATGATATGGACTAATGAGGTGAGGAGAGAAAAATTATGAAGAGCCTTAATAGATGTGGATGCTCTAAGTGTTTCGGGGTTTTCGGAGTCCCTCGGAAGAGTTACAACTCCAAGATTGGATGCTGAACGTCTGTACCTGCAAAACAACAGAGACTCCGGTTGGGTAGAGTTAAAAAATATATATATATATATATATATATTGTGCTGCTACTTATCTCATGCCTTAAGTGTAGTAGTTAATAGTTATATATGACTTGGTCTGATATATATTTAGCAGAAATGGGCAAGGTATAAAATGACCCAAATTTGAGAATTGAAACTCACCCAAACAAACCGAAATGCAGAGGCTTACAAAGTCCTCAACCACCACACTTCTCCGACAACTCCCCTTCTCTCTCCTCCACCACTGCCGCCGTCTTTCCACTTCCTCCGGCAATAAAACCGACGAATGGAACGACGCCTGGGAAACTGCTTGGCTACCCGACGATCTCGCCGGCAAGAATACTCGCGCACCATGGGAGTCCGACGTCAACTTCGGCCTTAATCCCGACGCTACTGACCCTGAGACGAAGGCGTTTGTCGAAGACATGAATGAAAACTGGGAAAACCGCCGTATGAACAGAGAGAAAGCTAAACAAGAGGAGGAAATGAAGATTAAGAAGAAGGAAGAAAATGGTGAAAATGTTGGGTTGTATAGTTTGGAAAATGTGCAGAAGGATTATAGGTTGAAGAAACAGAGGATTCATGCTGGGCTTTGGATGAAAGAGATTGAATTGATTGAAGAAGCTAAGGTGGGTGGTGGGTCTGCTGATGATATTGACAAGCTGCTTGATAGTTGTTCTGAGTGAGTTTTCTCTTATCTCTATTTTTAGCTTTATTGTGTTTTCTCTTTGATTGGGAAAATCAAGGTGTTTTTGGTTTTGGTGATCTGGGGTTTGTGGTTTGTAATTTGTTTATGAATTTTTATGCATGCTAGGTGTTTGTTTTTATGCCTGAGTGAACGCCTGCTTGAAAGTTTAGTGGTTAACTCCTGAATTTATGAAATGTATCAATTGGGCATCAAGATTGTTTGCTTTGATAGTTTGGGAACTGTTGTTTGATGCTAGTATGTTTGATTATTGGGTGTGTTTTTTTTTTTTTTTATGCTGGGTGTGTGGGATGTGTTACTTGGATTCTTCATTTCTTTTGAAGTACTAGTGTTGGATCCTCGATACTTTGACATGGGAATGGACACTTCCACAGTTCTTCTTAGGCCAAAAAAACATGGACAACCTTCACAAAATAGACTGAGTACACTCTTGGACATGTACTTGTGTCAATACGAGTACTCAAGTGAGTTGAGTCCAAGTAACATAGTGTGTGAGTACTGATATAATTGCTCATTTTTTGCCTTTTTAGCTCCACAATTGGGTTTTTGTAGTTACACAGCTTACACCATACGATGTTTACCACGGTAATTGGTGGAAGAGTGCATTGATAGCTTAAATTTTGCTGAAGGTAATGGGAGTTTCACATTGAAGGCGAGTATTAAGGTCTCAGACAAAAATACAGTAATATATTATGCTGCATTTTAATCTTAAATTAGGTTTAAGTAAGGAGATTTTCTAGCTTCTATAATTCATCATAAAGCAAAAAAATTTATGTTGTACTATTTATAAGAGGTAAGAATTATACTTCAGTTTAGTCTTGCAATCCTAGATAGGATGTTCTATTATGTGAATCTTCTACTTGTTATACTATATAACCTTGTACAATGCCTTTCCCCAGCATAACTAAAGGAAATTTTATAGAACCTGAATGTGCTGGAATTGCTGTTGTTGTAGGATATTTGACTCTGCTAGCAATAATCTGAATGACCCAAAAGTTCCCAGTACTTCTGAGTTTAAAAACAAGCCTGATGGTTGGGAATCAACGTCCAAATCTGAAGATGGTAATGTATGGGAGATGTCACAGAGAGAAGAGGACATCCTTTTGCAAGAATTTGAGCGTCGAATGGCATTTTGCAAATTTCAGGTTCGCATTTACATTTAGCATTGCATTAATTTATAATATTATTCAATAGCCAAAACTGTTCTCTTTGTTTTCCTTGAGTGTATGGAGTACCGTCTTTTAGGAATAGAAACTGTTGATTTTGAGAGAGATCAATCCGTGCCAATGGTGCAGGTTATGTGATGAACTAATTTTTTTTTTTTTTTTTTTGGGGGGGGGGGGGGGTGGTATGCCCTGTATCCCTGTTGACCCCTTCATATGTAGGCCTATAGTCATAAGAACATGTGAGTTTAGTGTGTGTACTTCCTTCCTTACTATTTTATGGGTTTATTGGTACCATCTCTGAAGGAAACCTCACATGATATAAATGGGAAAGTGGGAATTTTCTATGTATACTAGGTGTATAAGTCTCATGGTCCATACTCCAACTACTTATGACTTTATAAGTGAATTTAGGTGCAATGACTTTTATGCAGCTCAATCAGTTGCATGTCTAATGCCAATGATAAAAACTAGCTTGACCACTTTGCTCATAAAATTTGATGGATGAAGGTGCTATCAAGCCTAAAAAGGTGTGAAAGATAGTTGAAAGATGTACGGTTTTTCACTTTACTGTCTCATTTTACAAGAGGCATCTCCGATTGAACAAGGTTCCGTAATAATCCATGCTTAACTTTATAAACTTAGGTTGAGTGAATTTATATTCTTATTGATTCAGCCCTCTCTCCAAATTTCTGTTCTTCCTACTTTGTATGATTGTATATTATGCCTTAAGATTTATGGTGCCTGTTTGTATTATTTGCAGATAGCAAGTTTTATCAAGACACACATATTCAGCAGGAGAAGACCAATTGATGGGTGGAGATACATGATTGAGGTGATAGGACCTAATGCCAGAAAAGGTAAGGGTAGTGCGTCAAGGTTACCAGGCCTTGCAGATCCTGCAACTCAGCCCTTCACAGAGGATAGAACACCAAGAACTGGTGGCCGTCTCTCCCGTAAGCCCAAATAGTGCCCCTCCAATCTTCATGAAATGGGAGGTTGCCTTGATGACTACAGCTCTGATGTTCAAATTTAAAAGGATCATATGGATGTTTAGGTTCGATTCTTGTGAGTACTAATAGGATCATGCCTTATAGCTATGAAAGCTCACCATCTTCTTCAGTAGTGTCTGCTGGTAGTCCTGAAATTGGGCTTTGTCATTCAGTCAAATGAAACACTCAAGTGATCTTCTCTGCTGGTTGATTTCCACAATGGATGCTTTCATGCTTTCCCTGGCTGTTTATTGGCATGAACGAAGAATTTGTACTGTTTGATCATGTTACCCGAAGGTTCTATTTTTCTGTATTTATGTTTACTGTGTATAATCTAGACACGGAAACTGTATTAGTGTAGTGGCATTTCAAGAGCAATAAAATCATATGTGGTTTATTATCTTCATTTAGCAATATACTGCAATTCGCAGGATAAGAATTAGCCTTGGACTTTGAATGATGATGTTTCTGTTGATATACTTGGCCTTAGATAATGAGGAATGATTATGAGATCTAGGAATGGGAGATCCCTTTGAAGAAAAGGTATCAATGAGATTTTTTGGTGTCACCCATTGAATGTAAATTGCGCTCGGTGGTAAGTTTTAAAGATGTCAAGGGTTTCATTGCGAAAGATAATAGCTTCCTTATAGTAGTGTTTTAAGTGATGTTAAATTTGGAAGTTAAAATTAATATCTTTCCAAATTTATTCATTTGGAGAAAGTGATAGCCCACTCTCCAAATTGATTGGAGTGAATTTGGAGAGGGGCTGAATCAATTTACCCAACTACTACTTAAATTTCAAAAGTTGAGTGAATTTAATATCTTTCCCAAATACTCCAAATGAGGAAATTCAGAAACAAGCAACTTGATCATTTTTCAATTAAAGGAAGGTTCCAAACTACTCTAGTGCAGTTGAGGAAAAGATGATCAAATTTTATACTTTGATGATCGCATAAGGAGCAAATACTTTACAAGAAAATGTTTTTAAACATTATCATTAAAAAAAAAAAAAAAAAAAAAATCCCTCTCATTTTATTCTTATCATTAACTTTTTCCTTTTCTAACTTAAGGACACACCTTCCAGTTTTATTACTAGACTTGTGAAAAGTGTAAGAACTTCTTGTACAATCTGAGTATTAAAAACTTTTTTAAGTGGCTCAATTTTTAATTCTAAATTGAACATAAACTAGAATGTTCGAAATTAAGTGGACATAAACTAGAATGTTCGAAATTATTAACTATAATGTTAGAAATTACTTTATACATAGTAAATTATGTTTACAAGACTTATTGGGCTGAAATGATTTGAGATTTTCCATAAGGTTCTGTTCTCTTTACCATAATTTTGCTGAATTGAAATTATTTTTGCTAAACTTAAATTATTTTTACTGAAATGAAATTAATTCATTAACTAGTAAAACTTATTTTTACTGATCTCTATTATACTTGTTTTTAAAGTCTATTATACTTGTTCATTTTCTTTTTTATTGCAATATTATACTTGTTCATTAAAGTTACTGATTTTAACTATATTGAAATTATTTTGCTAAATCTATTTTTACTGAATTGAACTAATTTTATTTTAAGGTGAAGGGCACAGGGCCCTAAATCTCTATGACATCTTTATGTATACACATTCAATAATCAATATGTATCGACACAAAATCTAGCCGTCTCCTCTCTATTTTTTTTTCTCTCTCTAGGGTTTTTCAAAAAAAGTGTTTCATAGGCCAGAAATTTGGTTATTTCTAACCCTTTCCCTTTAGTTTCTTTATGTTTTTGTTATTGAGTTTAATAAATCTACACTCTTTGAAGGTAGTAAGTACCCCTATAGTGGGTTTGAGTGTAGAAAGTGCCCTTATGGTGGGCTTTGTTTTTGTTTTTTGAGTTTAGTATGGTACAAGTTGTTTCATGAGTAAAATTTGTGCGGGACTGAAAAAGAGTATCCTTTGATTACAATCAGATGAAAATTTTCTTCACTACTACAACAGATCGATAGACCCCCTCGTCGAAAAAGGCTGCAAATCACAACGATATAAAAGAGGGTATGAAGAATATATGATGTGCATAAACGATCGTAGCTCTGCTGAAAGGAAGCTTTTATTTGATTCAAATGTCATGTATTCACTAAATTTAAATCTCTTTGTAGATGTCGTATGACTTTTTATTTATGAATTAATCTTTATTAAAAAAAAAATGTATCGACACAAAATGACTCCGCACAAACCACTATTCGACTAGACCCGATTCGTAACCTACCACAAACGAAACCTACTTGATCATATGGTAAGTTGGTAACACAAATTATGCGATTGATTTCATAGGTTTGGGCTGACCCTAAAAGTCGAAGAAGGATATCACATATTCACAAAACAAGAACAACCCCTCAAAATCCAACAACAGCCCATCATAAACCATTAAACCCTTCTCTCCTTCTCACTTCCGCCGCAGCTTCTGCGCAAACCCAACACCTCGCCGTCGGTGAGCTACCATGGTGCACGTCGTATACTACCGCAACTGTAATTTCTCCTCCCTTTTCCTTTTTTCTGATTTATGTTTTTATTTTTTTCCCATTTTGTTTGAATTTCTTCCATTTTTATCTGTTTATTGTCTCTGTTTTACTCTAGAAATCATCTGGGAATTTTAGATTAATTGATGAAAAACCTTTCAGTATTCGTGATTTTGTAATTTTAATCGATTCTTTGCTAAATTTCGCGCATTTTACTTGATATGAACATCTAGGGTTTATCATGTTAGTTAGGGTGATGGTCTGTTTATGTATATGAAATGTTGCAATTTGGTAGCTTTCAATTATTGTTAGGTTCGTTTAGTTATTCTGTAAATTAGGTTAAAAAAAATTAGTGGGGTTTGTTAAAGTTTGAATTTTTATGCTTAGTTTGAGATTTATGGGACAAATTTAGTATATATGGTTGAATTAGTAGTGATGGTTTTGTGAACTGGGGTGATTTGTAGATGGAAAGACATTTAAGAAGCCTCGTCGTCCTTATGAAAAGGAACGATTGGATGCTGAATTGAAGCTTGTAGGAGAGTATGGGCTTCGAAACAAGAGGGAGCTCTGGAGGGTTCAATATGTTTTGAGCCGTATCCGTAATGCTGCAAGGCATCTTCTTACCCTAGATGAGAAGAACCCTCGTCGTATCTTTGAGGGAGAAGCTCTTCTGAGGAGAATGAATAGGTATGGGCTTTTGGATGAAGGACAGAACAAGCTCGATTACGTGTTGGCTCTGACCGTTGAGAACTTCTTGGAGAGGCGTCTTCAGACCCTTGTCTTCAAGTCTGGTATGGCCAAGTCTATTCACCATGCTAGGGTGCTCATCAGGCAAAGGCATATTAGGTATTTTATTAAACCCTTGTTTACATTTTTGTTGCAATTGAGGTTTGCCTGCTGCATTGTGATACTTGATGTTTTGAATATTTGATATTCTGAAGATGTTAAGTGTGGATTTCTCTCTGTTTTCATTATTGCTACGTATTGCTCATATACAAGTTTCATGAGTAACAATTTTGTCACAGGAATGAGAATGGTGAGCCTTCTGATAAGTTGATGTTGTAGTGTTGGAAACATATGATATTGCTTAAACAAGTCTATGGTTTTGTAGTATATCATTTTATCCATTCATCTTGAGATATATGGCTTCTGATTGAGTTAGTTGATGGTGATGTGAATTTGATCCTTTTCAAGCTGTATGAAAATGTTACTACCGTCTAAAGTGGTCTGTATTGATCGAATTAGCTTTTGATATTCAGTCTTTTGGCTGGAGCTGGTGAATTTGTTAACTTTCATGGGGAGTAATGTGGCCAAATGGCTGATGTTATTCTTGTTAAATATATTGATTGTGAAAAGGAACTGTTGCTGGGAAGGAGAAATAATATTTAGCAACCATGATTTCAATCTCATGTGATTGCAATGTTGATTGTGTGCACTAATGGTTGTGCACTGGGATTTATGAACCAGCTGTGCTGCCACACTTTGCTGTTGAGGAATCGTGTTTTATGTGTGGGTTTATTTGGTTTTGTGATTGAGAAAGCAGAATTGAGGTCGTCTTTTAGGATTGGTTCAATAAATATCCTAGACAGACTTTGCTAGGGTGCTCATCAGGCAGTGGCATAGTAGGTAAACAGATTTTGCTCATCACATTAACAATTCACTTATGTTGGTTTGTGAACAGTGTTTCCATGTATCCATGAACACATTAATTAAAGCTATTTATGTTTATTTTGGCTGGTATTAAGCATATTTGTAAGTTATCTCTTTGCTTGTAATCATATTGGCTACATACTTTCTCAACATAGCTGGCTATGTCTCAATTCTATTGTATTGGATTTCCATCGCAAGGACTTCTTTTCATTATCAAATGGCTGTCGTTATGTAGTTTTTTCTGAATCCATTGTTTTCTGTACCTGTTCTTGTGTGAGACAGTACTTCTAAGGAGGTCAAACTAGTTGTCTGTTTATAACTATCTTTGCCTAAGCTTCTTGTGTGAGACAGTCTACTTCTAGGAGGTCAAACAAGTAGTTGTCTGTTTATAACTATCTTTGCCTAAGCTTCTCAGCTCAATGTGAGTCATGCCTCCCAAGAGCCTTTAATGTGTGTCATTACCATTCATGTTGATGCCTCTTTTGATTTTAAGACGTTATGAAGAGAGGCTTTAGAATGTACATAGCTCTCTTGCTGTTAGATTTTCACCTTGATTGATGGAGGGTAAGGAAGGGAAGGGAAATGGAGTGATAGAGTATCTTCCATTTGGATAACAAATGAGGAAGAAAGGGAATTGGAGGGGAGAGAAATGGAGGGATTACATTGTAAGAAATTGATCTCTCCAATAAAGGAGAGATTTGGAAGGAAACCTCATCAATTTCCCCTCCCCACCCCTTCCCCTCCCCCTCCCTCCCCTTCTTTTCCTTCCCCTTTTTTCATCCAAAAGCACTGTGAATGTCATATATAGTCTGTTGCTTGAGCAATGTGATTGTTTTTTGCTTGATAAAGTTATCTGATCCGCGTGTGATATTTTGATGTTAGGGTTGGGAGACAGGTGGTTAATGTTCCCTCTTTCATGGTGAGGGTTGACTCTCAGAAGCACATTGACTTTTCTCTCACTAGCCCCTTCGGAGGAGGCCGCCCAGGTAGAGTGAAGCGAAAGAACCAGAAGGCAGCAGCAAAGAAGGCAGCTGGTGGTGATGGTGACGATGAAGATGAAGAGTGAGCTATATACCCAGTCCTTGGTAGTTTGTAGGCTTAAGATCCTTTGTTAGCACCTCTATTGAATACTGAAATATGGCACTATTTTTCCTAAGAGATCCTTCAATTTTTATGTTTCAGTTTATTGGTTTTGTTCCTTCACAATTTAGAAAGTTTTTGAGTTCTTTTTGTTGTGGTTAAACTATTCGAATATGACAATGTGTTCATTGCGTTCTTATGGATCCAATTGATCACCTTTATTAACTTATCCATAGCAATATAGCATCATGTTCTGTATTTTTTCTTCCATTGACATTGCTCTTAATGCCTAGCTTATCTTTCTTCTGCCTACCGCAATGGTGCTGCTTGCCTCATCCCTAGTAAGTCGTAATAGAGCATGATTGAGATATCCATAAATGTTAAAATGGATATGTTGCTGTGCATTTTTTTTTTTTTTTTTTTTTTTTTAAATGGTGATGGATATGAACTGTTTCTGATACATGCAAATGAAGACTGGTTGCAAATTTAAACATCATTCTGTGGTTCTGCCATTAGGATGCAAATCTGGACTTGTGATTCTGGTTGTCTGAGCTCATAATCCAGCATAAGCAAAACGGAACAGTGGAGGCATAAACCTGAATAAAGTAGACAGATAACTGAGGGCCATTGGATGATTTTGTGATTGAACTCGAATCACAGGATGTAGATGATCTTTCATTGCTTAGAGTGTACAGTCTGAGTTAAAACACCAAATCCAGTAGATTGTACCACCAAATCGTCATAATATTGGAACTTACTATCAATGCAAGGGACTAGGGAGCCAGGAGCCATGTAAAAGGATGGGAACTTTCAAATAAATGCGCTGTTGGCGCGAAAGCCCACACTACTCAACGCTTGCAGCTCTAGCCTGATAGCGGGGATAATGCGACAGAAATTATCATGGGCTTAACCAAACTATAACCAAAAGGGGTCTTTTTGCTTCCTTTGATTTACCTCTCTCCCCCTTTGCCTGCCTTATTAGAATCAATAATTCAATATTAGTTCTTCCTTCTGGCTTAAACCCTGAGAAGTACAGTTCACTCCGATGCTGCTATGCATGACAAAGAATCACTATAGAAATGCTAGCAATACAATCATTCTTCCACGTCATATATATTAGCTAGCACATTTCATGTAGGCGCGTTTGCTATTGCTTAGTTTCAAATTATATTATCTTCAATTATATATAACCAATATTCATACACTTGATATTTGGAAAATAGACGTTGACACCTTGGCTACCTTGTAATATCTTTTTTTTGTTTTTTCCCTTGAAATTTCACATATACCCACCATGTTCAATCATATGGTTTTCCCCCAAATCCTCCAAAATCTAACATGTATGTTCGAAATTAAGGAAATTTATCCTCGACTTTGCTTCTAATTGAAAATATTCTAATCACCTTGATCTTAATCTCCCTTCAAATAAACGCCAAGGCTATAATTGAATACATTCCTCTACTCTTGCTTGATGTTGAGTTGTTGACAATACACACTAACCATTCCACCGCGCCTTTGAAGATCAGTGCTTTGCAAGATGCTTTTTGAAGCGTTATTGTTATGCCTTACATGAGTTACATCTACTAGCCTTTCCTTTGAGTTTTTTTCGTGGATGGCTTTCGTGCTATTAGTCTTAACCTGAGATAGGGACACCTTTAGACTTGGCGTACCTTTTCTGTAAAAATATTAAGCAAGAACATTATCCACAACTAAATTGCAATAATTAATTAAGCAATGTACCTAGTCAAAATAATGCAACTATTAAGAAACGAAAGAAATAGTTAAGAAGCTTTTGTAGGCTTGTCAAGGATTGTTCCACAGTTTATATCCGGTTGCATAGCCTACTTAAGGAGTTCACGAGATCGTGGAGTAAGCATATCTGAGAGCATGTGTGCATTAGTAAGAGCGCAAGGCCACAAGCCACAACGAACTGATTGCTCGTGTAATTCATGGTACTTGCTTTACATGAACAAGTTCCTCCTTTGTCATCATTAAAACTCGTAAATTACGAGTAGCTACGTTCTTATGTCCGAAAATGACTCAATGCTACGGTGCTACCTTCATACGTTCTTGCGTACAACTAATATCCAAATTTTTCCCTTTTTTTTTGTTTTTTTTTTGTGTTCCACCCACTTCACCCTTTGGGCTAATCTGGATTCGGATCATTTCTGGGTGATTAGGTTCTCGTCCCCTCCCAATTGTTGTTGCGGGAGATCGAACACGGGATTCTCCATACCAACTGCAGTCTCAATCACCATTACACCAACAACCAATTGGTCAAAAATTTTCCTTTGTTGTTCTTTTTGTTTAGACAAAAAAAAATCCATGTTATTAATTGTTTATTAATTATTTTTTACCTTAGATGAAGCACACATTGTGTTCTGCCCCTATAGCTCAGTGGTAGAGCGTCAGTCTTGTAAACTGAAGGTCTGTAGTTCGATCCTGCATGGGGGCATTCATTTTATATTTTACAGAAATGTCTTTTTTTTTTTGGCTATTTAATTTGCATATATGCATAATTAATACAGTAAATGTTATTCCTGTTTAACTGTTTTGTTGTGTTGGTGAAATGCATGAAATCCTAAAGTATATCAAATCAATCTATGAATTTCTTTCATTAATAATCCTAAATTAATATCTATGATGTCAAATTTGAAAGTTCCTACACGACCAAAACTAGAATTTTTCTAGTCGACAAAAATAAATCTTACCCGTATTCAATTTGATTAACAAATTTACTGTAATACATGGATTTATTTATATGTTAGTCGGTTATAGATTAGTTTTAGAAACAATGTTATTGGTTAATGATATATACCAGTCGTCCATTTGTGTTATTTTGTCCATTTATATTGAATATAAATTATTTTTAATAAAATCTTAGTTAGCTTTATGGTAATTACTTATTCATTTTCTTAGAAAGATATGAAGCAACCCGTTTAAAAGTGCTTCATGAGCCACATTACATATGAAAATGATGTGTTCTCATAATCCCATGTCATTGTCATCCAAGTTGATGGCATCACATATCAATTAGATGATATTTTCAAGCATATTGTGTAGACCATAATCTTTCACTATAAATTGTCACTTGGAGCCACATCTTTTTTTAGAAAACAAATGATTTGGCACTATATCATTATTAGATGGAGAGGCCAAATGGCAGATAATTGTAAAGATGTGAAATATCATTAATATATTGTGAATAATAATAATAATAATAATAATAATAATCTCTCCATTGACGAAAAAAATAGATTATGAAGTCTAGATCCAGGCTAGCGAGGGACCATAAAATTATGTTATATTCGAAATTGATGTAGTGATGCTATCTAGTTTAATTGATAAAGTCTATAAGATATATTTAAAGTCTTGTTTAAATTTCGTCTACATCAGCATGTACTCTTAGCTTGTTGCTTTTATTAGACGATAATATGTTCGTCTTGAGTCATATACATATTCTAAAATGTTAACAGGCCTTTATTGCAAACCCTTTTGGAATTTGAATCCAACAAGTGGTATGAATGGTCCTTAACATTTCAGTACAAAATGGACCACAGGTCCACAAATACAAGAGCCCACCATGAACATGTTACACATTATGGAGCAAATTTTGTTCCTTTTTTTGGTGGGAATATTAATTAATACTTGTATTATTGATGAGATTGGTGGGTGGTAAATTCCAAAATGATAACGTTATTTATTTCGATACCCCCAAAAAATGACAGTTTCCTCTTTTCCCTTAGTTATTTTGTCCTAAACGTCACATACTAAATTAGCAAGCTAGGTAACAAGTCTTATTCCATGCTCTAAGCATCTAATACAAAAGAAATTATCTGAACATCAAGCTAATTAGTGATGGCTACATGGACATATATATACTTACAAAGATTAAGGGTATATTTCATTCATTTTGACTCGAAAATTTAATAATTAATTCGTATAAAATCCAATCAAATTTTATAATATAATGTTTTTCCGCTTTCATTTTTCTATTATAACTTGTTCATGTGGGATGTATGAGTTAGATATACCATGGATACCGTCCCCATAGAAGATTGAGATTATGCTTAAAAAGACTGAACTAAACGAAGGGCTATCACATATTACCAAAAAAAAATAAGCAAAGGAAATATGGCATTTGATCCAAAAGATGGACCAAATTATAATATGGCCTAATAAATTGCTACGTACGCAGCTTTGCTATAAACCTAATGCAGCCTAAACTTATCTATAACTACTAGTGTAATTGTCATTATTCATAATAAAATGATGATGGTGATGATAATTGACGCAAAAACGAACGACACTAATGTTTTAGTGACAAAATGAGTAGTAGCCTAAAACAAGATTGAATAAAACCTTCTTAGACTCATGCATGAAAGTAAAGAGACGGCAAACAAATCGTTCAGTTCATATTTAGTTTATATTAATATTATTGAAGTAGGTTATCTTCTTGTAATGAGTAAATCTTTTTCTATTAATTATTGGATGTTGGCCCAGGTCAAATTCAAGTCTTTTATCAGTCAACTTAATTAGTTACTAATTATGATAAATAAATCAATGTTGGACCTATTGGTCATCTCGACGTACTAGCTCTAGTGGGGTCAAGTCAAACTTGAAACATAATACTTATAGTGGTGGACTAGTTTGGGTATGTAGTAATTAGTTTATTACCAATCAAAATTGTGTTGTCTAAATCTTTTACCAATGGCATAGCCTATAACAACAAATTTTAAACTATTTTTTTAAATTATTATATACATCTAGATGCACCATTACCCAAGATTATATATTTTTTGCTTATTTTAATGATTAAATTATCAAAAATTACCGCACCTTGCACCCATTGTATATAGGAGTCACTCATTCGATCATTTCTTGCATGTATATATGCTCTGAAATTAATTAAAGTACCATTGATGAGTGATGTATTCCTTAGCTTGTTTGAACTTTGAAGGATCCCAAAAAGAAAAGCAAAAGAATAATAAGTACATCTATCATGGTCAAAATATGCATTAAATTTTGAAGGAGAAACGCGAATATTTGTGTACATGCAAGTAAATGAAAAAGTGACGAGATTATAAGCATTCTTTTATTGAAGATAACTTATTCCTTAGCTTTACACAACCCTAAAATAGTCGTAACTTGTGAAAAAATAGGTTTTGTACTAGTTGATGCAAAGTCGTTGGGAAATAGCATCATCTTTAATTTCCCACTTTCTTTTGGATTAATATAGTGTCATGATCTAATTGAAGTGTGCATGAGCTATGAGATAATAATGTTTAGCTACCAAATTAGGTATCATTCTTTTATCTAATTACAAAATTAGGTTTAATTTGATAATATGTAGGTATGATAAGATGTGATTAACCTTGGATTGTTGGAAGTCTTGTCCTACTAAGATCTCAAAAATATAAACGTTTATTTGTTTAATAGTTGCATGTTTGATGTTAAGTCGATACTCAAAAGTGGCAAAGTGTGCATTTATAAGACCAATCAGAATTCTCTTTTATTTAAAAAAAATAAAAAAATAAAAAATTAAAAATTAAAAAGGAAATAAGAGCCACAACATATAACTTATTTATTAAATTTTGCTCATATTTTTTCATAGTACTACGTACAGTAACGTGCTTATGGTTTTAGTGCCAATACTTATCATGGTCAAGGTAAACTAAGCACAATTATAATTAATTTGAGTTAGCGATTGTGTACTAAACAATAGAACCTTATATATGCATGATAATAAGTACTACTTTATATATACATATTTCGTGGTCAAAAAAGGCATATAATTATATTGATTCTTTTGCCATTGCTTAGACTTTAGTTCCATATTAATGCAGGTTTGGGATTTTGGGTTTCGGTCAAGAAACACTAAGCAACATGAACTTTAAATCTTAACTAGGCCAAGAATACACAAGCACAAATTTGAATAAATCTTCATGAAATTTCAAATCAATCAATCAAATTTTTTCATTTCATTAAACATCATCACGTAGTATTTATAAGCGAAATAATTAGCCTAAAAATCGTGTATAATAAAACCTAATGAAGATTTGTTTTATAGTGGAACTCAACCATGTATGTTTGTATTTGTTAATATTAAATTTTCAACGTAGTTTATTTTGTTTTTACTTTTACCCAATGAAGATTTGTCATGATGATATGATAGCATTACGATCCTAGGGTACAATTCATTATACTAGACCAAACAAAGTTAAATCACCCTTATACAAAACCCCTTGACTTAAAGGATGGGTGGCTCAAATCATTACAAGATAATCTATACACAAGAAAATAATATCAAAATTAATACGAAGCACTGTATATTTCATCACCTATTTTTGGTTGAAACGAAAATAATATCAAAATTATGATTTATACACAAGAAAACAAACATGCACGCTTGTGTGCAGTTGATTGATAATGATCTATGCCTCTATTTCAACAATTTTCAATATTCCGATTCATGACTTTAGCACAACATATATAAAATATTTGGCAGCCCTTAACATTCATGCTTCAATTTCATTATTGATAAAATATTATAAACTCTACTTGAATTGTACCATAAGCCTACGACATTCCTTGCTTTTTGACTATTACAATGGCATGAAAAGCAAAAAACATTATCTCTACAAAACTTGTTTCATACTTGTTTATAATGTATGTTCTTTTATAGATCAAATCTCATCACTATATTTTACGCTACTTTTATAACTCCCAAATCCCTTTTATGGTCTTTAAAAGACTCTATGTCACTTGCTGACAGTTTCTCCGATATTCTGGCATAGCAAGTTCCATATGAGGCAACCTCCCTATTCATGTGTGTCTTATTGATACATGTAATTGTGCTGCAGGTTAGTGTCATTGTGTGTTGTTTCCTCTATTTACTAGCTTGTTGCGCATATAAGGAAGGTTGGCATGTATCAAATCACGGGGATTTAGGCGCCGCACGGGCGATCGTGACATCTAGCTCACCTTACATACACATTATGCTTTGAGGAGTTGTAGTAATTAATTAAGATGAAGATTAGGAGATTTTATCTTTTGTTAGATTCTTATCTTAAGCATTTCGATCGTTATTAGCTGATTTGTTTTAGGCCAGGGTTTCTAGAATATTTCATGTGCAATTATAGGGGTGGGAAACCAACAATAAAATAGATGTCTTTTATTTATGAAAATCTGAAAATTGTGAGTTAATTCGAGTAATCGAGTGAATCGAATTGATTTCTAATTGTTGATTTCTTCTTGTTTTGATTGAAAAAAGCAAACTTTCTTGTATTAGGTTTATCCCTAATTATTACTAGTATTTTTTATTTCTATTAAAATTTGCGCAACCTCTAAAAAACCTGGTTTAATCCATATCATTTCTTTCTTTCTTTTTTTTTATCATACAAAATAATTTTAATTAAAAATTTACTCCCATAAATGACCTTAATGAGGCTAATTTGTTTAAAGGCTAAACCAAACTAAAAAAAAATCCCCTCAACATCTACCACCATCTCCACCGTACCACAACCAATCAACCACCACCAGCCCTGAAACCCCCACCCTAACCCTCCATCAGCACCGAAACCTCCACCCCGACCCCACCACCCCCACCCTCCACTAGCCCTTGAACCACCACCCTCACCTTCCACCAGCTTTGAACCACCACCCCCTCCCTCTATTAGCCTAGAAACCCCTCACTCTAACCTAACTTGTCTTCGATCATTTCAATGTAGTACAAATAAAGAGTTATCATTGAGCACTTTCCAAAATTTAAACATTGATAAAAAAAAAAAAAAATTAAAAAAAAAAAAAAATTAAAAAATTAAAAATTATTTCTTTCGTCCCAAAATGTTTTTTTTTTCCTTATCTATATTATTATTTAAATTTGTCTCATATTACAAATGGAATAGTATAGGAGATTATTAATGAACTATCACATCTGCTCGATCCATTTTATTTACTTTCACCACTTTTTCAGTCTTATTAATTCTAGACAACCAAAATTTTAAAATTGACTTCAATCCACGTATTGAAACAAACAATAGAAAGCAAAGAAAGTACTATACATACGTAGTCAGTATTTACTTTGTATCCTCTCTCTTCCTTCCTCTCTCCAAAACCTAGCCTCCATTGTTGAATTTTGAAGGGGCTTCCATCGGTTTTAACCGGTGGAAAGCCCCAATCCTTGTTTCTTTAAAGTTTTTTTTTAGGTTTATAATAATGCTTCCTCCTTTTGGGAGGAATTTTTCTCCCTCGAAAGAAAGGGTTTCCGATCTCCTTCGAAAGACAAGGGTTTTTCGACCTTTTTCGAAACACAAGGTTTATCTCCTCTTTTTGGGAGAGGAATTTCTTAGTTTTGAATCCATGATATTAGATCTAATGGATTGTCGTGAAATTATTTCGTTGATGAAAAAGTTATCAAGTTTTCGAATACAGACATATGAATCAGAAGGAAAACATTTTCACGGCTACAAAGGATCGTTAGATTGTCTCTCCAACAAGGCTGTATTTTCCAGCGATATAAGCGGGAGATGTTCCGCAATACAAGATCTACTCGACGATCGTAGTTTTTATGAGGGAAAATATTATTTGATTCAATATCTTATGTATTTGTTAACGTCGAATCTCTATTGTAAATGTCGTATGACTTTTAATTAATGAAATATTTTTGCTTTTCAAAAAAAATAAAAGAAAAGAAAAGGTCATAACGCCATGTAGGCCACGTTATCAATTACGGAGTACATGGTATATCATATAGTACTCCGTATAAGTGATGACAATTGACATTATTGACATAACGATATATCATGCAAATAGTGGGAGTGATAAAGAGTCATGCAACTTAGGTAATTGGCAAATTTGTGGGTACAATTATGTAACGAGTGCCCACTTCTTTTTAGGTGTATGCATTTAATTTATCTCACGTTGTTATTAGCTGGATGATGATGATAGTTGGAAAGACATATCATGCCTTATGAATTATGATGTCAAATCATATCATACATCATACATACATGGGTGGTAGGGTTGCATGAATTTCCTTTTCTTTCTATTTTTTTTTTCTCTTCTTTATTGATGATTATGGTTGAGATTTTTGTATGAAATTATCTTTTGTAAACAATAATAAAACTTCTTATCGCCTCTTCGCATGGCCTAAAGGGAATCGATTAGAATTGGTTAACAAGATTTGGTTGGATTGGTTGTTTTATTTATTTTTATTTTTATTTTTATTTTTATTTTATTTTTTTTAAAGATAAGAAAAATAAAAACATCAGGAAACTCTTTTCACGAGGGGAATTCCTAATGCATCTGAAGAAAGAATGGGTAATAAAGAAGAGTTATTACAAGGTATGATATCCATACTATCACTAACTAAATGACCAACGACGCTAGCAATCCAATCTGCTGCTTGATTCGCCTCCCGGTAGATATGTCGAATACTCCAATTGTCGAACTCGTTGAGAAGAGAGTGGATATCTTTGATGATATGCTCAATTTGTCATGAAATTGACCAGATGTCTTTACAGTGTTTATTACTAAGAGATTGTCACCTTCAATGTGAATGTTTCGCAACCCACGTTCGATAGCGAGAAGAATGCCTTTGTGAAGAGTTGTAGCTTCTACTATGAAGACCTTGGTAATGCTGAGGTTAAAAGTGTGTGCTTTATTAAGTGACCTGCTGATGTCTCTGATAATGACCCCTGCCGCTGCTGAATTGTTGAGAACCAATTAAACCATTGAAGTTGAGTTTATAGAAATTGGTTGGTGGTGCCTCCCAGGAGACCATGGTGAAGTTTGATGAAAAATGAGGAGATGTAGTGAAGGGGGATCTCCGAGACGGAGATCCAAAGGTAAAAAAAAAAGGAAAAAATGATTGGGTTTTGTATTTGGGTTGATTATAAATGATGTGAAAATTTCTTCTTCCCAGGATAATTACATACATTTGCTCTCATACTAATTGAATATTGGTGCAGTGGTGATTGGGACTGCAATTGGCAGATAGGATCGCGTGTTCGATTCCACACAACAACAATTGAAAGGGGACTGGAATCTAACCATCCAAAATTGATCCCGAATCCGGATTACCCCAAAGGATGAAGTAGGTGGAACACCAAAAAAAAAAAAATACAGTTGCTCACATTATCTTGATTGAAGTAAAGCTATTCAGTTTAATTAAGGATATAAATCCTATTACTAAATTTTAGGAGTACAAAGCTATTTGATACGAGTACTTCGTATTAGTATTAGGAACGATCTCCCATACCAGTTACTATGAATTTACGTTCTTTGGTCATGTCACTCATATGTTTATATCTAACCTCTGTATCTCACTACTTTAGGTAGCTCATGAAATAAAAAGGAAAAACATAGTGGTAAATATCATGTTTTCATTTGTAAGAAAATAACATTTTTTTTTTATTTTTTTTTGAAACAAGAAAATAAGAAAATAACAATTTTAATTGTCCAAAATGGCAAAATATCTCCAACGTTCCAAAAATTCCTAGTAAATGTACACAAGTACAGGTACAACCAAACCAATTTATATTATTACACATACATTTTCCAAAATTGATTATTGTAATCGTTTTTTCGATTTGTCCTTTATAAATTTGTTCATATCATATTGGTATATCATCCCCACTTGCCTCTCATCTACGATGTACACATTATTAATATACTTGTTTATCATATAGGCAGAGTGGCAGAGAGATATGCATATAGTGATATAGGTCATATTTGACAAGTTTGTTACGGAGTATCAAAAAATAAAATTATTTGTCATATCGTTTCTCATAAAAATTACTAACACTTTCCCAAAAAAAAAAAAAAAAAATACACGTTCTAAGTTGAAGGGTTATGAATTTTCTTAAACATATGAAGTATTTGATAAGTTGATAGGGATTTTCCACATCCTTCTTCTCCTATTTTTAAGAGGCTGACTTGTATTGATGGGTTGGCTACACATGTGAGATTTCCAATCTAAGTGTTGTTTGATTGACAAATAAAAATATGAAAAGTTGAAATTCTTAGAAATTGAAATTTTTTAGAGTTGTTTGGTTGACAAATTTATGGAAATTAATGTTTTTACAAAGTGGTATTAAGTGATGATATATTTGGAACAAATTACACATCAATGTGATGTTCTTATTTATTCATCATTTAATTAAATGTTTGCTTTTCATATATATAGGGTTTGATTTTTAGGTTATTTAGGAAATTATATTACTCACAATCCTTTATCTAACTTAATCAAATTTACATACTTGTGTAAACATTATGAGTATTAATTGGGATTTATTATTTCCACGCTCTAATTCCCATACGAAGTTAAAGTAGTTTCAAATTGATGACGTATTAAATCAATTAAAAGTAAACCAAAATCAATTTAATACAATAGCAGATTAAATATGGTTTTACTCCTTATGAAGCAGTGATATACTGAATTATTGATATTAAAAAGTTTTGAAAAGTTTTCTGATGTAATTAAACAACTTTTTATTAAGAAAAAAAAATGTTAAGCTTTTAAATTAAATTTTAGTATTTATCAATAAAAATAAATTTTGTGTAATATTGAAATGATTTGTAAATAACTATTTATGCATCATTTTGTTGTTACTCCGTATATGTTTATTGTTTAACAATATAGTCCATAAATCTTTTTTTTTTGGGTTAGATAGTTCATACTCTAAATCTAGAGGAAAAAATTTATTTTATTTTCATAGGGTGGTGTAAAAATATTGTTTGGCCAACCAAGGTCCCAAGTGTAAAATAAATACTTGTACGGAAACGGAATAGAAAATTAGGAGTAAACTTGTAAATAAAATAAAGATTAGATTAGGTAAGAAAAAACCGTCTTGGTAACAAAAGAATAAAGTAGAAGCAATAAACAAGTCAAATAATTTGTCATTCCTACTCCTTTTTCAAATTCTACTAAACAAAAGGGGGTTGTATAACAATTTACAAAAGAAGATACGAGGGACCAGAATGAAAATCACCCAAAAACAGCTTTTCATTTCTTTCTTTTTAAGTCCTCTCACTTTTTTTTTTCTTTTTTCCTCCTCGGCTCTTCTTTTTTTACCCCTTCCGACCCCTAGACCTTTTCTTTTTGAACCTCCTAACCCCTCAACAAAAAGGACTTCTTTGCAAATTGAGGGTAACTACGAGGACCGAACCACCAAACTACATGAAAATCTCAGTAGACTGTAACAAGCTGTAATAATTAGCAGCTTCGCGGTCTTCAAACTCCCAAAGCCCTTCCCCTCCGACAGTAGTATCGAAGAAGAAGTCGGCACCGTCAAACTGTCCACCGCCAGCAACCTCGTCGAACCCGTCCGACAGGCTAGAGTTTGGCAGACCCAGCTCGTCGTCGGACGCCTCAAGGAGGTGCCTCATGACGCTGTCCCTCTCTTCTGCCCCTGACCCGGACCCGACCGACGGGTTCTCCGGGTCAGTCTCGTACGGGCCCGAACTAACCGGGTCGGGCCCGTGCTGAGGCGGGGAGGAGGAGGAGGTAGTAGTAGAAGTAAAAGAAGAGATCTCCTCTTGAAGAGTAGAAATCAAGGAAGATAAGTCCTCATTAGGCTCGTCTTCCTCTTCTTCAAGAAGGGTAATTATGTCTTTGTACGACTTTTGACGTTTAAAGACATCTTCATCCTCTTGAATTATTGTTTCATCTTCCCTTTGTCTTTTAGAAGATGAAGGAGAAGTAGAAATTACCTCCATTATAATAATAGTTATCTTTCTTTTTCTTTGATTTTCTTTCAAGAGATAGAGAGAGAAAGAAGGGCAAAATAGTAAATTGAAGCTTCACTAGTGAATTTTCTTCTTTTCTTTTGGTAGAGAGAGAAAGAGGAGAGAGAGAGTAAGTAAGATGAGGAAAGAGAAGGTGGAAATGAAGAGGAATATATAGAAGGAAGAGAGATAGGGTGGGGCCCAGGGGAAGAGGGTGGGGTAGAGGTGTTTTCTGGTCAAATAAAAGAAAAAGGCAAAAGAATAATAAATGCACACTTTGGGTCATTTCCATCTCCATCACCCCCTGACCGTGACAATATTTTGAGTAGAGTAGTAGAGATGCCTAGAAAAGTGAACCATATTTAGATTTTCTAATTTTATAACAATATTTTAATAAAAATAATATTCTAATGCTTAATTGTCCCCATTTCCCAATATCAAATCAATCATCATACTTAATAATGATACACTTTAACTTTAAGTTTAATTACATGTATAATTTTGTTTTAGTCAATGTACCAGAAGTTTACATGTGGGTTACTGCTAAATCTTTATTTTTTTATTTACTTTATTTTTATTTTTATTTTTTTTGGTAGCGTTTGCCTGCTTTTGATGACTTGCACAAGCACATAATCTTACTTTCTTAAAAAAATTAAAAATAAAAAGCACATAATCTTGAGCTCTTTCCCAAAATAATGTCAAGAAAAACCTCAATTCCCAAATTACAGCCACTTCTTTACATTTTTCCAATCTACCGTCCACGTAAGCATTGGGTAAAAAAACCGGGTTTTTTTTTTCCGGTCCAGGGAAAACCGCTACTTCAAGTAGCGGTTTCTAAAAACAAAACCGCTACTTCAAGTAGCGGTTTTTGTTGTGAATTGTTTTCACTTAATAAACCGCCACTTGAAGTAGCGGTTTTTATTGAGTATACCGCTACTTCAAGTAGCGGTTTTCTTCAATACATCGCTACTTGAAGTAGCGGTTTTGTAAAAAAACTGGTCAAAAAAAATTCCAACTGAACCGGTGACGTGGACGGTAAAGTGGGAATATATAAAAGATTGGCTGCATTTAGGGAATTACGCGAATTCCTAACCTTGTTTAGGGAAAGCGCTCCATAATCTTACTCGTTGCTGTATTTTATTTTACGTATTTTTTATCTTTATTTGCAACGCTTCTTTGAGGGAATTATTTGCAACATCTTTTTTTCTCTTTGGTAAGATTTGTATCAAACGAAGTATTGTTTTGATCATTTTATGGTTTCTAGATCAATTATTTTTGGTTAAATGTGGTTTCTACATCAACCCATTAACATTTTCTTCTCTTCTTTAAGTTTGCGCTTAGCTTCATTTGACAAAAAAAATTGTACTCCATATAAAAAATATTGTCACTTCCTAGTGTTCTGGTCAAATAAGTAAAATTGGATCGGATCAAAAATCTGTTTTTAAAATTGTGTCTAAATAAGTCGAAATTTGAATTTAAGTTTTTTCGAGTCACATTGTTCAGGTAGGTTTTTTTTTACACCCCTAAACTCCCTTTTACATTTCTTTGACTTACCATTTAACTATTTATTATGTCTTAGAAAGCGAATGAAAAACAAATTAAGTTTGATTTTATATTTAAGTCTAGACTAAGGCCCCGTTCACCTCACCTTAAAAAATTAATAATAAGTAAAAATAATTTCAGTTCGGTAAAAATAAGTTCAGTTCAGTAAAAAAAAAGTTCAGATCAGTAAAAATAAGTTCAGTTCAGTAAAATTCAATAACTATAAAGAAGAAATATAATAGAAAATTAGTAAAATTAATTTCAGTTTAGTAAAAATAATATAAATTTAGCAAAATAATTTTAGTTCAGTAAATTTAATTTCAGTTCAGCAAAAATAAGGTGAAGTGAACGGGCCTAACATTACTATTGAGTATATAATTAAATTTTTAAATGTGATCTACTACATTCATTTTTTAAAGTCACACGTACTATTAGCTATGGTCAGTATTTTTAAGTTTAATAGAGATTCCAATGCGCGCGGTAAGGCTAACCCTTGAAAAGAATTATTACCGGTGGCCTTTTTGTCCTATGCCTCTTTGCATGATATCTTATTATAATTGCTTACATATAGGCGATAGATGTGTTTAATGTTGTGTAACTATGTAGTGTTCGAAAATTTAGTAGAGCTACTTTGATTTAGCGAGGGAACGATAAGAAGATATCAAGTTCTAGAAATGTAAATGTCTTACTTTTAAGTACTTGTTGACGAAATTGAATAAATTCAACAAGACACCACACATTATTACACAAACAAAAAAAAAAAAAAAAAAAAAAAACATGACATCACATAATTATATACTCCATAATTTTTGGACTCCATGTATATTAAAATTAATTTAGAATACTTTGTATTAAATAGTGTTGAAATTCCAAGTAGAATGGAGTAAAAGATGACTTTAAATATTGAAATAAACACTAAATTTTTATTTACAAATAATAAATCAATTTATGGGATTCAAGATATAATTTTGAGGCTTTTGAAATCAAATGGAGATAAATATGTAAAAGAATATTTTTAGGGATATAAATATCCACGCACTATTCATAAGAGTTTTGTTAAACTTTTTATAATGTAGGGATTCAACACAAATATGTTTATTTGTGTATAATAGACAAAAGCTAATAAACGCCTCAGGCGCATTGGATAAATAACCAAAAAATGAAATATTAAATTAAAATGACCATTTTCTCAAAAAAAAAAATTAAAATGAACATTAATTACACCAACTGACGCGTGATTTTAGCATGTATTTCCAATAAATATCATTTTCACTAAAAGAAATATTCTAAATTGTTATCAAAAACTGTGGGACGCTCGTTAACAAGATTCGTGTGCATATATTGATTAGAGCTGTTAATTCGGGTAAATGGGTCGAGTTTGGATCGGGTAAGTGTGGGTTGGGTCAACTCGGGTTAATATCGTAACCTATGCGAGTCGGGTTCGAGTTAAGTCATGCTTGAGTTGGGTTATACATCTTATCGGGTTTGGATAGGGTTTAGGTCGGGTTACATTCAGGTCAGATGAATAATAGGTCGGGTTTTCACGGGTTAAAACGAGTTGAGGTCATTCTCGGGTTTGAGTCGGGTTTGGTTCAAGTCAATAATTTGCGGGTTATAATCAGGTCGGGTCATTCTCGGGTTCAAGTTGGGTTCGGTTCAAGTCAATAATTTGCGGGTTATAATCAGGTCGGGTCATTACCAAGTCAGGTCATTCTCGGGTTCAAGTCAAGTTCGCTTCAAGTCAATAATTTGAGGGATACAATCAAGTCGGGTCATTTCTGAGATGGGTCATGTTCGGGCTTGGGTCTCAAATATTGGGTTAATCTGGGTTTTGGGTTGATTTCAGGTCGAGTCATATCGGTTCGGGTACAATTTTTAGGTTGGTTTGTTAACAGTTCATGTAATGACATTCACGTTTAATCATTATCAATTTCTTTATTTATTGTAAGAGAAATAATTTCAGATCAGTTTAAATTCGAGCTAATTAGTTCGAATAAGTTTAGATAAGATATACATAATAAGTGACAATGTAACTACGGAGTATATAACTATTCTTTTATCAATATTAATAAGGTGGTCTAAATTAAATTTAAGGTGATTTGAAATCGGGTCAGGTCAATAACAGGTTAGGTTGAGTTCGAAATGGGTCAGAAACAATTCAGGTTGAATTTAGGTCGGGTCAATAACAAGTCATGTTGATTTCGGGTCGGGTTTGTAACAGATCGGTTGAATTTCAGGTCGGGTTAGTAATAGGTCGGGTAAAATTCGGGTCGGCTTAAATTCGGGTTGGTTTAATAACGGGTCGGGATAGTAACTGGTCGGGTTAAATTCGAGTTTTGACGGGTTAAAACGGATTTGGGTCAATCTCGGTTTTGGTCGGGTTCGGTTTAGGTCAATAATTTACGGGTTATATTCAGGTCGGGTCATCTCCAAGTCAATTCATGTTCGGGTTTGGGTCTCAAATACTTGGGTTAACTCGAGTCTAGGGTTGGTTTCAGATCGGGTCATATCGGGTTCGGGACACCATTTTTCCGGGTTCAAATAGGTCGGTTAATAATCGGATTCGGGTCGGTATTTCGAATAGTGTTAGCTTTTGACAGCTCTAATATTGATAAAGGATCATGGTTAAAGTTTGTCCTTCCTAAGATTAGATAAATGTAAAGTCAACAAAGAAACAAATGGGTCATATTAAAAAAAAAAAAAAAAAAAACCCTATAATTTCTTTTTGTGTTTCACTTTTTACAAATTTTATTTAAGCCGAAATATCTTGAAATATGTATTATAGAGTATAAATATTTTGTGATTTTTCTACTAGATGAATCAAACAAAATCTCACATAATTTATATGTTGTACATATGAAATATATATATCTATTCAATTCCATCCGCAATAAATCTTTGAAAAATGAAAATTCTAAACAAGAACACAAGAAAAATAAATGAAAGGAGTATACCAATTTTTTTTATTCATACCACGTATATTTCATAATAATCGCAACATTTGACTATACTTTTTTACCAATAAATAAAAATTTTATAAACATAGGCTGCCGCCTGTCGTCGTGTAAAATATTTTTAATTTTTTCGAATGGAGTAATTGACAAACGGGTTTGGGCCACACCCATCAGGATTGTCCACTACATACGACCAAGGAAGTTCCACCTCAAAATCATATGGTAATGAAGAGAGTAGTCCCTTAGCCTTATAAAATGGACACAACATTTTCTTTTCTTCAATTTGGGATACACAAACCAAGATCAATGTGGGACGCTTACATGTGATATTTGGCAGGATATATTTCAACACTTCCCTCACATTTAAGGTCCTTTTAACTCAAGAATCACCTGATTCAATTCAATTTGGCCCAAAAAACTTAATACCATTAAAGGTCCCAAACCATGGACTTGACAATATAATCAAGCTATTAAGGGGTCATTTGGTTGGATTATTTGGAATGGGTAGGAATTGAATTAGAATTCATTCCATCTAATTTCTTGTTTGGTTGAGGTTTTTAGTAATAGAATTCCATACCCAAGGGGTTCTAACTCTCCCCCATACCCGCCCCTCCCCCTAAGATTCACAATCCATTATACTAATGAAGGATAGAATCCATTCCAACAATTAAACCAAACAATTTTGGACTAGTATGAGTTTTAGAATCCATACCTCTTTAATATGAGATTTCATTTCAATCCATTCCAACCCGATGAACCAAACACCCCCTAAAAGTCCCAAACTATGTGTCTGGCTCTAATACCATGTTAAATGGGTTTAGACCACACCCGCAAATCAAGAGAGAGAGTCCACTTCACAAGTCCAAAAGAGGTTCAATTCCAAAACTATATACCAATAGGAGGTATATTCCCTTAGCTTTATAATGTATTTAATTCTCTCAACTTTTATTAATGTGGGATGCTTACATGTGTTATTTGGTAAGATATACTTTACCAGTATTCGACAATGTATACTTCCTCCATTTATTTATAGTTGCAACACTTCCCTAAAATGAAAATGTCACAATAGTTGTAACACACTATAAAAGGAAATTTTTATAGTAAAAATTATACCATTACCTTTATTTAAAGTTCATGGCCCACTTGATTATACTTCTAACAACTTCTTAACCCCATTTTAAGTATACTATATAATGTATAGTCCACTTTTTTTAAATACCATGGTAAAATGTATGATGCAATTATGAAGAAACGGAGAAAGTAGTTAACAACTAAACATATTATATTGAGTACTTTGTGACAAAGCCAAACTAAAGGATAGATGGGTATTATTAAAATAAGGTCATCATGATATTACCCCAAAGGAAAAAAAAATGCAATCTGCAAGTTGCAACTCCACCGAATAAATCTTTAAATAATTTAATCATTAAAAAAAAAAAAAAAAAAGTAGATAGCCGGTATTAATAAAAGTAAATGAAAAATCTGAATAATCTAATACGTAATGAAATCATAGGACGGATTACGGAGAGAAGAAGACAAAGTTAAGGCCATGTTCTTTTAAATTTTTGAGCAGAATAGGACAGGGTAAGTGTCATCAGATTATTAATATTAAGTAGAATAAGGCTCAGCAAAGTAGAGTAGAGCAGGGCTCAACAAAACAGAGCAAAACATATTTTAACAAAGTAAATTTCAGTAGAACAGAACAAATTTTAACATAACAAATTTCAACACAGTAGAAACAGAGTAAACTACGTCATCTCAAAAGAATAGGACCTTAAAGGGAAAGAGAGGGCGAAAGAGAAGTGTTTTCACGTGGCAGCACCATCTGAATAGGAGGTGGGGCCCACCCCAGCAGTAGATAGACGTGACAAAAGACGACGTTAGAGGTGCTTATTAGAACCGTGCCTGTTACCCCCTTCGTCTGATTCATGCTTTTACCTTGGGTCTAGTGTCCATCTCATTCAATATATATATATATATTTCTTTTAAAATTTTCCTTTTTGTGTTAAAATTAATGAGTCATAAGTCATAACTCTATCACTCTATGTTCACGAGTCATAACTCGACCTCTGATCTCTTTCATGACCCATTGTATTTTTATCACGGTGGCTAATGCGCATTATATTTAGGGCCTATTTTGATTTATTAAATTAAACTGAACTGATTGGGGTTAAATTGAACTGAATTGAATAGAAATGAAATAAATTATTTATGAGAGAAGAAAAATAGGAACTAAACTTGAATTGAAATTAAGCTGAACAGAACACGCCCTTAGTCATGTTTGAAGGATTTCTCAGTTAGTCCTTCTGACATAATTTTAGTTATTGTCAACATTAATGAAAGAAAATACGCAAACAAATATTTTAGTGTAAATGTCCGCGCACTAATTTTAAAAGTTAGAAAAAAAGAGGCAATTAACATTAATAAGGATAAAAAAAGTAAATAAATATTTTAGAGAATATGCGTGTCCGCACACTATTCATAAGAGTTATGTTAAACTATTTATTTTAAAGATAAATTAAGATGGATTAATTATCCATTTGCCCTACTCACACATCAGGTCAAATAAATTCTCTTAAAACTCTACACATCATCAAGCGATGCAAATCTAATCTAATATATATTTATATAAATAAAGTAGGCATTTTTGGAGAGCATTCGGAGCGCTGCGTAAGAAATATACTTATTACGACCAATAAGAAGAAAGATTTGTATTTTATTTTTGAATTATAAAATTATGTCGCCGCCTAGATAAAAGTAACGAATTAGATTTGATATATCTAAAATTTTTTGAATTAAAAAATTATATAGCCACCTAAATAAAAGTAACGAATTAAATTTGGTATATCTAAAATTTTAATGTCACGTAGATTATAATCCACGAATTAAGTTATTTTAATGGAAAAAAATAAGGAAAAAATAAATTCATTAAATCAATACTATGAGTATAAGGAATCCAAAAAAATATAGAAAAAGATAAATCTCCAAAAAGATATTTAATTGGGTTCAAATTATGAAAATATTCTACTATCCAAAAATTATCACCACGTAACTATACTTGGTGGAGAAATATGGTGGATTCAAATATTAATATTTTTTTTTAAATTTATGATATGGTGAAAATTATCTTCACGTAAATAAACTTGGTGGAGAAATATGGTGGATTCAAATATTAATTTTTTTTAATTTATGATATGGTGGAGAAATATGGTGGATTTAAATAGAAAAATACGTAACTATAATATGATAATTTATGAGTACACGTAGATATACATGGAATGAGAATATGACTTTATGATAACCCAATAAAATAAATAAAAAATATTCAAATGATAAACGATTATAATAAGTTTGATACCTTCCATTATAAGATAAATTTTAATAGTATTTATGATAAGAAATAAAAATTGTTCGTTAATTATGATTAAATCAAAATTTGTGATACCTACCATTATAAATTGACACATCATACAACACAAATAAATTTTCGTAATAATACAAAACTCATCAAGTGAATTTTGTGTTAGTTTTTTGTCATTAATGGTCGGGTAATTTTTAGCTTAATTTCTAAAATCCTATGTTTAAATTTTTATTTGTAATTATTACTTACATTGTGTTAATTTGAGATACTTAACGATTATATATTTATGTTTTATTTCTAAAATTTTGTTTTTACATGCAAATCTAACGCATCATACGACACCAACAAAATTTCTTATCAATACAAAACCCTAACAAGCGAATTTTGTGTTAGTAAATTTGTATTAGTTTTAGGTCATTAATGTCCGGGTAATTTTAAAAATCTTGTGTTTAAATTTATACTTGTAATTATTACTTACATTGTATTTATGTGAGACACTTAACGATTATCTGTTTATGTTTTGTTTACTGAATTTTGTTTTTACATGCAGATCTAATTTAATTAGAGAAATAAATTCGAGCAAAAATGATTGAAAATCAAAGTACAAGTTTCTCGACTATTTGAAATGCTAAATTCCTGTAAACAACATAGCTTAAAAGTTTGGATATGGTCCTAATGAAAGAGGAGGTTTTTTTTTATTTTATATATATATATATATATATATATATATATATATATATATATATATATATATATATATATATAATGTTTAATTTACATTTATTATATATTTTTTATAAACCTTTTTAGTTTTTTATTAATAATTTTATTAAAAAATAAATAAAATTTGTAATTTAAGTGGCTTAATCAAGTTATTAAATTAACTTAATTTATTATTTTTAATTATAGGGTGATTACGTTCATGCCTCAATTAACACTAGATTTGTTCAACACTTTCATCCAAAATTGATTGAAGAAAAAGTTTACTTCTTTAGATATTTTTCAATCGTTCCAATCCAATGCCTTGATTTTTGTCATTATATTGATTTAATAAAAGTTCCATGCATGAATAAACACATGGATGAACCGCATTTTAATTGCAATTAGTGGTCTTGATCTCATTGATGCAATCCATATCATACTACTTTTGATTAAATATGTAATGGATGTATATTCTCCACGACATTGTAGACAAAATATAACAATGTGGAAGCTAGCTAATTGTTGACTAGCTTAGTTTAGTTACTAAGAAATTTTATGTTTAGCATTGTCAATAATATATGGTTGAAATTAATTTGTAAAGTACTAGATTTGATGTAACTATTCAAGTTAATTTTTGGCTTTTATACATATATTTAATGCAACTATTTCAAATTAATTTTAAAAAAAGTAAGAAGAAGCTAAGGCAAATGGCACACGATTTGATGTTGTATACTTGTTATATGGATGACTTTCATTATTATTGAAGATGATGAAAAAATTTCAATGCATAGATTTGATTTTATACAATTACAATTTTTTGATCAATTTCGCTACAATTTTCATTGATTAGTAAATATATTGATTTACTTTATATAAATGTAAAGATTTAATTTATATCAATTTTATTTTTTCTAACATAAACAATGAATAATGATTTAGGATTTAAATTATTTAAAAAATAAAAAAATTATCTTTTCACATTAAAGATTTCGGACATTGATGCTAGAACACAGTAGATAAATTTGATCGATTTGATTATCGCATAAAGGAAGAAGAAAGAGATCAAATATGGAGTATCATGCGTCAGGCACATGCAATTATGATGTGCAAATTTACGAAAGTGCCCCTAGGTGTACCCGGAGGAAGGTACACCCAGGTGTACAAAATAGGGGCCCTTTTATCTTAAAATGATAAAAAAAAATTACACCAATATAAATTCAATTATAATGAATAAAGTTGTATTATTACCGGTAGGTCTAAGTCCTAGTCTAACTAGAAGAGGAGCAAATCGTCTGCTCACTGAAGAAATTGCAATAAAAAAAAATTAAAATTAAACTCTTGTAATTTTGTCTGAAATTATTAAATACAATAAATCAAATAATTAAAAATCTTAGATGAAAAAACTGTGCATTGCACGGGCTTTCATCTAATAGATATAAATAAAGTAGACATTTTTGGAGAGCATTCGGAGCGCCACGTAAGAAATATACTTATTTCGACCAATAAGAAGAAAGATTTATATTTTATTTTTGAATTAACAAAATAATGTCGCCACCTAGATAAAAGTAACGAATTAGATTTGATATATCTAAAATTTTAATGCCACGTAGATTATAATCCATGAATTAAATTATTTTAATGAAAAAATAAAGTAAAAATATAGGAAAAGATAAATTTATTAATTCAATACTACGAGTATAAGAAATTCAAAAAAAATGTACTAAGAAATATTTAAATGATAAACGCTTATAATAAAGTTTAATACCTATCATTATAAGATAAATTTTGATAGTATTTATGATAAGAAATAAAAATTATTCGTTAATTATATTATATTAAAATTTATGACACCTACCATTATAAATTGACACATCATACGACACAAACAAAATTTGGTATCAATAAAAAACCCCATTAAGCGAATTTTGTGTTAATTTTTTTGTCATCAATGGTCGGGTAATTTTTAGCATAATTTTTAAAATCCTATGTTTAAATTAGTATTTCTAATTATTACTAACATTGTATTAATTTGGGATACTCAACAATTATATGTTTATGTTTTATTTACTAAATGTTTTTTTACATGTAGATCTAACACATCATACGACATAAATAAAATTTCGTATCAATACAAAACCCCATCAAGCGAATTTTTCTTAGTAATTTTGTGTTAGTTTTAGGTCATCAATGTCTGGATAATTTTTAAAATCTTATGTTTAAATTTATAATTGTAATTATTAGTTACATTGTATTTATTTAGGATACTTAACGATTATTTGTCCATGTAATGACATACAATTAGATGTTGTATACTTAATATATGGATGACTTTGGTTATTTTTGGAGATGATGAAAAAATTCCAATGCATAGATTTGATTTTATATCGCAACAATTTTTCATTTATTGGTAAATATATTGATTTATTTTACATAAATGTAAAGATTTAATTTATATCAATTTCAGTTTGACTAACATTTCACAGTTCAATTTATCCATTGATGCAGTAGGTTGGTTGTGGACGAGGTTGGTGATTTTATTGAAATAAAAGATATGGTACAACAATGAATAATGATTTAGAATTTAAATTATTAAAAATTTATCATTTCACATTAAAGATTTTATATAATGGAAAAATATCATATTTACAATTTATTTATATTTAATAACTTCATATAAATTATAGTAAAAAAAAATATTAAACTTTTGTAATTTTGTCTGAAATTATTAAATATAATAAATCAAATAATTAAAAATCTTAGATGAAAAAATCGTGCATCACACGAAC
The DNA here is from genome assembly GCF_001683475.1 of Chenopodium quinoa. NCBI lineage: Eukaryota > Viridiplantae > Streptophyta > Magnoliopsida > Caryophyllales > Amaranthaceae > Chenopodium > Chenopodium quinoa. The sequence continues at coordinate 7,511,046 of NW_018742418.1, read as the reverse complement.
TTTTATTTAATTAAATAAAAACGGAAGGAGTATTACATTTCTTAAAGTAATCCAAACTACTCTCTTCCAAAAATAGTGTTTATAAAGTCGTTAGAGTTGTTTGCGTATTTAAATTACTATACATTTTCTCTTTATCTCGAAATTTTTCTTTTACTTTAGTTTTTTCTTACAAGTTTGACTCGCTTAGGCAAATTCTGGGGTCGCTGGGTAAGAATGCAGAGAAGAAAAAATAAAAAATGAAGAAGCAAAAAAAAATGGTTCCGCCGAGTAAGACTGTGGAGAAGAAGCAAAACAGAATGGTTCCGCCGACTCAAAACTAAGAAGGAATGCCGCCTACTACTAAAAGACCGGTTTTTGCAAAAGTTACATTCTTCTATGCAAAAAGAAGACTTAAAAAGAACAAAGAAGTTTGGATCCGACGCTGAGCACAACAGAATGAAGTTGCTGAGTCGGTTTCTTTTGCTCAACCACTACTCATTGCTGTGTTGTCCCAACCCAAGGCGCGTCTCGTCGCGTGAAGGGTCTTATTTTGGGGGAAGGAAGGCTCGTTTTGGTTCATGAGCAGCGTGTTAATTTGATTCATTATTCTCAGCAATCTACTGAAGCAGCTTCAATCCTTGTTCAAACCGCTTATCCAATTTCTCATTTAGAGGTGACGAATTGATCTCCTGGTTCGACAGGACCTGATAAGAATGGATAGCTTTAGAAAGAAAACAGGGAAGGGGCCTTTATGACTAGTGAACGAATGCGCTGTTATGAGCTAACGAGTTTTCCTTTTTTTCTGCTGAACTCGGAGAAGAGGAGGTAGCGGTTCGTGCTTGAGTTGAATCACTTGACTTTGGCCCTATCTTTCTATTTAGATAAGTAGTAGATCCCCTTACCAGGAAATGAACTAGGTAAAAGCTATAGGCAGCCAATTGCGTCTATCATTGAAGGCAGCCAAGAGTCACTCAGGGCTTTATTCAGCTCGTTATAGTCCATTAGTGGGTCTAAGGCTAATCTTTCTTGTCCGGTAAGAAAGCAAGGGAGCCTCTGGCTTTGCCCCTTCGTCTTGCCACAGCTGTGATATAATCTGTCTATACCTTACTCGGTTCAGTCAGATTATTCAGTAAGATATGGTTTGATGTTTGAGGCTTCGCTTCACTGTTAGCTAGGTTCAGGTCTTTCCCCCTCCTAGTAGTCAGTCTGTTCTTTCGAGGTAAACGAGAGTCTACGTTTAGTTGAACGTAGCCCGCAGAAGTCAAGAGGTTGGTTATAAGGGCGACTTCCAGAGAAAATTAAGACGAGGGAAAAAAAATGAGCATTCCGGCGTTACGCGCCTTTTCAGTAAAGGAGCGAAAGGTTAGACCTTAGAAAGTCAGCGAACAACATAGGTACGCTCGCTTGTTGTCTTGTTCTCTGCCGCGAACTGGGATCGCTCGCCAGCTAGGTCAGATTGGAGCAACATAGTAGTAAACTATCGTTTCTAGGAAGCATGGAAAAAAACAAGTAATTGTAAAATAAAAATGAAGTAAGAATGAAGGAATAAAAAATAAATGAGTGTAAATAAAACGATATGTTTTGTTTGTTTACAACAGTCACAAACTTTGCTTTTGATATTAAAGGGAAGAAGGCCCCTCATTTTCAATTTCTGGTGGACAAGATATCGGAAAAGATAGTATCCTGGCTTCTCTGCATATCTCACAACCAGCAAAGCTAATACTTATCAATACAGTGTTGATGAGTATGACTGCTCATGTCATGAAGTGTTTTAAGTTGCCTCAAAGTATAGCTAACAAAATAGATTCTTTAATTGCGCGGTATTGGTGGGCGAAAAGTGGCCAGAAAGGAGTGCATTGTGTAGGCAGAAATGTCATACAACTTCCCAAAAGTATGGGTGGTTTGGGTATTCGAGGTACATCAGATTACAATAGTGCACTCGTCTTCAAACAAGCAATCAGGATGCATTTCAACCCCCAACTTCTTCTCTCCAGAGTCTATCGAGGTTTCCAAGATTGTGGTATTTGCAATATCGCTAAACCTTATATAAGAAGGGGAAATCCGTCGATGGGGAGGTCTAGCATCCAAAAGGTCAATGAATTTTTTAAGGAAAGGTTTGCTTGGAAAGTAGGGAATGGAAATAGTATCTCGGCAATCAGTATGCCATGGGTGCATGGGAATGTTCCAGTGGTCAAGTTGGGTCAAACCCTGAGGTTAGCTAGAAATTGGAAAGTCAGCGATTTTATTAACAAGGAGACCAAGAATTGGGATGCAGGGAAGGTGAGAGATTGTTTTGAGTGGGACTGGGCACGAGCAATCCTAGCACTGAACTTCCACAGGCTAGTGAGGATGACTTCACATATTGGAGATTTCATCCGTCAGGAAGGTATACAGTAAAAACAGGATACTACTTTTTATCAAAAGGCAAAGGGTTAGAGGATGCAAGGTTTTTGGAAAGGGAACATAACTTTATAAAGCTAATTTGGAGATTGGATATCCAACCAAAATGGAAATACTTTGTGTGGCGACTCTTCCATGATGGTATCGCGGTAAAAGTTAATTTAGCATGTAGGGGAATCCCTGTTGATACAGGGTGTGATCTTTGGAGGGTGGGTATTGAAGATTGCCAACACCTATTCAGGTTTTGCACTCAGGCAAGGGAAGTTTGGGAATCCGGCTTCCTGAATATTTGTCCTGACCAGCCGAATGCCACCTCTCTGAGAGGGTGGATTCAACACTATATCCTGCTTTTTTATAGCGAGGATGGTAAGCATGGGCGTTGTATGGTAGAGTTCATTGCGACACTTTAGGAACTTTGGAAAGCGAGAAATGAGAGATGTTTTAAGGGGATGGAGGGGTCTACTAGTTAGGTAAGCGTTTTTATTAACATTGCACTTCAGGACCATGATACTTTCTTCAACCATGGCAACAATGACTATGGGGGAGAGGTTAGGAGTGGTGAGGACCCAGTGTTTCCCCCGGGTTTTCACCTGGTCCAGCTAGGTAAAGAAGGAGATAAGCTGGATGGCTTTGTTGTGGAAGTTGATGGCTCTTGGGATAAAAACTCGACGAGAGCAGGGATAGAGTGGGCGGTTCAAACTCAAGGGCAGGGCCATGAGGTGGAGGAAGGGGGGAAACAGGATGCTGCAACGTCTGCTATCCAATGTGAAGCCTGGGATTGTCTGGAAGCCATGAGGTGGGCCCGATTACAAGGAAGAAATGGGATCCTAGTTCTGTCTGATTCTGTCACTTTGGTCAATAGCCTTCTGTACAAGGCAAATGAGGGGGTGTCGATAAAGTGGCTCATCAAGGAGATTAGGGAGATAGGATCGACCTTTCAACGATGCGCTATTTTAAAGGTCCTAAGGGAGCAAGTCCAAAAAGCTAATGATATAGCTAGGAAGTGCAGGATTACTCCATCCCTTCTGTTATAAGTGTTTTACTTGATTTTGCTTTTGTCAAAAAAAAAAAAAAAAAAAAACAACTTTGCTTTTACTAATTTTACTTATTTTTATATACTACGGAGTAGTAATTATAACATGGTCTATAAGTTTTAAAATGGCTCAAGGAATGAATGGAGCATTTACATTCTTATTACTTTCTTATGTTTTTTAAGTGTTATAGTTTGACTAAATATACATATTAAAAAGGATTTTCACCATTAGTTTTTCTAATTTTTTATTACAAAATTCTAACAATAATAAAAATACATTGTGACTAATCCAATACTCGTAATATATTATACAATAACTCGCATTTATTTTTTATATATATATATTATATTTGTAAAAATTTCACACGTGGAGTTTTGGTTCAAATAAACACCTCCCTACGAGTGATAGAGGAGATTGGATAGAATTCACAAGAATCAATAACTCAAATGGCATCTAACGTGTGAAAAAATGTTGTAAGATACAAACCTTTATAACGCATATTACTACGTGTATAGATGTATTCTTATTTAAAGTACAGTAATGTGCCACTCAAAACTACAATCAATAAAAATACGAATTACGAAGTATAAAGTATTCATAAAGAAAAAGAAAAAGAAAAATAAAAAGGTTGGTGACATAAGAAATATGAAAACCGTACCGACTCACATAGTTGGATGATTGAGGCATGAGTCACAAAGAAGATGCATTGGTTAGCAACACGTACAACAAGTTCCATCCTTGTTTACTTGTTTTGGTGGCGTCTTCACACACACCTTACTCATTGTGGCCTTTGCTTCTCTACCTCGTGAAAGTTGGTTTTCTTTTCTTTTTCTTTATATTTATATTGTTTTTAATATTCTAGAGTCTTTCTATTTCTATCACTGTACTAAAAATTTAGTAGTGGTAACGAGACACGTAAATCAAGTATAAGGATGTTGATGGGCTGATATGCTTGTGAACACTTTCGATTAAAAACTTGGTCAAAGCTCAATTTGAGCAGAGTTTTCAAGCTCATATAATCATGTGTTTGACTCGTTTATGCTCGCAAACAACTTATTTGAGTGTTTGTTCCTATTTAAATATGAGTTTGTTTATAGTCCTTTGGGAAGGGGAAGAGTAACGAAATTCCTACCTCAAAGTGTCTCTAATGAGGTTTGATTTTACAATTTTTTGGCTGTAAGATGACAACCCTTACTAGACCACTCTAATGTACTTATATAATATATTGCGTCCCCTTTTTTTTTTTTTACTCCCTTCGTGTTTAAATAAATAAAATGTTTTGACTTTTACGGAGTTTTAGGAAGGTTTGTTGAATTTATTAAAATAATAGATAGCGGGGTATAAGTTTGGGAGAGAGAGAGAAGAGAATAAGGGGTTTTGTGAGGACCATTATTTATTAGAATATTATTAAAAAATAAAGAAAAATTATTAAAAATATAGAGAAGTTACAAAAAGGAAACTTTTTATTTTTTTTGTAAAACATGTTCGAAAAGGAAAATATTTCATTTATTTAAACACAGAGGGAGTAATATAAATCAAATCCAATAACTTTACATTAAACTAGAGGTGTTAACTGACCCGACTCGAACAAAACCCAATTCAGATTTCGATTTATATGGATTATATGTATGTACGTAGCAAATTTAGCATGATTCAAATTTGAAATAGATCAAACTCGACCCCATCTCACCGAACCTGACCCAATTTCTCGTATTGACACCTTTACATCAAACAACTCAATTTTATGCGACCCACTTATAATTTTCTTAAATTATTATATATGTGCCAAAACTAGCATGCATGCATGACATATTAAGCTCTTTTAGGGGCTGTTTGGTTAGCGTTAATAGTCAAAGGGAATGAGAATGAACATGCCTCATTCCTTTTGTCGCTGTTTGTTTGTCACTTTTTTCATTCCCTTTATCCATGTTTATTTTTAAGTTTACCCAAAATTATTCTACATTGATTCTCCACCCCCTATTCTTTTTCATTCCCTTTCCCTAGCTACTACTAAACCACCATACCCACACCAGCCACTACCCTTCTACCTTACCCCCCACCGCCTAGCCACATTGCTGGAACTCGCCGCACCTCCGTCCCCCACTCCTCACTATAACTCGCCGCACCTTCCCCACTCCTCACTAGAACTCGCCATACCTCCTCCCTTTCTCCTCCCCTGAAATATCTCCCTTCCCCGAAAAACCTTCCCCCCACCCATGCAAAACCCTAGAAAACCATCCCCCGCCCCTTAAAACTGTCGGTTATCTTTCCCCCCCCACCCTCGAAACCCTAGCTGTCTATTTGGGTCGGGTATATTCGGTTCAAAATTACCCCCCTTAACCCGCCTCGGGTCGGATAAGGTCACTTTCGGGTCGAATCAAATTCAAGTCAAGATCTTCCAGGTTTAGGTTGGGTCAACTTTAGATCGGTTCATATTCGTTTAAGATAAATTCGGATCCTGTTCAAAACAGGTTTGACCGGGTTAATTTCGAGTCGAATGACTTTGGATCAGGTTGGTTCCGGTTCGATTGATTTCGGTTATGTTAAGTTCGATTTGATTACTAAGGTTGATTCATTATTCGGTCAATTCTAATTTAGATACTTTTCGTGTTTGGCTGAATTTTGGTTGGGTTGACCATATTTAATAATCAAATAAGCATTTTTAAATCTAGAGTAATTATCGAGGTTTTTTTATCTTGTTATTGGTCGACATCAAGTCAGCCATGTGTCATTTTTCCATACCGTGACATTAATACTATATGTTAAAAAAAAAAAGAAAAAGGTAAATAATAGGATGGGTTTAAAAATATGGTTGGTTTGAAATCATGTTGAGTCAAAATCAGGTCAATATCAATTCGGATTAAAAACAGATCAGATTGAATCGGGTATTTGTCAGGTTAATTTCAATTTGGATTAAGTTCAGTTCGGGTCAAAAAACCGGTTCGGTTTGAGTTCAAGTCGGATCAAATCGGTTTGGGGTTCAGTTCAAGTTGGTTTAAATCGATGCCGGGTTAAGTTCAAATTGGGTCAAATTCGGATTCAGGTTGAATTCTGTTCGATTAGAAATCAAGTTTGAGTCTTGAATTTCTCGAATCAAATCGGATCGATTACAGTTCGACTCTTACTGTACTTGTTTAAGCCATCTTATACACCCACATTCTCGCTTCCACTTGGACTGAAACATGGTAGACAAATGCTTACGAGAGGCCTTGATTGTTGGCCCCTCAGCCCTCTGGCAAAAGAATTTTAAAGACATTATATATATTGAGGCAACAAAGAGACAATGAAAATACTTGATATAGTCGTATGTCTTTTTAAAAAGGTTCAACCGAAAATTGTTCGCTATTTCAAAATAAATGCAACGAAGGTTAGTAGTTTGGAGGGGATATGTGGATATAATGGGTATAGAGGTCTCAAAACCACACTTGACCCGATCCGAAATCGATTTAAAAAATATCCGATTTAGATTTGGATTCGCGTGGACACAATAATTTAACATGACCTAATTTTAAAAATTGACCCGATCTGACCCGACCTCATCAGATCCAATTCGATCATCCGAATTGACATCTCTAGGTGGATAGTACAAGTTTGGGAGGAAATTTGGCCCCATGGGCAAATCATATAGAGTACTTCATACTCGTTATGAGCAAAACAATGACATCTCCTACTTATTTACGAAAAATATCTAATTTGGTGGTTCTGCCAAGCGAAGCAACCATTAAATGTTGTTTTGTTAAAAAAATTTAAGGTCATTTTCACCAAAATCTCTCTTTCTTTCTTTCTTTTTTTCTTTTTTTTTCTACTTAATTTTTTTGGAAGCTTAAAAGGCATAATCAATAATAAATTTAATTTTCAATTGATTTTACTCGGTGATACCAATAAACTATATACTCGTACAAGTAAAATCCAACTGTAGTGCTACTCGATCTTGGGTTTAGGCAAATAGTTGGATTTAAGGTTTTGGTCTATCTATTAGGTAAGGAGGACTCGTACTATCAATCGTCAAGCTTTATCTAGAACCCATTTTAGTGTTTTTGTGTGTATGCAAACTATCTTTCTTAGTTAACGTTCTTGGGGTGGTGCATATCGCATAAGATTTGAGATGAAGGTTATTTTCATATTTTCCTTTTGATTGACATTTAAAAATAGAATAAGATGTGGCAAGCTTTTCAAGAGTTGATAATGTTTTGATAACAAAAAACACTATAGTTTTATTTCCTAGGAAATTATAAAACAAGGAATTAGGATTATACTAGTAGGGTTTTATGTAAGAAAAGTTTACTCTACATGACCAAGCAAAAGTTTTTTTTTATATTAATTTTTTTTTTATTTTTTTTAAGCACATTATAGTTATAGAAAACAAAACTACTTAGATTATATATTAAATAATATTACAATTTTTTTTTATGTTCAACCAAATGATTACTAATATGTAGTATTTGTTTTTTATAACTTTTAATTAAGACTTACTCTCTCCGTTTTTAAATACTTGTTCCATTTCTCTATGCGCTGAGTTTTAGGAGAAATTGGAGAAAGTAATAAAGTATAGAGGTAGTGAGGTAGGGGGAAGAATAAAAAATTATAAAAAGCAAAAGTAGCTGAGAGAATTGGAGAAAAAAGAATATAAAATTAACAAAATATGATTTATGTTAGGTCCATAGATGAGAGAAATGAATTAAATATTGTAAAAGATTTCCAAATAAGGAAATAGAGCAAGTATTTAAAAACGGCCGAAAAAAAAATAGTGAAGCAAGTATTTAAAAATGGAGGGAGTATTCCCTATTCAGTCGGACAAATTGATTATTATATACATAGTACAATCAAAGATAGAAATTCAACTTACCCCTTTCGCTCAAAAAAGAGCGGTGCCAGTGTGCCACTTTGATGTTGCCATAAATATCTAAATTACCATTATGGGATTTATGGCTACCACGATACCCGTACGTTTAGTATTACATAACGATGTTAATTGGTAGAAGAATGGTCCAACCCTAGAAAAAAAAAATAATAATAAGAACTAAACAAAATAATGAAATGGAAATATATTTTTTTTTTATTAAAAAAAATAAAGAAAAGAAAAAAAGATTCATTTTCAAAGAATAGGTGTGGGGTTTGGAGTACCAAAAACTTTAGATAATAAATTCTTTGATATGTGGAAAGACTTGGCAAAAGAACTACCGTACATTGTTGATAGAACGATTTTTAAGTCTAGAATGTCGTAATTTGTCTTCTTAGCTAGAATATGAATAATATTGTTATGTTCTAATTCTAACGTCTTTCTTCAACTTGTTACACACCCGATGACGCGTATGTTTTGAGCCTTTCACTTTTTTTGGCGTGGAATTTTTATTGGAAATTTGGTTTATCATAATATTCAAGGATAAGTGGTTGCATGTGTATGTAAGGAGGGTTCGTTAATGTTTTCTTTTTTCTTACTATTGTAAAAAAAAAAAAGAAAGAAAGAAAGAAAGAAAGGTGGTTGCATGTGTTGAATAACTAGGAAATATACCATAATGCTCTCAACTTTTGCGTTATGCATTACTATTTTTATTGATAAGATTGGTTGTGGGATCAAACTTTAGTAGGACGAATTTAAAAGATAAAATATATGCTTTTTAACTTGAGAAATGTTGTACTATTTTTATTTTCGAAAGTTCGACTCACTTACTATTTATGGAGTCAGAATAAAATAAATTTGACTATATTTTATGACTTAATATAAATAAATTAGTATATGAGATCTTATTAGATTCCACTTATTATAAAATTTTTCAAATATCAACTTTTTATAATTTTCACTTATACATAACCGAATATATTCATGGTCAAAGATGTTCATTTAAGACCGCGCAAATGCAAAGTGAGTCGAACTTTCAAGAGCGGAGGGAGTATGTTTTTTAAAGGGGTATTTTAATCTTTTTGGTAAAAAATAGGGCTATTTGTGTCAATTCATCAATTTATTAAGAAAAAAGTGATTCATTTATCGTTCTACTTCAATTCACTTCCAAATGTCTTACGTATTAACTTAGAATGGATTAATTTGTGCAGAATTTTGGTCATTAGTATGGCATTTTACCTTGTAATAAGGAAAAAAAATTACGAATTTTGTTTCATTTTAAAAAACCATGATAAGTGATTAAAATGACATAAATTAAATCTTTCGGCTAACAAGTGAGGTCACGCCTTCCGGAGTTTTGGTGGATTAAATGATTAATATTTCACAAAAATGAGATTGAAATAGCATAAATTACATTTAAGTTGACAAGTGATGTTATAATTGGACTAATTCACTGAAAAATGGCCTGAGGTAGTAATTATACAAATTAATCACTTTTAAAGATAGTACTCCGTAATTAGCAACATTTTTTTTTTTTTACTTTTAAGTGTAGTACTCCGTAATTAATAACTTTTTAAAGGGTAATAATTGACAAGCCATTCCTTTTTGGATAATAATTAAAAAAATTTCCTAATTATTACTCGTATAATTTCTTTTTTAAAAAATTGATTCTTTAAAAATACAAATTGAGAAGGAAACAAACAAGATTATTCTACAAAGTTTTTTTTTTGTTTGATTTTTTTTTTCTTTAATATAAATGTTTATCGTTAGAGACTTACAGTATCAAATTTCATTTGCACTGAAATGTATATAAAGTTCAAACAAGAACAACATAAAGAAACGAAACGAAACGAAACGAAGTTAGAATAAAATAATTAGTCGACATACATCAATGATAGGAAAATATGCAATATATAAACATATGGAGTATACTTTCATGAAACAAAAGTTTAAATAAAACTTGGAAACTAATTATGATTTGCACTAATTTAAGATTCGTCAAACAAGTGGGATTGGACTGCACCTAATCAGATCTTAAGTCTTTGAAAGTACAGAATACTTAATCATCCATCTTCCCTAATTAAAAAAATTATTAATAAACCAACTAAGAAGCTGTCGGTTTTACAACTTGCATGTAACGCCATAAATTTTAAATCGTTTGTTCGTTTGGTCTTTGTCCCTAGGAAAAGTCTTCTATATGCAATATGCTGGCCAATTAACGAAAATTCTCTTTTTGTTCATGCAAAATTGAATGGTATTCAAGTTAATGATATCTATAATTTAAAATTATTAAGTTGAGGAATTAAAGGTGTACGTTCCTTAATCTATCAATAACTTAGCATTTGAAATTATTGTGGAGATCACGTTAAAGTGGTCATTTATTTCGTCTAATCTAAAATTTTTACATCTGATCTAATTTAATTTGGTTTGATATGCTCATATCTATTTTCATGATTTGACCAAAATTTTAAATTGTTTAACAAAATATAACAAATGAAATATTATTAGATTTATATTAATGTGTACTTTCTTTCCTTTTTTTTTTTTTTTTGAAAACGTGTACCTTATTTTCAAATATGACACTCTCATTAATTTTTTATTACAAAATTATACATATATATTTGGAGATTAAAATATGTAAATAAATAAATATGGCTTGGTCTTAATTGAAATAAGTAATTGTTAGCTTAGGCCCCATTCACTCCACCTTATTTTTGCTGAATTGAAATTATTTTTATTGAACTTAAATTAATTTTACTGAATTGAAGTTATTTTTGCTGAACTGAAATTATTTTTACTGATTTTCTATTATATTTCTTCTTATTTTGAAATATAATTCAAGTTATAAGCAAATTAAATTCAAATAAGGATAATTAGTAAGTTCATTATTTCAAAGAATATGATGAATCTAAGTCTGGTCGTTTGAGCAATAATTAGGCTCTGTTCACTTGACCTTATTTTTTGCTAAATTGAAATTATTTTTACTGAACTGGAATTATTTTTGCTAAACTTAAATTAACTGAACTGAAATTATTTTAACTGATTCTCTGTTATATTTCTTCTTTAAATTTACTGATTTTTACTAAACCTAGATTATTTTTACTGAATTGAAATTAATTTTACTGAACCAAAATTATTTTTACTAATTTTTTTTTTTTAAAGGTGAAGGAACAGGGCCTAAATGATGTGTTAAATAAGACTGATAATGTAAAAGATGTGTTAAATAAAATAATAGATGATTTTCTTATAAGAAAAAGAACCTATTCTAGACAATATCTAAAAACCAAAGAAGACTTGACTCAATTGATAGAGTGTTACACACTTACTTTAGATTCTAAAGGTTTAATTAGTTAACTTTCCCACCTTTAAGTATTTGGCTCGTATATAGTAAACCACCGTATCCACCCCCCACCCAAAAAAAAAAAAAAAAAAAAAAAAAAACATGTGTCTCTAATCACGATACTTTTCCTTACCTACTTATTACTCATGAAAACCTCAAATGTTCTTCAAGGAAAGGGCTAGAGCAGCAAGCAAGCTAAGCTAAGCTAAGCTAATCACTACTACGAGTATTGGCTAATGCCCAATGGGCTAATGGCTATGGCCTATGGGTAATGTATATGCCTTCAAATGTCCAACTTTATCTTCTTCTTATACAGTCTCTTAAATGCTACTCCCTTCATATTTTTATTTTTTAAAGTAAAACGTTATGACAATACAAAGCTTTGATCAATAATTTATTTATTTATCAATAAGCAAAAATTATAACAATTCAATATTAATAAATTATTGATTGCGATGATTGTGACATTTTATCAAGTACCATAAGACTATATTTTTCGTATGCATAAATCACAAATAAATAATCAAGGTGAATATTGTAAAAAGTCGAAACGTTCCAGTTTAAAAAATTAATGAGGGAGTAATTTGTGTTACAATTCAAAGGAACTGATCACAAGCATTTAGCCAACAACATAAAAGGAAAATTTAACACGTGAACATATTTTGTGGGACAAGTCATGAAATTGGTAAGATATTACTCACTCCGTGTTTATTTAAATGAAACGTTTTTCTTTTTCGACCATGTTTAAATAAATAAAATATTTTCTTTTTTAGTAACTTCTCTCTATTTTTTAATCCTCATAATATTTTACTAGCTAATGGTCCTCACAAAACCTCTTACTCTATTTTCTTTCCTCAAACTTAGTTTATACCCCACTACTTATTATTTTAATAAATTCAACTAACCTTCTTAAAACACTTTAAAAGTCAAAACGTTTTATATTAAAACACAAAGGAAGTACCTTTTTTTTTTAAAAAAAATAGATAAATAAAAAATCTACTTTTAATTTTTTTTACTTTTTTTTTTGTTAAAAATAGTTTTAGAATGTACAATATCCTAAATGCATGATCGATAGAAAGGTAGGGAATAGGATTGATAAGAGCTCCAAAACCTCGCGAGCTCAAACATGAAAAGACCGTTCTTATATCCAAACGTACACTTGAAGCAAAACGAATACACCTCTATCCAAGTATCCAACGTACTAGGGAATACGATGAACGAGACTAGATCCTCACGGATGAACTAAAGATATTGTTCCCTCCAAAAAAAAAAAATACTGTATATAGATCTTATTTGGCAAATTAAATTGGCCAAGTTTTAATTAGATTCTAACTCATAATTTATCACAGCGTATTATGGTTTAGTAATGACTTAATGATGATAATTGGTAAAGCTAGCAATACCTATAGGCTATAGTAATATCGGTGGCATAACCAAGGTATTGCTTACCAATTATCTATATAGGACGGGGTAGTGGACTTACGGTAAAATAGACTAATTCAATACTTTGTAATTTTCTTAATATTTGAAAACTCAAGATATTGCTTTTCCATTAAAATGTACACAGTGTATGTTATTATAATTGTTTAATTTAAATTGACAAATTAGGGTAACGAGTCAATTATAGAATGACATGTTTATTATTCATCAATAGATATAGTATTTATACAAAACGTAAGATCATAAGATATGAAATAATCTTCTTAATAGATATAATACCATAACTATAAATCCTCAAAATATATTCACTAAATAATATCTTTATCATAAATAAACCTAAATATATTATTCTCATGATAATATCACCATGGAAAATATGTTACATATATTTTCCGATATTGATTGATCTCATATCTCTAACACCCTCTCGCAATCGAAACTGCGGTAACATGAACGTTGCGATTGGAAATTCTTCACTTTGTTTAAGCCGAGATGCACTACTTTGGTGATGTGCAGTGGACAATCGTGGGGTGTGGCCCAGACCCGTTTATCATGGTATCAATGTATCATAGCTCAGGTTAGGTTGTGTTGTGATTTGGACCAGTATTATGGACTACTCACATGTGAGGGGGAGTGTTGAGCCCATGAGCAAACCCACATGTGAGTATTGAAAGTGTTGTCTCACATCGAAAGAGTATAAAGTGTTGGGAAGTGTATCTCACATTGAAGAAATAAGAAAGTTATGTTCACTTTATAAGGGTAATGAACTACTCCCCTAATTGCCATATGGTTTTGAGGTGGAACCTCCCCAGTTGTTTAAAGTGGACATTAGTTGTGGGTGTGGCCTGAACCCGTATTTAACATGGTATCAGAGCTAGGCCCACTGTATGAGACCTTTAATGGCTTGATCTAAGTTAAAGGAACCTTACATGTAAGGAACAGTGTTGAACTATATCCTACCACATAACACATGTAAGCATCCCACATTGATAAAAGTTGAGAGAATCAAACACTTTATAAGGCTACGGGGCTAAACTCATATTGTCATATGATTTTGGAATGGAACGAACCTCCTTTAATCTTGTGAAGTGGACTCTCTCTCTTGACTATGGGTGCGGCCTAGATTTGTATTTATCAAAAATTAATATGCAAAATTGATTAACATATATTTTAGAATGATTAAAAAATTATTCCTTCACATGTCATCATATTTAGCATTTTCTTAAGAGGTACAAGGATTGAAGCTTTGAACACCCTTGTTTTAAGAGGTACCAGCTTTCCTTTTAGACTTGTGTTGAGGGTATAAACCTCTAAACTCTAGGTCCAGGGAACAAGCATTGGTACCATCCTCACTTTGGATCGTTTTAGACGATAATATATAGTACGGAGTATAAAATTGGATTTGGGAACTAGTAGTTGTGAAGTTTGTGTTTTGCCCAAATTGCTCACATGAGTTTGTAAAATGTGGTTGTTGCTTTCTTTATCTTGATACAAAAAAATAAAATAATACAATTTCCTTTAATTCGGAATTTGAAACCCTCAACACATAGAATTTCTATCCAATAGTGCATTCATACTTTATATACTTCATACTTCCTCTATTAAGGGTTATTTGCAACAATTGTACCTTTCGCGGAGGCCAATGCAAAACTTTTAAGGCATGATTATTGAAAAATAAGGGCACTTGATTAAGTATTAATCCTACATAAAAAAAATAAAAAAAAAAAATTAAACAAAACCAACCACCACCGAAACCCAAAACCAGAACCACCACCAAAACCACCAAACCCATCGACACTCAGCACCCAAAACACCACCAAAACCACCAAAACCCAACCACGAACCCAGCCTTCACCATCGAAACCCAACCACGAACCCAACAAACCACCCACGAACCCAGCAAATCATCATCAACACAGCAAACCACCACGAATACAGAAAACCCAGCAAACCACCACGAACCCACCCAAAGCCACCACGAACCAGCCAAAACCACCACGAACCCAGCAAACCAACACGAACCCGAAACCACCTAACCCACAGACCCACCTAAACCTGCGAACTCAGACTCAAGAAACAGAGACCCTCGCACCAAGACCCAGACCAGACGCACTAACCCACCACCCACAAACCCAGATCCGAAACCCACAAAACCGAGACCATTTCTCCAGATCTGAAATTGAGTGTCTTTCTTCTTCAATTCATGAAAAGTGGTTGAAGGAGGAGAGAGAAAGTTAATTTTGAAGAGGATGAAGATGGAGAAAATAGATTATGAGGGAAGAGGAAGAAGATGATGGAGGAGAGAGAATGATAATGGGGAAGATGAAGAGATGATGAAGGATTGATTATTATTGAAAGATATAAAATAAGTTTTATTAGATTAGATTAGTTTTTAATCAATTATGTTTTAAGTATGTAATTGATGTTATAAAGTTTTAAGTAAGGGTGTTTTTGTAATTTCATTTAAAAAAATTACTAAAAATGGAAAGATTTAGGAATGTTGCAAATAATAGTTAGCACCCTTTTTGGGTAAATGTTGCAAATAACTGTTAACGGAGGAAATATATAATACGAAGAGTAAGCCTTCTATTTATATATGAACAAAAAAATAATCAATTTACATCATCTATCTATCTATCAATTTATTTTAGGAAAAAATTGTCAAAAATAATATAACCTTTGAGCGGTCCGTAAAAAACAAGTCAAAATTTTGATTATTTCTGAATAATACAACGTTTAAAGGGTTTTCGCTTTAAACAACATATTTTACCTGTAACTTTAATAACTGGTAAACATTTTTTTAAAATAAATTCATTTAATAGTTTAATTAAAACTTTAATTATGGTTAATAATTAAAATAATTATTTTTTTTAAAAATCATCCCCCACCAGCCACCGCTGCCACCTCCTCCTCGGCGCCTTGTCAACACCCCCCTTCCCTGTCCCCTGACGTCGGTCGCGCCAGATCTCATTCCCCCGGCGCTGACCCCCTCCTTTTTGTCGCACATCGTACCTTCCCCTCTTCCCTTGAATCAGCTTTAATTTCTCTCCCCGAAACCCCCTTCCCTCCCCAACGAAACCCCCTAAAACTATCCCCCCACCATCGAAAAACCCTAATCGAACCTCCCCCACCATCTTTGGGGTTTCCGTTAGGGTTTTCGAAGGTGGGGGATGGGCTTTCGGGGGTTTTGTGGGCGGAGGAATGGGGTTTTCGAGGAGGGTTGGTGATTAGGGGGAAGAGGGAAGAGGGGCAATGCATGCCGGGGGAGGAGGAATCTGGGTGCGATCGGCGCCGGAGGGCAGGGTAAGGGGTGGTTGGTGGGTGGAGAATGGTTTTTTTTTAAAAAAAAAATTAAATAAATATAATAATAATCTTTTAATAATTAAAAACATTAAATAAATAAAAAAAAAATAAATTAAATTGTCAAACCAATAAATTAATGACACGTGTCCCATAAAACTTATTAATCAGGTTAATAACTGGTGATAACTTATTTTAAGCGGATACCTCCAAAGGTGTATTATTCAGAAATAATCAAAACCTTGACTTGTTTTTGGTGAACCGTTTAAAAGTTGTACTCCCTCCGTTTTTTTTACAAGCTATAGTTACTATTTTCGTCCGTTTTTTTATAAACTAGAGTTCCATTTTTGGAAATCTCTTACAATTTAATAATAAATCTTTACCCACTAATGTCCCCCACTCTTTCTTACTTTATCATTTCCCACTCCTCCAATGGTCCCCACTCCCTCTCATACCACTTTACTTTTCAATAAAACAATAACCTTATCTACCCCACTAACATCTTATTTTATTAAACCACCTAAAACTCCACGTAATCTCATCTCTAGCCTATAAAAAAAATGGAGGGCGTATTATTTTTGACAGTTTTTCCTTTTTTTAATCTCAAATTGTTCACACGCTTAAAAGAAATCATTATATATGGCATCAGGCATCCGGATTGTAAAGTTTCCCAAATTAATGTAAATTTTTTTCTTTCGCTCAAAAAAAGTTTTATCAAAACTTAATCCGAATTGTTAAACTCATAAAAAAAAGGTTATAATAAATCTCAAACTCGTATAATATTTAATCAAATATATTTTAACTTCTTAATTAAAATAAAATTTGGTCAGACTCGTTTCTCATTCAAGCCTACAAAAGATCATCTCTTGTCTTTACACGTTTACATGGCTGCATAAAATTATTCCTCTTTTATACATTTCTAGTAAAATTGCCACAAATTATAGTTGAGCTATTGTACGTTTGAAAATATAAAAAGCCAAAATTGTCAAATTAATTAGGGCTCAAAGCTTGAGTTCATCTCATTCATCTCAAATCATATATAGAGTACATAGCTTCTTAAAATACAAGAGATAAGATCACAAGTATTCTACATATTATCTTGTGTCAAACAAAGCTATAAACAAGGAAAATATAATATATGATAACATTGAATAATATTCTCTTAATATTTCCCTAACACCCCCCTCAAGTTGGAGTAGGTGGGCTGAAGATGCCCAACTTGTGAAGCAATTGATCAAACTGCGATTTGCCGAGGACTTTGGTAAAGATATTGACCAATTGCTCATAAGTTGGATCAATTAAACCATCTGAAATAGCATCACGAACAAAGTGACAGCCGACTTCGATATGCTTTGTTCGTTCATGGAAAATCGGATTCTTTGCGATGTGCAAAGCTGACTGACTATCACAGAATAGCTTGATGGGCTTAGGATGTTGCACACCCAAGCTCAATAGGTGACCTTTTAACCCCTTTAATTCACATGTAATAGCGGCCATAGACCGATATTCGGCTTCTACGGAGCTCTTGGAAACTGTATTCTGCTTTTTTGGTTTTCCAAGATATAGGAGAATGACCAAGGAAAACGAGCCAACCTGTTAAAGATCTACGTGTCACGGGACACGCGGCCCAATCTGAATCACACCAGCCTTGCAAGGTTAAGTTACTGTCAGACCTTAACAAAATACCTTGTTCTGGAGTACTTTTCAAATACCTTACGTCTCGCAGAGCTGCTTCCCAGTGTTCTGTTCTTGGTTCTTGCATAAAGTGAGACAAAATATGGACCGAATATGCCAAATTCGGCAGTGATTGCCAAATAAATTAACCGACCGACAAGTCTGCGGTATGGTTCAGGGTTAGAGAGAATGGAACCACTAGCTAGAGCAAGCTTGTGGTTTTTCTTTATAGGAAAGCCGACTGGCTTTGATCCCAATAAACCTGCTTCGGAAATAATATCGGTGGTATATTTCCTTTGACACAGAAACAAACACGAAGAACTGCGAGCTACCTTAATGCCCAAAAAATATTTCAGAGGGTCAAGATCTTTCATATGAAAACAGTCACTAAGATATGCTTTGAATGCCCTTGAATTAATCCCAGAGATAATGAGATCATCAACATACACAAGCACATTAATTTGTGTGGAACCTCTAGGGTAAGTGAATAGAGAATAATCAGAGTACGACTGTAAGAAACCATATGTCTTCAAAGCAGAAACAAGTTTGGCAAACCAACATCGAGGTGCCTGTTTTAGGCCATACAAGGATTTTCTAAGGCGACATACCTTATTAAGATGTGATGATTCAAATCCCGGAGGAAGTTTCATGTACACCTCCTCGTCAAGATATCCATGGAGGAAAGCATTGTGAACATCCATCTGATGTAGCACCCAATTTGTAGAAGCTGCAATGGCAAGAATGGCTCGAATAATGACCATTTTAGCAACCGAAGCAAATGTTTCGATGTAGTCAATACCCTCCTTTTGATGATTGCCAAAGACAACCAATTTGGATTTTAGGCGTTCAATACTCCCATCTGAATTGTATTGACTGTCGAGAGGGCTCTTTCCAGGTGGAAGATCTTCCATTGTCCATGTCCCATTTTTTTTTCAGAGCTTGAATTTCATTTTGCATTGATTTTCTCCAACCCGCATCATTCATAGCCTCCTTAAAAGACCTCGGCTCTTTGCCAGAAGTAATAGCTGCAATAAAATTTCGGTAATGTGGAGAAAAACTGTCACAATTAATATAATGTGCTATTAGGTAAGGCGTACCTGAGGGATGCTTTAGAGATGACGTGTTAGGAGATGGAGAAGACGGACTATTTGCAATGATGGTGTGAAATCCCTTAGAAGAACACTCGAAAACTTGTCACGCATGCCTCTACCCAAGTGTGTATCATGAGCTTGACTATGAGACTGATCAGGGGACGAAGGATCAACGTTGGTGAGCTGATTTGGTGCTGTGTGCGTAGAAGACAAGAGCTGCTACTGCTGGGAGTACCACTGCTCTCGCCCAAGCCAGCGCGCGTTGGAATTCCAGCTGGCTGAGCAGTGGCTGTGGAGGTGTCAGTCGTCGCTCGCCCAGCATGCGCTGGAATTTCTGGCGCGCCTGGAGTGTTTTGGTGAGAGCCATGCTGTTGTGGGTGGCAGGGCACTATTAGCTGTAATAGTGTCACCGGTTTGAACACCCAAATTCACATCATCAAAATCATATGCTACCTCTTTATTCATTGGCACAATTTTTTTCCGGCACAATGTTTGATGAAATCGGATCAAGAAATGGGAATACATCTTCAAAAAATTTAACATCCCGTGACACAAAAAGTTCTTTTGAATCAAGATCAAAGAGATTCCACCCCTTTTTCCCAAACGTATATCCAACAAAAACACATTTACGACTCCGACTAGCAAATTTATTCCCCTTAGGTTTTTTATTACGAGCAAAGCAAAGACATCTAAAAGTTCGAATGGTATTATAAGAGGGAGTAGTACCAAAACAAATTTCATAAGGGGTTGTATTTTGCAAGAGAGGGGAGGGAGTTCGATTAATTAAATGTGCAGCAGCAAACTACACTTTCACCCCAAAGTTATATTGGCAAATTAGCCTGAAATCTCAACGCCCTCCCTACATTTAAAATATGTTTGTGTTTCCTCTCAACCCGGCCATTTTTTTGTGGAGTACCAACATAAGAAGTTTGAAATAAGATGCTTGTTGCATTAAAAAAATCACCCAAACAATTAAATTTGATACCATTGTCACTTTGTACTATTTTAATTGTTTGAGAGAATTGCCTATCAACCATTGCCACAAATGACATGAACATACAGAAAACCTCCGTTTTATCAACAAGCAAATAAATCCAAACAACATGAGAGAAATCATCAACTATTGTCAAGAAATAACGGGTACCACAAGAAGATGCATGTCTATATGATCCCCATAAATCACAATGTATCTTTTCAAAAATTCTAGAGGCTTTATTCTCACTTAAAGAAAAACTATCTTTAGGGTGTTTAACATGAAAACAAACTTCGCATGCTTTATTTAAACTACCCTTACAATTATGAACGGGAAGAAGGAGTTTGACAACTTTATCCGAAGGATGACCCATACGCTTGTGCCATAATTCTAAGGTTGCCGAAGAATCTGAAATAGCCACATGTTGCACAGATGCCCTTCCTTCGAAGTAAAACAGTCCATCTTGCCTAACACTCGTTCCAATCAGCTCCCTCGACTGGTCTTGTATAACACGCATATTATAGTTAAATTGGACCGTATAATTTGTGTCATCAATCAATTGAGAGACCAAAATTAAATTGCATCGTAAATCAGGAACAGATAACACATGTTTAAGGACAATTTTCGAGGATAATCGAACCGATCCTTCCTTCGTAGCATTCACAATTTAGCCATCCGAAAGGCCAACTGGACAATGAGAGAGGAGATGAGTATCAAATAGCCACTTGTCATCACAAGTAACATGCCTAGAAGCACCTGTGTCAACGATCCACAAGTCGGTGTCAAATTCACCATTCAAGCGATCATCAGGAATTTTTGTATTACCAACAAAACCGGCAATTGCTTTCCACTGTTCTGCTGTAAAAGTTTGTGAAGAACCACCCACGGAGTCCATGTTGCCTATGCTAGAAGACCCGGCTGTTGTTGCATTGGCTCGAGCCTGGTTCCGCCCTTTGGTGCCTAACTGTTAGGGCTTGCCACGTTTAGAAGGATTCGGTCAACAGTCCGAGTACCCCTTCAACTTGAGGCAACCTGAGACTAAGTGGTCGTTCTTCTTGGAAAAGGTGCACTGCAGACCTGAATTATTAGGTTTCTTGTTGGAACCTGCTGGCTTCGGCTTCCTTGTGCTTGTTCGAAGAGAAAACCCAACGGCCTCAGGTGGCTGCTCATCCGAGACATGATTGGTAAGCCTTACCCTTTCATCTTGCGCAACAAACTGATATGCTCGATCAAGAGTTGGCAACGGGTCTTGGGATAATATGTTGGTGCGAGTCTGCGCATAGTAGTCAGTGTACAACCTCATCAAGAACTCTTGGAGTCTAGTATTTTCAGGGCGCCTTTCATGCTCCAACCCTGTTGTACACTTCTCGTAACAAGAACAAGTGATAAGAGGTTCATGATTGCTCAATTCCTCCCAAAGTGCCGTTAATTTACCAAAATACGAAGCCACCGACATAGCCTTCGATTGCTCACACTTTGCAATTGAGGACCTCACCTGTTGAATTCGAGGCCCATTGACTGTGGCAAAGCGCATCTTGAGAGTATCCCACAACCCCTTCACATCTTTGTACTTTAAGTGAGAACTCTTGACTTAGGGGTCAATTGTGTTCATTAGCCACGAAATCAACATAGCGTGTATGGTATTCCAATTCGTCTGAGTACACGGAGAAGAAGGGGTGGTAATTGTGCCGTCAAGAAAGACAAATTTACGACGTGCCTCCAACGCGGTTTGAAAATCACCGGCCCATTCATCGTAATTTTCGCCACGAAGTCGAGTCGGAGTTATGAAATCTCCAAGTCTATCATGAGGACCTAGGTAATATGGAGATGCAATGTCAATGTGTGGTGGCGGCGGCGGTGGTGTATCATCACCGGCCATAATTGTGGTTTGTGTGGTTTTTTTTTATTATTATTTTTTTTATTGTTAAAAATCCTGTGCGACTGATACCATGTCAAATTAATTAGGGCTTAAAGCTTGAGTTCTTCTCATTCATCTCAAATCATATATAGAGACATTGCTTCCTTAAACACAAGAGATAAGATCACAAGATATTCTACATATTATCTTGTGTCAAACAAAGCTATAAACAAGGAAACTATAATATATGATACATTGAATAGTATATTCTCCTAATATTTCCCTAACAAAAATTATCTATGCGAAGTTTTCACCAAAATAATAGAAAGGTAATTTTTTTTATGCACCACCAAATGTCCCCTCACTATCTACTAGAAGATCTACTATTCTAGTATTGTAGGAAATTTTTCAAACTCAACCTTTGAGCCCCACTGTGATCATGCCTTTAAGCATGGTGGCTTCCAAAGGAAGGAAGTTAAAGATAAAGAGTCACCAACAAGTTTTAGGAACTTGTAAACCGTTCACGGGTGTGAAGGTTACACTCCATTCACGATTACGGAGATCCCTAACTCCATAGTGGTCCGGAACCATGACTGGATGTTCGGGGATGATGGTACAAATCCAACCTAAAAGAGATTAAACCCGTCCTAAATCGGCCTCTTCTTAATTCTTATGATATTTACGTGCACTTTTCGATCAACATACATACATTAGCCCTAAACCTGTTTAATCTATGTTGGTTGATTATTAATGCACAAATAAATCTATTATTGGTGATCACTTGAATTAAAATCATATTAAGCCTAAAAATCAAATTATTAACTATCTTAGGTGTGATTTCAAGTACAAATTCCCTTTAAACCTGCAAGAAAGGGCGTGATCAAGCAATAACAATAAATCATGAATAATCAAGCAATATATAATTGACACAACAATCATCATCGTAATCAAAACATCATTAATATTAATAATAAGATCCTAAGCATGATACTAAACGGATTAATAACAAATCCTAACATGTCACTAACAATAAAGATCAAAGCTTTAGCCTAAACGGCTAAACATGATACTAGAAATCATAAAAGCATCCTAACATGATACTAGGAATTAAAATAATACCCTAACATGATACTAGGAATTAAAATAACACCCTAAACATGATTTCTATTCCAAAATCAAAGAATAAAGATAGTAGATTTATTCACCTTGATGCGTCGGCTTTCTTGCTATTAAAACAATAAACACGTTAGTAAACTTCAATAAAGATTAAATCAAATAAACAAATCAAATAAGAATTGAAATATAGATTTGGGACAAAACCCTCAGAACTATCAACCTTTCACGTCGAGGTCGAAGGCAACTTTGAGATTGGCTAGGAGTATTCGAAGTTCGTGATGGAGGTATGGTGTTTAATTAGGGAAAAGTATCAAGGATGTGTATTAGGACGTGTTTAGGCAAGGCTAAGAAAAGAATCGAGAGAGAAAGAAAGAATTAGAGAAGGAATTTAGATGATGATTGTTGGTGATCAAGCTTGTTGACGATTGAAAACGAAGTGAAACGACCTCCATTTATAGGGAAAAAAAGGGTCGAAGGATCAGAATAGAGTCAGAAATAAAATCAAAGTAAAATAGGTTTCATCGCGGCGCGACAGACTTGTCGCAGCGCGATGATCCTGCAATTTGCGGTTTTTGTTTTTATCATAACTTTTGATCCAGAAATCGGAATAAAATAAATAATATATTGTTAGAAAGCTCTTGAAGTCTGCTTTCCAAATTAATTGGATAAAGATTTATATATTCTGTAGAATAAAAGATATGGTCGAAATAGTGGGACAGTGTCAGATTTGGATAGAGTTTGGTATTTCGTTCATATCTTTTTCATTATAGCTTGGAATTAGGATTATGATACATCATTGGAAAGATAATTGCAAGGGTTATCCAACCATCTGAGATTTGGATAATAATTACGAGGCACGAAATTCAATTTTGACCGGGATTAGGATTATAAAAAAAAAAGATGTTTTATTCAATATCAAATTCTTTAATCCTTATCTTTCGGGAACAGAATAAATTAGAACCTTCTAGAAAATTCTAGAATCTCTTAATGAATCCTAATTGGTTTAGGATTGGGAATAAGGTATTGGACCTTCCACATGATCATTGGGTCGTAGGTAAGGTGGACCTAAGTCCGATTTGGGTTCGGCTTAGTATTTTGGTCATAACTTATTCGTTTTAAGTCGGATTTGGGCTTATAATATACCGTTGGAAAGATCTTTTCAAACCCCATCCAACTACACAATAATTGGATCAGGTTTATGGATCAAAATAAACTGGTTTGGATGTTTTTATAAATTGGACACGAAATGAATGATTTTAAGAGATACGAAATGAATGATTTTGGATTAAACAATTTAAGGAAAGGTTAGAAATGATCAAGGCTAAAGGGAAATTCAAGAGACTCTTCAACTCTTCACCTAACTCGATAATCAAAGACGTGAAAGGTACTCATCACTGAGTTTGGTTTTTGGGGAAACACAATCAGGTATCTACAAGTATCGATCGATATACAAGCATATCTCAAAAATTATTATACTACCTTTGTTTAAGAAAAAAAAAATGTCCCTCTCTCTAACTACCACCGCAGTAGATTTCCAAGGTTTTAACAAGTAACAAACCTAACTAAAACGCGTTTGACAAACTTGTTTTAATCTAGAAAGTAAAAGAAGATGTGACATGTACAACAATTTCACTATCACTTGTCTATATGACTTTATGATAAAAGCTCTAAAACCAATTAAATTAAGAAAAGACTAATAAAGATTCATTTAGTCACGGCTTATGGACAAACGTTTTGCGTACGTTAGGAAAAATCAAACTAGTTTGATCATAGTGATGGTGATAGGCTACAACTCTAATAAATTTACCTAAGTAGTTGCTTAAAACTCATCTATCTATTACAAATTACAATAGGCTAAGAATTGACTTTTCTATCGTGTAGTCAGATGTACCTTGCTAGGAACAACCAATGTCATGTTATTGGCATATGAGCTTACAAAGTACATGGTATGAGTAAATGAAAAAAAAAAAAAAACCCTTATAATTAGTATAGTCAGATGTACCTTGCTAGGAACAACCAATGTCATGTTATTGGCATATGAGCTTACAAAGTACATGGTATGAGTAAATGAAAAAAAAAACCCCCCTTATAATTAGTTGTATCAAAAAACCCCTTATAATTAGTTATATCATGTATAATACTAGTACATCAGTACATGATATGAGGGGAAAAGAAAACTTTAATTGTATCATAAACGAAGAACAACCGATTGAACATAGAAAATTGATCAGTATTATGTTGCTTTTAAAATTTATTTAAGAGGGAAACTTGATCTTTTCGTGATTACTTTTTATCTTTTTTGTATTTTTTTGTAGTTGTAGTAGTAGCTAGTTGTTCTTCTTGTTGTTATCGTCCTTTTCGTTGTAAGAATTCACATCATATGATAAACCCCATGAAAACTCAAATATAATTACATTCTATATTGATGAAAAAAAATAAATTAAAGAACTAATGGCGATTTCAAAAAACATGTACCTTAGCTTCTAACCACAAACAGAAAGATAATCGATACCAATAATCTTCATAGGAAAATCAATGCAAGTCGGGGTGTAGGCGAAAACAATTGCGGACGAGCAAATCGCTTAGGGTATAGAATGCCTTGGAGCTATGTCCCTAAGGGTGGTTAGTCATTAACATTTATAATCTCACTCATTAATGGTTCAAATTTAAGGTTTGTGTTACTTAGTTGGAACAAAATGGGAAAAAATGGTGACACCAAGATAATCAAGAGCAATTTAACACAAGGATAAAGCATTCATTGAGATATAATAATTAATCATGGTGAATAATTATATACTACCTCCATTTCATATTATTTGCAGCGATTTGACATAAAGTGTTGCAAATAATATAAAACGGAGGTAGTAAGATGAAAGGATTATGTCCATTATTTGAATAAAAAAAATCGTAAAAGGTTTAAGTGATAAGTAATTAAACTTTTAATATCCTAAATATATTTATGAATATGTTATGTCAAGGCATTAGATCATAAAGTCTTTAAATAAAATGCTCAATTTACGTAAATCCTTATTGATGTATATGAGTATATCATACATATACACCAATAAGTATTTGGCTTCTAATATTACATAATATATTACACTTTACGTACATCCTTTCCTTACATTATGTTTGATATATATAGTATATAAATACGTTAACAATCTAATTATTAACATGTTTAAGTAAACTAAATTGCAAATTGAGGTTCCTAGAACCATATTCAATCTATGATGAGTATATTAATAGAGTTTGTTGTGAAGGATCTTTAGAGAAGGGGAGGAAGGCGGGATCTATTATATTGTTGGTTCTGAATTGTTAGAGCAATGGCATTTTTTTTTAATTAATGCATCATTAATAATATTGCATTATTAATTAACACAATACTGTGTCACTAAATTAACCTGATGTAAACTTTAAAAGTGTTTTTATCCATAATTATTGAGATGAATTTTTATTTCCCTGGCATACCTTTTAAAAAGTTTGAGATAACTTTTATGAATTTTGTTTGGACAATTATACCCTTTAAAATGTTTATTTACTAATTTGTCTTCATTAATGTTAATTGTGTTTTAACTCTTCAGAATAATGTGCAGACATTAATGCCCCTACAAATATTTATTTACATATTTTTCCTCATTAATGTTGCATGCCAACAACTAAATATATTTGTAACATAATGTCAAATCAAAAGAGCTTCCACAACCTAGCAACAATAATTATACATATGCCTTCCAATCCTCTGTTTCCGAATACTAGCAACACTTGATCAGTTTTACAAGTAATTTTTAGGATGGATCATGAGTATTACGTTGAAATGAATAAACTACATGTACAATTAAGTTAAGTCAAATAGGGTATTTTTAATTAATTTTGAGAGAGGGAGACAATAATCAATTAAATAGTTTGTTCACGCAACATGCAAGTGGGATTAGTAGGAAAGACCAGCGATAATATAGTAGTGGTCATCTCATATTAAAACAGGAAGTGTCCAAATATTCAGATCGAAAAGAAGAAAAAAAAATGTTGTATGCAAGTATTCAAGAATAGAGGGAGTTAATATTTTAATTTTTGATCATTTGACGTGGATAATGTAACTAATGGCCAATTGGCCGGGTAGATATAATCATTCTTTTTTCCTCTTATCATATTGACAGTGCTGCATACGATGAACAAGCAAGTAACGTAGCAACTAAATCCAGCATTAATAACAAGAAGAAGACATGGTTATGGTATCGAAGACATACAGGTTTAATAATAATTGGGTTGAAAGCAAATGGACACAAAACCATGTGAATAAGTTATAATTATAATCACCTAAAATCTGATGAGAATCCCATGTGAGAAAGTGCGAGCAAATTGCATCTGGAAAGACCCTCATTGCACGTGGTCAGTGGACCTAAACCCTACTCCAACTTATTTAGATTTAGAAAAATAAGTTCGTACGTACAATTAACCAAATCAAGGTACTATATAATTTAATCAATAATAATAATAATGTTATTAATTGTTTTACAATTTTTTGTGTGTTGGCAACTTATGATTTAAGTTTAAATGATGGAAAAAATTCATGAAATATTTAGTTATATGGTACCTTTAATTGTATCTTAATTTTTCCATTATTATATGGTTCCTTAACTACAAGGCAAATATCATATTGATGTTTGATACATTAGTGTGGTATCATTTATGTTAATACTTGTTGATGGCTCAATCAAAAAAATTACGTACGGCAGTTGCAACGTCCTTAAAAGTATATATGCATTATTAAAATTTTGCAAATTGAGTATAAAAGATTATAAAGATATAAAAGTAGTACCTGTTAAGTTGGTGAAAGTTGTAAGAATGTAATACCATTATTAGTTGGATTGATTTATTAATGAGTTGAGGAAATTGATTAAATAAGATGCAAACTACATATAATCATGTAATATGTTTGAAATTAGTTTTAATTGTCTATAATAGAAAGCTTCGCCTTTAATACTATTATTATTATTATTACTAGATGGAAGCCCGTGCGATGCACGGTTTTTTCATCTAAGATTTTTAATTATTTGATTTATTGTATTTAATAATTTCAAACAAAACTACAAAAGTTTAATATATATATATATATATATATATATATTTACTATAGTTTATAATGAATTTATTAAATATAAATAAATTATAAATATGATATTTTTTCCGTTATATAAAACCTTTAATGTGAAATGATAAATTTTTAATAATTTAAATCCTAAATCATTATTCATTATTTTACAATATTTTTTATTTCGATAGAATCACCAACCTCGTCCACAACCAACCTACAACATCAATGGATAAATTGAACCGTGAAATGTTAGCCAAACTGAAATTGATATAAATTAAATCTTTACATTTATATAAAATAAATCAATATATTTACCAATAAATGAAAAATTATTGCGATATAAAATCAAATCTATGCATTGGAATTTTTTCATCATCTCCAAAAATAACCAAAGTCATCCATATATTAAGTATACAACATCTAATTGTATGCCATTACATAAACAAATAATCGTTAAGTATCCTAAATAAATACAATGTAACTAATAATTACAATTATAAATTTAAATATAAGATTTTAAAAATAACCCGGACATTGATGACCTAAAACTAACACAAAATTACTAACACAAAATTCGCTTGATGGGGTTTTGTATTGATACGGAATTTTATTTGTGTCGTATGATGAGTTAGATCTGCATGTAAAAAAACATTTAGTAAATAAAACATAAACATATAATCGTTGAGTATCCTAAATTAATACAATGTAAGTAATAATTAGAAATATTAATTTAAACATAGGATTTTAAAATTAAGCTAAAAATTATCCAGCCATTGATGACCAAAAATTAACACAAAATTACGGACACAAAATTCGCTTGATGGGTTTTTTTTTTATTGATACGAAATTTTGTTTGTGTCGTATGATGTGTCAATTTATAATGGCAGGTATCACAAATTTTAATTTAATTATAATTAACGAACATCTAAGATTTTTAATTATTTGATTTATTGTTTATCATTTAAATATTTTTTAGTATATTTTTTTTAGATTTTTTATACTCGTAGTACTGAATTAATAAATTTATCTTTTCTTATATTTTTACTTTTTTTTTCCAGTAAAATATTTTAATTCGTGGATTATAATCTACGTGACATTAAAATTTTAGATATATCAAATCTAATTCGTTACTTTTATCTAGGTGGCGACATAATTTTTTAATTCAAATATAAAATACAAATCTTTCTTCTTATTGGTCAAAATAATACCTTTTCTTACGTGGCGCTCCGAATGCTCTCCAAAAATGCCTACTTTATATATAATTAGTTTTTACGTCGTGATCAGTTATTGTTTGTTTATTTATAATTAGTATATTTTAATTAAAAAAAAAAGTAGATGTGATGGACAAAGATAGTAAATTAATATTAATTGAATGAAAGGGGATGTGGGAGTGGGACCACGACTTTTTATCGTGAGGAGAGAGATATTAAAATATTAGTGGGTATGTGCCACAAAAAGAAGTCTGATAATTAAATTGAGATGGACAAAAATAAAAAGTATGTATAACGGTTAAATTGGGACAGGGAGAATACTAAGCTAATCCCCACTAGCATGGTCTAATGCAATTATAGTTCTCTACCCATTTAATCAATCTAACTTACACAGAGAAAGATGCAGCCTTAAAAGTTCCAATAAACTTTTGCTCTTGAAGATACAATCATAACTAGCTTGGCTAGCTAATTTCATGCAATGGATTCATGCAACTAGATGCTTTAAGCATGGACGCATGGTGCCCTAATTTCCTAACCATCCAATCTAGTTATAGATATACAAAGTAATATTCTCGATCTTAAGTGAATATACACAATCCTCGGCCGTCTATAAATTCCCATTGTAATTAAGACGTAAGGGTTCAATAAAATATTAGAGTAAAATACAAATATCCCTATAATTAAATTATTATTAGCTAATATAAAGTAGGATTAAGATAAGTAAAATGATTAATCTAATTAAATTAGGAAATTTGGAAAAATCATGTATCTATGACTAAGGTCTAACCAAACTTTAGTTTTTAAACTACTTGCTCAAACGTACTTCTTATTAAAGATGAAAAATAAAAGAAAATAGAATACTTGCATTCAATCAATGACTTGGGAATCTTGAAGAACAAAGAATTTTTCAGTCTTTTTCTTTCAAAAGTTAAGCATGAAAAATTGTTTAAATGTCTATTTATACGTAAGCTATAACATAAACTAATTTGTTTAAGTAGTGGATGAAAATTGGACAAAATTTCAGTATATTAAGGCGAATGGCTAGTCGCTCGAGCGAGCAGCGCAGTCAATGCATCATAAGTAGAATTGGACATCCAAAACTTCCATGTTAGAGCAGAGGATACTTCACTAGGGTAAGCAATGAACCGTTCGAGCAAGCGAAGAAGCGAGGCATATATATTCTTTTCTTTGCATTCTTCATATAAACAATGGAAGAACACACTCGAGTAAACAATGTTCCATTATTCCTTCGTATTCCATCTTATATCAACATAAAGGTTCCAAAACCCGAATTCTTGACCTAGTTTTCGGCAATCCAAAGCACTCACGAGCCACTCTACTCCAAAAGAACCCTATTCACCTAAGAATAATCGAATAACATAACAAAATAACTCATAGAAGCATATTAATTAAACCATCAAATATGTTCACATATTTAAATATCACAATTGAGTGTATTTCATTGAGAAATAATTAGCTAAGAGTGAAACTGATTTACTTATTGTGATAGTCGGTGCTCATATATATCTTTTATTTTTATTTTTTTTTCAACAGATGATCAATAGTCCCCCAAATTTTGGTAATGAGATATTATATTGTACTCGTATTAAATTGCCCTACTGCTACTAGACCGCCGGGGCAGCCTAGATTACGATATACCCTTTAGTTCTTCACGAGTTCCACTAGTCGCATAGTTCTTATATGTATTTTTTGCATATAAAAGGATAAAAATATTGAGGTTTGACATTCAGAATGGTACTTTTTATGGTTACAATGGTACATTTGTTGTATTATTATGCATGTATATTGTACCATTATGTCTTATTAGTACTAATATATCTCATAGTGGTATAATATTTTGATGTACCAGTTACATACTTATTTGTACTATTAGCATAATATTTATACCACTACAACATTTAATGGTACTATTTACCTATTAAATGGTGCTTTATACTCCCACTACAATTTCAACTTTATTACTACATTGCCATCCTATATGCAAAGAGCTATGCGCCAGACCTTCTCCTCCACACCCCCTCCCATGAGCACAAACCCCTGCACATACAAGTTTATGATATATGGCCTTATATCTTATTTCTCCATTTCGAATTAGATGACACATTTCTTTTATCAAATTTGCCAATGTATAAATTCAATCAAAAATATCTTTAATTAATTGTGCAAAGTACAAAAAATTGAATTCTAATTAATTATGAATTAAAATGATTCTAACAAGATCTCACATACTGACTATATTTTCTCATATCAATAATTCACACATGTTAGTCAAAGTAAAATTTATAAATAGTATCCAAAGTCAAAACGTGTCCACTAATTTGAAATGAAAAAAGTATATTATATTCCATTACTAATCATTAACCAAATGAGGAAAAGTTGTGAGAATATCACATAGTACAATTATTGTAAAAAATATGATGTGGGTAATTGCTTTCTATAATTTGTCACTAATAGCAACACAAAAATGGAGTGGAAGATTATTCAAGACTCCAACTACAGTATGGCTAATGTTCTCTTTTTCATTTCCTTAAAGATTAGAAAAATAATTTAAAGCATAAAAATTAGGTTTGCACTAATCTAGCATCTTGATAGTAATCATTTTGTCTTATCACCCATGTAATTAAGGTGCGCTTGGTAGTTTATTAATGACAAAAGGTGATTAACATAATCATATCTTTAAGATCTTGACATGAGCATATAGGAGGAAAATAAAAATTAAAGATAATGGATATAAACCCAAGATGCTTATTAAAATTGTTCCCCCATAGTGTTACTTTTTTCTAAAGCATTGAACATTTCACCTGGTCCCATAAAAATATTTTCTGGTCTCCAATGTGGGTGGTCCAGATTAATTAATTAATTTATTTTTATTTATTTTTATATAAGGTCCAAATTTAAAGTTAATTTATGAAATCAACTTATGATAAGTTATCTCATTGGTTAACTTAAAACTAATATGAGCATTAACTTTTATGACAAAGTTCTAGGAAATTTTGCACAAAACAAGGATTGCCGATGTAAGTGTCAATTACTCGTAATATTATATTCATGTTCAATGTTACCCTGACCTAGTCAAGCTCAAAAGTTTGGTTAAAGTTCAATTTGTTCAAGTAGAGTTTAATTATATATGTTTGAGTTCGCTCATAGTTTTCGTGTTTATTTATTACTCAAATCAGATTTATAAACAAAATTAGTTTTGTGTTCGGGCGATGCCTACATGGTTGATAAAATTTTAAGATAATATTTTACTTGAATGTTAAATACGGTCAAATAATTTGTTCTGATAATGTAGGATATTTAGATTTACGATATCATATGGAGTATACTTTGTGTAGTTTTGTTTGTAAATAGATATCTACGTTATTATTGACAAGAAATTATTTTTATTGAACTTAAAATATTTTTAGTGAACTTAAAGTATTTTACCAAATTAAAATTATTTTTGATTAAAACTTATTTTACTTATCTAATATTTTTATATAAATTAAATAACAATGCATTTTGTATGCGGCTAACCACACCATTTGGCCGGATAAAGTAACCCCTATAAAACCGATCGAGTAACCCCTGTAACACTAACTGAGTAACCTCTAACACTGACTAAGTAACCCCTATCTATAACACTGATTGAGTAGCCACTATAACACTGCCCAAGTAACCCTTATAGCACTAATTAACGAAGTAACTATGATCTTGTAATAGTTGGTGACATGGTTTGGCCAGCTACGTATAAAAGTTTGTGATTAAATATAATGGATCTTATTTTAAAGAACTTTTTAAAACAAATTTGATGATGGACATAGAATTGAGTTATAACATATCTATTAAAAGTTTTGATTAATTTTGTATATATAAAATATTAGAATTTTAGAATTAAGAGTATTCAAAACAGTAATAAATATTAAATCCAACTAAGGAATAC
Organism: Chenopodium quinoa; assembly: GCF_001683475.1. Classification (NCBI taxonomy): domain Eukaryota; kingdom Viridiplantae; phylum Streptophyta; class Magnoliopsida; order Caryophyllales; family Amaranthaceae; genus Chenopodium; species Chenopodium quinoa. The sequence continues at coordinate 7,477,752 of NW_018742418.1, read as the reverse complement.
ACAGTAATCAAAACAAAATCAAGTTTAGATATAACCTTTTATGGGATAGCCAAATAAATAATTTTTAACATTCGTGATGAATTTTGTTCAATACATGAGTTATATTACTTATATGAAAGCGGGAAATTCCTTTAATGCACACAAATAAACGAATATTTTATTCAGTGTTCCTATTCAAACAAGTTTATATCACAAAATTTGTTTCGAATTCATATAACAAAAATCGAACAAAAAAACTACTTTGTATATCTGTGTTTGAGTTCGAATAATATTATTCACCAAGAATTGGAACTCATTTACAGTGGCGGATTCAGGGGATACACAGAGCTACAGTTGTACCATCATTCAAAAAAAAAGAAAAAAAAAAGATAAAAGAGAAAAGAGACCGCCTGTTTTTAATAGGTGGTCTCTTAGTTAGTAGTATGTAGTTAGCCAAGAGTCCAAGACAACGAATTATATTGTATTAAATTCAAAGAGTCCGCCTATTTAAAAAATCTGGTCTCTTAGCCTCTTAGGTGATGTGATTAGTATTTTTCGACCAAAGAGATCTGTTGTTATAAATAACAGGTCTCTTAGATAATCTCTTTTTTTAGCCCACACAGACATTTAGTTGCTCAATTATAAGACTTATTGTCAGAGGATAGGTTGTACCGTACACGCAAATACTAATGCAAAGTAAAATGAATTATGATTTATTAACTCAAAATTTAGTTAGGAAAAATTTATTGTAATTCAAATACTATTATTTTGTAAATTCTTTTTTATCGAACTTTGTTTCGTACCCCATCCCCAAATCCTGGATCCGCCACTGTTAATTTACATCTCTACAAAATATATATGAGAGAGAAAGTCTGATCAACGAAGCATAGTTTATACTTAGAACCATTAAAAAAATGTGGTATTGACCAACTCAATATTAAGTTTGCCAACTGTTTTTGTATCAAAATATGAGAGAGTGGAGGAGCAAGTGTTTGAAAAATACTAGGTTCTCTTCCTAATCACAAATTAACAAAGTGGTGCACAATTAGACATGAAAACCACTAACAATGGCATCATTAACGAATTATGCCCACCACTAATTTGGCAGCTGTACAACCTAGCTGCCCTTTATGCATGTTATAAGAACCAACAATATAACATAATAATGTTGAAGAATTCATTTATATTCTCATTTTTTATACCATTTGAATAATTTCATACATTTATCCAAGTCAAATCACATAATAATATGATGCTTGTGTTTGATATAAAATATGACCTGATCCACAAATCTTTTATGTTATTGGACTTTCAAAAACAATTAAAAGTCATGTAGAATAGTGTACAGTTTTATAGCTTTGGCAATTGGATGGGAAATAAAATTGATAATAAATAAATAAGGCAAAATTCGTAAGATTCATCCACATAGTTGGATTATTACATATTCTATTCAATATGATTTGGAGTAACATCTAAGTGAGGATCAGTTTTGCAGATTTGGGTAGGTTATTATCGGGCAAGACTTATTTAAGTTAGGTTTGTATCATTTGAGTTTATGTTTAATCTTATTTAATTTAAGAATTTTTTAGAAAATACCACCATAAAAATCACACAATGTTGATTATATCACCACAAATTTTAAAACTTTTCTTATAACACCACCAAAAATCCAAAAAATTTGATTTCACTACCACTTAACTTTTCCATCCAAAAAACCGTTACTGGGCCCCACATTGTACATGTGTCAATTATATGTTGGATTAAAAAAAATAAAAAACAAAAAAAAAGAAAATTAAAAAAAGGGAAAAACCCTAAAATCCTAACCAGCCACCACCGACGCCGATTCCTACCGCTGTTACCCCAACCCAACCCCACCGCCGTCACCCAATCCCATCTGACCACCCTTGACCCACGAAACCAGTCGGCCGATCACCCTCGACCGTCGAAACCAGCCTCGATTTGGTTTCAGGGTACGAGTTTGGTTTCATGTGAGGGTGATGGTGAGAGGAGTAGGGCGGTTTGTGGGTTTGAGTAAGGGTGTGGGTTGGGGTTTTGGCGGTTCGACGACAGTTTTGGGTAGGGGAGAGGAGTTTAGCAACAGTGGTTCAGTTTTGGGTTGATGTGCTGCTGTCGGCTACTCGGCTGGGCTGGTTTAGGTGGTTCGGCGATGGTTTCAGGTCGGGGAGACGACGATGGGGGCTGGGCTGGTTTGGGTTGGGGTCTAGGTGGTTTGGTGATGGTTTCGGGTTGAGGAGACAGCGATGGGGGCTAGGTTGGGGTGACGGCCATGGTACGGTAGGGGTGACAGCGATGGAAATCGGCGCCGGTGGTGGGGGTGGTTGCTGGGTTAGGGTTTTAGGGTTTTTCTTTTTTTTAAATTTTTTTTAATCAAATAGTTGATTGACACGTGTACAGTGTGGAGCCCACTTAACGGTTTTTTTGGATGGCAAAGTTAAGTGGTAAAACCAATTTTTTGGTTTTTTTTTTTTTTTTTTGTGGTGTTATAATAAAAGTTTTTTTTTTTTTTGGTGTTATAATCAAAATCATGACAATTTTGTGGTATTATTTTCTAAAAAATTCTTAATTTAATCTAGCTCAAGTGTCCAATTAAGCTATGCTAAAAAGTTTTGCAAGCTCAATCGCTGATAGTGTTCACATGTTCAGCTTGAGCTTCATTAAATTAATATGGACGAAATCAGGTTCAATTTTAGTCATGTTCGAGCCATTTATCGTCGTGTGGTTTAATTTTATCATACACACCTATGTTATGTTCATTATTTTATACCTTACATGTACTTACACGGTTACACCCTTCAAATAAAGAGCTGAGCTAATATATACAACATGTATGTCCAAATTAATTTGACGATTCACACGTGCTTCTATTTTATTTTAGTGCTTATTGAGTGAGTTGGCTGTCGACACGTATTATGCATAGTAGTAGTCTGACTTCTCCTGTACATGAAGAGGTTCTACGATAGAGAACAAGAGCAATGTCATCAATATTGCCCCTAGGCTATCTATCATGGCTGTTTCGAAGTTAATATAAAGACCTCAAGTCTCTACTCGTTCTGTTTCCTTTTGTTTGCCTCATTGAAGCGATCTCATCTTTATAACTTTTGATTTAAAAAAAAAAAAAAAAAAAAAAACAGTTGATAAGAACGATAAGTGGTTGAGCTAAATTTATAAGAGTAAATTGTGTCCCCTATAGAATGATGCATATTCAAAGGAACAATTAAAAAGGTAAATTGGGATAAACATTAAGAGACGGCAGAGAGTAATATGCTTGAGACTTTCCACATAAATACATACCTCATAGTTATGATTGGAGGCTTGGAGCATGCATGCTAAAAGACTCAGATTGATTGCCCCTTCTCTATTATCACTTAACAACTTTATATCTCAATTAAAATAGGTTTTGGTGTACTAACTGTATACATTTAATACAAGTATAAACTAATTTAATGAATTAATGCACTAAGGTATAAATAAAATGAAAGTTGATACATTACAGTATGAACAAGTCTTTTTAAACCAAATTAGTAGAGATTTGTATACCAAAAGATGAGATGTATAACACGATATTTTCTTTCAAATTAATATCTCCCGTTTAACATGATTTGGATGAGCTGATCATGAGTAGCTCAGATCGGCCCGGCCCAAAAACACTTGGGTTTAGATAGAAATGTTGGATCTGGTTTCGGATCTAACCCTAAATTTTGAAGCATATTTGGGCTTTGGGAAGCCCAAAGTCAAAATTTTAGTTATAATTTTGGCCCGATCAATATAATCCACTCTATTTAACCCGAAACTGCGGGTTTAAGAGCAAAGTATTTGGCAAGATGATAACCAATGGCTTGGCTCACTGGCTCAATCTGGCTCAATTTGAAAAAAGTGTGGGTTTATACAATCCTATTAAAATCATTTTTTTAGTTCAAAAGCCAACCCCTGAAAGAACTCGATAAGTGTCACACTATTTTGCGGGTTTGGGCATGAGTTTATACTGAGGCCAACCCGACTTGAATTTTAATCACCTCTAATTAGTGAGCACAAGTCCCACCCCAATGCATTGGCCAAAACACCATTTTTTTCTTTGTCAAACTTTGAGCTTGCCCATGATTACCTCTAAATTATAGTTGATGTCAAAATTTTGTCATTTTTAATGTTAAATTAGTGTGTGGCTCAGGCGATGCCTCAAGTTGTTACTTTGAACACTTATAATTGAATACATAGGTTCATTCTTTATTATTTATATATTCATTATTTGTTTATTTATAATAGTTTTTCATTAAACCTTTGAATAAATTATTTATGGAACAACTATTGACTAATTATATAAACATGTCCTTCGTATATAATTTATAGTATGACGAAAATAAAGATAATTATTATCAAAATAATATAATAACTAAAATTAGTTTATAACAGTAGTTAATTTTTCTTGTATGCATTACCTCATCGATGAGCATTATTAGCAAATAATAGAATCGATTTTTTTAAAAATCGTAGTCATTAAATGTTTAGATCTCCAATCCATATATACATTTATGAGTCGAGTATAAAAGCGTGATTAATCAATAGATGAGATGGTAAGACTTTTAATACATATTTTTGTGGTTGTGAGTTCAAATCTCATAATAGACATTTTTCATAAGAATATGCTCATAATTGAAAGATGACTTGGCGAGGGTGCCACGTGGCACATAAACGTTTTTAGGAGCGTTTTTTTTAAAAAATAAAGTATAGATATAGATTGATTCTAGAGAATTATCATCATGGTGAAATTGCATGACGATACTGTTACATAAATATCTAGAAGTGATTATATTCATTTACCTTAATTAATATGGAGTGCAAAATAAATAAATCATCTAATGCACAAATCAAATTCAATTATAAGATATTATTAATCTTCTTATTTATTACTCCCTTGCTCCCTATTTCTTTGCACTATGAACCCACTTTTATAAAAGCTTTTTTAATTAAATGATGCAAAGAAAAATGGATGGAAAAAATATTATACACATTCACTATGTATGAAGCTTCTTCCACAAGTAAAGAATCTCCTACAAATTACTACTTCGTATATTCTAACATGTTTAAAAAATAAATTATAGTCGAAATTTCGTTATCATCCCACTAATATATTGCACTTGAAATACGTTGACAATGGAATAACAACAACGAATTGAAGTAATGGGGTGTTTAAATTCACACTTCACATGCTTAAAAAATGATTTGTGTGGAAACCATACCGTGTGAGTGGGATACAACGAGGCAGGGCCGCCTAGAGACATTCTCAAGGTTATAGTTGGACAATCTTGTACGATTGTTATGCTTATTATGCTACCCAAGTAAGTCAAATCATCACTTTTGTGTGTGCTACTCTACTACTTCAATTACAGGTTTATATAAGCTAATTGTGACGTTGACAGTGACATTGATTTTAATATTTTTGTTGTTCTTCTCCCATCTCTTCCATGCCTTATCTACAATGTTTGCATAGCATGTCTAGAATTCGAATTAAATACCGAATAGTATTTGGTCTAGTGGTACTGTGATAGGAACTGTATTTTACAATCATAAAGTTATGGGGTTTATTCTTTATTAAAGACATTTTGAGGGTGAGGTTTCTTTATCCTTTATTCCCTCCACTCTTAAACAAAATTGCGTGCTAATTCAGACCAAGTTTATTATACCTTGGTTATGTAATTTAATACCAAAATGGTATTACTTTACAAATTTTTATTACCATTTAGTAACATCATGTAAGTGCTAATGAATGGTACATATATTAATAAATTGAACAAAAATGAGATGCTTTGAGGTGAAATAGCATTACCATAAGCGTTGTTATGAGATTTTCCTTTTAATTTAATTTATATACAAAATGATTGTAGTTACTCTCTTAAATTATGAACTACCCAAACAAAGTGTGACATAAATCTATAAATTCATACTAATACACTACTGCCATTTACATGTCCATATTTGTTGATTCTGTTTATCCTTCTTTCATTAAACCAATTAATTAGATTTTATAATTTTGTGAGAAAGAGGTCAATCTACTTAGAATATGAAGATCGACAAATTCATTAGTATTTTGCATATGATATCATCGATAAATTCTCATGATATCATAAGCTGGTCTAAGGAAAAGGCACACTATACATTTATGTTGTATTTTGCATATGATATCATCGCTAAGATCTCAAAACAACCTCATTTGGTTCGTGGTGGAAGCTTATGAGTATGGATATGACAAAGTCTTTAACCAACAAGCCACTTCTAAAACATGTCTATTTAGGTTGTGAATGCATAAAGTGTTACAAGTTGGATATCACCTAGATTAGTCAAACACAATTTTTAAGAGAATTTTGTGTGATATTGTTTGGAAATACGGAGTATATTTTACCTCTTGAAGCGATTATATCAATAAAATAAAATACTACAGAGTTGCACCATAAGGCGACATGCATGTACAGATTGTTATTCATATTATTGTTAAGTTAGTGTAGTGATTTTAATGGACGTGAACATTCGAGGATCAATAATTTCAAAAGTTGGTTTTTGAAAACAATAAGGGGTTCAATTTCAAAGATTAGTGAAAGTGGTTTTTTATATGTCCTTTTGTGTAAGGTAATTTTTATGCATAGTAAGGTTGCACTCTATCAGATTCTGATAGAGTATAAAACCTATTCTAAGCCTCAACCATCATGTGAGAGGACATGATAAAGTATATAAATAAACCAATTATGGGTTTCAACAAAAAACATAGACTAATGGCGAGGTATTTTGGTTCGTTAAAAATTAGACCAGGAATAGATTTATACTCTATTAAATATTAACTGTTTTTTGGTTCATAGAAGGTTAAAAAAGAATGAGAATCGATTACATAGGTGAAAGACCGATGCTGATTTTAATTTGTCAAAAATGGGATCCTGGCCACAAGGTCAAGGGTCTTGGATTCCACAAACATGGTGTAAGCGATTTTGTGAAGCTGTATTGCATAAACAACCCTAGCTAAGGCCTATTCATATGTCACCATGCATACTCCTAATTTTATATAGGATGACATTAGCGAAGATATGATAAAAGTATTCTATTGCAGATTTACATCTGTGATAACTCATGTAATTACTCTAGGTTGGATACTATGTTAAATTGTATCTATCCTCCAAGTCTCATGAGTCATGACACAATACTAAATTTGCAATAAAAATTACAAGATGTTAGTAGACTAATTCAACTGAAAGCTTAACCTGATAGTTGAGGCCCAAAAATATGTTTTGATACTCTATCACAAGGGCGAGGAATACAATAATTCATCTAACACAAACGCACCCAAATGTTTGTGCGGCACTCCTTTTTCTTTTCCCTTCTCTTTTTCTCTCCTTCTTCTCTTCCCTTCTCTTTCTCTCTCCTCTGCTCCTCCTTTTTTCCAATCAAAATCAAAATAAAAAATTCACATCAATTGCATAAAACAATCATAATTAATCCAAAGGGGGTATTGTTTCGAAATTTGCTGTTGAATCGAAATTAATGATTTGCTATGTTTGAAAGCAGATGACGGATGTGGAGGTTATGGCGGAGAAGGAGGCGTTCGCTAGTGGTGAGGGCATTCGCACCCTAGCGGAGTACGAATCGTTGCTGGTTTGCGTGGTTGGGCACTCCGCCTAGGTGCAAATCGTTGCTGGTTTGCGTGGTTAGGTCGGGCTCCGGCAAAAGAAGAGAGAGTGTGTTGGTGGTGGGTGGGGGCTGCGGCTGGAAGGAGAGAGAGTGCGGTGGTGGTTGTGTTGGTGGTGGGTGGGGGCTGCAGCAAGGAGAGAGTCTGGTGGTGCGTGGTTGTGTTGGTGGTGGGTGGGGGCTGCGACCGGAAGGAGGAAGGTGTGGTGGTGTCGTGGTGGTTGTGTTGGTGATGATAGGATTAGAATAGAGAGAAAGAAATCTTGGTTGATATGATTTTGCCCATGATTTCGTGGAGAAGAGTGAGGAGTGGAAAGAAAGTGAGAAGCAAATAAAAATATATTGTATATTGTTAGTCATATTAGCCAACAAATGACGCACGTTAGCCATTAAAATTGATATATCAGCCAATTGATGTATGATATCAGTCAACATTAGGGACATAGCAGTTATTAATAAAAACGTATCAGCCAACAAAAGGAATATATTAGCCAACAAAAGATACATATCAGCCAACAAGAGGAATATATCAGCCAATGAAAGGTACTTATCAGCCAGCAGAGGAAACATATCAGCCAACAAATAAAGCATATCAGCCAACAAAAGGATGAAATCAGCAAACAAAAACAACAGGTAACCCTAAACCCTAAGCCAACAAAATAAACATATTAGCCAATAAAATGAAACATATAAGCCAACAATTGAAACATATCAGCCAACAAGTGAAATGTATCAGCCAAGTCTGCTGCACGCAAATTTTCGTACGCAGTCCGCACCCAATACCTTCTCTTCATCTAATTACTTAATTGGATACTAATAATAACTCAAATTTAATATATATACTATCCTCCAAGTCTCACGAGTCATGACATGATGTTAAATTTGCAATAGTAGTTGCCTCGCTTTTTTTTTTTTTTTTTTTTTTTTTTTACAATAAAAATTAATAAACTGGAAACAATTAAGGCAGTTTTTGCAAGTTATTGTTAACAAACCATAAGCAAGGTGCTCGGATATAACGTACGGAGATCGAAACAAGCGAAGAGTGGCTACATATTTTCATATCTACAACATTAGGCCTGGGCCCACCGGCCCAGAAAAGCATAGTGTGGTCCAGTCAATTATAGCCCAACAAAAAGAAAGGCCCATTAAATTGTAAAACTGAAGGACCACACTCATTCCCCAAGCCTGGACGGCCTGGTGGCTAATCCTGGGCACCGTGCCGGGCCGGGCCGCCGCGGGCTGCTTCGTGCCGTGCCGGCGGGCCCAGGATTTCGTGCCGTGCCGGCCATTTTCACAGGCCAGCCCACGGCACGGCACGGCCCTCGTGCCTGGCGGGCTCGTGCCGTGCCGGGCTGCGGGCTGGTGCAGTTTTCATTTTTTTTTTTTTTTTTTTTTTTTTTTTTTTTTTTAATGACAACATTATTAATTAATAAGTTTATAATGTATATAAGTTATAAAATTATAATTATAAGTTTTATAAGGTAACTTATAAGTTTATAACTTATAAGTTATAAGTTATTAAGTTATGAATTTTATAATTATAAGTTGAATATTTATGTTTTATAATTTGTATATTCAATATTTATATTTATATATTTACTTTATACTATTACTTTAAAATTTAATGTTTATGATTTATTAGTAATTGGTATAATTTTATTTTATTTTAATATGAATTTACAAATTGTAACAAAACGGGGAAAAAAGGCAAATTGGACTTTGGATGTGAATAATGCGTACTTTATATTATTATTACTTGAGTTGAGAAAATTGTACAATGATAACAATGATAAAAATCATACAATGATGGTATTAAACAAAAATTGGAAAATGATAAAATTGATATTTTTAAAATCGTACAATATACAATAATTGTCTATTCTTCTTCTCCTTCTTCTTGCTCGTCTTCGTCTTCGTCTTCGTCTTCGTCTTCGTCTTCGCCTTCGCCTTCAAGGTCATCGGCTAGTTGCATAGATTGGGAACTAGCCGAACCCGAACCGGAAGCGGAGGTTCCTTCTTCGTTGTCGTTGTGGTCGTAAGAACGGTCTTGTGAGCGATTTTCCGCATCCAACCAATCTTTGAAACACACGCACATTTCTAGTGTTTCGGGTTTTAGACTTGTTCTTCTATCGTCTAAAACCCTTCCGGATGCGCTGAAAGCTCGTTCGGAGGCGACGGAGGAAACTTGGATAGCAAGAATGTCTCGTGCCATTGCCGCCAAAGTTGGATGCTTCGAGCTTTGTTGTTTCCACCATGCAAGGAGGTCGAGGCTGTTTATCTCATCGTCGTCCATGCCTTTGGTGAAGTCGTAACTCAGGTACATCTGCAACTCCGAGACGTCGCTTTGCGTTCTCCTGATTGATGAATCACCTGAAAACCTTGAAATCAAGTTAGTAGCTTGTGAAAATAAATGTTTGGCCTTCTTACTTACGTTTTTGGATGGTTGGGAAGGCCCTGAGCGAGGAACGGTGCCATATTTGGCTTCATAGACTCTATATAAAGGAAAAAACTGATCCTTCACATTAGTCTTATAGTTTTCTACATCATCGTCAAGAAACATGCATTGAAAGTAAATGTCAACTAACATAAATGTGTTTTCATACTTTTGCCTAGGATCTAATATGGAAGCAAAAATATAAATCAAAGGAATCTGACTATAATATTTACGCCACTTTTTTTCCATTGCTGGAAGATACTGATCATAATCACTTTGATCGCGATGATCAGCGAAAAGTTGGGCGAGTAAGCATGCATTAGAAAGAAAGTTTTGAGCACAAGGATTGTAAACAATAGAAAAACAATACGTCATGTTATATAATAACTGTAAAAATTGCATATATCTTTCACAGTTATTCCAATCATCATCATACAAAGCATTTTGTGAAAATTTTTGGTTGTAAAATAATGTTAACGGGCCCTTGTACTCAATTGCCTTTGTTAACATGTCATAGGTGGAATTCCACCTAGTTGGGCAATCGGTTTTAATTTTTATTACCCTTATCTTTTGTTGTTTTAGAAAACTCTTCCATTCTTGGTATCTCATGTTAGAGCTATTAATAGACATAATAGCATCTCTGATTTTGCTGTAGTATGGGCCAATTGCCCGAACTCCATCCTGTACACATAAGTTAAGTACATGGCAAACACATCTAGTATGAAGAGCTTCACCGTCTAATAGTACATCGGTTAAGTTTTGTTTGATAAGATTAGCTGTGTATGTCATAGAGGTTGCATTATCAAAAGTCATAGACATCATTTTATCTCGAAGGTTGTATTCGTCTATTGCTTGCATTAAATGGTGAGCAATGTTAATGCCGGTGTGTGGGTATTCCAGCATTTTGAAATGTATTATTCTTTTTTGTAACATCCATTGATCATCTACCCAATGGCAAGTCACACATAAATAGTGATATTTATAACCACTATCCCAAGAATCGGCTGTTAAAGATACTCTACAGTTAAGGTTACTCAATTCGGCTTGTAACCGGACTTTGTACTCTAGGAAATTTTTCATTGCGGCGGAACGAACGGTTTTCCTAGAGATTCTTTTATGTTGGGGTTGTAGTGCTTTGTTAATGTAGGTGTTGAATGCGTCACTTTTCGAGAAAAGAAAAGGTTGTTCGGCGTGTACTATCATTTTTCCTAGTTCATCCCTATCCCTCTCATAGTTGTATGTAAAGCCGTATGGATGGAATTGGGAAATTTTGGGCTGGGTTGGATCACTAGCTGGTTTTGCACAAGCTTTCATGTGTCTAGATAAGTGTCCCGTCCCGTTTTTGGTAACTGCCGTGAATACACTATTACATGTTTTACATTTTGCCCATTGTTCACCATCTTTACTTAGGACAAAATAACGCCATACCTCACTCCTTCGGTTTTTCAAAAGTAGCATCTCAGTTTCGGTTAACCATTCATGATGTGTGTGATGGTTAGTAGGGGGACTAGTGGGAGTGGCAGTAGAAGGGGTAGAACCGGAGGGAATTCGGGTACTTTCTTGGCTACCTTGGCTAGAACAATAGTTTTGTTGATTACCGATATAATTAGGTGGAAATTGGTATGGTGGTAGTGGAAATTGGTTTAGTGGTGGTGTTGGAAATCCCGACGTATTATATGGCTCATAGCCCGGGGGGAAGTAAATGGGGTCATTGGTTTGACTCGTAATTTGGGGGCTCGTTGTATTTGGTGGTTCCCTAGAACTACTACTACGGATAAGTCGGCCTTTCCCCCTAGACCTAGATGATGGGTTGTTCGATGCCATAATTAACAATTAATTTTTTAATAAAAAGTGGTTAACTATAATAATAATAATTAATAACAACAATTTTAACAATAAAAATATCAATAATAATAATTAATAACAACAACTATAACAATAACAATAACAACAAAAATAAATAATAACAACAATTGTAACAATAATAATAATTAATAACAACAATTATAACAACAACAATAACAATTAACAACAATAATAATTAAACAAGATTATTCTAATAATAACAATAAAACAATAATAAATTTAAGATTAGTTTAGATCTTACAACCGTGCTTCAACGCTCCACTAATTACGATTACGAACTTTTTAATTTTTTCCGATATTAGGAAAATAATTAGAGAATTTAAGAGAATAATTAGAGAATTTAAGAAAATAAGGATTATTAGAGATTTAGAGAATATAAGAGATAAGAAGAAGAGATTGTGATTTTGTGATTTGGGAATGAAATGGAGGTGAGTATTTATAGAATTTTTGGCAAAAAACTAGCCGTTTATAGCCGTTTAACTAGCCGTTGGCCCGCGGGCCGTGCCTGCGGGCCGTTCCTGCGGGCCGTGCCTGCGGGCCAGCACGGCGGGCCATGCCCGTGCTCGTGCCGGGCCGTGCCTGGGAGTTCTCCACCGTGTCCGTGGCACGGCCCGTGGCACGGAAGTCGAACTTCGTGCCGTGCCGTGCTTGACTTCGGGCCGTGCCGGGCTGCTCCGAACGGCGGGCCGTGCCGGGCGGCACGCGGGCCAACCTGGCCCGTGCCCAGGTTTACTGGTGGCCCTGGTACAATTGGAGCTGGCGTGAGGCTCATCCTCCCATTTAAAAATTTAGGCTTATTCTTAAAATAGTACTTCGTAATAAAAATAACAATAACAACTATACTAACTTTTATACTTTCTCCATTTTTTTTATTATTGCACCATTTAAGTTGGACACAATAATTTTGATGGGAAAAAGAAAGAGAGAGAAAAGTAAAAATACAAAAGTGTCTATGTAATGTAAACATAAACTAAAGAATAAGTGTGAAAAGATAAGGACAAGTTGAATATTTGCAGTGTGAACAAAGATATTTTTTGTCCTAAAATGAAAATAATGTAATATTTGTGAAATTTCCTTAAAGGCAAGTGGTGCAATATTAAAAGAACGAAGGAAGTATGTGGTTGGTAGAGCAGAGCATGCCCTAAATAAGTCACCATGGGGTTACTCGGTTTATGTTATAGCCTTATAGGGGGTTATTCTGTTAGAGATATAGGGGTCACATATTTAAGACTTGTTGTGTTCATCTTATTTTTATTTATTTCTTAAGCACTTTTTTTTTTTTTTTTTTTGAAAACATTTCTTAACCGCTTAAATATGTAACACTTGATGTAATTTTTAAAGTAAAAATATTTAAAACTGAAAATTTATTGTCCTCAGACGATAAAATAAATTCTACTTTTGGTTTAAGTAGTTTAATTAATTTTTATTTGGAAGTAGTCTCAATTCATTATGCCTCTAAAATCTAATTTTAATTTGCTTAAGTAGTTTTTATTTAAAAGTAGTATCAATTCGAGTTCATCAAGCTCTCATGAATCTCATCCCTCAACCCACATCAACTCCCCAAACCCCTCAATCAAACTAACAAAAAAGACAATTAAGGCAATAATTTAAAACGAAAAAAAAAAGGCAATGATATCTTATCCGTTATTAACATGTATAATAGCTAAAGATTTGACTAAAATATTTTAGTTATAATTTTCAATTTTTGAAAAGTTATAATTATATTTAAATGTGAATAAAATTGGAGGCCTGATTTTCCCACCTTTAATATTTGATCATGTTAAACTAAAAAATAAACACACACCACCAGCCTCCAATTAAGAAAAGTATAAAAAGGTCAAAATATTGACTTTCATCTTTATAATAACTAAAAATTGCATCAGCAACTCAGCCTAACACACCAATTTTATACAAAATTTTAAAAAACAAGAATTCAAATGTGTAACAACTAACTATCAATTCCAATTTTCTAAGTCAATAAGATGAACAGCAGCCAAAATATCATAGTTAGGCAACATGTTTCGACGTTCAACAGTGACCTGGAAAAATTAAGAAAAAAAAACAAACAAAACAAAAAGAAAAAAGCCAAAAATTTCGGTAGAAAACGTGACTAAAACACAACCAGTCATGATGTTAATGAATGAACGAGAGGTCTTCTCAATTAATCAAATTCTGGCACGTAAAGGAATTATAGGGTCACTAGTTTGATCATAATAAGATTATTACACTGTTTAATGAAATGATAATACTATATTACATGAAATTATATTATTTTGAAGCTGTCAAAGCCACCACTAGCTTGTCTTATTCTTATATCCAGCTGTTTACAAATTTTAACTAAAACTGCGGTGATCGACTCTTCATACTTTATTATTTATTTTTTGTGGGACTAAATGACAATTTTTCATAGCTGGGAATGGACCGTTTTGAAGCGAGCTAGCCCTAAACACGACCCAACACGAAAAAAAAACTGTGGCGGATTTTGATTTGTATTGTGTTCGCTATGTCACACAAACTTTATTATTGGCTCGATACGTTGATTGGTAAGACTTGGCTGGTGCGTTCCTATATGAATATTATGATATATTGTATTTTGTAATACTTGTATTCTTATTCTTGTTGTTAAATTTAAATACTCCGTTGTTGAGTTAACAGTATGATTTTTTTTTTAAATATACAAGTATATATGTGCTCATTTGCCTCCCTAACATTTTTTTTTTTTTTTTTTAAAAAAAAAAAAAAAAAAAACCCTCCTAAATGGATGTCAAACAAAAGGTAATAAAAGAAATATACATTTAAATACATAATTAAGGTGTTGTTTCGTTGTTATGGAAATTTACTTCCAATAGAAATTTGTATTTCATGGAAATTAAATAGCTACATCAAATTCCTAGGAATTGCATAAAGTAGTTTGGTTGACAGGAAGAAAGTTGTAAATTATGGAAATTTTGACTTACCAAGGAAGGATTGGGTAATTAACTTCTCATATTTTGTGGGAAGTCGCAATTACTATGAATTTGCAATTCCCTCATTTACACTTTATATTGTCAACCAAACAACCCTTTTATTTTCAAATTTCCATGATTTTTCACTTCCCTCATTTTCTTCGTATTTTCTTTGTGCAACCAACTAGATGTTTGGCACAACAAATGTTAAGCAATTCACGGTCAAAAATTTAGTTCCCTATATAAATTTAATTTTTTTTTATTTTTTTTCTTTAACAATGAAGTATTCATTTTATAGAAAACTCTTGTCAAGAAAATATTATAGAAAACTCCCTGAATCAACTGTATTTAAAAAGGTTGTAAGAAGAAAAAAAAAATAGCATGAAAGACAAATGTCATTTTTTGTGTACAAAAGACAAATGTCATTTGGTTATGCACAAACTTTTTAATAAATCGGTTATACAATACCAAGCATAGCTCGGTGTAGTGCTCTAATGGTAAGTTTTGTATCTCACAAGTCACAATCAAAAGGTTGTGGGATCAAATTCCATTAGAAACACTTTGGGGTGCATAATCCCTTATCCTTCCCCCTCACTTTTAAAGTGTTTAGCTCGCTTATCCGTATCGAGAGGACTTGTGGCTCTGTGAGAAGTTCCGGCCCTATAGGACCCTTCTCCTTACCAACCAACAAAAAAAAAACAATTATACAATAAATAAATATTAGTATTACACTCCAATTTAGATTGGTCACCCTAAAATGATTACAGTAAAAGTTATCACAAGATAAAGGAAAATTTGTCAATTGCAGCCATTTAAAATTTATATTTTGCAAATTGCAGCCATTTAAAAAAAATGCAAATTACTGCCCAAAAGTACTAATAATTTGTTAATTGCCACCCAATCCAATTTTTTCCTCGATTTGCATGCCGAAAAATTTTCGGTTAAGGTTTAGGGGTCATTTTAGCCTTAAGAGTCCAAATTGAGTTCGAAATTGGCAAAAAAGTAACTAAAGTGCATCGTTTTACGTATCAAACAATGTATTGATTTGTAAGCAATTATTTTTTTTGCCGCCAAAATGAGGCACTTACGTTAATTTTTTTGCCAATTTCGAGCTCAATCTTGGATCCTTAAGAACTAAAATGACCCCTAAAATCTTGACAATATATTTTTCGACACCCAAATTGAGGGAAAAATTATATTGGATGGCAGTTAACAAGTTATTAATACTTTTGGACTGCAATTTGCAAAAAAAAAAATTAAATAGCTGCAATCTACAAAATATAAATTTTAAATGGCTGCAATTGACAATTATCCCAAGATAAATAAAAGCTACTTATAATTTATTGATAAAGTTACTCAATTTAAAGGAATAAAAATCGGATATCAGTATATATGAAGGTAACTATATTACGCCATTATGGTACCCTTATGTGGAGTAAAATTTATTTCACGACCTATTTACATTAAAACATATCCGGATTTAAGGTACTATTCAGTATCAAAGAGGTTAAAAAAAAGCTAGACCCTTTGAGAATTGGGGGGAAGAAAGAGAATTTTTACCACAAAGTGCTTTTAGTGGAATTATGTAATCGTAGAAAAGTGATGGGGAGTGTATCAGTTAATTCAGGTACAATCTAGCTTAATATGTTTTTTTTGGTGTTTAAAGAGGCACAAGGGCGAGTATGAAAATCGATCTTAGAATCACCTGAAACCAAAATGAGAGTTCTAACCACTTGAGTTATCCCTAACTCCCACAATCTAGCTTTATATATAAAAGTAAAGCGCTAACATGTCATTTGTAGCATTATTTATCAAGGCATCGGCAAATTATATAACAGATGATTTGGTCAAATCTAAGTTCAATATCTCATGAAAAATTAAGAAATATATATTTTTTAAATCTTATAAATTGGGTAATTTTGGTTTTTTTTTTCTTTTCTTTATTTATTTATTGTTTTTTTTTTTCAGGGGGTATAGGTGGGGTGATTTACCAGTGAGCTTATCCTCTACAATTATCAATATTCCAAAAAAAAAAAAGAAATGATCTACAATTATCAACTTTTACTAATCAAAACTGTTGGATGAAAAAAAATGGTACGATTCTTAATTAGTGAACAAAACTGACATTTATTGATTGAAATTAGTTTGAATTAAAATAAAGATAAACTGATTTTTACAAGTCAAAGAGGATGGCCCTTTAAAGATCTTTCTTTTTATGTTTTGTTCTTGCTATATTTATGTTGCCTTCGTTGTATCAATTACGAGAAGATTAACATGTAAACCATTCAATGCCAGAGGGAGTTGCCCAAATTAAAGTAGAATACCATATAAATAATTCAGGCTAAACAGTACGGGTAATAGTGTAATACAAAAAAAAAAAAAAATAATAATAATAATAATAATAATTTATTTTTAGAAAACTTTGACAAAGGGGTTAACATATCAATTTTTATTTACAATTTCATAATCAATTTTTATTTACGATTTCATTTTATAATAAGGAGAAACTCTATAACCAAACTTTAAATTTACGGGTTTTTTTTTTATCCTTTATGGGGGTTAAGTACTTGGGAGTAGGAGGGGAAATGTAAGAGTATCCCCACTAGCCAAACGGCCACCACCGAGCACTCTCTCTTGGCAAAATTCAAACCCTACACCGTGAGGATCTTAGATAAACCTTACTAACTCAAGGTTACCACAATCGTTAGAAGTATGCTTTTTGTATACTATGTATAATAGCACAAAGTATACATTTTGAGAGAGAACACATTTATTGGAACACAACAATCACTAAGTTACCATCTAACAATTACAAGCCCCGGCCAGTCAACTCGACCGCCTTCTTCCCGGAGAAAAAAGGCCTGCTCCCTGAACTATCTATATCTACCTCATTGGAAAGCATTCAAATGACTTATATGGAAATTCTTTTCTGGTAAAACCTTTCGTCTAAACCAGAAACATACTTCGTAAATAGACAAGAACGACTACCAAACGGGCAAAAAAAGGTGGCGAATTCATGTACTCTAAAACTACAGTAGAAAAAGATATTTTATATCAACATCAACAACTAAAAAAAAGGAGCACCATTCACAATATGCAATTAACTTTGCATCAAATTGTGACATAATTGATATAACCTCCAACCGGATTAGATACCCCATTTTAGGGTGCGAAGCACATTTCTCTCTTTTTCTCCTGTCTTATTCAATTGTACCTTGCTTGTTAGTTACTACATTACGCTTACGCCCTGTGATTAAAACAATTCTTCACACTCGTTCCTGCATCTTTTCTCTCGATGAAAACAGGAACGACCAGGAAAACAGTATCGACGATCAGGCTAATGGAATATGTTACAACTTACAAAGGATCAACTTGACATATATTTATCGAAGGAAATTGATTGCTAGAAGTTTTTCTAACACTAGCTTTCAAAATACTCCTTCCGTCCCTTTATTTTTGCCCCGTTGTCATTTTTTGGGTCAAACTTTGACCATAATTTACCGTTAATCTATAAAAGATAATATAATCATGAGTGGTTTTGTTAGATTCGTCTCATTGTATATTTTATTAATATCATATTTTTATAATTTTTACATATATGGAAATAAAGTTATAGACGTTTTAAAACACGTCTTGGAGACCACGTACAGTCAAATGGAGCAAAGAAATAGGGACAGAGGGAGTATATGAAAAGGCAGATTCCAATGCTAAGAATAAAAACATATTCAGTTCTATATTCTTCAAAGTCAAAAAACTGGACAGATACAAGTAACAAAATCAAATTCCAAAACATTGATCATGTGTCAAATCAATGCATGGGTAGCAGCCCCATCAATCACTAGATCAATCTCAATAGAAATCATCGATGTTCAGAAATACAAAATGAGACGATCACGAATTCAGCATCAGAACTCAAGTTGACAAACAATATTCGACATTTAGAGCATCGAATCAGAAACTGAATGCGGAACATGAAATTTATATAGCGCATAAATTGCACAAAGATACATAAAACAATGTGGAGCTTATTTTCTCCTTTGTGACAATGCCATGAAAATCAAAGATCAAGAAACTGATATAAAATAAATAAACTCCTGTAACCTTAGGAAAGCTAAAAAAAGGAAAAATGGTATTGGTGAAAATCTACCCCATGTATTGGTACTCGAAATTATTAAAATTCCTGTCTCTGTGCTACATGACAATAAACTGTTGAAGTTTTTATCTTGAAGTTACTAAAACGGGGAAGAAGCCCACAATTCAAAGAGAAGAAGAAAATGTTCATCATGTGAAAGTAAAAGGGAGGAAGCCCCAAAACCTCCTAAAACATTCAATTTGAATTTGGTAGTAAAATCAGAAATTAATTCCTCCCTGTATTCTCCTCCAGCCAAATGGAAATAAGTAAAAAAAAAAAAAAAAAAAAGCATCAAGATAATTACCCCATTAGCACGAATTCCTCCGGCTCATGGACAAACAACCCTTGCAAGTTGCAACATCTATTGTTTTGGAGAGCACCATTTCCGGATGAATAAATCAATGGCACCAACACCCTATTGTTTTCAATCTTTTCAGCAACCCATCACCGCACAATTATACACAAAACTGCCTGACTGCTTAGTACCAAGCAACTCCCAATTAGCATCGCCCTCACTAGGCACCCAAGAATTAACCTCGATGATGCCTTCTCCATGTGCCCTTAGTCCACCAATAACAATTAGCCGGTCACCACATGCCTTAAAAGCAAGCCCCCAACCATTCATTGAGCCAGATCTTTCAGGCAATCTCTTTACTGTTGCCCACTCCCTAGTTTGTTTATTGTATTGCTTAACCTCCATGCCAGCATAATCAGCAGCATACAATTCATTATTTACAACGGCTACAAGTGGAGGAGCCTCAGCTGCAGCAGGCATACCATTCTCAGGGGCATCCCCACGGTTTCCAGGGGACATGTCAGGAATCTCTGTCCAAGTTCTAGTGGTAAGATCATACTCCTCACCACAAGTTAGAACCCTAGCATCATTGCCCCCAATCCCACCAATAACATAGAATTTTCCGTCCATGAATATACCCGAGCACATTTTCCTTGGTTTAATCATGCTCGGAAGGGTCTCAAATGTCCGAGTCTCGGAATTGTAGAGCTCTGCAGAACTAAGAATGTTGCCCTGAGAATCACAACCACCTGCTAATATAGCAATCGCACCAAGACTAGCAGACCCGAATAAACACCTGGGATAGTTCATGCTCATCCCAGACGACCAAGAGTTTGTTAGTATGCTGTATTTATAAATCACATGGGCCATCAGGTCTTTCCCAAAGACAAGCAGCTCAGTCCCAACAGCTAAGGACTCCTTATCGGAACACATAAAACATTCGTTCGAATTCATCCTGGGCAACTGCATCCAGCGGCGACTAGCTGGATCAAAAGCCACCCATTCAAGGAGGCGACAAGAGAAGTAAACCCAATGCTCAATCACGTTATGTTGCCACCTCAACTTATATATCTCACCACTCTTAACCAGAGAGCGAAAGCTCCGGTTCAAAGAGGCAATTGAACCATATTCAGCCCTAGAGCATCGAAGAAGACAATTAATTGTCATGTCACGGCCAATAGAATTAATCAAGCAATCCATATCAGAACGATCACCACCTTGGCGTTGGTTATTAGAATGACCAACAACCGGAGAACGTGACAACGAAAGCCTATCGAATTGAGCTCTCGAGAGTCTCTCCTCGGTGTCACACACCTCAGTGGCACACACCTTACTTGTCTTCCTCAAACCTCCCTCGCCTTCACGATCACTCTCTAAACGACGTTTGCCACTTGAGATTTCGACTTCAACTCCAGCTCTACAATTCATGTACCCCCACTTAGTTTCTTGCTCACAAGAGCTAGGTAACACCCTCGAAACCAAGCAAGATCTCCCCTCCAACATGTCTACAACCTAATTCACGCCCCAATGAGGGCAACAAGTCAATATAATTATAACAATCCAATCAAAAATCCAATTCAAATTCCAAAACAATTCAACCCAATCAAATTCAAATCCAAATTTCTTCAAATTCCTCAATTTCTCTCTCCTTCAAATCAAATCAAATCACAACCCCCCAATTAAACGCACCTATTCAATCAAATACAGATTCATATCAAAATCAAATAAATAAAACCAAAAACAATTTTTTTTTCATATTAAAGTCAAATTAAGAAAGTATAACAACCCACAAAAATAAATAATTAGTATATAAAGATAAAATTAGAAAGCGTACCGATCCGAATCCAATTACGACGATCCAGAAAGCGCGGAATAATTAAACCAAATGCACTCTTATTAATTTGCTCCTCAAAAATTCTTCATTTCTTCTCAATTGAATAATCCTGTAACCAAAATCAAAAATTGTATCTTTCAGTCTAGTTCTTGCTTCTTTTTCTCTCCATTTTAATGGAATTAATCAATTTTAAAAAACCCAGAAAAACCAATGAAAAAAAAAATCAATTAGAAATTAAAAAGATTAATTTTGCAGTAAAATAATAACAAATAGATCTCTCAAAATCAGATCAGAAAAAATAAAATCCATTTGAAGAGCAACAATTGGGTTAGATCTGCACGTTTTAAGAAAAAAATAATCAAAAAAACGAGATTAGAAGGAAAGAGACAGGACTTACGGATTGGATAAAGAGAGAAAGAAACAGAGGAAGAAGGGTTATTTGATTGGGCAAAATAACAACAACCCAAAAAAAAAAAAATGGAGCAAATTCAAAATCCAAAAAAAAAAAAAAGTTAAAAACACCCACTTCTCCCTCTTTCTTAGAATTTGATTGGGTTGAATCAAAACCCAAAAATAAGAAAAAAAAAATCTGAACTTTCTCTCTCTCTAAATTTCTATGTATACAAATTTTTGATTTTTTGGGGTTGGGCTATCTATCTATATCTATCTATCTATAAATCAGTTTAGTTGCAGTTTTATGAGTACTTTGGGTTGGGTAGTTTTTCTGCTGCAACTGCTGTAATTGTAGAGAAGTTTCAGTGAATCAAGAAAACAGAGGAGAAAGAAGAGAGAGTTGGTTAATTTAAGTCGTCCTTTGGATTCTCTCTTCTGCAAAGGAAATGGAAATCATCTCTCTTTCTTTCGTTGTTTCTCTTCTTTCGGCTTTGAGTTTTTTTTTGGGGCTCTGTTTGGAAGCACATATCTTTTTAGCATATGGGGTCCCCTTTCTCTCCCCTTTGCCCTTTTATCCCCTCTCTCACTCTTGGGGTCTCTTCTTCAACTTCTTTTTTTTACTTTTGGAAAAAAAATTCATTAATTTTTTAAATTTGGGAGAATTAGTTAGTCTTATTATGGAAATTAGGGATTAATTTAGGTAACCTTAATTGGTTTCTACTAATGTTTTGATTATGATAATCAACTAACTTTCGTTTAATAGTAAGACGGTGTAGTTGTCTTCTGTGATGTCGTCGTAGCCTTTGTGTCTGCTCGCTGTTAGAACTGAGCGAGTTACTGTTCTTGCTCTCTTTAGTATAATAGGGAAATGACACTGTTGTCTTCTGATGTTGTTATTGTATTCTCTGTGTCTGTTGGAACAATGTGAGTTTACTATTCTTGCTCTTTTTCTAGACTTTATGTCAATGTGTTCTTACAATGTCGTTGTTAGTTGAAGTGAGTTGAGATATTATGGACTGGCTGTGGTTTATATAACGGTATTCAGATTCTCCAATCTTATAGGCGTATGAACCTATTATCTTACTTTGCTTTCTTTCGAGGCTTTTTGTGGGTATGTTCTTATACTGTCATTGGCTGTAGAAGATTTCAGTTAGTTATTATTGAGATATTGTGATTATGTAACGGTATTCAAATTCACCAATGTTATAGGAGCAATGGAACTCATTATCTGGTAAAGGAGGTATGAACGGTTTTTATGCATTTACGTTTAGATTCTAACAATTTTTACTTTAGATAACTAACATTGGGATGTTGCTACACGCCGTCAAATCTATGCGAGTCCTTTCTTTTTCTGTTATTACCTGGAAATTTTGTAAAACTAGAATTGAGATGTTGTTAATATTACAAGAACTTTACATACTGTTATAATCTATGGTTTATTACGCAACAACTTCAGTTCCTTTCTCAAAGCCAATATATATATAAGTCAGAACATTGCATTTCAGTCGCGAATCTATTTGGGTTTCTTCTTATTGTGCCATTTCCATATACTTTCGTAAATCTATAATTGAGATAATTTAATTATAGTTAAAATCCATATACCGTCAAAAACAATAATTAATGCAGCTACTCGCCACAGAGATAATGTGAATTGATTTGTGAGTTATGCAACGTTATCGTATTTACGAAGAAGTTGTAATTAATGGAAAAATGGATGATGTTGATTGAAATATACACGTGATTGATTTTAATGATAAGTGTTTAACCATAGAACATCCACGATGATTGATCTACTAAAAATTGTGATGATTTAAAAAAGACATGGAACACTCATCAACCCGGCCTTTTCCTTCTATTGTGAAAATTAGTAAATAAATAACATTAAAAATATTAATTTTTTAAAAAAATTAGATAATAATGATCAAATCAAATACTAAAATGTTGTACTGTTATATAAAATTAACAAAAATAATTTAAAATTAAAAGTAAAATAAATCATTATGCTCGCGCTACCTAGTTTATACTTAGCTTTATTACAAATTTTTCTATTTTTGCTATTATTCTCTCTGTTGAACTTCCACTGTGCAGTTTATAATTTACATGCTAAAAGACACAAGAGCATTATAGAGAGTTCATATGAATATCACTCACTCATCCATTCCTTTGTATAAAAAGAAATTTTTTGAAATGAAAATTATTTCAATTTTTTTAAAAGTGTAAGTCCATGTTCTCTTCACCTTAAAAAAATAATTATTTAAATTTTTTAAGTTTAGAAAAAAAAAGTTTTAGTCTAGAAAAACAAGTTGAATATAAAAAAAAATAAGTTTAGAAAAAAATCATTAACTTTAAATAACAAATACAATAGTGGATTGTAAAGATATTAATTTAGTAAAAAATAATTTAAATACAATGTAGATAATTTTATTTTTTTTAGTAAACAACAAAAATAATTTAGGTTTGGTAAATATCAAGCAAAGAGAATAGGGGTTAATTATTTAATGTATGCACTATACATCCCAACCTTAATTATTAGCTTCGGTGTCAATTATGATTGACTGTGGTTGATTTTCTTCCATATTTATAAATGATATGCATCAATTTTTGTTTGATATTATTTATTGAAAAATATTTTAATGTTTTGGGCAATTAGTAAATATTTGGATATTCTTTTTTATTTATTTATTTATTTATTTATTTTGTTTAATGTTTCATTGAATTGTTTTTTTAGGTCAATCTTTAGGACCTAGTGGACAATTGAAGTGATTATTAATATTAAAATTATAAAATTACTAGAGCTAAAAATGTCTTTTCATGTGGACAAACTACTTCGTCATCACGTCTTCCTCTATACTCCCTCCGTCCCTTATATTTTGCCCCATTTGCCATTTACGGTAGTCCCTTATTTTTTGCCCCATTCTATTTTGGGCCGTGGTCCCATATTGTAAACTGCTCCATAATACTCCATTAACCTCGTTTAGCCCACTAAAACCCAAATGCATCAGCCTCTTTTTCTCCCCTGATCTCCTCTTACCCACTCCCTCTCCTCAATTGCTAATCGCTCTCTCTCTTCCATCACCACCTCTCTTCTTCCTACGTTACAACCGAGGCTGCTTCTTCTCCCTCCTTGCCATTTATTTTGTTCTCTGAAAACCCCATCAAAACTGAAATCCCCCTCTTTCATTTCTGTTCTCTCTCTTCCGCTTTTTATATAAGATTGAAATCCCTCAAAACCTAGATCTACGATGCCGGAACATTGAGATCCGGCTTCCTACTTAATTTGGGCTTCATCTTTGTTTTTCATTGTTAGAAAAGCTTTGATTTTTTTTTGTTTTGAATAATTTCTACCCAAACTTCGTATATTCTGTAGTGTTTAATTTCCATATCTAATTAGTTATGAGCTTCAATGGTAAGGGTGGGTTTAATTCGGAGTTAAATGACGAGAATTATGATTTCTTGAAGCATAGTCTTTTTGTAAACCATACCCCTACCTTAAACAACTCCGATGATGACAAAGAGGAGTTTATCCCTAACACCCCTGCAACAACCGTCACTAGCTCGCTACCTCCAGCCCTGATTCAGGTGCCGGAGACACCATTGTGCATGCAGTCTGCCGGACCACCGAGCTTTACCAAAGGGGGCAGCAATTCAATCCCTTCTAGAAGGCCGGGGTGGCTAAGATCTAGGGGTTCAAAAAGGGTTATCGACTTTAGTACTTCTGTTATAGAGTTTGACGCTTATGTTGTTGAGTCCCAAGGGCCGGAAAATAACTTCTCCGGCCAAAAACCAGAAAATGGAGGTGAAATACTTCGACTTCTTTGTCCTCTTTATTTCTGTGATCCGAAAAAATCCAGATAAGCTATTAATTAGCCTAAGATTTTATAAATGGAGTATTTGTGATTGTTAGTCTAAATCTGTTAGTATTTGTGAAATGGAATATTTGTGATTGTTAGTCCAAATCTTTTCATTAGCCTAAATTTTTATAAATTTTTTGGCTATTGACTTAATTATGACGGTGGAGTAGTACGTATTTTTGTGGTTGTACTCTGATTGTGTAATGCTGTGAACTTGGTATATGTGTTTGCTCGGTACTGTGTGGTTATTGTAAGGTGGAGTAATGATCCTAGTTTCATTTGACAATGAGAAGGTGAAATGTTGCTACAATTTTGTTGTTCTGTATTGTTGATTAAGTAGATTTATTAATAGACAGAGAGACCCTATGATGAGTATGTGCATGCTCTACTCTGAGGGGGGGGGGTGCAGCTTATGTGATGCCACTCCATCTTTTTTTTGATGTTTGACGAGGCACGATTAAATAGTCACTTAAACACGTATTTTATGCCACTCCATCTTGTAGGATGTTTGATGAGGCAATGTGATGCCACTCCATCCTGTAGATGTTTGATGAGGCGCATAGTTGCAATGTTGTTGGGCCAACCCCATGATGATCACAACACTATGATTAAAAACAATTCTGAGTTGTGTATTGTGTGTTCTTCTTCCTGTTTTGTGAACACATACATTAAAGTAATAAATAAAGTTGATAAAATTCATAAGTTGGTTCCTTTATAATTACAAAATACATTTGCGCCTACTCCTTATCAACTATGGCTAATTAATAAATTGCATAATTGCAACATTTTAAACTTCACAAAAGTACATCCAATCCCTATAGACATTAGACAAAATGGGGCAAAATACTAATGACAAAGTAGTAATAATCATAAGCATTGTACGCTACCTATTTCAACCATCTACCAATATTTTGACTACTCTGCCAGGTTACTACAAATTTGTACAACAAAAAATTCTTGATATGTTTTCATAATTTGCATTCTTTATCTTATGGAATAACATGCCAGGCCACTACTTGAGTTGCCTGAGTTGTATCACCTCCTTATCCCTTCCAATTCATGAACTTGCATAGACGTGTCCTCCACGATTGAGATATTACTTTCCCTTGGAATGTGCTATGTTTCTACCTCTTCCCTTTCTTCTGTGTCTTGAACAATGGTTGTCAATCCATGTAATTCCATGTGTTGTTGTAGCAAAGATGTCATACTTTCTTTTAGCAACTGAATTGGGACTTCTATGTAAGTCGGCAAATTCCATGCTCTTTCCATCCTTTCCTTTGCATGATGTGGTTGTATATAATTATTTGAACCATGTACTATCATTATCTCAAGCATGCAATATTGTAGGCTAAGAAACACATGATTTACTTTACGAGGCTCAACAATTTCATAAGCATACTTGACAGCACCTACTAGCTCGTCTACGTTTCTAGGGGCTTGTTGGTGTTGAATTGCTTGAATTGCATTAAAGAACCCTAAGTCGAGAACATTTAAGTCCGGACAGTTTGGGGGTTGTGCTATAAGATGTATGTTGAAACCATCTGTGTTTGTTGCGTTTCTGAATTCAATGTCATGTAGTTGCAAATGTGGTGTAGCATTATCTTGTTGAACCCAAATGGTTCCACATGCATCAATTGGCCAATTTTCCTTGATTGAGGGAAGCAATTGCTCAATAAATAACTTCCTTATCACTGATTGTGTAATATTCTTGACTGGTTTTGTCTCCAAAGTGCCAACCACTCTATGTATGCTAGATCGCTTTGCTAGAATAACTTCTGTCAGTGGGAAACATCCTAACTTCCCATCAAACAGACATTCACCATTTGGTCCATGAACTGCTCTGGACAATGCAACCTCAAACATTACTTTGGTATCGTACCTTTTGGACTTACAATTCTGGTAAGGATGTACTTCATTTGGTGCCAAATCTTGATGAGTGGATTATTAATATTCAATTGTTATTTTTTTTTTACTAATATGCAACAAAATATGGACAAAGTAATGCATTGACAAGCGTTTACAATCAAAATAGAAAAATCATTTAGGAACAGAGTGAGTAATATTTATAAAAGCATCTCGTAGCTAAGATTATGTAAGTTAAAACTATTCCACATACCCTATATATAATTTCTAGTTTTAAGACATTGTTTTTTATTTAATTTTTATAATCTAATTATTGGATTTTAAAAGTAAAAAAAAATGTAAATACCTATACGTCTTTATCTCAATCTCTCAAAACATATAATATTAAATAACTATTCTTACAAAAATTCAGGATACAAAATCTCACGGCATATGTTTATGTCTTATGTGTGTCCTATCATAAACTTTTATGAATTTATTACTGAGATAAATCTAAAAAATTATTACTATAATTTCTATAATGATAACTAAGTTCTCCCATCTTATAGGAGTGTGTGAACTTTTTATTTGGTAAAGGTGGTATAAAAGATTAATGATACAAATGATAGTATGATCTAAATTTTCTAACTTAAAATCTTATTTAAAAATATGCCTTTATTATATAATTTGTGAGTAAAAAAATACTGAATGATTTATTCTCTCTCAAATTACAAGAAATCATTTAACTTTTGAAAAAAAGAAAAAGAAAAAAGGGACCTAACAATTTGTCATTGAGATTGTGTTTATTGTATTCATACCTATTTTGTTACTAGATATCGACCTTTAATGAAGTTATAATTGAGATTATATTAAATCAATTTTCGAGTTAAAATCAATTTCATCTGAATAAATTTTTTTACACATGTATTTTCTTTTAAAAAAATGATATTGTCATTTTAAGGAAATAAATAATTAAGATATTTTCTATTAAGGTGTGTACCGTTCTTTAATTTTTACCTAAACGTAGCTTATAAAATCTTATTAGCAATAATTTTTACCTTATGTGTACACATGATTGAACTTGGCACAATAATTGTCATGATTGAAGATATTGCAATAATAATAAAGAACAAAAAAATATGCATCAATAAACAAATTAAATAAAGAAGAAGAACAAATATGAAAAATACCTCTAAAATTATTATTGATCTAAAGTCTAAAGTGAAGTTTAACACAACTTAAGCATAAGAAAAGGGAGCTGAAGTGCATAAAGAACTTTACAAACAAGAATGAAAGGATAGATCATCTTGCTCATTATACAATAAGTATTTATAAGCTAAGCGAAAAAGGAATAAGGAAAGTCAAAATGCAATAACCTTGACATCCCTCCCAAAACCTATGGCGCGAGTACAGTGGAAGCTCTAAAATTGTCCTTTAAAAGCTTGTTTGTTGCTTCCCCTAGACTTCGCTCGAACCATTTGGGCAAGATCGCCTGTTTTGGCAAATGGGGTAAAATCAGTGCTTCAAGCCTCCAACAATCTTCAAATTTAAGCATCATAAATTCTGTATTTCTTGTCGAATATAGGCTTGTGATGACCTATAGTTGGAAAACTCTATGAATGTAATTTTCCAACCCAACTGGAATCAGATCTCCGTTATCACCTGTGGATCAAAAGTTTGGAGCAAAAGAATGAACGCACTTCAATTCTTTCAATAGCACTTTGCTGAATTTCTAGCTCTAACTTGTTCTTAGAGATAAGCTAGGATCCTCGAGCATTCTACTTCATCCTCCGTGTTTATTAATTATAATCAAAATTTCATAGTAAAATCATCGAAAATTAAACACCAAAAAACATGCAAATGGGGAACATTAGAACACACCGAGTATGTAAACCATGCAAATATCACCTAAAAGCTAAACTAAGGAATTGAATAAATATGCTACATAAATGTACCTTAAATACCTAGCTATGTGAATATGACTCATTAGGTGTTAAGCCTTATATTAGTGTATAGTTATTAGCCAATGTGTTGAGCCCTAATCTCTTTAAGGTTGTATATATATACTTGTTCATACTCTAATACAAAAACACACTACACTATTCTCTCTATTCTTGACATGGTATCAGAGTCTTAATATTCTAAAACCCTAAAATTCTAAAAATTCTGATTTTTTTTCCACTGCACTGCTTGATTCACTACAATGGGCGACGATGGAAAACTCGATCTCTCATCCTCTTTTTACCTTGGCTCCGGTGATCAACCGGGGAATTTGATCACTTACGTGGTCTTGAAAGGAGATAACTACCTTGCTTAGTCTAGGGCAATTACCTTATCCTTGAAATCTAGGCGAAAATATGGTTTCATTGATGGAACTATCTTTAAACCCCATGAGAAGAAGAACTTACTTGATTGGGATACAGTGAATACCATGATAGTTTCATGGATTTTACGAGCTATTGACCTAAAAGTTGCAGCATCCATACCTTACTTTGAGGAAGCTAAGAAAATTTGGGATTATTTGGAGAAGCGGTTTTGCGAGGCTAGTGGTCCTCGTCTCCAACAATTGCGGACTGCTATTACCAATTGCAAACAATCAAAGGCTATGACTGTTGAAGACTATTATACTACTTTGATGGGGTATTTTGATGATCTTCTTCGTCTCAAACCCCCTCATGGATGTGAATGTGGCCATTGCACGTGTAACGTTGTTGCGAAGTATGAATTGGATAGAGAAGAGGAGAAAATGCATCAATTCTTGATCAGTATTGATGATGACAAGTACGTTGTGGTGCGCATGAACCTTCTCTCGCAGCAGCCCCAGACTACTCTTGACCGTGCGTACCAACCATTCCTTCAGGAGGACCGTTCTCGTGGCATTGCTCAAGGGCATGCTCAATCAGAGAAGGTCGAGGCTCATGTTTTTGCTTTACCCTCGGATCAACGGCCTTCTCAATCTAACACTCGCGTTGATAAATCGAAGCTATATTGCTCCCGTTGCAAACGCTCGGGACACGACAATTCTGGCTGTTTCATACTCCTTGGTTACCCCCCTTGTGGCTCGAGAAGTATGGTAAAAAAGGGGGGGCATCGTCCTCGGGGCAGCAAGGTACTCCAGCCGTGCCCAGCAGGTCTGCTGCTGCTTCTTCTTCGCCTGCTGCTGCTATTGCGTTGTGTCTGATCACAGCAAGCCCACGGCTCGTGCCAATGCCGTGGGGCGCCTCTCTTGCTGCTGCTACATCTCTACCCTCGCAGAACCCTCCGGGCTTTGTCGGAGCTTAAACCCGAGCATGTCCGTCTTCTTTTAACTATGGTTAATAATCGTCAACAAGACAAGATGACGGGTGAGTATTTTTCTTTATCATGGATCATCGACACTGGCTTTTCTCATCATGTTACCAGTGACGAATCATGTTTAAAATAGATGTGCAATTCATTTCTCCTTGCCCTGTAGGTCTTCCGGATGGTGCTCAAGCCATGGCTACGAAGGAAAGGTGAGTGATTTAGCTGACGGAATAATTCTTGAGAACGTTTTATTCGTTCCCAAATTAAATTGCAATTTAATTTCCGTGTCTAAAATGATCGATGATGCACATTGTATTGTACAATTCACTGACTCTTTATGTGCTATACAGAACCAACACTCGGGGAGCCTGATTGGAGGCGGTGAACGGATAAATGGACTCTACTATTTCCGGCGAATTCCTAAAGTATGCGCGGTGACAAATTCGAAGGTCTCTGCATTTGAGTTATGGCATCGGCGTATGGGTCATCCGTCGGATAAAATTGTCAAGTTAGTGCCTGCTATTAGTACTAGTTCTAGTAGCAAATCTTTGAATAAAGCATGTGAAATTTGTCCACAAGCTAAACAATCACGGGATAGTTTTCCTAATAGTGATAGTAGGGCTAGTCGTATTTTTGAAATGATACATTGTGATTTATGGGGGTCGTATAAGACGCCTTCTACTTGTGGTGCTCATTATTTTTTGACTATTGTTGATGATTTTTCGAGAGGTGTTTGGGTTTATCTATTGAATGACAAAACTAAAGTTTATTCTTCCTTTTGTTCTTTTTTGCTATGGTTAAATGTCAATTTGATGCTCATGTAAAATGTGTATAGTGATAATGGTACGGAGTTCAAACATATGCTTCCATATTTTAATGAAAAAATGGCATATTTTAAATGTGAGTCGGACATTGATGTGAGTCGGACATTGATGTCAGCATATTTTAAATGTGAGTCGGACATTGATGTTTCAAGGCAATTTTCCGATTGATTTTTGGGGTGAATGCGTCCTTGGAGCGATTTATTTGATTAATCGCACTCCCTCTCATTTACTAGCCAATAAAACTCCATATGAAATTCTCTTTGGCAAAGAACCTAATTTTGATGAGTTGCGTGTTTTAAGTGTCTTTGTTTTGCTCATAACCAAAAAGCATAGGGCGACAAATTTGCTTCTAGGAGTAGGAAGGGTGTGTTTGTGGGTTATCCTCATGGAAAGAAGGGTTGGACGTTGTATGATTTAGAAACCGGTGTTATATTTGTCTCACGTGATGTTAATTCTATGGAAATGAATTTCCATATGTGAATAAGAGTGATTTAATTTCTGCTAATGTGAATACCAAAGTCATGTCAAACGACAATGTTAAGGTGGATCATGATTTTCTAGATGACTTAGAGCATATTTTGGAGGTTAGTGAGGACTCCCTTGTGCCTGAAAATCCGCCTAGCCCTCCTGTCCATGCTGCAGATCCTACGGCCGCTGCTACTGCTGCTACTCAAGGCAGCCTACACCCCGCAATCCTCCTGCGGCCTCTTCTGCCGAGGCTACTGCTACAACTACTCCCTCGGACAGTAGCCCCATGGCTGATCCGAATTCCACCTCTGCTTCCTCTATTGATATGGGTCGTGGTCAAAGGGAAAGGCGTCCTCCCAGTTGGCATCGTGATTACGCCGCACATACTATATGTCTTTCGAGTTCATCTATCCCTCAAAGTTCACCGTCTACTCCAAGCTCCTCAGGTACTCCTTATCCCTTACCACACTTTGTAAATTGTAATAATTTTTCCTTGCGGCACCGTGTGTTTATTGCAGCTGTGGATACAGTGGTTGAGCCTCAAAATTTCAATGAGGCAATTCAACATGAGGGGTGGCGGGAGGCTATGCAAAAAGAGATTACTGCTCTTGAAAATAATGAAACATGGGTGTTAGAAAAATTACCTCCGGGTAAGAAAGCTCTTGGTTGTCGATGGGTGCACAATTGTAAAATTGAAAGCTCGCCTTGTTATATTTGGTAATCATTAGGTTGAGGGTATCGATTATAATGAGACTTTTGCTCCCGTTGCTGAAATGGTCACCGTTCGTGATTTTCTTGCGGTTGCTGTTGCAAAAAATTGGGAATTACACCAAATTGATGTCCATAATGCTTTCTTGCATAGTGATCTTGATGAGGAGGTTTATATGAAGCCCCCTCATGGTTTTCATGGTACTCAATCTGGCTTGGTGTGTCATCTTCGGAAGTCTTTGTATGGCCTACGACAAGCACCTCGATGTTGGTTCTCTAAACTGGCCAATTCTCTAAAAAGGTACAGATATTTGCAATCGTACTCTGACTATTCTTTATTTACTCTGAATAATGGGGCTATTCGTCTTAGTGTTCTGGTGTATGTTGATGATTTAATAATTTCCAGCAATGATTCTTCTGCAATTTCGACATTCAAATCATATTTGAGTGACTGTTTTCATATGAAAGAGTTAGGTGTGTTGAAGTACTTTCTTGGTATTGAGGTTGCTCGGAGCTCGGAGGGCATATTTCTATGTCAACGGAAATATACTCTTGATATTATTGCAGAGTCTGGTTTGTTAGGGGCACGTCCGGTAGGTACTCCTATTGAGCAAAATCATACTCTGGCTAAATCAGAGACTCCTCTAATTGCTGACCCTAAAAGGTATCGTCGTCTTGTGGGTCGTCTGATTTATTTGTCTTTTACTAGACCTGGTCTGGCTTACACAGTTCATATCTTATCTTAAATTTATGCAGCAACCTCGTCAAGATCATTGGGAGGCCGCCATTCGTACGGTGCGTTACTTGAAGGGATGTCCGGGTCAAGGAATCCTATTGAGTTCAGAATGCAATTTACATTTGACAGGTTGGTGTGACTCGGATTGGGCTAGTTGCCCTTTGACGAGAAGATCGATTTCTGGTTGGTTGGTGTTTCTTGGTGGTTCCCCTATTTCTTGGAAGACTAAGAAGCAACATGTTGTTTCTAAGTCTTCTGAAGAGGCAGAGTATCGTTCGATGTATAATATAACTGATGAGTTAAAATGGTTGAAGGCACTACTCGACAGTTTGGGAGTCTCGCATCCCCGTGCGATGAGCTTGTTTTGTGATAGTCAATCAGCGTTATATATTGCGTAGAATCCGGTCTTCCACGAACCCACTAAGCAAATTGAGGTAGATTGTCATTATGTTAGGGATGCAATTCAGGAAGAGGTTATTAGTCAGTCATACGTCAAGACGACTGATCAACTCGCTGATATATTCACTAAGCCCGTAAGCAAAAACCAATTTTTTGTATTTATTTGACAAGTTGGGCATTTGTAATTTGTATGCTCCAACTTGAGGGGGGATGTTAAGCCTTATATTAGTGTATAGTTATTGGGTGTTGAGCCCTAATCTCTTTAAGGTTGTATATAAATACTTGTTCATACTCTAATACAAAAACACACTACACTATTCTCTCTATTCTTGACATTAGGTAGCAAAAAAGGTCAAATTTGTCAAAAATGGAATATAGCAAAAGTGAATCGAACTTTCTAAAATACTCAAATAGAAATTGAACCAAACTTTTAACAACGAAAGAATAGATCAACTTTCTATTCTGTACGAGTACTTTTACTTATTAATAATTAATTATATAAATAATTAAATTAATTTTATTGGTAAATACTTACATAAAATATGTCATCTAAAAGGAAACAAAGGTATAATACTGAGTGTAGTTACATCATAGGTACCTTTGTCCATATCTATTAAGGTCACTCCTTTTGGTGATATAATCTTCCTTTCATCTTGATAAATCATTTCTAAAATGCAACAAATTTATTGATTTTAAAATCTCCATATCACTGCATAATTTTGAACTAATTCTTTTTGTTCGATTGAACAAATTTTTCCTGATCTATTTTCATATGACCATTGTTTTTTTTTTTTTTTTTTTTTTTTTTTAATATTTACCATTCAATTCAATAGTTTATTGAATATAAATTTATTTTATATGTAAAACTTTTATTGTAAAAGGAAGGTAAAACTTTGAAAGTTAACCATTATGAAAAGATCGATGACCTATTGTCAAAAAAAAAAAAAAAAAAAAAAAAGGAAAAGAAAAGATCGATGACTCCATAGTATAAATCATATTAACCATAAGAACTTATTTAATTAAATTTCAACTCTAGTCACTTTGAAAATTTAATTGAAGTGACGATCTCGATCTACTTGCGAATTGAGTTTGGTATTAATATATTAAGAATAATATTAAGTATTACTCACTGTTTCGGGAAGAAGATTGTCACGTTTAGTGATTTTACATGATTATTAAGAAAAATAAGATATGAAAATAAAGTAATTATTAGATATCACATATATCAAGTATTGAGATTTTAATTAAACGTTAGAGCTAGAATATTTACGTAATAAGTAAAATAATTTTGCAAATGTAGGAATAGTTGTTTTGAGAGTAAGTAAACATATTGGATAATGAGATTATTAATATTTTTTTTTTTTAGAGAGCCACAAGGATGAGTAGTGATGAAAATTGATCCTAGATTCTTGTGGAACCAAGAGGAAAGCCCTACCAAATCAGGAAAAAAGATCTACCAACTGAGAATAGTTGCATTGAAAGTAGGTATGTATGAGAAAAAATTGTACAAAAAAATATTTTAATATAGAAAATAACTGAAACATAATCAACAAAGAGAAACATCGAAAGTTGCTTCAAAAAAAAAAAAAAAGAGAAACATCGAAAGTAACAAATATAACCATTTTTTAAGGAACAGATGAAATATTATACATTTAAAATTTGATAAATAAAAACATTAAAGACTATATTTCAAAATAAAATATATACGTGTGTCAAAAAAATAAAAATATACGTATTATTTGGTATTAATCTTTAAGAAAATTAAAATAAACACAAACTTAATTAATGTTATATTATATTAGTATAATAAGTCTTGTGTACAACGGGTGTACATTAACTTTATTGTACAACGGTCCGTTTGAGCGTAAATTTAACTATTTTTATGGTAATTTTAACCACTTAAAGGGTAACTTTTAATTGTCGTTGGTTTAAATTTTATTTTAACTTATAATTCCTTATAGTTACGTGATTACATACTATAAAGACTAAAATGATTAATCAAATACATTATAAGTTTTTTGTAAGATACAATTTATTAATAAAATAATAATAATTTTGCAATATAAAGGGTAACTTTAAGTACTTTTAACATAATTTTAATCCGTTTTACAATAAATTAACGTACACCCGTCTTTTTGGAGAATTTTATAAATGAAATGAATAGTGCCAACGTACAACTAGTACATTCATGTAGCTAGCTTATATTAATGCTGCATAAACTTTTCAGAGTATGAAGGGAAGAGACTTGTGACTGAAATAATTAGCCATCAGTCTACCACAACAATATGCTATTATGAATTTATGATACATACACTTTGGGGCATGCCCTTTGCTATCTACTAAAATTAGAACGCAAATAAGATTCGATCTCAAATTTTTAATACGGATTATAACATATATAGATCCTCTGATACACTCATACACACTATGACGTAGCTACTTTCAAAACTTCATTAACACAAACAAAAATAAAAAAAAATTGGACCCTATCTTAGGTATTATGAATGAGCAGTTGAGCACAACCTCAGTTTAATTAAGTAGTCAAATGAATAAATCTTGCATTAATAGCTTAGGCAACTTAAATTTTTAATTGATTGAACATTTGGACCACTTAGCAAGTACCAAGATTTTAATTACTTGCAAGACGACCAAATTAACCTAGTTGCTTCCTTAATAATGTGTACTTGTTACATGAGATGATGAAATCGCTAATTTCTTGAAACAATCTGTTCAAATTAAACTGTGTAACTGAAAAGAGGACCACACTACACGAGAGTCATAAATTAACAGACATTATGTGCTAATGTGCATGAATTATCAATAAACCATATTTGTGGTTATTTTATTTCTATTTACTTTTTTTTTTTTTTTTGACAAAGTTATAACATAATTTATTTAAATGCATTACCCCTCTAAATTGTAACGTTATTATTTATTTTTATTTTTTTATTTTTTTTGTTGAATGGTCTTAAAATTGTCTTCTCCATATTACTTTTGGAATTAGAGTCTTGTCTTGAGAATGGATCTTTTACAACTCCTCTTAAAATGTCCATTTAAAAAAAAAAAAAAAAAAATCTAAAAAAAATTTAAAAGTTAAATTTCATAAATGCCTTCTCACATGAGCTTAAAACAACCTCTCAACAAACCCCTGAATTTTCGTTGAACAGGTTGATTCCATTACCGATGTAATGAAAAAGGAGGTAGTCAGTTTAGTCACCACTACCAGTTGACCCACCCTCCAATCTTGAGATTGAAGGTTACAATTGAATAAAAAGAATGCGATAAAAAGGAAATAGTAAAATGGATTCACGTTTTTTTTTTTCTTCTTCTTTCCTAAGGGTGCTCTCATCTCAAAATAGAAAATAAAACAAAAAATAGAGATACTTTCTTCACTCTCCTATAAACAATCTAACACTCCAATTAGAATGTTACGGGGTATATTTTTAAAAAAAATAATGAAAAAAATATATATATTTTATCTTCACTTAGGAGTTGATTATTTAGTATTATTTTATCAAATTTAGTTATTTTCCTTAAGTTCAGATAAAGTAGTAAAATAAATTAAGATTAGATAAAATAAAATAAATTAAAAATTCAAATATAAGTTCAAATATAATAAAATAAATTAAATAATTTAAAACAAAATCAGATGAACCAAATGGAGGTTTTAATTTCAACGTAAAAAGGCTTCATATTGGGACGGATCGGAATTATTAAAGCCGAAGTTATATATGCGACCCTAAAAACTTCTTTCATGTATGTTTTGTCAATGCACATTTCAAATATTAATATATTTAATTATTGACGACTAAATTAGTAATACATATGCATTATTAAAAAAAAACTATAATCAAAATTAATACAGAGTAAATGAATAGTGAAATAAATAAATAAATTTAAAGGTATTATTATTATTATTATTATAAAACAGAAGAAGTATCATGATATAGGCGCAATGATATAAAATCGGACACGCAATAAAAATAACCCTAAAAACTAGTAGTGCAATAAACGAAGAATATACGGTATTGTAGGGGCATTGGTGGGGATGAAAAATAGGAGGATGAGGGGCGGCATTCATGCAGCAAAATGTACTTTTTCATTCTTTGACCGTGTTCATAATCATCACTCTCCCTTCAGCCGACCTTTTCTAACTTTATCCTTTCACATCTTGCCACGTTGCATCTTTCTTGCTCTTTTCTAAATTTTTAAGTTTAATTACCACTATTATCTTATCTTAATTAGCTTTACAATTGGACAATACTTTCAAAACAATGGTCAATCACTAAAAGCTAAAACCTAAAATTATGATTTATTATTCTAAAGGGTAGCGTAATCTCATACGTATTGTTAGAAAATTTGTGATTATTAGAGTATGTGGTTAATACTTTTTAGATAGTCTAGAAGGAGAGCTAGTTTTGTAGCATATATGATTATGAACATTAAACGCCTAAATCTTTTAAGATATGGTTTATGATAGTTGATCATGAATACAATAGGGTAATCAAGAATTAGTTTGGGTAATGAAGTGGACTTTCAATTACTTAATTAACTGTAAGGTTATTCAGGCTTTATTTAAATGTTATCTCTAATGAGTAAGAAGCAAGCCAAGATAATTAAGGTGTATTCATACATAAAACCGATTTTCATTGCATTGATTTGAACTTATTTAAGTGGTGGAATTAAATTTGGACAAACCTCTTTTTTTTTTTTTTTTGAACTTAAGTTATTTGAACTTATTTTTGTTGAACTTAAATTATCTTTGGAAAAATTGCATTAAATAATACGACCTTTGATTCATCCGCTAAAAACAAGTTGACATTTTGTTTATTTCAGAATAATACGACCTTTAGGGGTACTCCGCTTTAAACAAGTTATGACCGGTTATTAACTTGATTAACAGGTTATATGGACACGTGTCATTGTTTGATTGGTTTGAAAATTTTATTTGTTTTTAAAATTTTTTTTTAATGTTTTTAATGTTTAAAAGTTTATTAATTTTTTTTTTTAAAAAAAAAAAGAAAAAAAAAACCACCACATTCCAGCGCTCCACCCACACCGCCAACCACCGCACAAACCACGTCCACTGGTCCCTGACCCCTTTCTTCCCCTCCTTGAGCTCCGGTGACCGACCTCTCTTAGCTTCCCCTCCCTAAATGTCGGCCATGACCAATCTTAACCCGCGCAAAAAGCCCGCAACCCACCTGAACCGTACCGCCCCAATACACCACCACAAAACTCCATTGTATAGAAACCCTCCGGAAAACCACCTCACAGCTCGATTCCCCACCCTAAACACCAGAATATTACCATATCCACCTTGAAACCAAACCATACCCACCTCGTTGTTGTTGTTATGCGGATTTGCGACTTTGATT
The DNA here is from genome assembly GCF_001683475.1 of Chenopodium quinoa. Taxonomy (NCBI): domain Eukaryota; kingdom Viridiplantae; phylum Streptophyta; class Magnoliopsida; order Caryophyllales; family Amaranthaceae; genus Chenopodium; species Chenopodium quinoa. The sequence goes on along the minus strand of NW_018742418.1, from coordinate 7,438,697 downwards.
GTTGGGATGTGTTGCGATTTTTGGTGATGGGGAAGGCACGGGGAAGGGAGATCTAGGCACGGCCGGCGCCAAGGGCTGGGTTGACAGGTTGCCAGGGAAGGGGAAGGTCGCCGGGGATGTGTTGGGTAATTGTGGTGGAGGTGGTCGGGGTTAGGTGATGGTCGTGGGTCTGGTGGTTCAGGGGAAATTCGGGGTAGAATATGGTAGTTTAGGGGAAGGGGGTGGCACCGACACCGGGCTTGGTGGTGGGGCTGCGTCGGCAGGGATGGGGGAGGTTGGCTGGGGCAGTGTAGGGGAGCAGGGAGGGTGGTGGTTTTAAAGAAATTTAAATGATTTTTAATTTTAGATTTTAATTATTTTAATTATTAATTAATCATAATTAAAGTTTTAATTAAAAGTTAATTAGATTATTAAACGAATTTATTGAAAATTTTAACCGGTTATTCAGGTTGTAGGTAAAATAACTTGTTTAAAGCGGACACCCCCCAAAAGTCGTATTATTCTGAAATAAACAAAAGTTCAACTTGTTTTTAGCGGATGGAGCAAAGGTCGTATTATTTAATGCAATTTTTTCATTATCTTTTACGAGTATAAATTTTAAAACCGTAATTTTTATAGAACTAATAACTTAGCTCATTTGAACTTAATAACTTAGCGTTGTCGTAGGGTGGGTGGGTGGTGGTGGTGGTGGGGAAGGGGGCTGCCAAAAGTTGGGATGGGGTGGCGTGGGGTTGGGGTGGCTGGGTATTTTTATTCTTTTTTTTTAATTTTTTTTTACCAATCACATAATGACATGTGTCACTTAAATTAAAAATAAAAATAATTTACCCATTGTACAGGTAACCGATCACAAGGGACAATTAGAAGAGAATCTCATATAAATGTGGGATTATTACTTTATTAGATAATAATCAAAAGGTAAGATTATTAACAGCGAACCGGTTAAAGGTGGGATTATTAGAATCAATTTTTCCGATAATAATAATAATAATAATAATAATAATAATAATAATAATAAATTATTGCATCCAAATCTATTCCAATTGTCCAAATATTTTTTGCTCTTTGGCATCGAGTTTCTTATATAAGAAAGACATTGCAATAATGTTAATGAGATCAACATCAATTGTTGTGTTATAGTGTCATGCGTGCCCAAGAATTTGAATCACTATATATCACTCGAAAACATCCTAGTTTATATAATTATTTTTTTCTGAAAAAAAAAAGTTTATCTTACTTATCGACTAGTTCATGGCTTAACTTTGAAGTTGCGCATTATCTATCTTTTGGGTGCACCACAATTACAACTTACAAGTGCAGTGTTGTACGTAACTAACATGCACTGAGATTATGAGAAAGTATGGAAACAATTCAAAGCAGAGTGCAGGAATTTGACGTGAGAAATAAGAAAAACTAAGGCACATTATTCCAATTTTGTGTATAAAACCTACAAGTTACATCAATTCAGTCCGAGGAATGATATTCAGGATATTGTGGAATTGTTATGTTTGATAAAAACAGCAATAAATAACATTGCATACGAACATTTTCATAAAATTTTGTTTTACATTTTTGTTTAATTAACGAAGAGCTCTATCAATTTGTTGTATTTATGAAGATTAATTTTGTCTGATTCATATGTTGAATACAAATTAAAATGTTAAACTCTTTGTACAATATTAAACTAAAATAACTCGGAAAAAAAATCCCACCTTTGGGCATACACACATAAACCAAGTAGTTTAATTTAATTTAAATGAACAACAAAATTTATTTTAAACAAATCAAAGAGAAAGGGTTGGAAATAAATAAATTTTAATTTCAGCCAATAAAACCCTAATCTATGTTTTCTAACCTTTTCTCCTCTAGTCCTCTCTCTAAAAAAATCCTAGCCTCCACTGTTAAATTTTAGAGGGATTTTCATCTGTTTTTACTAGTAGAAAGCCCTAACCTTTGCTTCTTGAGTACAATGTTTTTCTTTTTGCTTTTGTTTGTGCTTATGTTTGTAATAACTCTTCTTTTCTCCCTCGAAAGATAGAGTGGTTTTTCTTCTCTAGGATCAAAGGATTTTTTTCTCTAGCTTTCGAAAGGGACGATTTTTCTTCTCCTCTTTTGAGGGAGGGGATTTGCTTATATGTTTTAATGGATCACTATAATATTGTTTCATTGGTGAAGAATTATATGAAATCGCAAAAGTTATCAATTTCGAGAATACAATTAAATGAAAACCATTCTCACGGCTACAACAAATTGTTAGATCATTCCTCTATAAAATATTGTATTTTTTTGGCAATATGAGTGGGTGATAGAAGTTCCACAGTGCAAGATCTACTATACGATTGTAACTTATATAAAGGAAATCTTTATTTAATTAATATGCTATGTATTGTTAAATTCAAATATTTTTTTAGATGTTATTTAATGATTTATTTTTTCTTAATTTTATAATAAAAAAAAGTGATGAAATTAAATTTAATCAACTTTGGAAGAACTTTCTATAAACTACGACACAATGGAGCTACATCTTATGACAACTAATTTAAGATTATTTATTGTTAGGTTTCACAATTTGACCATGTGCATTACTCTTATTTTTTTTTTAAAAGTTCTTTTTGGTTAAAAAAGTACTTCGTATTTGTTTTCTAACCCAAGTTGGATTGATTTAAACCTTAGTATGAAGGGTTTTTTAAGCTGCGTTGATGATTCTTGGACTTTCTTTTTTTTTGAAAACATGATTCTTGGACTTTCTTATTAAAGAAAATTATCAAAAGTGGACGGAATTCGTGGTCAATTTTTTTTCACAATTTTTTTGTCTTAGGACTCTTTTCCGTTTCCGAGTGGCACGTATTTTTACATTAAAAAGCTTCAATACATACTACTTAATACTTTTTTGGATTGCTACAACCTTATTAGACTATATATTATCATTTGTTAAATTCCATTTAAGTTTTAAAATCCTTTCCAAACAACTTTTTTTATTCCTTAATGGTGACACTCGTTTACTATTATTGTTCTGATTCTTGCATTGTTTTGTAATAACTTAAGCTAGTTTTCAATCTATTAATCCATCTAATTGATTACACGCGGAGTAGAATTTATAAAAGAAGAATCATATCATCTCTTAAAATAAAAATGATTGAAACAAGTCCTTAATTAAATTTGCTATATGCTCTCAATTTTGCAAACTCATATAATAATGGAGGGTCGCCCTATTCTTGATCGTAGATAACACATTCTCTCCTCTCGAGTCTTGACCTCCTTCGCACTCATTAACCATTTTTTCAAAAGAAGTTCGTTGTAAAGGTTATAAACTTTAAAGTTACTATATAAGTATATATATGATAACCGATTTAAAGAGAAATGACAGAACATAAATGATGCGGCATGTGAATAAACCTAGTCGTATAATGATTTGGCGAGTGCATAGTCCTAAAGACTAGTGTTTGTTTTTTTGGTTTTTTTTTTTTTTTTACAGTCCCTAAAGACTAGTTGTTACACCGTAATAACCAGAAGTGTAGAAGAAATCCAAAATGGGTACGCTATCTACGTAAAGAAGGAGACAAGTCGGACCAGAGTTCAAACCTTGACAAAAGCGTGTTAGACTTGGTATTTTTTTGTTTAATTTTTGTGTGGTTAGTTTGAAGTCTAAATCAGTCAGCAAAGCATAGTTAGTAATAATTACTCCACTCTTTATTTAATTTGTTTTTGGATAAGTTAAACTTGGTCTGTAATTGTACGGTTGGCTTTATCTTATTACACGGTTTTAATTAGCTGGCAATTTTCAACACTTTGTTTTGCTTCATTTCTCTGTTTTGGAAGTTTTTTCTTTTCTTTTTTTTTTTAAAAAATCAATTTCTCAATTCTTTTATTTGAAAAGTCAAATTAATTATACCTTTTCTATGAGTACAAGCAATTTTAGATTTTTAGATCTTTAATAAAAAAAAAATAATAAAAAAAAGTACAAGCAATTTTAGAGTTTTATCCAAAAATTCCAAATGTGTTCTTATTTTTAATTTTTTTTTTCTAATTTTTTTTATTATGGGTACTTTTTTCAATCCAATCCATAAACATTTATTACATAAAAATAAATTTCATAAATATTGCAATAATTCCTTAATTAAAACCTAATTTTTCTCTTCAGATTACAAATATTCAATATACTTCGCAACTTTACATTCAACTCATTTAGGCCCTGTTTAATTTACCTTATTTTTATTGAAATGAATTTATTTTTGCTGAACTTAAATTGATTTTACTGAACTGAAATTAATTTTGCTGAACTGAAATTATTTTTACTGATTCTCTATTATATTAATTTGCCCAAAATAACACGAACTTTGGCCGGTTCGCCAATAATAACACCACCTTTGAGTTATTCCAAAATAACACCAACTTTGGGGGGTGTCTTCCAAAAATGGTACAAAAAAAATGGTAACCGGATTTAGGAGGTAATATTGCTGACGTGTGTTATGTCTTTGCCAGGTTGTGCGTTGCTTCCCCTTAACCATCCAACGTGTTCTTTCTTCTTCTTTATAACCGTTAGAAAAAAATGCCAAGCCCTTTATTCTTCCTTCTTCTTCATTCTCTGTTGTTCCTCTCTCAGTAGTCGTTGCTCCATCTTCTTCCTCTGTTTCTTTGTTTTCCTCTCTCTTAATTTGTTGCTCCTTCTTCATCTTCAAGTTCTTTGTTTTCCTCTGCTCTTCATCTCTCTTTAATCGTTCGTGTTGTATCAATTTTAGTGCTCTTAAAAAATTAATCAATGGCTACAAGAAGGTCAATTTCGAACCAATCATGTTCATCCTCTAGCATAAAAAGGATGGGTAATTCGAAAATTCGTTGCAATTGTGGGAATGAAGCTTTGATTAAAACTGTGAGAAAAGGCCCTAATTTGGGGATGAAGTTCTACGGCTGCCCTATGTGGCCAGTAAGTTGTGATTGATTGTCCTATGTTTATTGCATCTTTTTTTGTTTATTGCATCTTTTTTTGTTTATTGTAATTTGGGGATATGTAATTGTAATTACCCTAATTTGGTGTTGTTTATTGTTCATATTTACTGGATGCAGGACACTCAATGTGATTTTTTCAAGTGGGTGAATGAGCAGGCTGAGATGGAAGATTATGAAGTGAAGTTGTTGGAAAAGGAAACCGTAATTGGTGAGTTACAGGTTGAACAAAAAATCGCACATGAGAAAATAAAGAAATTGCAATTAAAGAAAGGAAAATTGGAGGAAGACATCATAGGGTTGAAGAATGAAATAGTTGTAATGAAGATTGATTTAATGAAGTGTGGTAGGAATGAAAAAACGTTGTACTTAGCATTGTTGTTTTCTTGGTTGTTGTTTGGTGTTGTAATCTTCCTTTATTGATTAAGGAAGAAATGAGGATGTATGTTGAATGTTTTATGTGGAAATAAAAAGCAATCAGTGTAATTGATTAATGGATGCTTAATTGAATGTTTAATGAGTAATGTTTGCTGTTGTATTTTGTACTTAATTGATTTTCATCATAATTGCAATAGCAGTGTACAATTGACATACCAGAGCTAGATCAAAAGACCACAAATTTCCCAAATTATTTGCACAAAATGAAAAACAAACAAAACCAGAGCAATGTTAAAAGACCACAAATTATTTGCACAAATTGAAAAACACAACCACAGCAATATCAAAAGACAAAGGCAGAACTGTTATAATGCCTGCAAATGTTTCAATAATGCATGCAACTGTTTCCAAAATACCTGCAACTGTTTCCAATACTTAATTACATAAGATCTCTAACATTGTTTAACAACTAAATTGTTTGACAAATTACACACTTAGACCAAAAGCATACTTAGTAAGTACAAAAGAAATGGGGCACATAAGATCTTCACTTGATCACTGCTGCATCTGGGAGATAGATCTTGTGTTTGGTCTGGTACTTGGTGCCTGCCACACAAATTACAAAGTTATTGGCTTATTTTCCAAAAAAAAAAACAAAGCAAACACAAAAATGAAAGGGGGAGTACTAATTCTTACTGTAACAATTGGGCTTCCATCATCAGCAAACATTATCCCAATTCCTGATGGTTGTGCTCTTCCCCTTCCCCTTCCTCTTCCCCTACTTGTAGTTGTAGACCCTCTACCAGCCGAGCTTCTTCCTCTGGTGCTGCTTTGACTGACACTTCTAGCACCTTGACCTCCAAGTATCATTCTTCCACCCCTGCCTAGTTGAGTTGGCTGTGCAGTAGCAGTATGGTGGGCAAATTGTGTTGCAGGAGTTGAAGATGATGCAGTCTGTGTCAGGGTGGGTGTTGGGGTTGCTTGTGTAGATGGGGCATGTGAGGTTACATCAGTAGATGGGGCAGTCTTTCTTGGTCTTCCCTTGGGTCTTTTGGGTGCTGGTTCATCAGGGACAACAGAATCCTTGTCTTTGCAGCCTCTCTTGTTATGACCCTTCTTCTTGCATATGCTACAAGTCATTTCTACTCCTGCCCTACTCAATGACCCTGGCTTCTTAGGATTCTCAAGAGGGTGCTTAATTCTGTTCTTTCTTGGCCTACCAGGACCTATCTTGATAGGAGGGGGGTCCAAATTGCATGGACATCTTGGCCAATACCTCTCACCTTCACATGGAGGTATACAACCACTGTAGGCCTTCTTATAAGTCTCAACTTTGTAACATTCATCAACAAATACCTCAGGTTCTTGGTTCACAAAATAAATGCAAGCTATGGCATGACAGCAAGGAATGCCTACCATATTCCATTTTCTACAACTACAAGTTCTAGCAACTAAATCTACATTCAACTGATCCAAATAATACCTAACATTAAACTGAGTCACAGAAGAAGGCAAGACACTGTTTCAAGACTTGCTTCCTTCAATGCCTTCAAGTACCTCTCCACCTTCATATAATGCTCTTTCATAGAGCCATGTAACATCTTGTGTGCATGGTATTTTACTTTGTAAGCAAAATCTCTACTGACAATCATTCTGTAAGACCTCCTTACAGTGTGTACAATCTCCTTAGCTGGCCAATGTGGCCTAGCTTTGAACACATCAAGCAACTGCCTAGCCACCCAACTGGACTTCAACTGCCTGTTACTATTCATGTTCCTATGGCATGTGTGATTTCCAACTACTCTCTTCACTAGCCAAGTTGCATCTCTAGAATGCACAGAAAAATATAAATAAAATGGACATTCACCAACACATTTCACTCCCAACCTTTGTCTGTTTTTCCAGCTCACACTATACTTTAGATCTCTACCCTGTAATACAGCATACTTAGTGACAGCATCCTTAATGTCACTGGCATTAGCAAACCTCTGACCAACCTTCCAATGAAACTTACTGAAATCAGTTTCATGGCTCACTAACTCTCCCTTTTTCCCTTCTAATTCATCACTACTACCAGGTGGTGTATCAATGTCATTATCTTCATCACAGTCACTTAGGTTTACATCCCTTGCAACCTCTTCATGAACTGAGTTCTCCCTCTCTTCATCAACTTCAAACTCCCTCTCCTCATCAACTGCCTTTTCCTTCTCCTTCTCCTTACAAACTTTTTCTTGCAATCCCTTCACTATCTCAAGTAACTTTGTATTAACCCTCTTTACTCTATCCCTTGCTTCAATAATCTCATCATCAATGTCATCAGATTCATCTTCAAAGAAATCAGTTTGTTCTAGATCTTCACCTTCACCTTCTAGATCTATGTCAGATAGACTAAAATCACCTTCCTTCTCTTTCTCTATGCTCTCATCTACCTCAAACTGAAAATCATCTTCATCATCATCTTCAAACTCCCCACCCTCACAAAACTTCTGATACTCATGATCATATAATGGATCACTGTCATCACTAGACTCATCATCAGCAACTAATTCATTCCATTTCAAAGGGCTCTCTGGTCTGTCATCCTCCCACTCAAATTCATCATTGAAATCTGTGTTAACATCAGGCAACTCACCAGTAGAAACAAACTCTAAGGATGGGAATTGAGAAAGATGAAGAGACTGGTTTTGAGTGAAGGGTTGAGTTTCTGAAGTGATTTTCAAGGGGGGTTGAGTCTGTTTTTTTGTTTTTTTTTGGGGAAGGTCAGATGCTTTTTCTGGTAAAGTTATAGATGCTTTTTTGGGTGATGTGGTAGATGCTTTTATAGGTGAAGTGGAAGCATCTTCTTCAGTCAATGAGGGTTTCACCACCTGTGTTTGTGGTCCCTTCCTTGTGGTCAATTTTTTTCTTTTGTTCAGTTTGGGTGGGGGTTTCTCAAGTACCTTGCCTGTTGTTTTGGATATGGTAACTTTGGGGTCAGCATTCAACAAAGTACTTTTCTGACTTGTGTTGCCCACATCAACTTCCACAACTTCAGCATTTGAACCTTCTCCCACTTCTCTCTCAAACTGAACTGCATACACAACAATACTCCTATTTACAACAGCTAACTTACCCATCTCTAACACCTCAGCATCCCCTTGAATTACTCTCAAACCTTTCTCAATATTTAACCCAGGCATTTGGTAAAACAAAGCATCCACATGAGCAAGCCCACACTTACTACCATAATCCCTTAAGTCCCAGTAACAAAGTTCATCTGGGTCAACATCAAAGTTAATATAACTCCCACCCTTATACACCATTTCACCATTACGAACATGCTTAAATTGACCCCCATACCAGAATCGAACAGTCACATTATCAAAAACATGAGTATTTGCAGCAGACCCTAGAATTAAACAACTCAATTAGACTACAAACAAACACTCAAGTAATTAACCCTAATTCAGCAATTAACAAGAAAATTTATCGAGTGAACAACATAATTCACCATACAAATCAACCTAATTATTAAACCTACTTTAACAATTACCAGCATAATTAAACATACGAACATCCATATTCAAATTAGAACACATAAAATCCACCCAACAATCATAATTCAAACAAAACAAAGAAATTAAAAAAACACGAACCTTTCTTCTTCGTCTTTCTGGGCATTTTGGGAACCAAAGATCGCAACTTTTTCACTCTTCTCTTCACTTCACTTCAATGCAATTTTCTTTGGGAGCAGTAGAATTTCGGAATTGAGTTCTGATTATTTCAAAGGGAAATGACGAAATGAGGAATTGAATATGCTCTGAGATCCTCTGATAAAATGGTTCGAAGACGAAGAAAGAGAGTGAAATATGGAGGGAAATGAATTAAAGAGGGAGACAGGAGTTAGGTGTGCAAAATTTAATTACACGTTGGATGGTTAAGGGGAAGCAACGCACAACCTGGCAAAGACATAACACACGTCAGCAATATTACCTCCTAAATCCGGTTACCATTTTTTTTGTACCATTTTTGGAAGACACCCCCCAAAGTTGGTGTTATTTTGGAATAACTCAAAGGTGGTGTTATTATTGGCGAACCGGCCAAAGTTCGTGTTATTTTGGGCAAATTTCCCTTTTTACTGAACTAAACTTATTTTTATTGAACTGAAGTTATTTTTTACTAAACTAAACTTATTTTTACTGAACTGAAATTATTTCTTTTAAGGTGAAGTGAACAGGGCCTTACTTCATCTTTATGAGTAATTTACAGGGATTGTGTGGTCCTTTCTCATCTTTTACAGAGTACCCAATTTCCTAAAACTTGTGTACTCCTATGTTGTTGCAATATTTTTAAAACGAGGAATTATAAGCTTAACTTAAAAACCTTTAAAAACATATTAGAGTTTATGATTTGTTATTTTTACCACGTTTAGCTCAGGTCATTTTGAGAATTACCGACTTATACTACTTTTTTTTTTTTCCAGTTTTTACCACCTTATGTTATATATATATATATATATATATATATATATATATATATATATATATATATATATATATATATATATAATCGATGTTACCGGGAATAACTGTTTCCATCCAAAATTCGTCCAAGTGGGGCCCACCAACATATATCTTTCGGTTTCCCCCTTTCGTTCTTCGATTTCTTAATTGCAAATCTTAATTCGAAAAGGCAAAATTAAGTTCCTAATTTACGTAATTGAGGATAATTATATCTTGTTCTTCATTCAGGGATTCTCATTGAAAAATTGGGGTTTGTTATTTAGTAATTAGTTTACGAATCAGGGTTCCTATGTCATGTGGCCAGTTTTTTTTTTTTTTTTTTTTTTTTTTAAACTATGAGTTATATTAATCATACATGGATTGGGCACATATACTATAGCTAATTGTGAAGTTAATCAAAGTAAATTGATACATGATTAGTGACTTAGTTCTCTTTTGTATGAACTTGAAATAGAACATCTACGACTCAATGCTTTGTGCTGACCAAATTTTAATTTAGACGAGTAAAAATGCAATAAAATATGAGAATCGAATATAGTGAAGTTAGAAAAGGAAGAAATCCATCCATAGACCCTATTTGGACGTAAATTTGGATTGTGAAAACCGTCATATGGTGGTAATATCAATAAAAATTATAAAACATAAAAAAAAAATTAAAAAAAAAAGTATAAGGTGGTAATTCTCAAAATGACCTAAACTAAAGGTGGTAAAAATAATAATAATAAAAAAAAAAAAATCTAATGTTTATTAGAAAATATGAATTAGAATTGGGCCATCTACATTAGAATATATTCTAAGTATGGAATTATTAGAAGTTTATTACTGCGTACAATTTATTCTTATTTTAGATGTATTTGTAAAACTTACAAAATATTTTTTAAGGTGAAAAGAATAGTAGACATACACTACCTAATAAAGAGAGAATTTAAACTTCATTTGGTAATATTTCATGTGAGTGAAACTTAAAGTTCGTTGAACAAAATCAAATTTGATTATGAAGGTGTGAAGCTATTAATTTATTTAATTTGAGTGCTACCCACTGTTTAATAGTTTCCTTTGAATACATTTATTTATTTTAAAAAGAAAACGCTCAATCTTATTGTAAGCTTGGAATTATCAGGCTTGACATCAGAAGGTATCTATCTCACCTTTATTTTTACACTTGGCATGGTATTTTGCACGTTATATATATGCATGTAGTTTCTAATTAACTTTCTACTATGTGTCCCTCATTCCCTTATATTGGCATGCCCTAATAAAATTTGACTTTGCTTCTTTCACATGCATCATACTCATGCATGCCCTAATAACCTTTGACATTCATTCTAGCCTGGATGTATTGGAGAGGCTCCCACCAGATGACCAGAACATTTTCGTATTGTAGTAGTGATGATTAATCTCATTTTTTTTAGAGGGAAATATACATAAATTAGTTGGCACACATCATGCATCCATAAAAAAAATATATAACAATTTTTGGAAATTTATCACACTAAGGAAGTGTTTCCCAAATAGAGTTTGTATTCATGTAAATCTGTGACTAGTCATTACTTTCTCTTTTTCAAAATAAATGTCAAGGTTTGACCAACATATTTAATGCGAAATTTTGATCAAAAATATTTTTAATTATCAATAAGTTTAAATTATAAAAAGAGGATATTCGAAAACTATACTATAAGATGATTCTAACAAGTATATATATATATATTGTTGAATTGACTACCTTAATATTTTGATGATTGACTTACGTAAAACAAACTCTGACTAATGATGTTTATGAGTCTTGGTTGAACAGAAAGATTTAGGTACACAAATACATGTTCCGGAGTAGGAACAACAGAGTTTGGAAGACTTGATGATGAATGCAAGCTTTCAAGATGTCCTCACAACTCTATATACTTAGTTACTCAGTGTACGAGCTTAAGAAACAAAAGTGTTGGAAGGAATGGAAGGAATTAAGAAGAAACTCGAAGTTCCTGAAGGAACCTGAAGTTCCCGAAGGAACTTGACGATTGACTTAGAAAGTTTTAAACGAAAGTTTTAAAACAGTTTTCATATCCCTTAATTTAAGGAAGTGATAAAAATCAGTTTTGAAAAAAGATTTAAAAAGATTTTATAAATAAATAAATAATTCATTAATTTAAAAAGATAAGTTTTAAATTAATTAATTAATTATCTTTTAATTAATAAATAAATAATTATCTTTTTTATTAAATAATTATCTTTTTGAATAGCTGATTTTTTTGACTTGGTAAATATTGGCTCCTAGTATTAAGGAGAACGTTGAACTTGGGAGTCAAGCTAAGGAAATCATGTTCCTAAATTTCCTCTGCCTACATCCCAACTTCTCAGCCAAAGAGAACGTGGGATTAAGGGGGAAGTGGGAACTTGATGGAAGCTTGGTTTAACTCCTTATAAAAACTAATCAACGTTAAGTTTTGAAAGCGTGGAAAAACAATCTTAAGTATTCTAAGCATAGAGTTTCAAAGTGTTTAAAAGAGAAGTTCCTTCCATCCTTAGTCTCTTAAGTTCTTTAGGAAATACTTGTAATCATTGTGTAATTGGGTTTGGGTTGTGAGAGTTGTAAAGTGTGAGACTTGAGAGAGTTGTTTACACTGTACAAGTGATTCGGAGTAGAATCACAAAGTGTGAGAAACTGTGATTGAGGGATCACAGTTGGGTAACTTGAGTTCCTCACGGAACTTGAGTCTAGGCAACGTATTAGTGATTGTAAATCATTTTTACATAGTGAATTTATTCATTGCCTATCTCAGTGTCTTTTCTCTTAGTAGTAGATTTAATTCCGCAAAATTTACCATAACCTACATACACTACAATTCACCCCCCCTCTTGTAGTATACATTGTTCTATCATATATATATATATATATATATATATATATATATATATATATATATATATATATATATATATATATATATATATATATATATATAACTTACGTATTTATCATCAATAGAAGTTAATTAAAGTGTGTGATACATGTGAATCTTGCAAAAGTCAAAATGAGACATTTTTTTGAAACTGAGGAAGTACTTGTGAGAGTACTCCTTATATGTTGCTTTGTACCTACTTAATTTACCAATCAATTAGTAACTGTACGTAAGAGGTATACAACCTCAGTTTTTTATACTTGTAACACACATTTTAATCACGCAATTTGAGGAAGTGATTAGACTAAGTAAACAAACAAATAAAGCTATGAAATTTAAACCATAGTATCTTATCACTTTCTTCTTAACGGTGGTAAAATTTTGTGAATTAAATTATCCGTTTAACTAGTCTAATATCTCTCTTAAAATGCGTACCAAAGGGGTACATTACAAGTAAATAAAAACGAAAAAAGTATATTTTTAGGTTGTTGTATGGTACGGTAAATGTGTATGACACAAATTAGATATTTAGATGTCGACAATTTAAAGGAAAAATTAGTAGCCTTTGGGGTAGTTTTTTGTAAATCACTTTTTCAAAAACTAAAAGTTCTCACCCATCACTAATTAATTTGCCAAACTTTATTATTTGAATGAATTAATGTGATTTTTTTTTTTTTGTGAGAAACTAATATTAACATCCCGTTTGGTAGCAATAAATTTAATTTTAAGTCTAAGGTAAGCAAGTGTCTGGAGTAATGCAATTTTCATTCACATTTTTTTGTTTTCTTCATAAATTTCCATAGCTTCCAAAACCGTATCCCAATTATAGTGAATGCTAGTTTAATTTTATCAAAGAAAAGTAGATGATATGGATTGCTATAACGTAGCATTACCATAGTAATGGACATTGATTTTCCTTCAAACTCATATACAAATTCAATTTGTTTTTTTTCCTTAACCACTTATTAAATAGTTGTCAAACATGCCCCAAAGTGTGCGGCAATTTTAACACATGCAACCTCAATTTGGTAAATCTATAACTTATGTTGCTAATTTACCAAATAGTTGTTGAAGATGTGTGGCTCATGTCATAGGCTCATAGTCCTGATCTAGGGAATCGATTAGTAAACCTTAAAGTAATACTAGTACAACGTAAGATAAATACAAATAATAATTTAAAACTACCAACAACAACTTTCACCCAAAAAATAAAAATAAATATAAATTACCATTAAACAATGTAAAACACCTACAATTAGACAGACAAATAAATACTTGTACTATCAAAGTAATTAAAAATTACAAAATTATTTTAATATATTCAACATATCAATTTAAGATCCTTAATACTCATATATTTAAGATCCTTAATATTCATATATTTAAAAAGAAGATTTTTCCCTACCTTTAAAAGGTATGAGAAAACACTTATGAATAGTGTGATAATAATTATATCCTTAACATGTTTGTTTACATATGCTCCTATTGATATGATATTAATTGCCTCTAAGTTTTTCATGTTAAGATTTAATGATTTAACTCTTATGAATAGTGTTTGGACAATTTTACCCTCTAAAATATTTATTTACTTTTTTTTTTGACAAGAAATATTTATTTACTTATTTTTTCCCTCATTAACATTGATTGGCTTTTTTAAGAATAGTGTGCGGCTATTCAAAAAAAAAAAAAAAAAAAGAATAGTGTGCGGAATTCTTTCAAAAAAAATAAAAAGAATAGTGTGCGGAAGCTCTTCTCCCTTAGCTTCTCTCTTCTCTCTCTTCTCTCTTTAGGGTTTTAATTTTCTTGGCCGTTTAGGCCAAAAATAGTCTAATTTCTTCGGAAATTTGACTATTTTCGACCCTTTTTCTTTGATTTAATTCGCTTATTTGTTATTTGATTTGTTTTGCTTTTAATTCGCTTATTTGTTATTTGATTTGTTTTGCTTTGTTCTATTCTCTCCATTTGTGAGAGTCTGTCCCAATTTTTTTGGGTTTTTCCCAATTTTCTGGGATTTTGATTCTCATCTATGGATGAGAATTTTATTTTTAGGGTTTTAATAATAATTGAGAAGGTGATTTGGATTCATATGGGTTTAGGATTCGTCATCAACTCTACGATCAAAATATCATAATAGTGTGCGGACATTTCTCTATAAATATTTGTTTGTATATATTTTCCCTCATTATGTTGCCAACTAAAAGAACCCTCGAAAATAGCTAGTTTATGCGCGCGTTAGCCACCCTAGTTTCAAATTAAAATTTTTCCATTCAACCATATTTTGATCAGTAAATCTCTTTTTAGGGTTTTCAAATCTTACATAAAGTTTTTAATTCGACAATTCAAAAGTAGAATACTGATTCATATAGTTTATAAATCGTCCTAAAATAATAAAGAAATGTGCCGCCGCTGTGACCCTTATCACGCATAAAAATACCACATGATCACACATCTCAAATTGGAGAATGTCCATCTGCTACGGCTTTTGCTTCCACCACATTACATTATACTAATTCGTACTTAAATTAATTATATTATAAACTCTACTAGCTAGGTTACGTACTTTTAATTATTGTTAATTAAACAAGTAGGAGTACAAAATACATATATAATTAATAATTATCATAGTATAATTTTATTCGTTCAAGAAGTTTTGTTGTCAGTATATGGACCCTATTGTGTAATTAGCAAATACTGCGTGGATACACTTGGTAGCACATGACTCCCTCATTAGTCATTAACACTTGTTAATTAATTAATTAGTTTGAATTAATCATATTATATTGATTAATTCACAATTTGACGATTAAATATTATCTTAATACTGTCACTTTCTCTCTTTTTCACTCTTTGCATGAGCACATCTAGATGATTAACATCGAACGACCAAGATTTTGACGGGTATATCTATGTGACAGTGATAAACTTCATAATAAGATAAGGACAAATTTTTGTTTGAGCTTGCTAAGCACCTCATTAATAATCCACATCATGATAATTAACTCTCTTTTCGTCTTTAAATGTTGTTCGATTTTCCTATGTTAACTATATTTGTGGACTAATCATCATTAGAGTACGAATAACTTTGAAGATAGAGAGAACACAAGGTTTTTATTTATTTATTTATTTTTATTTAAAGTAAGCATTTTTTTGTCTATAAGAGATTAAGAGGCATATAGGGGAAAAAAAATTGTGCATGACCTTCTTTAGAGAAAAAAGAATTTATATAAAGGGTGGATGGTCCGTTATAAGTGTTAAGACAATACTTGGCCAACATGAAACTGGCTTATTCAAGCTTTATTCAAAGGATGAATAGTCCGTCACAAGTGTAATTAAAGAACAATTGACTTGAGCCAACTTGAAATTGGCCCATTCATGAATCATGACTACCTAATCAGATCAAGTATAAAATTATCAAATTGAAGTACTTTCATGAAGATGAATACTTATATCATAATTAATCATGCAATTTCCCGATTTAAAGTTATATAACCAGGATGATTTAAGGGCTTAGATAGTTATGTCTTGGTATTAAGCTTAAGCAGTTGGAACCAACTTATTGTTGATACGAGCATGGGTTCTTTCTAGCTGGACTTTTTTACACAGCCTAGCTTAGGTGATTAGAATAAACTAAATGTGATATACTGATATGTCATGATAAGATAATATAAATTCGTAATTCTAAAAAGCCAATTTTAATTAGAACAAACTTTTTTTAACCATTTTTGTTGATTAATATTAAACACATGTTAAACAAGTTTTGCCAATATTTATTATTATAGATATATCGATTAGTTTTTAGTAAGTATTTCATAAAGTTGAAATTACAATTTTGAGGCAAAGATCCTTAAACTAAATAATTAAGTAAATGAACACGTTTGACCCTAATAAGCGGATGATTACATTTGAGTGTTTGACACATGGTATAGGTTAAAATTTCAACTTAAAAATGACACTTGAACAAAACTAACTCACTCAATTAATTTAACAAGCTCGAAAATTTGCATTGGTATACAATCACACCAAAGTAAAAATGATCACAAGCCTTCCCCTCGAGCCTCTTTATAATTAACGATTTGGGTTTAGTAGAACTAAGTTTGGATGTTTAAATTTTCATGCTAATCAATGAATTTATTTTTTGCTCTCTAACCTTATAATTTGCTATACAGAAGGTATTGGGTGCGGACAGCCGCACGCAAATTTGATGCGGCTGTGGTAAATTTGGTGGGGCGGGCTTGGCTGATATATTTTACTTGTTGGCTGATATGTTTCATTTGTTGGCTGATATGATTTTTGTATTGGCTAATATATTTTTTTGTTGGCTGACATGTTTTTTTTTAATTTTTGATATGTTACTTTTGTTGGCTGCTATAAGACATCAGTTGGCTGATATGTTTCTTTAGTTGGCTGATATCTTTATTTTGTTGGCTGATATGCATATTTTAATTGTTGGCTTATATGTTTCATTGTATTGCATGATGTGTTTATTTTGTTGGCTTACTTGTTGCTTTTAATGGCCGATTACATCCTTTTGTTGGCTGATATGCTTCATTTGTTAGCTGATATGTCCCTTCTGTTGGGGATATGCATCTTTTGTTGGCTGATATGTTCCATTTGTTGGCTGATATGTTTCTTGTGTTGATTGATACGTTTTTATTAATATCTCATATGTCCCTAATATTGACTGAACATACATCAATTGGCTGATATGTATATTTTGATGGTTGATATGCGTTAATTGTTGGCTTATATGATACCGCTATTTTTATTCCTTCTCTCTCCTCTTTCCCCCCCCCCCCCCCCCCCCCTTCCTCTTTTTCTTTCTCACGCCACCACCCAACAAGGCAACAACCCACACCCTAACCTCACTCACCCTAACCCAGGACCCTAACCAACCAGCCACCACCCTAACCTCATGCCACCACCCTAACCTCACGCAACCAGCCACCCCCCAACCCACGACCCTAACCTCACGCCACCATCAACCCCTTCAATACTCTGTTTATCGTCAAATTGAAACACCGATTCGACGATTTGGGTTTCGAACACTGAAATTGACAGTCCGGCCACCCCTCGCCACGCTGTTTTTGTTGCCGCCGTTCAAGCCTACGCCAAGTCGCTGCCCACAAATCCTCAGCCACTCATTCGCACGCACCATAAATCGAACCCATTGTCTTTCCTCGCTCAATCCGACGCCGCCCAACCACCACGATCTCAACCTTAAGCCGAAGACGCACCACCACCACCTCTACCTTAAGCCGCCGCCGCGCCATTAGCACCTTCAATTATAAGTTTTTTTGCTTTGTTTCGATTTACGATTATTTTCGACGCCGCTGTCGCACGAACTGTTGGGTGCGGACGTCCGCACCCAATAGTTTGTGTTTGCTATATTCTGATTTTTCTTTTGGGTAAATGTAGTTATCATTGACATGTTTTTCTTAATAACAATAATTGTTTCAAAGTCTATTGTGTGGAGCATTACTTTGCATAATAATTTTATGAACTTTATAGCAAACAAAACTCGCATTATATTTCCTTAAACCCACTATAATTAAACAAAATAAAGATCTTCTCTTAAGCTATATTGTAATCGTGGCCCGACAGTCCCAAATCCTCCAATATATAGCCTATATAGGGATTTGAGAATAATGTTTAACCACTAATTAAACGGTAAGAATAGTGCTTAGCGACCAATTTACAGCTTATTTACCAAGATATACACATGATAGTTAAAAAAAAAAAAACAATAATTTCATTTGGTGCTAATTATCAAAGCAAATTAAAGTATATAGCCTTATAGATGTCAACTAGCTAGTTAAGTTGGTAGGAAATTGAGTGTAATGATCCAAGGATGCAGATTGAATCTCTTATACATCATACTTCATATAACTTTGTGGGCACGGTGTGATAAGTGCAATAAAGAATTATCTTGATGTAAAAAAAAAATTAAGAAAATGTCCTAGCCCATTGTTAGTGTAAAGCCCCATATAGTATAATGTGTAGTCGGCAAGAGGCTATTCCACCGCATACCAATTGATTTAATCTCACACTAGATCCTTATTGGTTTACATGTGGTCAGATAGGTCAATTGGTTGCTTATCCGACAAAGGCATGTTAATTGTGTTTGTAGGCGCGTTGAAAATCTAATCAAAATATTTGTTAAACCATTTTCTACGGTTAACAAAAATAGAAAACATGAAACTAATGGCCTTTCTCTTTACTCGCTCTATAAAGGGCAGCATATAGTTAGTTACTTTAATTCTAATAAACCATGCTTATCTTTTCTTAAAAGCAATTAACACGATTAAGTCGTGAAAATCATCAACACGTAGCCAAAATTTTTGAATAATAATCTTTGATTGCGGCTACTTTAGAAAAGTTGAGCTTCATTTGCAATAATAATGAGGGGTCGGTTAAGTGCATGTAAAAGTATGACCATAACTAATTATTTCTAGTTAAATGCTAAATTTCTATGTTTACATGGATTACACCCAAAAGGCAATAATCTAAACTTTTACTTCTAGATGTTTTGGAAGAGGTCGAGACATTAAAATAATAATTGAAGTTTTATTCATGTTTGGAGAGAGTCTAATGTAGGAGCTCATGACATGGCTCAACTTAGTCCTTTGGATCATTCTACAAGGGTTTAACTATTGATTTCTATTTAGCCACTAATAAATTTTGTGATTAATTTCCCGTTTTCGTTTTTAGGTATGTCAATATAATACCCTATTTTTCAATTATAGAAGTTATGATAGAGTATATATAAACATCAGTTCTAGAGTTCAATCATTAGAGCTAATGTGAGAAGAAGGTTACAAGTTTAAATTCATTCATTCACCCTTTCTTTCATGTGGAATATTAAGTGTTGGATATGGGAATAAGAAACACTCGTGCTACATCTACATTTCGTTACATGTGAGGGGGCTTAAAAAAGTATAAAATCAATCATGGGCTTCAACCATGAGTTTAGCGTTTTGGTTGAATTCATTCTCTATCATGGTAATTTAGGCCCACAGTTGAGACCTTTAATGACTTTAATGTACTTGGGCCAAGTTGAATTGAATCATGTGAAGGGGTGTGTGAAAATACACTTTGGCTCCATGAAACATGCACATGCTCCAACCCTATAAAACATTGTAACATTACATTTTCTTTAATTAAAAGAACCTTACATGGGAGGGTTGGGGAAGTGTTGAATTATAGTCTTCCCAAACAACATATATAAGAATTTCATATTGATAAAAGAAATGAGAGTTAAATAGTTTATAACATTAAAAAGCTGCTCCTCTTATGGTAATATAATTTTGAAATAAAATTTTCTGTAAACCTGTAAAGTAGAATTTCTTTCTTAATGACGAGTGCGACCATGCCTGTATTTAACTTTGAATTGTGTACGAAGTATCAATAAAGAATAAATTTTAGTTAGCAAAAGATCTTAATTAAGTAAACAAGATGTACTTGTATCATTTAAAAAAAAGATGGGGACTAAGGAAGGTGTGATGTGACACATGTGGCTGATTGGATGATATAAATGAATTCGATCAAAAGATTAGCCCTGGTTGTTGACATGGCTTTTTGATTTGGGCCCATTTCTAAAACTTCATCAAATTAGTGGGTTTTTAACGATTGCACCACTAACTATGGAATCTCTTAGTTTCTTCCCAATCAAACATTCTAATTTCTGATAGCATCAAAATTGATAGGTTTGGAAGTGGTGCCCTCAAACTATGTGTATATATGTGTCCATAACTATATCACATCGTCACCATCATCTTATGCTTTCTAGAGAAAATGAAATATCAAACAAAAGAAAATTTTGCACGGCTTTACATAAGTTATTAGTAATGGTTTCCGTCACATAACTTAAAGATCGGGTGATTACGAGTAATCACAATTTATTGAAAAAAAAAGATAATATCGAGTATAACTAAAATTTCATATTTAGTGGAATTTTTAATCAGTGTGAACTATAAATATTGAACTAACTTTCACTAATTGCTTTGTAATAATTAACTTAGCTTCCTTCTAAATGATTTAAATATCTTGATACAAAGATAACCTAGCTACAAGCCTTCAAGGTAATAATAAGGTTTGGAAAATAAGAGCACCATTTTCAATTATCTAGTCACATTAGCCTATAGAGAAATTCAAGCCTATTTTTACGCTCATTTGCTCATGTATGTAAATGGTTTCAAAATGTGCTAAAATATCCGGAAATGTCAAATAAAGGTCATAAATTTGGCAATACATTTCTTTCTCCATTATCCTCCAAGCATGTCTTCTTTTTTTTTTTGAAATTTTTTTGATTTTTTTTTTTTTTTACATTTAGCACGATTTATTTAAAACAGCAGTGAACTATAATAATAGTTTAAGAAGAATAATGCATATTAAGTATTTGAAAGAAGAGTTATTACACACATATTCTTTATTACCATCATCACTGAATATATCACTGCCTTCAAAATCCGAAAACTCAAAACTCCAAAGACATAATATTTGTGACTTTATCACCCACCCGAGCATATTCCATAATGACATCTTTTGTTTAACATCCAAATTTTCAACTCTATTATTAAAATGCTTCCTAATTTAATTCACTTCACCTCATAATATTAAATCAAAGGCTATAAACTATAATGCATACAATATTGCTTTATATATGAATTACGTGATTCATTGAACTTTTGTTGTTCCTTGCTTTTTTCTATGGACCTCTTTACAAGTCTTCATTATATTCTTTCATTTTTCATGTGATTATAATAAATCTATATATTCACATAAATGGTTAAATACGTGTTTCTTTTGAAGAATAGTTTTTCAGTTAGTGGTGAAGATCATGGAAGAGCAATGCAAGAAACAAATAAAATAAAATAAAATAAAAACTAATAATGTTTTTTTTAGAAGCAAGGTTCTTTTTTAAAACAGGTGGAGAATCTATATATAGAACTTTTGTTGTAACACTTTACTTTTTGGAGTTCTTTTTGCTATATGCTCCAGTTCTCTACGTATCAAAACAAAAGACGTACATTGAATAACAGCAACAACATTAATTTTCAATAACTAAATTGGGAGTACAAATGTCAAGTGCAGATTGAATTCTTTTAACTAGTACTTGTCTATAGTACATACATTTTTTTTTTTTTGGGTACTAATAAAGTAATACTGTAAGATTTTATCAATTGATAACAATAATAAGTACGGAGTAATAATAATGTTAAAGTAGTTTTTTTTTTTTTTTTTTTTTTAAAAAAATAGTAGTAATAAAGTTAAAGTAGATACATAGGGTTGCTTCTTTGTTTACACTTTTTTGAGGAAAATTTTGTTTACATTACAGATAAAGAAAATATATATATTTTTTTTTTCTTAAAATGATGTTTGATTTTATATTGATCCTTTTAATCATAAAAAAATGTAGAATTAGAATAAAATTAAATAGAAGTGATTCCAAAATTAACAATTAGAAAGTACCGACTTGTTTGGTAGGTGACCATAAATGATACTGTAATAATAATGGTAATGAATTTGTATGTAAATTTGTAAGAAAAATCGAGTTTTATTCTCATGGATGGTAATGAAGAAACATGAAGAAAACACATGCTTGAAGATGAAATTGCTATTAGAGGACCAACTCAACCAAAAGCTGATGGTTGATGAAATCCAAGATCGGTTTATATACTCTATCACACCCCCTCACATGAGGGCCCTTTGGGGTTGCAGTGTGGATGCGGCATAGACCCTCTTCATACCCAGCGCTTAAATTTCACTTTGAAAGGAAGGATGGATGAGATTCGAACCCATGACCTTTGTGTCACGCTGACTCTGATACCATGATAGGGGGTCAATTCAGCCAAAAGCTTAAACTGATAGTTGAAGCCTAAAATCGGTTTATATATACTATATCAATTGCATTAACTTTAAATTTCCTATAATTTACACTTAAAATTTCATTCTCATTACCACTTTTATTTATTACCGGCTACCAAATGGGCCGTAACTCATAAGGCTTATGATTTACTACGCTAACCTTGTATTCTCCCTTGCTTACTCTAATTTATTCTCTCATGAAAGTTTCGTACTATGACTATTAACAATTTCGATTGTTATAAATGGTGCATGTGTTTTTTATTTATTTGATTTTCACTCATCTAAACTTACCTGAAATTATCTAGACTTAATTAGTGTTGTAAATTGAACTTATAAAACTCTTATCACCCCTTATTAGAACTTATAAGAGCTTATTATATCAAAACTTATATTATCATAACTTATTAACCCTTATATGAATTTATTTTTCATAAAATATGTGGGAAATAAGGTGAGTAAAACATGACCAAGTTCTCACTTAGTTTTCTTCCATTAATTTTTTCTGATAAAGCTTGATTAATGAAAAGCTTATTTGATAATTTCCTCTTCTTCTGTGTGAGAACATTTCTCCATTTTTAAATGTGACAATCAAGGTACATTGCAAAAGGTGTATTGTAATTTTTCTTCACGAACTTTTTGATCCAAGCACTTACAACACAAACATTGCTACTCCGTACATCTACAATAAATGTGGTTGATTAATATTTATACTTCTTTCAGATTAATTAGTTTCGTTTCTGAAACAAAAATATATTTATAAACTATGAATATATAATAAATCAAAAGGGAATAAAACTAGAAACACCAAAAAGATTATCCAAAGTTTCAACTATTTAAAATTTTAGAATTTCCATCTTTCTTCTATAGGCAAGTTGAATTCCCCTCTCCTCTAGAAGATTCTATATTCTTTTACTCTCTTTCCAATTTCAATCAAAGGAATGATGTAAATGTGGTACTAGGCATTAATTTTTTTTGAAGTATCATGTAGTTGATTCGATTGCACATTTGCACATAAAGATGCCAATTGCCAAAGGTAAAATAGCCCAATAGCCCCCCTAAACCCTAATATTAATAATGCCCAAAATATCGACTACGTTATGAATTTGGACATTTGTTGTACATTGCCTAATTCTTCAAATCAATATTTCCCTATTTAATCCTTTATTCATCTCTTTCTTTCAAATTGTACCATTAATTGATTTTGTTACAAAATCCACCACTAAAATGATAATCGGATTCTTCTATAAAAAGGGAATAAATACTTTTATATTTCTTTGGAAAAATCCTTATTCTGCATGCACCTTCCATAATAAAGGAGATGCAATTTGTTGGAACAATTTTTTTGACGTCACTGCTTAGCTTGCTTAATCCTGCACGTATAAAATATGCTTTCTTTGGATCTATCCTTTTTTTTTTTTTTTTTTTTTTTTTTTTTTTTTTTTTTTAATTTAACTTAATTTATTTATTTTTTATTCGAATTTTATAACCGATTTTAATAGTTACTAGCTTAATTAAGTCTTGTACTGTGTAATGTACAGTTTATCATTACAACAAATAGTGAGTAGCCCGTACGTTGCCCTAGGTTACTACTTTTGTAGTGATG
Organism: Chenopodium quinoa; assembly: GCF_001683475.1. Classification (NCBI taxonomy): domain Eukaryota; kingdom Viridiplantae; phylum Streptophyta; class Magnoliopsida; order Caryophyllales; family Amaranthaceae; genus Chenopodium; species Chenopodium quinoa. The sequence continues at coordinate 7,414,512 of NW_018742418.1, read as the reverse complement.
CAACTGCTAATTTTATAAAAGGCATTAAACATGGAGTAGTTTGTATGTGTTTTCAATACTTTTATAGTATAATATTAATTTGTGTGCAAGATGAGAGTATAAGTGGCAATTAGCCTAGATGGTTAAACAATGATGATCTTTTTTCTAAGAGGTTGAGTATTCAAACCTCCTCATCCATGTAATTTTTTAATTTAGTTGAGACATACAACATATTGAGTGGGTGACGTGGCGTATTGAGGAATTGAGTGTGTGACATGACGTAATAAGGGGTATCATAGACGTTCTTAGGAACGTCTTTTAATATATTAGTATTGATATATGATTCAACAATTTTTTACAAATTATCTCTTTAAAAAGTGTGATAAAGGTCCGTATTTTGTATAATTTTTTAAATAATACGGAGTAAATTTTAGGTGGTACAGTCATTAACTTAGCTCAAGAGAATAGAAGTGCTCATGATCCTAAATAGATAATGGTCCTAGACATCCTAGTATATGATCATGTAAGGAAAGTTATGATTTTGTTTCAATTATGTCCAATGTACATATAGCCTAATAGGGTTTTAGAGAGGTTTTGTATATATAGATCATTTTGTTGGGCGCTGAATCCTGAAATTATTGAGTTGAATTACGTACTCATCAGCATGGTATATATCCAAGATGTGGTGATTGAGTGAGAGATCGAATATGGATCATGATCGAAGCAAGATTTGTAGGATACCTGTAACAACATGGTGATCGATCTGTTGGCTGCATGCAACAATGTCTGAGACTGTGAATAAGTCAAGTCTTGAAAGAAGGTTTTCTATGAATAATTGTGCAAATGAACAAATACAGGCTCAATAAATTAAAGAGTCTCTTATGATACCAAACAATATGGTGTCATAAGCATAAATGAGCACTACACCAAAATGAGTGGAATATAGGAGGAACGAACTTAATAACATGAACCAGCAAGCAAGTGCAACTACTCATGTTATCATTTCTACTTAGTATGGAAGATAACAAGTGCAACCCTGTAGCATGCTCGAAAAAGCCAAGGTTCAACTGGAATATATCTTCAGCTATGTCCAGCAAAAATAAAGCATGAAACTCAACACAGAAGAAGTGGTGGGCTGGGCACCTGGCCTGGATAACCTTAAAATACATGGGCCTGACCCATAAGTCCATGACCTGGCACAAAGCCATATTACCAGAAAAGGGACGGCTAGGGACGCGGGTGAGTCTCCAATTTAACACGCCCCATTGATAACCATTAAAAAGTAGAGATCCTTGGTTGGAGAGTGGAAACTTGGAGTACTAGTACTTCGTATTATTCTCAATATCTCATATTTGACACGCCCCATTGATATCCTTTAATAGGTCGGTTTTAGGCCTATTTGAGTTATATGTTATGTATTAGTTAGAAAATTAATTCAAAACTAATCTATGAATAGTGTAGTACTCCAAATGATTTATTTAAAAAAAAAGAAAGAGATTACTTATAAAATTATTTGTGTCAACTAAGTTGAATGCTTTTTTGGTTTGGTAAATTAACATACGTAGTATTAAATAATGCAAAGGACTAATGCATTGTTTTGTAAAGAAGCCCACGGGCCAACCTTTGGATCGGTCCTTAGACCAGACCAGCCCACAAGACCCAGCTTGAGCCTTAATTTTTAAAATATGAGCCCGCTTCAGCCCAACCCATTGGTGGTGGGCCTGACCTAGACAATCCTAAAATATATGGGCTTGATCCATAAGTCCACAACCCGGCCCAAAGCCATCTTTATTAGAATAGGGACGACTAGGAACGCGGGCGAGCCTCCAATATGACACGCCCCATTTTTTTTAAAGATAAGAAAAAGAAGAAAAGCGTTAGGAACCCCTTCTCACGAGAGGAATTCCTAACGCATTAGAGGGAATAATTGGGTACAATGGTTTGGAAATACAAAAGAGTAATGTTCATTTGACACGCCCCATTTTCCCATTTATATTCATTAAGACTTAAGAGAAGAGATCCTGACTTCGCATTATTGAGTTGGATATAGGACAAGACTCAGCTCGAAAAGTGCAAAACCTCAAAAAATCGAAGAATTAGAATGGTAAAAGAGATGGAGAGAGCAAAGACAATGATCAAGATCTTTGTGTTCTCTCTCTTAATCACTCATACATTCTCCTTTCCCGAGGAACCCGAATTTGGATCAGCTCGTGTTGTTTTCCAGGTTTTTACTCTTAACTGCAATTATACTATCGATTGTTTTACATTCTGTTTATGTTCAATTTTTGCTTCAAATAAAATTTCTACCCTTTTGTCAAAAATTGGTACTCCATGTTACTAGTAGATCATGATCTTCATTTCTGTCTCATTGTATGCTCCAATTTAATTCATGGGAAATTATGAGGTTAAAAAATGAAGTGGGATTTAAGCAATTTGTATATAGGTGACAAGATTTCAGATTTATTTTTCTTGAATAATTATTTCTGGAATGTATACAAAGCAATTCACATTGAAAAGAATATGGTATATCTTCAATTTATACCTAGATCAGAAATTATATTAATACTTTGGTCATTGATTTGTTGATATTAATTTGTTTGGTTTATGTTTTAAATCCTTGTTCTTGTATCTTGAATACCCATGAACTATTCTGAACTAAATTGTTCTGAACTTTTCCTAATTTATCAGTCCTAAACCATACCTATATTAGCGCTAAACTTAATTTATGTGAACTTATCTGAACTTATTTTAGCCCGAAACTGAAGTTGTAGGCCCTATACTGAATCAATTTGAAATTACTAGCTCCAATATTAAATTTTTTAATCCTGAACTGAAACTCATCTTTGTAAGGTGAAAACTGAAAAGAATGGGGTTTGTATTCTCCAACATCATGATAACCCACATTGTAAATCATATTATTCATTATTAAACTGTACCTAGATGGCATATTTCCATTTATTTCTTTTGGTGGCTGAAATTTTTGATACATGGAATATGGTTTATGTGTGTATGTTTGATTGATGTAGTCTCCCAATTAACAGATTTAGGAAAAGCTTAATTGTATTGATATTATGAATCAGTATTTATAGTAATACAACCCAAAGAAATATTAAAATTACACAGAGGAAATGATAAGCTGGAAACTGGCAACAGACTAATAATAAATAAGAGATATCTTCAACAAAGCAAAGTGATGATAGGCCTAGATATTAGCAGAGATTTAGCTCAGCAAACTAAGGAATATCTTATAATTAGTCAATCCTTATTAGGCCTCTGCAAGATAGACTGTCGTAGAGAAGGTCCAATCTTGAAGACTTGAACCATAGAGCTTACGAGTACAAGTGATATGCAAGTTCAAGTCGGAAAGTTGTAATCTTGTAAGCGTTGTTGTGGCAAGGCAGTAATGTAGGAGGGAGTAGTATTATGCGCACATTTGCATGTAGCTAATGATGCCCAAACCTTGAAATTAGGGAGAAGTAGAGTTGAAGACCTCTCTACTTCATGTTAGATGGAGGACAAGAGACTTTGTAATGGTATAGGGTGCACACGGTTTGACACAATAGGTCGGACTAACGAATTGACCTTCGTTGAACGAGTGAACGACATTTTGGCCAAGGTGCCAATATTGTTAGGGTATTGTTCAATTTCTCTATAGAGGTTTGCAAAGTATGAGTATTATTTTTAGGATTAACGCAAAAGAGAGGGAAATTTTGTGCAAAAATGTTTGGGGTTTTTCCTCTTTAGATAAGAGACCACCAAAGTGGTACACATGAGAAGGTTGAGTGCCCCAATTGTTGTTTGGACTGATGCCGCAGGAAACATGTTACTATGAGTCTATGACACTATGTTAGCAAGGTGGTTAGATTCATGGTTCAAAAATCCGATTTCAATTGCGATGAGGAAGAGGTAGCAATGCCGCAAGATATGATTTGTTGATTGCGAATTTGCAAATATGATTTTGCTCACGGGCTAACCATGTGGCCCCACCCCTTTCATGTACCAAGTCTTTTTAGGGTTTTATAGAAGTGCTATTAGAATAGTTAGAGTAGCATAGTAAAGGATTAGAGCCATTAGTTGAGAGATATGGGTAAACTTTTACCATATCTCTAAGGAAAAATACACTTTAATAATCCCAACTATGGCCGATTTACTTTTAATAATCCCAACTAAGGTTTATTATGTAATAATCCTAACTATTGGGTATGTTTGCCTCCAATCTGCCAGGGTAAATTTTTTTTAACTTTTTTTTTAAAAATGCCACGTGTCAGCACGTTATTGGTCTAATATTAAAAAAAATAATAAAAAAAATTGAATAAAACTTAAAAAAAAAAAGAAAAAAAAAAACAAAAACCATCTCCACCACCGTGAAACCCTAGGCTAACCCCCAGGCCACCGAGAATCGCCGCGGGCCACTTCCCTAACCCCCTAAAATGAACGACCGACCCTCCCAACCCCCTAAACAACACCATCGACCCCCTAAACCACTCCCTTCCTTCGCTCCCCCTTCGCTGGAAAACCAAAATTGAAAAGAAAAAAAACCATGAAGTGCCGCTTCGGCGCTCCCCCTCCCTTCCAACATCCTCAAAACCGCCCTGGGGGCCGAATTCGGGGGTTAGGAAGGAAGGAGGGTTGGTTTCGTTTGTGTGGAGGTTGTTTTCGAGGGAGTTTAGGTGGTTTGGCTGGTGGGAGTGGGTGGCTAGGGTGGTTCGGGGGTTGGGAAGGGTCGGCCGTTTTCGGGTGTTAGTGGAGACGGCCGACCGCTTTCCGATGTGTTGGGGGTTAGCCGTTGGGTTTTGCGGTGGCGGAAGGGGAGGGGGTGGTGGCTCTTAGGGTGTTTTTATTTTTTATTTTATTTTTAATTTTAGACCAATCACGTGCTGACACGTGTATTGGTTACTTGTTACAACAAGTCATTGATTTGGTGTTGACCGGTTGGGATCACTAGAGGCAAACTGACCCCATAGTTAGGATTATTAGATAATAAACCTTAGTTGGGATTATTAAAAGTAAATCGGCCATAGTTGGGATTATTAAAGTGTATTTTTCCTATCTGTAAATAGGAAGCAACTTTTGACTGAAACATGAGATGCAACATTCAATGTGGGGTGGTTTGGGTTAGGAATGTTTGATTCAGGCGAGCTTGTAGGTTTTTGAAAACCCCCTTGAACGATTTTGGTTTGGTGCTTCGATTAAATGAAAATCCATTTTGCACCATGGTCAAACCATTGGAGATAGGTTGAAATGAGGGGAAAATAGGAATAACAAATTGATTTCTCTTTAGCTTCACCACAAATAGAGGGAGATTGGAGGAATGAGGGATGTTGTTAATCAATGAAGGTGCCATTACTAGTTAACATCATTGAAGGAGAGGATGATGTAATGGTGATGCTGATTTGGAACTTGCGTTTCTCCATATGAGTTTGGAAAAAGGAGTTTAGTCTTGGAGTTGAGGCTTTCTCGGTTGAAGAGGAAGGTGGTTGAGTGTAGAAATTTCCTATGTCCATTGGGTGAGAGGTTGATTTAGTGTTGACGAGACATAGTGTACTGTTCACCAATATTGGTGCTGGCCACCGAGAGTTAGGTGCATCCATTTGAAAAAAAGGAAGAGGAAGCATAGAGGAGAAGGAAGATCAATATGGTCACCATCATTTGTTGGTGTTGACAAAGGTCTTTGATGGTGTAGCCTTGTAGGGAGATGCGTGGAGAGGGAGGGGTGATAGCGGAAGTGGAAAAGAAAAAAGGATCTATAGCCTTTAACACTTAATAGATTTAAGGAAAGGTAAAATGTATTGATAGTATGGAGTACTAGGTTTACAAAGAGCAAAAGATAAGTTTAAAATTAGCAACAAAGTAATACTCCCTCTCTCTCTCTCTTTTTTTTATTTTTTTTTTTTATTTTTATTAATGCATCAATTTGACCGGCACATTTGCCGAGACGGAACTTTGACCATTAATATCTTTAATTGTCTATTAGTAAAAATTAAAAAAAATATATATTATAAAACTAGACATTATGACTAATCTAATGATATATTATATAATAACATTTATTCATTTTATAGAGGTGAAAAAATAGAGTCAACCATGGTATGTGAATAGTGCAAAAGTCAAAGTGATGCATTTAAAAAAAATGGAGGGAGTAACAAATGAAGAGACATCTACAACAAATCTCTAAGGCACATGATTTTAAGAGTATAAATATCAACAAACTCAGGTCCTTGTCACCAATATCATATGATAGTGAATATTACATATGCTAGTATAGTATTTGGAAAATAGAGGTATACTACTAGTATGTGTGGGCTTGTGGGGGTGTGATTTCTTGTGTACAGCTTCCCCAGTTCAAATTAAAGCTGATTTTGATGACTTGATGTACGTGACCTTACTTCTAATCAAGATAGTAACTTTCATTTTGTTGTGTGTATACGCTTTTCATTTCTGACTTAGGATTGTTATAAACTTATAATAGTTTCAAACATTGTAAATATTTTTGCTTAATTTTATTATTATTATTATTTTTTTTTCCCGTTAATCCTTCATAGCTATGTTGTTCTTGTTGGTTCTTGCTGCAGACAAATTATGGAGATGTCGAATTTGGTTTCTTTCCTAGTGTGGCCCCCAAAACTGTTGAGCACATTTTCAAACTTGTTCGCTTGGGATGCTATAATACTAATCATTTCTTCCGGGTAATGGTTTGGGCTTTTGTATGTTTGGTTTGGTGTTTAGCTAAAATTAAATTTTAAGCGTAAAATCTCAATGAATGAAGATTATTTCTTGAGGCAGGTTGATAAGGGTTTTGTAGCTCAAGTTGCTGATGTTGTAGGAGGCAGAACAGCCCCAATGAATGCTGAGCAGAGGATGGAAGCTGAGAAAACTGTGATAGGTGAATTTAGTAAGGTCAAACATGTTAGGGGTATCCTGTCAATGGGGAGGTAGGTTTAAGAGGCTTGCTTAAGTGCTAATTCTTTTCCTAGTATGTTATCTCTAATCTGCTTTTAGTGGATTTATTTGAATTGGTTTATGTTCACAGGTGTTTTGGCTTGATAGTAGAATTCAGTTAGTCATTGTTTCCAGTGAATTTGATTAAATAATGTGCTTCAAACTGTCTTGAACCTTTTTATTTTTTTTGTTTAAATTTTCATTAGAAACAAGTCTCGAGTCTTTTCTTTTTTGAGGAACATACAGATTTGCTTCTGGTTATTTGATATGGAACTACCTAAGCTGTTATAATTAGTTACATTTCACTATTGCTGCGCTGTGATTTTTCCTTGGGTCTCATAGTGCTGATGTTATAGCTGTAATTGCTTTCTGCAGGTATGATGATCCAGACAGTGCATCATCTTCCTTCTCTATACTTCTCGGTGATGCACCTCATCTTGATGAAAAGTATGCAATCTTTGGCAAGGTCATCGAGGGTGATGAGACATTGAGAAAGCTCGAGGAACTTCCTACTCGAAAAGAGGGCATATTTGTAATGGTAATATTCTATACGCTGTCTTGTGTAATTGTTTTGTTTAATCAAGTTGTCTGTAAGTGCTTGATGAACTGTGATAAATACTGCCTGATCTATTAAACCTGTGATGTTAGTGAAAAAAGAAAGTCTTGAACGAGACCATCTCACACTAACTATTTGCAAGGCCTTAAATGTTACTTACTACCTCCGTTAATAGTTATCTGCAACTTTTACCAAAAACAAAAATGGACGCTAAAAGTTATGTGCAACATTTCCAAATCTTTCCATTTTTAGTGAAGTTTATTTAATAAAATTACAAAAACATCCTTAGTTAAAAATTTATAACATCAATTTCATTCTTAAAAACAGAATTATTTAATTGCTAATCTAACCCAATTAATCTAATTATTCCTATCAAATTTATTTCATCTCCCCCAATAACTCATTGAAATCAACCAAATTAGTTCATCTCATATGCTAAAAATCATCTAATTTCTCCACATTCACACCCTAATTTTTCACCTTCTTCATCTTCCCCATTACCTTTCTCTCTCCTCCTTTAACCTCATTCTAGATCTGGTACAACGAAGAAGAAGACGACGAAGAAGGTTGTTGTCGGTGGGTGTGGCGGTTTCTTAGGCGGTTTTGGGTTCAAATTTGGGTGGGTCGTGGTTCTGGGTTCAAGTTGGGGTGGGTTTCATGGTTCTTGGTTTGACTTGGGTGGGGGTTTTCGCGGTTTTACTTTCTGGTGGGTTGGTTTTCGTGGGTTTAATTTATGTGGGTTGGTTTTTGTGGGTTTAGTTTCCGGTGGCCAGGTTTTCGTGAAGGTGGGTGGGTGTTCGTGGGTTTGGGTTCCAGTGGGTGGGTGGGTGTTCGTGGAGGTGGTGGTTTCGTTGGTGGATCTGGGTGGCTGGGTGGTTCTTTCATTTTTTTTATTTTTTTTTTTAATTTTAAGGATTTGGATTGATTAATTATTAATGACATACCCTTACTTTTGGTTAAGCACCATGAGGAAATTTTGCAATGGAGTCCGTCCCTCTCCCCAAAGTTGCACATAACCATTAACGGAGGTAGTATAAAAAGTGAAGTCATTCCCTAAAATAAATGTCACCTTGGTATCACATTGATTTTGCAAGATTGTCTTACCTATGACTTTGGCTAATGAAGATAAATTGAGCTCCAGCTATCTATAATCTTGAATGAGAATTACCTTCTTTTTATAAAAAAAAAAAAAAAGAAAAGTAGGTGACGTGCCATTAACAATTCTGAATAAATATACATTCAATTAGAAGCAGAAGTGAACTGCCTCATCTCTTCTTATGCTTTACGTTGAAACCCTTAGCAATATAATTTTAAACTTAAGTCGTTAAGTGATAATAATTTGTGTAAAACTTCTAAATTATAACACTTAGGGCATGCTTGGTTAAATAAAGGGGGCAATGACAAAATAATAAACAGAGAATGAATGTGGACGGGGGTGGTGATACATGAGATGTCTAGTAGTAGTTCTGTGTAAATACTAAGGAGAAGGGAGGAGCGCGTAATTATAACCCTCATTTTGGGGATAATAGTTTCCCACCATCTGCCTATTTCCCTCATTATCACTATATCATCCCTTTTACCACAACCCAACCCATTTTCATTCCCTCTCTCTTTTTTTTTAATTTTTTTATTCTGTCACTCCCTAACGCATTACCTCCAATCCAAGCATGTAAAGTGTTGAAAATTGCTGCACTAGCTCAAAAGCCTGTAGCTTCAATCAAATTCTGTTGGACAGCAGTACTTTTGAATTGAAAATTTTGAGCAAACAATTCAGCATATTGATTAGACGGGGAAACACTTAAGATTTAGCTTTTAGAATGCATAGTGATGGAACAATTATTAAAAAAAAAAATTGATAAATAAATAGTAAGTATCCTTGCTGTTAAGCCCAGAGTCTGGCACCAAACCAGTTTAACCAACTTTCAATAGATAAGCTAAATGAAATGCATGTTTATTTCATCCTCCATCTTTTCAGTTCTGGTAGATTGAGCAGGTTTCGGATGATTTCTCTAATATAGCTGCTTATGATTATAAAATATCGTGATGATGGATTTATTTCCCCGAGTACCTATTTGCCAGAAAAAATAAAAAAAGTCTCCAAGTAGCTGGGTTTTGAAAAGGGATGGTTGTTGATATTTTCAACTGGATCTCTTAACTATCCTAAAAAGCTACTTCACTAGTTTTGAGGGTTTTGGTATAGATCACTGTAGACATGTAGAATGTATTTGCCTGTACATCCATTAGTGGTGCAAGGCATGTCAAGAGCACAACCATCATCGGTGTCATTAGTTGGGTAGGTGTGTATTTTAGGAAGTTGTGTATACTAGGAAGTTGAGTTATATTATGAATGCAAGGCATAAGGGATAATTTTCTTATATTAATTAGATAGGCTTTGTGTGTCACTCTTTGTTAGGTTGCATTAATATTATGTGAATATAAAGGTGAAGTTATTTCACATTTTTACTCTATGGCAGAGACTCAAGGCTAGGGCATAAATGGATCAAACCCACAATGTTATGAAGAAGAGAACTGCTGAAAATTGACCATACTTCTTGGGTTCACAGGATAACCCATGAAACTTGAACACGCAAGTCCGGTTGTGTGGTGATAGTTATGAATAGCACGGGCAAGATTGATCTGCTTGGCTCTTCGAACTCAACTTTCTAAAATACGCACCTACGTTCATATTCATTATCTTAAGTCTATCATGCTGAGATTGTGATGTGTGGTTCTATGATCTGACATCCAGACCTGGCTAATCTTAAGCCACCATGGAAAGGAAGATTTTGAATTGGTAATTAATATCCATGAATAGTATCTAATGAATTATGAGTGCAATATACCTCAAAAAAGGGTGGGGGTGGGGGAAATTTCTCTAAAAGATTCAATCCAGCCACAAGTTCCCCTATGGCTACCTTTGTTACGACCTGTTATTAAAATAGGAATGGATTGCTGTAGCTTAAAATATTCTACGACTGTAAACATAGTATAATCTTGTTGGCAGCTTAGATACGTCCTTTAGAATGGACCAAGAGAACCATTTATAAGTTGTTTCGAAGATGGGGTTTGGCGTGGGGCTGAACTCGGCGGTATCTTGGTGTTAAACAGCCATTTTAAAAAGCTGTTTGGGGGTAAGTTTTTTAACCATCTTGGGGGTCAAGTTGTTGCCCACCTTGTAATAAATAACATAATAAAGGACTCATGCACTCTACTTGAGACCAAAAACATGCAAAAGTTTCATAGAATGGCCACGTCTTATATTTTGACAACATACTGACTGAAGACGTTTTTAAAGACAGATTAATACACTGTTAGCACTAACAACCTCCATGGCATAAGGAAGAAGTAGACCTTTCTCCTAATTGATCAAGTGCCCTTGCTTTGGAGGGTAAGAGTAACTACTATGTACTATGGGATTTCTCTCATTTTTAAGGAAATGTTTTGGAACAATAGTAGTGTTTAAGCAGCGTTTACTACAAAAGGGCTGAGGTTGGATATTATTTGCTTATCCCAACCTGATATGGTTATGGGCTCATGCACTCACTTAAGACCAAAAACATGCAAAATTTTCATAGAAGGCCAAGTCTGAAAATTGACAACATTATGGTGTCTAGACTGTAGATTCCTACAGTTATTACTGAGTCTAGGAGTCTAGGTCAAAGGTCAAGAGTGATGCTTGTTTGAACTTATATCCAAGTCCTATCAGTGTGGATAATTCTTATCTATGCTATTGATCTTTGCCTATAATGAATTTTTGATGTCATCTAACTTAATTTTAAAATTTTAATCTTGATTTTATTTCTTGCCCTTCTTTTCAACAGCCATTGGAGCGGATCACAATTTTGTCTTCTTACTACTATGGTGAGGATTGATATGCATCCCTTAGGAAGTCATCTATTCGTTTTTGCCTTTTCTTCTTCTGTAAATTATAATCTTTTCTCGATAATTTATTTGCTAGAGGTGAATGGTGAAACCTGTGAAGAAGATAGATCAAATCTAAGAAGACGCTTGGCCGCTTCATTTGTTGAAATTGAGAGATGGGTAATATGACTCTTGATGAACATCTTATTGAATTCTGTCGCTTGGAGTTTATTTTCATTCTGAATATGTGATGAATACTTACGCCTGCCTTAAATTTACTTTAATCATTGGCAGAGAATGAAGTGCTTTCCATAGTTCAGTATGGATAATGAGAGGTCAGTGATGTTTTTGACTACTGTAGATGGCATTTTGTTGTCTTTCATGTGTGATGTGTGAAAAGTTCAGAAATGATTTCTTATTTTGTGAGCCTTATTAAGTTTTATATACTTGTTTTACATCTGTTTCTTGTCTCTTCACATGTATGTGTGAGCATCTAGTTGTCCACATGTCTTAATTAATTGACACATGGAACTTTTTTTGTCACAACCACTGTCCAAGTCTTTCTCTTTGAAGATTGACTTCTTGCGGAGTTCTTCACCTTTTGCTGATTCTTGTCTAGTGCTTTAATAAGTATTTTGCAAGTTCTTGTACACCCCGATAGCACTCTGATATTGGGGTGTGGTGAGGTTCTGTATGAGAAGTATTTTGCAATGTGTTTTGTATTATCCTAGGGACCTGTGCATTATTGTAACAGTGCTCCTATTCCTGTTATTAAGTATTTATAGAAGATGAATGATAAACTCTTGCTATGTGGACACCCTGTTATACTTCAAGTGTCCAGTGTTGGATCCTCCGACACTTCGACGCCACATGACACGACACGACACCCAAATATATAGTGGCCTTATATGAAATTTTATAAAATCTGGAGTGTTAAAGGATCCGACACCGTGTCGGACACGACACCCAAATCTGAGTCTGTGCAACATACAACTCTAGTCTAAGAAAAGTGAATTTTTCAAGATTGCCTAGATATTAGTGAATGATATTTAGGGAACGATGAAGTATGTACATTTTCTTCTTTCCCCACAACAACAATGCCAAAGCTTTAAGCCTTTAATCCCTAAAGGATGGGGCCGTCTGCATGAACCAAGAATTTATTTCCCATGGTCGTCCTCAAAGATCTTCTTCCCTTCTACCTGGTGCTGTTTGATCTAGCAAACCTTTTTGTTTTACATAATCTTTTACCTGCCTCCATTCAAGTCATATTTTGTCCACCTCTTTCTTTATCAATGCATCTTCCAACATCAAACTATATTGCTACATGAAATTCTTTTTAGTAACTTTGAAAGGTTTTATTTTTTGACGTGATCGCCCTTTGGAATTACAAATTTTAAGCTTGGAAGATTTGCCCTTCTTTAAAATTTTGGTGGTAATTGCACACTTATGGGATTAAGGCTTTGATTGATTGAATTGCACAAAAAATTGAGAGGATGATGTGGGTTTTTTTGTTGCCTAGAGCTGGGGATGAGAGAAAGGAATGATCGTCTTGTGAGCTGGGAGTTGGTGGGTTGTCCTAAGACAGAGGGTGGATTGGGGTTTTGAAGAATTGTCTTAAAAACCATTGGTTTTGGCGGAAAAATGGTGTTGAAGGTTTCCTCTAGAATATTGGGCTCTGTGGTATGTCATCAAGAGCTAGTACAAATTGTGTGAGAATGAGTGAGATTTCCTAAGTGTTATCCCATGGAAATTTATTTTACAAGTGGCTTTTTTAGTTACTCCTTTGGCGTGGTAAGGAATGGAAAATTGGAAATTGGAAAGAGAGAAGCCTGTTAGTTCACGGTTTCCACAACTTTACTGCTTATCAATTTTTCAAAATGCTTCTTTAGTGGTAATGTGTAGATCTTGTGGTGCTGAAAACAACTCAATGACAGAGGTAGAAAACTCACCTCTATTTGTGATCTCTTGCTTAAAGTTTATGGACGTGATGATCCTAGAGTGTGGTTGGGAGATTCATTTTGGGATCTTTTCTTGCAAGTCCTTCCTTGTTTGAATCACCCCCCCTAAATTGTGTTTCATCTGGAAAACAAAGGTCCCTCTTAAAGTGCAAGCTTTTCTATGACGCTAGCTTTGGGAAGGATCAAAGCGAATGATATGCTTCATAACCATCAACTGAAGTTGGCTATCACACCATATCTGTTTTTGCTTGGTCGATGATCATGCTTACATGCTTTCCTATTTTGCAGTAATTGCACATCAGAAGGGTGATACATAAGGAGGACAAGGTGTCCTCACAAATGAAGTAAATAGCTCAGTAATTAACCCACACAACTTGAAACCCATTTAATGGCTTAAAACAATTAAACTAAACTATACAAATCGTAATATAAAGGTAAACATAGATAAAAAAAACATGATGTAACTTAGTGCTCTGTATCAGAAATAGAGGAAATGTTTGACAGAAAATAACAGGATGAACATCACTTTGAAAACAATGTCATTTCTCCATCTCAGAAGTACTTCCTCCATTTTTTTTTACTTGCGACATTTCAATACTGTACAATATTCACATACTCGCCTTGAATTACATTTCGTGATTCATACTTAAAGAAACATAGTCATATGAGATCTTGTGAGATTCATCTTTATGTTTGCTTTATTAAAATCTAATCTTTAATTTTTTTTATTAATGCATTATTAAAGATGTAAATGGTTGAAGTTATGCATTGGCAAACGTGGAAAACAGAGATGTTGCAAGTACGGAAAAACAAAGAAAGTATACTGTAACTTTGATTTAGATATTTCTGGTTAAGAGCTTTAACCAGAACTGGAAGTTGTACTGTTGGTTTATTGCTTTCTTCAACATGTAGCAAGTCCATAAGTAATTCATGCAACATTATACTTGAGTATTATCAAGCTGTCACATCATGTGTATAATGGTTTACCACATTTGATTTGACCTGTGAATTTTTTGCATAGTACTGGTTGCTAATAGGTGGGCTTACTTTAATGTGGATGATATTGATTACTGAATACCCCTTCTTAAAAGGTAGCACAACAGTTGGAAGATCCTCTTCACGAGATTACAACCTAACTGAGTAACTGAAAACATATATGAAGTACATTTTTTTCAAGCGTAATGGGCTAGTTTAAATGAATGCCACTAAAGTTGGATACTAGTTGATACTCAAAATTAGCTACGTAGTAATTTATCTGCTGCTCACCTTACCTCTAGATAGATATATGCTTGACTTTTGATAGAGAAAACATGATGTTTCTGCATATAAATGCTTGCATTCTGATTGTTTCCATATAAATACCTTTTCTCTGGGTCGTTTGAAGCAGGTTCTGTTCTAGCCATTCAGAGCTAGATAACTCAAAGGTTCTGTAGTTCTTGAACCTCCTCAAACCTTGCCTAAGGTGGGACCTATACTGGGCTGTTTGGCTGTTAAAATACTTAAGAAGAGTGATTTAATGCTATAGTGTTGTTGACCCTATTAGTACAGAACTAGAACCTCCTGATTCAGTTTACTTGGGCTATATTATGATTGGCTGTGCTGCTCAACTAAGTAAAGGTTTTTGCCTTCTAAGCTATGTGACTCATTAGATCAGATGGATACAATATCAAGAAATGGTATGGATAATCGCAGGGCTGTCTGAGGTGACTGAAAGTAGGTATAAGAGTAATATATTAGCTCATACTTTACTGTAGCAGTGGACTATTTTTGGTATTGTGATTTTCTTTGGTTCCATATTGAAGCATGTAATCTTGATTGAGTAAGACTAAGGAAACGGAGCTTCTTGGTGTATAGTTTGTTATTTTCTCTTCATCCTTACAAGGCCAAGACACTATATTGAGACGGTGGATACGAGTAGAAAAGGTTCTCATCACATCGATGTCATAGGTTATTTTATAACTGATTTCAATAGTCAGTATGGTATTATGGAAGGCTACAGAGTTTCAGACTTTCAACATGCTTTACCACATCTCTGAATTGTTCACAAGGCAGCTAGGGTAATGGAAAGATTATGAGGGAATTTTAATGGATTTTTATTTGTGCTGGAAAGCTTTAGCATGGCAATAGTCCTCTTTCATTCAGTCGAAAAAGTTGCAACATGTGAAAAGAAGATAATTGTGTATAGTGTATTGGTGATCTTGGGTCACTGGGAAGGCTGTTTTTTGCAACGTTGGGAGGATTTGTTCATAGTAGAAGGTCTTAAGTTTCGGAATTGCATCTTGGTTTGAAGCATACAGTAGAGGAGACTACTGCGGAAAGCTCTTGAACAGGCATTAAGGAAGTGCATCTTAGAGAGGCGGGCAGACCTATATAATAATTGCAGTATAATATTTTTGTGAATAATATAGTTGAAGTTTTAATTTGTATGTGATGCATGTTTTTTCACTAGTCAGAAAATCAATGTCTTGTGTCAGGAATCTGTATGCATGCTGTTACTAGTCTTAAGACTCTTAACTAATACCATTTATGCTGAAAGAGTAGAAAGCTAAGCCTAGACTTTCTCTGTAGAATCTCCTGTTGAATGTATATCTTCCTATTACAGTTAAAATTTGTAGGGCAGTTATTTTTCTCTTTCTCCTCTCTGCAGAAACTCTGGTGCAAAGTTACGTAATTAAGAATCATCCTTCTGATGCTCTGTCTTGGGTGTTATTGGAGGTCACTTTGACTGCACATGTTAATTAGCTGACTACTGCAGTTCTTATTTACTTAGCAATTTGGATGATCAAAAGGTGAAATGTTAAACAATAATAGTTTAACGCCAAATGAAATTCATAGACATGATGAAGCTGTGTCTTGTTACTTCGGACGAGGATGCTAACTTGGTATGCTTCATCGTAGTTTTAACCCTTTTAGGCCCTTCCGTCCTTGTTCATAAGAATACCGTGTTCTTCTGAATTTCTGGTCAACATACGTGATAAGTACAAACTGTTTTCATCATAATTATGTGTTATCATACTTGGAAAAATATACTGACTTTTATTACTGAAACTATGGTGTTTGTCTTGTACTAACTTGACTTGCCAGAAATGAACAGTTTAATGTTGGCAGTCAGATCTAATCACAGTCGCTTCTACCGTGCCTTTTTGTTCTAACCTTGAGTTGATTCCTAGTTGATATGGGGTAGGATTTTGTGGGGTATGAAAGCATCAAGCTATCTTGTGATGGACCAAGCCTAAAAAAAATTTAGCATATTTTTCTTTCATAATATGTCTGACTGTTGTCAGCGTCTGAAAGTTGAGTCAGTCCCTCTGTATGCATGCGTCTACATCAAAGTTCAGGTCTTTCTCATGCCATTACTGATCTGATTTGTTTTATAATTTCAGAAAAAGGATTGTAGACTACAATGCTCGGATTTGGCGATGAGTTTCCTACACAGGTAATTGTCCAAGTTAATTCCTATACTGAAAACGAGCAAGTAGCAAGTTATCTACATGGATGTCGAAATGTCAAGTAAATAGAGATGAGGATTGAGAGTGAAATGAGAAACGGGAAATAGAATCACTCCTCAGAACCAAGCATGTCGCGCAGAATTTCATCTAAAACAAGACATGTGCATCTTTTCAGCAAGTGGTATCGGCTTGATTGTCTTGAGGTTGCCATCTTGTTGCGAAAAGTAGAAACACTAACACTCACTCAATCTTGAATCAGAGATATACTCGTATTAGCGTAGCATCTTGTTTAGCTTACCCTGTATATGAAGTCAACCTTGACTGTATAGTATCACCGTTATTTTCATGTCTTGTTCTTGTTGTCAGTAGACAACTTCAACTGCAGTGGGGCTATCTCTTTCGTCCTCTTAGTGAAACAATTGACACTGATTTGATGCTCTCTTTTATTCTACATTTTGATGCTTTATTATGTAGGGAAGTTTTCTGTTAAACAGTGGGAGCACATTATGGTTTGGGTCGGGGACTTATTATTTTTACCATATACTTGATTTATCCTCGAGGAATATTTATGCTCTTAAGGATAGATTTAGTAGGCTTTGTTTGTTTTGATAGAAAACATATTCACGATTCTCCCAACTTAGAGTGGAAACCATCTTCCTTTTATATAGCAAGAAATGCCAAAATTTTCTCACTACTCCGCGATTGTTAGAGAATATGGGTTGAGCTAAATTTTTCATTATGCTAAACAATACGAAATATAAACATAATAGTATTGCCATGAGTCCATGATAACATCTGCTCAAGGTTTTTTTTTTTTTTTTTTTTTTAACGGCTTAAAATTAATCTTGACTGTGATTATGTGATTTAAATGAAGTGCTTTAAACTTAAACCATGCTCATAATTATGACCCGAACTTAGACTGACTTGACCTAATGGTGCTATTATTGATTAATTAGTCATAATAACTTAATAAGTTCGTGGATAGTAACTTTGACTGATCTAAAACCTAACCAACCAATTAAACCAAATGAATTTTATAAAGTACCAACTATTGATTAAATTTGTAACTCAACCCTACTTAATGCGTCAATATTCAAATTAAATGAGTTATTAGTACTATAGATTAACAATTTAGCACGACTTTATTTTAATAAATTTAGTTAGAAGGCTACATGTTGCCCCCACATGTCTAAAAACTTGCAGAGTTTATGAAACATTAATTTGATTGTTCTTAAAACATAATCTAGCTGCTGCTGTTGTCATTATCAAGGATCATTATGGTTTAGTTATTGCAAATCATTTCTATAATTTTAGGTCTAACTCAGTTCCCTTTTGAGGTTGTTTGTCTTGCGTAATGGCCTTCTTAAAATAATGTCGGCAATATTTAAATTAAAAGTGATAATCTTATTAATGATTTATAATTTGTAAGGTTAGCACCCATATTCAATTATCCGTTGAAAAGTTAACTTTTAATAATTGAGGTTTAGGCTCTTCTCTATATATTTAAATTTTCGAACTTCAAGAAAATTACGCACACACCTAGGGCATTTTTCCATCATATTGTAGGTCGTTGATCTTTTTTAGACTTTAAATTTTCGTATATCATAATTAGTTAAAATTTAAATATCAATTTGAGAAAAGAATCTTACAATTAAATTGTTTTTTTTTTTTCAAATTTTTTTTTGTAATATACGAATTATACTTTATAGATATAAGACTTGCAACACTTGCACATCATTATATAGATATGAAAATACATGTTATCTCTTGAAGATAATTCTATACACTCGGGTGTATGGTGTACCCAAGAGTATTTTTTGCTCATTTAATGAGCAAACTTTCGTCATGTTTTACCATAAGAAAGAGCAAGTGATGATAAATCTAGAAGATTCAAATCATTGATGCGAATGTGTTGTCCCCACCATCAATCCAATGAAGGAACATCTGGCGGAATTGATATATTATTTCTACTTTTCTAGATTTATATTTGGGATAAGTATATTGAACGGGAAATGCCTGTTAAGAAAAAATCAAATAAAATATAGCCGTCTAAACTTATTATGATTTCGATTTTATAAATGACAGTACAATTTTTTATATGTGGCTAGCCACACCGTATGGCAGGGGTTATATGTAGGTGGTTACTCGTTTGGTCAGGGGTTACTTATTCAGGGGTTACTCGTTTGATCAAGGGTAAATTATAGGGGTTACTTATTCATGGGTTATTTATTCAAGGGTTACTTGGTCGGTCAGAGGTTACTCTCACACAAAAAACGCGCTAACCGACTGAGTAAGTAACCCCTGAATAAGTAACCCCTACAAGTAACCCATACAAGTAACCCTCAGTTGGTTAGGGGTTACTTTCACTCAGAAAACGTGTTACCGACTAATCGAGTAAATAACCCCTAAATAAGTAACCCATACAAGTAACTAGATGAAACCCGTGCGATGCACAGTTTGTTTGTATTTTATAACAAAATATTTTTTGTATTTATGTGATAAAACTTGTTATTTTATTCGTTGTACGTAGTATATCATTTAATATTTTTATTTAAAAATAAATTGTGAATTTCTCTCATTCGTTATATATTTAGATAAAATTCTTAATCTCAAAAGATAATGTATTATATTTACTTAAATTAAACTTTAAATCTCATTCGCCAATTTTTCTTACGTGACATTTGAATTATTTAATTCTAAAAGAAATTAATAATCTCTTATTTCATTGGCTACTACCAAAATTTATAATCCTACATGGCGCGCTAAGAAAATTAAATCCTATTTATATATTAGATTTTTGAATAAATAACCCATACAAGTAATCTCTGAATAAGTAACCCCTGCTACATGGTGTGGCCAGTAACACAGAAAAGTTGCTGAAAATAATTTATCACCAAAAAGTGTAAAACTATTTATCATGGCACTCGTAAGTGTTAAAACTGATTTATAGCGGAACAAGTACAAGATAAGAAGAGTTGTGATCTTGTGCACATTAAAACTATTTTTGTAGGATAAAAATGTGAAAGTAATTACATTTTGTTTAGAGGATGTTGAGTCCCTTTCTAGGGTAAGTTAGTCCTGAGTCTAGGGTTTGCGTGAGTTACTTTTCATCCTTGTACCAATCGTGATCAACCTTTAATCTTTCCCATAAATCAATTGGCCTGATCTCTAGTGCAGTGTGAATAATGGCGGAGGAGTTGGTGAAGGACTGGGAAATGCTGCGTTTAACCAAGAAAAAGGTGTGGTGCTAGGGGGTGATTATATCGAACATGTTAGTGAGGATACGAAAGCCAAAATAAATCTCACTCTGGTGGGAAAATTATGGACAGTTAAACCCTACAATCTTGAAGCGATGAAGAGAACACTGGCGAATGTATGGAGGTTGAAAGAGAAATTCGCAATTAGGGTTGTCGAGACGAATTTATTCGTTTTTCAATTTTTCTGTGAGGATGATAAGGATGGGGTTCTTGAAGGTAGACCATGGTTTTTTGATGAGAAATTATTACTGCTGCAAGAAGTGATCGGTGATGAACAACTGTCAGAAATCCTCTTCAAGCAGACCCCCATGTGGGTAAGATTTCTAGATGTACCTCTGAACAAACGAACCTTGGCGGTAATGTATGATGTAGGGGAGTTTATAGGGAGTTTATCAAAGCAGATGAATCTGATCCTCTAGGGTGGAATGATTGTTTGAGAATCAAAGTTTTAGTGGATATTAATAAGCCATTGTGAAGAGGGCTGTTCTTAGCTATGGGGAAAAATAAGTCTCGTTGGGTGGATATTAAATACGAGAGGCTCGCTGATTTCTGTTTTTTTGTGGTAAATTGGAACACACAGAAAAGGAATATCATTTCAAGGAGCAAGTGAAAGAGGAGGACGAAAAGATGGTGTTCCAATATGGACCATGGCTACAAGCATCTCCAAAGAAGAAATCCAGAACTGATAATGCTGAACATGAAATAGAGAAGAGCTGGATGGGGCAACTAAAAAAATCAAGTTTGTCGAAGAAAACTCCTACATATAACGATCCAAATGTTATCAAGTTGGGACTGGTTGGGGCTGCTAGAAAGATTGCCTTTGCTTCCCCAAATACTGATGATTTTAAAGAAATAAAGTCCCCTTTGATAAACAGAGAGGCGGAACTCCGTGCGGTGTGGGATAATAATGGAGAAAAGCTTGTGTTAAGATCAATGGGTACAACAATGAGCGAAGAAAAGGAGTTTAAACTTGAGAAATCAAAACCAGAGGGTGAAGTGGAAGGAAAAAAGGGGGGTAGTGAGGATGGGAGTGGTGAGGGTACGGGAGGAAATAGGGAGGGGAAGGAGGGGAAGGTCGTAGGGGGTGCTAACAGCAACCAGGTACTGTTGGTGATGAACGTGAAGGAATGTGATGGCATGATTGTTAAACAAGGAGAAGAGAGTGAAGAAGGAGAGAAAGATAGGAAGGTGAACGTGAAGGATGAAAAGAAGGAGGGAGATGCTGCCATGGGGGAAAAGGGGCGAGGCCTTAGAAAGGTCACCATTATAAAGAGGGATAACAAAGGGGGCAATGAAGGAAAGGTTTTATGTTGGGGGAAAAAGAGGAGATCGTGAGGAGGCTCGTGGAGAATCTGAGATGGATGTGGATGAAGATGAGTTGGATGCTACGAACAAGAAGAGAAAGATTGTAAGCTTAAATAAAAATGTGGCGGGCCCCACACCATGGGCTCTTGGTGAACAATGAATTACATACTTTCGTGGAATTGTAGAGGTTTGGGGAGTACCTCAGCGATAAATGCAGTGAAAATGTGGCTATGCTTGAAAAACCTCAAATCATTTTTTTGTCGGAAACAAGACTAAAAAGCTATGAGATGGAAAGAGTAAAAAACAAGCTTAACTTTAATAACTTTATTGCAGTTAGCTGTGTAGGGAAGGGAAGGAAACGTAGTGGAGGGCTAGGTCT
Organism: Chenopodium quinoa; assembly: GCF_001683475.1. NCBI lineage: Eukaryota > Viridiplantae > Streptophyta > Magnoliopsida > Caryophyllales > Amaranthaceae > Chenopodium > Chenopodium quinoa. The sequence continues at coordinate 7,392,829 of NW_018742418.1, read as the reverse complement.
GTTATGGAAAGATACTTTGGAGGTTGAAATCAAGTCGTACTCCTTACACCACATAGACTCATGGGTGAAGATTCCTAGCAAGAAAGGATGGAGATTTACTGGAATATATGGGCACCCGGAAGCGGAGAAAAAGAAATTGACTTGTAATATGTTAGAAAACCTTAGGAGTAACCCAAACATTCCTTGGTTGTGTGGGGTGGGACTTCAATCTAATGCTGATGTCGAGTGAAAAACAAGGAGGCAGTGAGTTCCGTATGGGGGAGGCTGAAGGTTTCCGAATGGCAGTAGAGACGTGTGAGCTAGCAGACTTGGGCTATGTAGGGCATGGATTTTCATGGACAAATAACCAAGGTGGAGATCGAAATGTACCGGAGCGTCTTGATCTATTCCTAGAGAATAAAGTATGGAAGGGCCTCTTTTCTGGGTCCTTTGTGACGCACTTATCAAAGAGAAAATCAGATCACTTGCCTATCTTGCTGTGTTTTAATGAGGGGGTAGGGAAAACAAAAAAGAAGAAAAAATTCAAAAAATACAGGTTTGAAGAAATGTGGCTCCGTGATGAAACTTGTGGTGACATAGTGAAGGAGGCGTGGAATTGGGGAGGAGATATATGTTTAAAATTTGCTCATACATCGATCAATTTGAGCACTTGGAGTAGGAACAAATTTGGAGATTTTATAAAGGAGATGAAGGACTGTAAAGGCAGGATGGAGAGTCTTATGGGAGAGACACAGACAGAGGAGATTATTGCTCAAATTCGGGATCTGGATGATAAAATGGATGAGTTGGAGAAAAGGGAGGAGGCTTATTGGAGGCAACGAAGTAGGCAGGAATGGCTCAAAATGGTGATAAAAACACGACTTTTTTCCACACGAAGGCTAGCCAGAGAAAATCAAGAAACCATATTAGAGAAGTGAAGGATGCCGTTGGTAATATTTTTCGAGAAGAGGAGCAGATTTCGGAGGTTTTTGTGCGCCACTTTGATGATCTATTTTCATTGGGAGGACAAGGTGATATGGAGACTGTGATTGAGAAAGTAGATTCTATTATTTCAGAGGATCAGTGTGCAGAACTTGATGCCCCGTTTGTAGGCGAGGAGGTTCGCGAAGCTCTTTTCCAGATGCACCCCACTAAGGTCCCTGGGCTGGATGGTATGTCTGCTATCTTCTTTCAAAAATTCTGGAATGTTGTCGGTAGTGATGTAGTGGAAAACACTCTGAATATTTTGAACAATGGTAGTGATATAGGATCTATTAATCAGACACACATTGTTTTAATTCCGAAAAAAAAAAAGAATGTGAGTCTCCTGTTGATTATAGACCTATTAGTCTGTGTAATGTACTGTATAAAATTGTGTCGAAGGTCTTGGCTAACAGACTAAAAAAAATATTGCCGTGTATTATTAGTGAAAATCAGAGTGGATTTGTTCCTGGTAGACTTATTCCAAACATCATTTTAGTGGCTTATGAGTGTTTTCACTTCTTGCGGAAAAAAAAAGAGGGAAAAGAGGATATATGGGGCTGAAATTGGATATGAGCAAAGCTTACGACAGAGTTGAATGGGCCTTTCTGGAAAAATGATGAAAAATTTTGGTTTTCCCAAGTCTTATGTGAAGAATATTATGAGATATGTTTTATCGGCTTCTTTTGATGTGTTAGTGAATGGACAGCCGTCTCGGGTCTTTAGACCAAGTAGAGGGTTGCTCCAAGGAGACCCATTGTCTCCTTTCCTATTCATTATGTGTGCGGAAGGGTTATCTGCTCTTCTTAGAGAGGTGGAAAAGAAAAATCTCATTCATGGTGTTAATATCGAAAGGCACGTTGAGCCAATTTCACATTTGTTTTTTACTGATGATAGCCTGCTGTTTGTTCGAGCAAATGAGGAGGAAGCTGACAAGGTGCTTGAATTACTGTCAACCTATGAAGTGGCGTCGGGCCAGAAACTGAATATGGAAAAATTAGAGGTGTCTTTTAGCCGAAATGTTGATCTTGAAAAGAAAAATATGCTTCAGATGAAGTTAGATTTTAAGGCTGTCGAGGGACATGAAAAGTATTTAGGTCTTCCGACGTACATTGGAAGTTCTAAGAAACAAATTTTCCAGAATATTCAGGATAGGGTTTGGAAGAAGCTTAAAGGTTGGAAAGGCAGGTACCTATCTTAAGCAAGGAGGGAAATTCTTATAAAATTAGTGGCACAGGCTATTCCCTCATATGCTATGCAATGTTTCTCTATCCCGGTTAGCATTTTGAACGAGATAGAAAATTGTGTAGGAACTTCTTTTGGGGGCAAAAAGGGGAGGAACAGAAGATGAGTTGGATTGGGTGGGAGAAGATGCTACGAGCAAAAAATAAAGGAGGATTGGGGTTTAGAAATCTGAGATTTTTTAACATGGCTATGTTAGCAAAACAAGCGTGGAAAATTGTAACTTCTATGGAATCTCTTATGGCTAGGGTCCTAAAGGGCAAGTACTTCCCAACGCCAAATTTTTTTGATGCAAAAACTGTCCCGAATATGAGCTTGACGTGGAGATCGATCTTAAGTGCAAGGAAGGTGATTGAGAAGGGTGCCATAAGAACAATTAGTGGGGATGGTAGAGTATGTATTTGGGAAGATCCATGGGTGCCAAACCTCCCAAATTTCCGAATCATGACACAAAGGAGGGAAGAGAATGAAGGCCCGGTGTTTGTAAAATATTTGTGGGAAAATCAGGAGTGGAATCTACCCACGCTCGCGGATTTATTCTTACAACGAGAAGTTGAAGCAATCTGCAGTATCCCAGTTCCAATGTTCGATGAGGAAGGTTTGTGGGCATGGTTTTACTCGAAAGATGGAGTGTATAGCATCAAAAGTGCCTATAACATCTTGGTTGAAGAAGAAATACGTGAAAAAGCAACCTCGTCGGGTGGTAATGTGGAGTTTAACTGGAAGAGTATTTGGCATGCTTGCATTCCCCCAAAGATCAGACTATTTGCGTGGAGATGTGTGTGAGAGGGGCTACCTGAGATGAAGCGCCTGGTGGATATGGGTATGAATGTTGATCAGCGATGCCCTATGTGTGGCGAGGATGAGGAGACTATAGCTCACTCGCTTCTCTTCTGCCCAGCTGCCTCGGCTATATGGGGACACTCGGTTTTACGATTTGAACCGAGTGATATTGATGCTCACGGGTTTCAGGATTGGTGTAACCAGGTGGAGGGGAAGATAAAGGAGAAGAAGTGGTGGGATATATTTTGGTGCATAGCATGGAGAATATGGCTGAAACGTAATGCATGGGTGTTTGAAAAATCCGAGAAGACAGAAGCAGCCATAATACATAAAGCAATGTGTTAAGTGCACTAGAAAACAGCCAATCAACGACGGAAAAATCTGTCGGAAAACCTTGAAATTCCGTCGGAAGGCAACGTCGCAATACCTTTTGTAGGAATTTCGGGATATTTCGAGGGAAAATCCGTCGGAAAGGTCCATTCCGACGGAATTTGTTCTGTCGAAGTCAGGTTTGACTTAATTGGATAGTCCGTCGCAAGGTTCTGACGGATCTTTTCCGTCGGTATGAGTTACCTTCCGACGGAAAATTCCGTCGGAATAAACCACTTCCGACGGAATTTTTCGTCGGAATCTACTTAATTCCGACGGAAATTTCCGTCGGAAAAGTCAATAAAAAAAAAAAATCCCCACCCAAACCCACCCCCGCCACCAGCCCACCCCCCCCCCCCCCCCCCCACATAGACCCCCTACACACCCAAACCACCACCCACACAGATACCCCCCTAGCAGCCCCCCTACCACCTTAACCCGCCTCTCCACTTCCCTAACTTAACCCACCTCACCATACCCACCTCCCCGAAACCACCACCTTGAAACCCACCTCCCCGAATCCTCCCCGAAACCCAGAAACCACCACCTCCCCGAAACCCACCTCCCCGAAACCCACTGAAACCACCCTGAAACCCACCTTCCACCACCTCCCCAAACCCACCACCCACCTCACCGAAACCACCCAAAACAACCACCGAAACCACCCAAAAAAACATCAAAAAAAAATCCATAATTCAACAACACCATAATTCAAAAAAATCAGAAAAATAAACAAGTTAATTAAGAAGAAAAAAAAAGACACATACCTTAATTTTGACAAAAAAAAACCGTCAAAATTGGGTTTACAAGGTCAAATTCGACCATGAAAACTCTAGATCTAGAGTTTTCATGGTCGATTTTGACATGAAAACCTTGATTTTCTTGAGAATCTTAATTTACTTTGAATTGAAACCCAAATAACCCAAACTGAAAATGAAAACAAAGAGGGGAAGAGGAAAGAGAAAGAGGGGAAGAGGAAAGGAAGGAGAGGAAGAATAGGGGCACCGCCGTCATAGAAGGAGAAGGAAGGTGAAAGAAGGAGAAGAAAAGGAAGGAGAAAGAAGGGAAGAGGAAAGAGGAGAGGAAGGAGAAAGAAGGGAAGAGGAAAGAAGAGAGGAGAGATAAAGAGAAAAGAGGGTGAAGGGGGTAAGAGTAGGGTTTTTGCTTTTTAATCCGTTTTTTTTTTTCTAAATCCGTCGGAAATTTCCGACGGATAATCTAAATTCGTCAGAAATTTCCGACGGAACTTAAATCCCTCGGAAATCACGTTTTTTCCGACGGATTTTCGTGTCCGTCAGAACACGTCCGTCGTAAATTGCCCTATTTCTAGTAGTGGTGGAAGAATTTGAAGCAGCCAACGCCCCTGAAGATAAAATGCCGAATGAGCAACATCCTTGCTCAAGATGGAAGGGCCCCCCTTCTGGACTGTACAAGCTAAATTCAGATGCAGCCTTCCAAGGGAGGCGGTTGAGAATAGGAGGGATCTTGAGGGATGAGGAGGGGGTGGCAGTGGTGACTTATTGTTCGACTGAAGATGGGAAGTTTGATGTGGCAGTTGGCGAGGCAATGGCTATGCGTTCTAGCCTCAAGATAGCTATGGAAGCGGGTTTTAGGAATTTTATCCTGGAAACTGATAATATAAGGTTGTTCCATCATTTGAAGAAGGCCTCCTCTCCTCCTTGCTATTTTGGTAGATTGGTGAAGGATATCCTAACTTTGTCGAGGAATTGTCAGAGCTGTGTTTTTTCTTTCGTCAAAAGGTCCAGGAATGGTGCTGCTCATAGCTTAGCAAAGTTGAGTTTTTCTTTTAGTGAATATCGAGTGTGGCTTGAAGAGTACCCTCCTGAAATTCAGGGGGTTTTATGTACCGATATTGAAAATTTGATGATTTGATAATATAAGCTAAGCTATGCTTTCTGTCAAAAAAAAAATTACATTTTTTTTTTACAGCCAAAAAGTAATTACATTGTTTCTTCGAGTTATACATCACCCGGCCCATTTCTCCTAACTATAATTTTCGAATTCAAATCATAAAAAAACAGGAGTAGTACATGAAAAGTAAATAATTACACTGTCTCACCAAATGACACTTGATAAGTTCTGTTCACATCCTTAAAATACTTTACTCGTCGCTCATATCAATCAATTTCACAGAAAGTAATTGTACCCTAAAACAGAAGATAACTAATTGAGTGAACACCGCAATAATTAACTGAGTCAAGTCAATAATGGGTTGGCTTGCATCTAGGTCGAATGATAAAAAGGTTAGTTAAATTAATTATTTGGGTGTTTAGAGAATTGCATGTCATGTTGGATTGAATTGCTTTTAGGTTTATCAAGGGCTAGATGAGAGTTCAACTTGAATTTCATGTTTTCAAGTCCACATTGGATGTTGAGTTTTCTAGGTTGGGTGTGGGTCAAATTTGAATAACTGATTCACAGATCATAACAGTTATCGAGTTAATTTGAAATCACATCAAGTATCGAGTTAATTTAATCCTATGGAGGTTAGTTTTAAATAATCATGGCATAATAATGGCCCTATCCATGTTCGGAAGTGTTGGTATTTTGACTAATACAACAAATGTTGGCCAGTGACTGTGTCAACAAATTTCAAATAGAGAGAGTATTTAAGGTAATATATAGAGGCTAATGAACATGCAATCACATAGCCTAGGTTGTAATTTGCTCTTTATTTATGAAGTTCTCTTTGCCAAAATAATAATAATAAAAAAAAAATACAATCACTATATGAATCACGAGTGGTTCTTAGACGGATCAAATTTAGGGTTAGTGTAGAATAGTCAACCTTGCATTATTTATTATCAAGGTCACGAGCATATAGAAACAAATCCTTATATTCCGTACTATATTTATATAAGTTAAAATTTTGTGTACTCCATAAAACGATGCATGTATTGAACATTCAAACTACTACACAAAGTTCAAGTAATCTAGAAGCGAAAATGTCTTATTCTCCTTAGCTAGGCTTGAGCAATACCAAGACGAGTATAGGAGTACGTAATCTTCTTTTAAAAATAAAGGCTGCACGAGCAAAATAGTCTTGTAATTAGCAAAAGTTACGGTTTGTTGTGAACTAAAATGAGTTCAATGCACGTACTTAGAAGTGGTATTACCAAGTAGACATAAAGACAAACAAGGATAAAGGACAAGGAGTTTAGATTTTTGTATAAAATTATTGACTATTCTTACATAAGAAACGGAGAGAAGTAGAGAATTAAGTTTAATAAGATAGATGCGTAAGTAATATGAGTACTTCCTTCAATCCATTTATTTTGGTACCAACTCATCTATCATATTTACATGCAATCTAAAAATAAATAAATTAGAATAAATAGGGTAAAGGGTTTGATTAACCTAGCTAACTCTTTTATCGATCTAATCAATCGTAGGCTTATTGTTAATGAGTTATCCATTTAGTCTTGTCAAATATCCTCCATGATCTGCATTCAAGTAAAAATAAACAAATTAAAAGAAAAATTATTTTTGATTTTTTGTAGTACCAACCATTAAGTAGTTTTTTTTTAAGGAAAAACGATGAGCAAATATATTAATCAAGAGACAAAGCGTCTGATAGTACATGTGGAAAAATCAACCATTATAGGTTCGTTGCATTGCATGGAAACTGAATACTGCACGGATACGTTAACACCCAAAGAGAACATGGGTACATGAAACATTTATACTGTAATTATATTTGCATGTTTTTATATAAAAGGTTTTTGTGTATATACCTTGTTATTGTTTGATTTTCAACTCTTGACATTATGTAGATGAAGGGCCTTCCTAGAAGGTTAGTCGCTCCTTAGACATTTTGTATCTTGAATGACTTACCTACTTTGTTTTCTAGTGAATTCAATCAACGAAATTTTCTCTTTCTAATGGACAAAAAAAATATTATTGTAACAAAATCACACTAACTAAGACTGAGTATTGAAGACAATGTGAAAAGGTTTAATCTATGGGAAAGAGCATTTTTGCAAAATTCTATAACACCCTTGAATAGATAAATTAAAAAATGAGTTGGGGTGCAACAATTAATGTTGAATGAGAAAGTATCGGAGCAGTTTTATTCATACTAGACCTTATTTAGTCTATTGAGGCTGTTACCCATCTACCCTATAATTTATTGATAGTTGAGTCTTTATCATATTACTCCCTTTGTCTCAAATTGTTGAAACAATTAAATTTCACACACATGTCAATGCAATAATTTAACCTTAAATATATATAATTAAACATTAGTGATAGAGTATATAAACCAATCATAAGCTCTTTCTCTTCTTTTATCAATATGAAACATCACATGTATTGATTGAAAAGGTTACACTTCAACAAACTTGTTATTTTATTTACTTTATTTGTTCATCTTTAATCGATAAAACTCTATATATTGATTTTTTTCACTGTAAAATAAAATACTAATTATATTATACAAAGTATATACTAAATTTTATGTTTTTATTCAACAAAATCCCACAACAATCTCTTCTCTTAATACTAGTGCGTTTTATCCAAAAGAAATGGTAACTATATTTGGAGACGAAAAGAATACACATTATCACATATACATTATTCTAGCACATGTATTGGGTTGAAAATCTAAGGTCTTATAAAACTAAAAAAGCTCTCTTTCCTCTGCATGAATGCATCAATAGCATATCAAGCTCGGTGTTTGTGCAATTTCCATAGATTTTGAAGCAAATAAAAACATAATAATGACATGAACGTGTAATTAAGAAGGGACAGAACCACAGAAAGAGAAAGGGAAGTGAGAGGTTAAAGAATACTCCTAAGAAAGGTCGTTTTTTGTGAATCTAATATCTCAAATCTTATTGGTTGCCTTAGGATTTTGCATATCTTTCGACATTGTTACTATAATTATGGTCCCCCTTCTATATATACTTATGAATAGCTTTCATAGGCTGTGACTTTTTCTACATTTAAAATTTAAAATATATACTACTAGTAGTATGTTACAAGACTTACAACTATAGTACTATAATTCAATTCATATGCCGAGTTTTATCTTCTTAATTATATTGTGAATAACATGGGGGTGCTAAAGATGCATGTACTCATGTACGTAGCTATGGCAAGTTGGACTTTCTTTTTTAGTGAATCGCAAGGGATCGAGTTGGTCTTGGCGTAGTGGTTAATTAAATATTTCATTGGGAGGGGGTGGGGGTAGAATAAAGGTTATGAATAAGGACGAATTGTCTTTATGTTTTTACAAGTATTTGGTAAGCAGTTATGGAGCTAATGATAATGAGATTACTCGTATTGCAATTATTTTGTTGTCAGGGCTGGAATCGAGGGGGGCTAGGGTAAGGTCATGGCCACCCCCTTGATTTTGTATAAAATGTTTTTGTTTGTTTAAATTAACAATTCTTAGTAAGTAGATCAGTTGGATTAATTTTTTATGGAAAGGCATTATGAGTTTGTGATAAGGGTTCAAATCTGGTTGGACTAATAAATTAGTTTATTTTTTTTTAATTCTTCATTTTTGTTGTATGGTTGGTACTTGGTAGTACTCATTTTTAAGCTTTAAACTCCTTCATTCTTATTGTATTTCGCTACACACCTCTAGTTAATTTTTTTTAGCATGGTTTTTGAACTTGTATTAAAAACATAAAAAAAAATTTAGCGCAACTTAATTTTTGGATGAAGGTAAAAATTTTATGTGTTATCCAATGAGAAATTAGAAAATATGTTGATATTTTAAAAATATATGTAGATGATCTTGGCTCCCTTAATGTAAAATTTCTGATTCCGCCACTGATTGTGTATTAGTATAAGTATGTATAAGGTCCACAACAAGTAACGAATTACCAAATTTATTGTAAACATACATTAAGTTCAATCATACCGAGTATTACATACGAAGTACAAGCTAAGTTTAGTTGGGGTTTCTCTTAAAACCATGTTTCTATTGGTGGAGAATTGAAGATGTGGTGTGATATGTCGAATATATGTGTTTGTCAACCCTATTTCAAGCATCGATCGATGACTATTTATTATTCCTTTCAACGTTCATTTTTATCACATGCCTGTATCTATCTATACATGTAGTTAAAGAGGTCAAAACTTCATCATTGGAGTAAGACTATGGAAAAGTAAGTTAATTAGTTAAGTAAGCTTTGAGAAATGAGGAAGACTATTAAAAAAAAAAAAAAAGGTACGATGTAATAAGCCTCATAATTAATAATGTAATAGCTTTTATATGTTATAAATTTAATTTAGAATAATTGATCATTAATGAAACGGTTAAAAAGCTTGTTAATTATCGCATGATTTTTTGGATTAATGTCCGGACCAATATTTGATCAAGTCTATAATTATTGTTTTAATAATAGAAAAATATTATACATAGCCCTTAGGGCTACATTGCATATAAGAAGCTAAAAATGGAAAAAATACAAATGAAAATATAACATTAATTACATTAATTTGCTCGTGATTTTGTCATACTTTACTAAATTAATACCAAATTAGGAAATATATTAAATGCTTATTTGTAGCCTTAAGTAAGGGGCACATATATAGCATTATCCGTAATAATATAGTGTTCTGAATTGTTTATTTGATGACTGGAAGTATAATAGTTTTCACTCGAAGCTTGAACTTTGATTTCAGCTAGATAATTCACAATGAAAGTGTGAATGACTAGGTCATTTAATTTGTAAAAAGTACAATTTGTGCTTGAATTTTGGACATTGAGAAGGCTATTTGATTCCGAAAGTTTACTTATTATTAGACTATGGACCACTACTTAAATAAACATAGTACGAAGTATATTAGTATGTGCTACTATGTGGTAAGAAAGTGCATTGATAGGATTATAGGAAGTACAATACCAACGGCAAGGTCATAGGATTATAGGAAGTACAATACCAACCGCAAGATCATGAAACGCCTACTTTAAAAGTACGAAGAGATGGTTCAAATAGTATATAAACTTACACAAAATATATATATATATATATATATATATATATATATATATATATATATATATATATATATATATATATATATATATATATATATATATATATATATATATATATATATATATATTTACTCGGTACTTTTCTATTCATATAAGTTGTGTTTATTTACATTCTAAGTCAGTTAATTACGGTCATCCCTCCTTGTAAATATTTCCTCAACCAAAAGGTAAACCTTTTATGATTTACTATAATTTGTATGTGACTATGTATAATACTTATATCTAAATTAAGCTACTCGTATTACTTAGGTCGTAGTATAATAATGGTGTATAATTCTTTTATTATTTTTTAAATAAATTGTTTTATGCAGTATGTATGTATATCATTTTAATTTTAAAAACAATTTAAAGTCATTTTAACGAGTAGTAGTTGAACATTATCCACTTATATATATGTCACTGAGTTCAAATAAATCTTTCTAAATAATTAATTAGATGCGGATATAATTTGCATGATTGAGTAGTAACACATAAAAGATAACATTTACAATAAACGCTCGTCTATTTTTGAACATAAACAATTGAAAAAGAACAGCTGATAAAGTCTTGGAAACTATACCCTGTATCAGTTATTGAATTGAAATTGAAACTCATCTACGTCACTGATTTGTTGTCGTTAGCGTGATTCTGTCTTTTGGACGACGCAAGATGCGTGGGAGGAAGACCTAAGCGCAAGTGTTGCATGCACAAATCGAAGGGATTATGAGTTATGACCACTCTAATGCTCTAAGCTTGTTAGTTCCACCACCACAAAAATAACGACTAACCAAAAAAGTAATATTTGTTATAACGTCGACAAATTACTGACCATTTAAGCAGGAATCTCGCCGGAGAAAAGAGGCATCATATCTCTCCCACATGCTTCTTATTTAATTAATTATACTTATTATTAATTAGCTTATCACTCTGACCTTACCAACCTTATTTTATATGCATTATTGTTCATATAATAAAATTTAATCAAACGTATACAAGTATAATTAATTAACCGTGTTACATGTATATTATACCATAACTTTATGTTATACTCGACTGTACAAGGGCTTCACAACTAAGTCAGTTAGACAAGGACTGGTAATAAACTAATAATGTAGATAATTACAGAAGAAGACAGAACTTGGATTTCATATTTTATCTATTTATTAAATTGAGTGTTTATATTTTCAAAAATGGAATGACTTTTTGATACCTTAAGTCGTTATTGCTGTTGATTAGCTCCAATGTGTTAATCTCTCGTCCGTTTTAGATACCTTAAATTCAACTCACTTTTCGTTATATCTGTTTTTTTCTAAAACAAAGTCGAAATCGATCCATAAATAAATATCTGCGCTAGATATCACAATTTTATAATTTGATTCCAAATAAAATCATATTCTTGACCTTAATTTTTCCCGCAATCAGATCTCAAACCTTCTTCACATAAGGAGTATAAGGCCGGCCATGCAATAAAAATCCATTCAAAAATTAAAAATAAATAAATAAATTAAGAAAATGCTAACAAGTGGAATTAGGCACCTTTTTTTTTCTTTTTTTTTTTTCTTTTCTTTTTTTATTGTACATAAATTATTTTAATGGATTGAAACTTATTTAAACTGATTCTCTATTATATTTGTTTTTTTAAAGTACTCCCTCCGTCCCATAATACTTGGGACGTTAAGGTGGACACGTAGTTTAAGAAAACTACAAGTGGGTCTATTTAACACATTTGTTTATTTTATAAGAGATTCTCTTTTGTATTTTTATATTGCAAGAAAAACAACAAGTGGGGTGGGAGTGGGGTAGGTAAGGAAAGAAAAAATGTGGGAAAATATATTTTTATTAGTGGTCCCATTCTATATTTAGTAACGTGTCAAATATTATAGGACGAACGAAATTGCAAAGTGTGAGAAGTATTATGGGACAGACGAAAATGGAAAGTTTGTCAAGTATTATAGGACGGAGGGAGTATTTAATTATATTTATATAGCTTAAAACTCATTTATACTACGAGTAATCTGATTCTCTAGTATATTTGTTTTTTAAAGTTGCTGATTATTTTTACAGCTTAAAACTTATTTGTAAATTGCAATACACCTTAATGGTATGCCACACACATTGAGAAGAGTTTAGATAATGTAAACGGACAAATTTTCAAAGTCGTTTGCTTATTATCTACTCTAATCAACTTTTAAAATAGCATGTCCAAAGATTGTTTGCAAATTAAAGAAACTAGAGGAAATATAAAGGCACATGTTAACGAAAGCCACCGAGCGTTGGATATGATAGCTAAAAGCAGAATTATTAAATTAGAATGAATATTAATTACACCGATTGACGCGTGATTTTGATATACATTCCTAAATTAATACCATTTTAGGAAATAATTTAAATATTTTTCTAACGCCACAATCATTAGTAAAATTCATACAATATCTAAATAAAGTGAAAAAACAGGGTTTTATTCACACTACTCGGTAGTTATTATTGACAAGGAATTACTAGTTATTTTTTCATTTTTTTTATTTTTTTTACAAAAGGAACTACTAGTACTAGTCCTATTACTCCATACTCCAAGGAGTATTATAATAATTTTGATAAGCCAACAACTGATACAACGTAGTTTGTGTAAAGGTACAACTACACAAAAAATAAACCAAATAAGAGGCCTAGGATTCGGGTCGGTGTAATGTGAGTTTCCAAGATGCCACGAGTTTAATTGTGATGTAATCATACAAATTTTTAAAGAGAGAATTTCAGAATTTGTCACCTTTTATCAGTCTGACTGGTCAACCATGTCAAACTCCCTTCCTTCATTCTGTGGCTTTTTCCCAATACCTCAACTAACGGATCCTCTTTGAGTTACAAAACCGCCATTTTTCGATTTTAAATTCTTAATCTTTGCTTATGCCTAATGCATCCAAGCTACATATACCTAGGGTTATATCTTTCTATTTTCAACATAGTACGTTATTATATACGTTTTAACATTATACGGAGTATCTAATTAGATAGCAACATACTCTTAATTATCCTATATATAATTCACTATAGTTGATCGTATATATCTTTGATTCATTTACTCAGACTGATGTTATTAGTACATCTGATCTTTTGAGCTAGCTAGTACTTCGTAGTAATTTCTAAATTTTACTATTACGAAAGTATAAAGATAATAGTAATTAAACTAGTTATATTGGTTTTTTATTTTTAATAAAGTTGTGTTCGACAGCTAATTATGAAATATTGTGGTGTTAATGAGATCATTATATAACATATTAATGTATAGTTTGGTAAATAATACTACTGTACATGTATCATATTTCTTGATTGTGACTTTGTAAATAGAATCTTGTTAACGAATGTCTCGGGGCGTTAGATAAAGAATAATTATATTGGTTAAAATAGTATTAAGTTAGGAATGCATGACAAAATCACGTGTCGTTCAGTGTAATTAATGTTAGTTTTACTCTAATATTTCCCCATTTAATTCTCTTATTTAACGTCCCGGGGGCGCTCATTAGCTTTTGCCTTATAAATATACCTTACTTGGATCTTATCTTGTTTGTGGCGATTTAACGAAGTTAAGGATAATTAATTGAACTTGAATATCTAGTAATCAACGTGAGATATAATGTCTTAGAGCATGAGTTGCATCTCTTGATACATACGAGTAACAATTGTCAAATAACATGTTTTCTTGCCACTGACTTGAAATATATAAAGGACAAATCAAAGGAGTCCAAAAAAAATTTCTACGTACCACATGCTACATATGCATGAGCCTAAAATGCTACAATTGTTTTGTAGATTTTAATTTAATTTGTTGACGTATCCAGTCAGTTTACTTGACCCTAACCAAATGTATCATAATAATCAATTGATCTAAATTGGACTGATTTAAATGACTCGATCGATCATTTACCAACATAAATTTAGCTCTATCTACTCATTTGTTCCTTCAAATATTTCACTATATTATATTTCATGGATAGCTTAAAGACAACTTCACATGTTTTCTTTTAGTAAACTTTGTCGTGCTTTCACAATTCTTGTTTTGGTCAAACTACCTAAATTCCCCTACTTCACTACTTACCCCTTCTAACCCGATGCATTAATAAGTTAGTTGTTCATATATAGTAATAAAAAAAATTGAAAAATTATTCAGAATACTGGCATGCTTATGTAGCTAGTCAAACTGTAACACATTTTTCAATAATAAACAGACTTGACACACAGCAGTTAAGAGGTCATTTACCAAAATATACCATATATTGTTCGTATCAATTTAAACCTCCAACAATAATTAGCTACGTCCAAAGTAACTAGCTAAAGGAAACAGAGGGAGTATCGGGGCATCGTAGTATGTAAGCAAGGATAACATGGGGATGCATGGTAAGACTGACACAAAGAGGCCCCTTTCGTATGCTGAAATAGAAGCAAACTTCACCCTTACCCACTTGAAGACTAACCCCAAATTGGGGACACCAAGAGAAGGACACTTCCCTACAATAACATGCCACAAACACAAACACAAACACAATGCAATATATGCATTTTCTCTCTCTTCAACTTATTATTATGCAATGTAACATAATAAACATTATATTATATTGTTTGTTACTTGTATTAAATAAAAGCTACTCGATCGTATCTAGCCATCCATCCCCTTAAGTTAAATTAGCCCACTGCGTTCTCCCATGCACTTGTCTTCTTCACTTCCAACACCCTCCACTCTTTTCTCTCTCCCATTCCCTCTTCTTCATGCTTTCCTCACCTCTTTGTCCTTAATTTTTATTTATTTTTTTTTAAAATATTTTTTTTTTATCTTTTAAACAGTTTCTTTCTATTTCCTTTATATACTAACCCTTCTTTCTTATTCTCTGACAAATAAACAACAACACCATACAAACTAAACTCTCCTTGCTTGCGTCTTCTTAATTCACCTTCATTCTCTTAGATTCATTCGTCGATCACTTGCATTTTCTCCTTCATTGTATCATCACTATGTCTAGCCGACGATCACGGTCAAGGCAGCAATCAGCTGGTGTCTCTGGCATTAGTGATGATCAAATTGTGGACCTCGTTCACAAGTTGCAGCAGCTTGTTCCTGAGATACGTGGAAGACGAAGCTCTGACAAGGTATACTTATACATATACATACATACACATACAAACTAGCTAGCTAGCATCCGTAAATAGTCTTTTTTTGCGCGTTATTTACAGATAGACGAATAAGACTGCATACATCTGAACTCTTCCAAACCCCACTGTATGTGATGGTTCTGGAGTCCTGTATACAACATTGAAATGACGATATAAATGCTTTCACATTACTATTATAGGAATAATAGAATGTAACTTTAATTAATATTATGCACATTTTATTATTCATTCTTCATTTTGTGAAGACTTTAGAAACTATGAGAAGAAGCATAAATTTTGTGTGGACTCCATTGTGTTAGGGTAGATAAGTCACAAGTTCATTAAATCGTAGTATATAAGTTAGATGTTATAAAATTATTGGCATTATACACATATATATATGCCCATTATATTAGAACTATATTAAATAAATTTATTATTATGTGGTGCAACTAGCAAACAATTTGCTTGTGATGTGGGACTCTTTTTTTCTTCCATTAATTTCTTATCTTGCATTTAATTTTTTTTTAACCCTAAGTCATCTAGGTACATTATATTCGTAGAAAATATTTGTATATTATATATATGATGTACAAATTAAAATATGGTGTTGACTAACATTTATTTTTATTTATTTGGGCAGTCGGCAAATAGGGTTTTGCAGGAGACTTGCAATTATATTAGGAACTTGCATAGGGAAGTGGATGATCTAAGCGACAGATTAGCCGAGCTCTTGGCTTCAACTGACAGTGACAGTGCTCAAGCAGCCATTATTAGAAGTTTACTTATGTAAACAAAAAAAAACAAAAACAAAAAAAAAATGTAAGAGAGAGAAATAAAAAAAAAAAAAAAAAAAGTATAAGTAATTATTTTAAGTAATTAGCTGGATAGTTTGGCCAAAAATTATTGTTTTTGTTTTTTTTTTTTTTTTTGGAATTTTAAAAATGCTTCTCTCCCTTCTATCTAGGGTTTGGTCTCTAACTAGACCAACAAGAGAGATTAGATTGAGTGAGAGAGAGAGAGAAAATCTCCAAGTGTTGTATTTAATTAACTAGCTCTTTTAATAGTATAATTAGTTGTTACATTTTAATAATAAGTATTTTAGTAAATTAATATATCTCCTTATCTCTCTCGAGTCTTCGCTGCTGATGAGAACGATAAATATATTACATGGTTATCATTTAATTTCCACATTTTTTTTTTTGTATACAGATAATGATAAAAAGACAATAAAATAATTACGTATAGAAATTCGAGTAGGGACTTAGACAATTCGATTATTCCTACAAACAAGCGTAACTATGTACATTACATATCACTCTATCATTAGTGTAATGTCTATTTTATTCAAGTTGCATGGCACTGACATTGCATTGCGGCCTTGGATTTTTTGGAATAAGTAATTAATTATTGAGCTTAGCTTAAAGGTTGATAATAATAACATTTAGAGATTATGATATTGACTAGTAATGTATTTAAAAATAGTTTATTTTAAGGTTTTTGTTTAATGTTTGATGGTGACGTACATTTGGTAGTACATAAAAACAAGTTGCTATAGTCCGACATTTCTATTAATTAGCCCTCGATGTAATATGTTTGTGTTCATAAGCACTCCGACATAGAAAATGCCAAGATGAATTAGTAGTAAGAAAAATCCAGAAAATATATAATTGATGTGGCTGGAATCTCATAATTTGCTACTCATTCAATCTTATGAAAAAAGCAGCAAAAAGTTGGGAGATTTTTTATGATTCGATACCGTTATTATTAAGATATGATGGCTCATCAAACCATAACTAAGTTAGGAATTTGGTACTTCCTCCGTCCCTTATTATAATTTCTGTTTTTTCTATTTTGGAGACTCAAAATATTGTTCCTTATTTCAATTTTTGGATAGTTTTTAAAGACTATTATACCCTCAATTTTTTAACTTTATCCATTATACTTTCTAAATTACCTTTAAAATTTCCACTTGCTTTGTATTTTTTTCCACTTTCTCCCTCTAGCTTTTGTCTATAATTGTACTTTTCACCTTTTTTTTTACTTCATTCACTTTATCTTCTCTAACTTTTGTCTATAAATGTACTTTTCACTTTTTTTCTATGTGCTTCATTCACTTTCTTTTCTCATTTCTTTAAATACCGTGAAAAAACACAAACAAGAACTATATATTGGGACAGAGAGAGTATATCACAGGCTTATTTTCCCTAGATATAATTGCATTATTTAATTTCTTTTATTTATCTAGCTATCTCAATACAGTATTATTGTAAAAATTGGAAAGTCATTTTAGGGGGCAAATTCTCTATTTATCGATTACAATATTGTAAAAAATTGGAAAGTCGTTTTAAGGCGCAAATATAATAGTGAAGGCGTTTGCACAATGCCCAATGCCCAATGCCTCAATGTACATCCATTGAACATACATCAAGCCTAGCTAAAACCAAAGAACATGAAAACTAATTTTTAATGAACAAAAGAGCTATAAACTAAAATGATGCTATATATGTTCATTTAATTGGAGTTTATGCTCTTTTGTTTTAGTGTTTTTTTTATTTTATTTTGTACTCTGTGTTTATCGAATGTACACTATGCACTGTGCATATAACTTGCACCATCAATTATATTTATTGATATTAGGGAGCATATATTTTAGCTCGTTGTTACATGATATTGGATCTTTCTTATTCCTTCTCACTTCTAGGCAAGAAGGTTAGCACAAAACTAGCAAATTACTAAGTCATTGTTCTCTTCACCTTAATTTTACTGAATAGAAATTATTTTTACTGAATAGAAACTAATTTTATTGAACTTTAATTTTTTTACTGATTCTCTATTATATTTGCTCTTTAAGGTTACTAATTTTTAGTTACAGATTAAACCTTATTTTTACTTGGTGAATTGAAATTATTTTTGCTAAAATTGAACTTATTTTTACCGAATTGAAACTATTTTAATGAAATGAAATTATTTTTACTAATTATTATTATTTTTGTTAGCTGAATATATTTTTCTTCAACTTATATTATTCAAACTTATTGAATTTATTAACAGCAGGAACAAAATAATGCCTTAGGTAATGTTCCCATTTACTTGATTTCCACTTATATAATATATCTTAGCTTATATATCTTCTTGACCTCTAGATTATTTATCTTATCTTTATTCTATCTTACCTTATCATCTTTTATCTTATATTATTTATTATACCTTAATATCGTTAAAATTTTGACTCGGTGACAAAGACTGAACTAATATTTAAGATCAAAGTAGTGTATTGACAAATGTATATGGTCAAAAATTATACGCTTATTAATGGATGAAAAATTACCTATAGATTATAACACTTCTAAACCCTAACTTTTTTGTTTTCATTTGAACCCTCAACTTGCTTATAAAAAGGATGAAAAATCAATTACACTAAGGTAGTTGTTCTTTTCAAATGAATTTCACTTATCTTATCTTATTGCCATAAAAATTATTTATCTTACAACCCTTATATTTATCTTGTCTTATCTTTATTTATACAAAGTATGATTTTTAAACTTATCAATTCTTATTTATTTTTATTTTGGGCCTAAACTTTCTTTTTTTCTATAAGATAAATTGTATACATTAAGGGTGTGTTTGTTTCATCTAATTTTACATAGCTTGTATTATTTTTAGAAAAAAATAATTTCTGATAAAGTAAGCTCAAAAAATTAATTTCAAACAAAATATTAAGCTAGACACAATATATAAGTTATAAAAATTCTAAGAAAATAAGTTCAAACAAAATGAAATTATATAAGTTTAGATATATTTAGATAAAATAAAATGAGTTCAGATAATTAAAAGCTAGACACAATATATAAGTTATAAAGATTCTAAGAAAATAAGTTCAAACAAAAAGAAAATAAGTTCAAACTAAATGAAATTATATAAGTTCAGATATATTTAGATAAAATCTAATGAGTTCAGATAATTAAGTTCAAACAAAATTTATAAAATAAACTCATGTAAAATAAATAAGCTCAAAGAAAAAATTCAAACAACATCTAATAAACCAAACATAGTGTTACTTCAATCTTAGCAAATTAACACCCTAACAAGAGTGCGCCTTATTTACTAGATTTTCAATTGTATGAAATTATTTAACTTATTTGAACTTAATTACCCAAACTTATTAGAACTAATTTGAACTTATCTAAATTATTAATTAGATCTTATTAGTGTATTGTGAATTAAACTTATTTGAACTTAATTCCTAAAAATACGTATCTTATTCGAACTTTTTTTTTTTTTTTGAAATAAGTGGCAAACACAACATGGCCTGTTTTTTTTTTTTTATTATTTATTTTTTTTTTATTATTTGGGTGAATCAACAACATCGCCTTGTTAGAAGCTCTTTCTAGTCAAACTTAGGAAAAGGTATGCCTAGTCATCATTTTTGTACAACAACCTAGTAAAACAACTATAGCTAGCTACTAGTAGCCATTAATCATGTACGAGCAATAGCCTTCATCACTTTCTAAGGCTACCAAACTCAAAAGTCTTCTCTCTATTCCTTTCAATTTAGGGATGTCAACGGGGCGGGGCGGGGCGGATTTTGGCATTCCCATCCCCATCCCCGCCTCACATTTTCATCCCCATCCCCATCGCGGGTCTAAAAATTATCCCCATCCCCGCCCCGGCGGGTCCTACTCCAAAACCACCCCCGCCCCATCCCCGTCCCCGCCCCGTCCCCGCCCCATCCCCGCTAATTCCCCGCCCCATCCCCGCTAATTCCCCGCCCCATACCCGTCAATTTAGTATTAAAATCCTGCATATTATATAACTAAAAATTAATAGTACATAAGAGGAAAAAAAAAACAGTAACTCCAAATTGTCCACAGTACAAATATTATAAATACTACAAGTTTACAAATATTCAAATACATAAGAAGAAATTCATTAGGCCTTGAATTATTCGGTGCAAAGTCCACTTGTTCCAGAATCGATATCACATGTTTCAAATCCTTCCTCTAATTCTCCCACTAATTTAGCATATTTATCATCCTTAAAATCTCCACAATCTGCAAATACATGTTAATTAATTAAAATAAATAAATAAATAATATTATTAATTAAATAAAATGTTATATTAGCTATTTACCTTTAAAAGCAGCCCATATCCAATTTTGAGTACACATCAAAGCTTCGACAGCTTCCGGTAAAAGCCGACTACGATAAGGACTAAGAACCCAACCACTTGTGCTAAATGCGGACTCTGATGCAACAGTAGAAACAGGAATGCTCAATATATCTCGTGCTATTTGCTGAAGAATGGGATATGTGCCTCCATTTGTCTTCCACCAGTTAAGAATATCAAAATCTTGGACTAGAGGCACATTAGCAGCATCTAAATACTTATCCAATTCTGAAATTTCATGACTTGAGTCCTTATCTTGTTGCAAAAATTCTGCAAATTCTTGCATAAAGGTCTCCTCATTGGATTTGCTACTACTATCCAAATCAAAAGCTTGTTGGCTGCTACTACCTTGAGTTTTACCCATCTTAGACCCATACTCATCAACCAATCTTCGTAGAAGATCACTAATTCTACCAACCTCAATTTCAAAGTCATGCTCCTCAAAAAATTTTGCAAAATAAAAGCGAATAAGAGCCATTTTGTATCTAGGATCTAGTATTGTTGCCACTCCCATTAAACCATTCACACTAGCCCAATACTTGTTATATTTTTGTAACATAATGTCGGCCATTTTCCTTACATAATCATGAGGAGATAAAAGCCAACCAGAAATAGCAATTCTCAAGCACAAATTTTAGGAAAATAAAGATTGGCCGTAGGGTAATTTGTTCCTGAAAAATTAAGGGTAGTTATACTAAACACTTCCAAATGTTCACATATTTTCTCAACTTTTTCCCAATCTTCTGGGGTCGGTGGATTCTTATATAAATTATTACGAGCACTTAAAACAACAAACACTTCTTTATAACTAGTAGCAATAGAAAGCATTTCATAAGTAGAATTCCATCGGGTTTTGCAATCAAGTGCTAACTTTCTACTACACTCACGAGCTATTTGCTTAGCCACTTGTTCAAACCTTTGTACTCTCTTATCAGAAGCAGTCCAAAACACAACACTATCCCTGATTCTTTGAACACCATTTGATACCACAGCACTTAAACCATCTTGAACAATCAAATTTAATATGTGAGCACAACAACGCATATGAAAAAAATCACCTCGCAATAAAAGTGAGCCATATGGAAACACTCCTTTCAAAATTTCCATCATTGCATCATTAGTTGAACAATTATCCACGGTTATAGAAGACAACCTAAGATCAAGATTCCATGATTGAATGCTTTCTTTCAAAGCATCAGCAAGAACCTCAGCAGTATGAGGGGCGGGACATATAAAAACCTACCAAAACCAATGAAAATAACATATATTATTTTGTCTATTCAACTATTGTGGATATATGGGCTCATTATTATCATCTATCATCATAACTTATAATTCTTATAATTTTAAATTTCACACAAAAAACTATAGCAATACAAAGACAACCAAAAAAAAAAAATCATAAGTAACCAGAAAACGATACCTTATGATCCGACTTTGCAACTTCCATGTATTATCAATAAAATGTGAGGTGACCGCCATATAACCTTTTCTCTGGTTGTCAGCTGTCCACATGTCAGTAGTTAAGGCAATCTTACCCTTTGCTTTCCTCAACAAGGTTGCAACATTATCCTTCTCAAGCTCATATCTTTTCATAATATCTTTTCTAGTTGTGTTGCGAGACGACACTTTAAATCCAGGTTGGAGTGTCTTGCTATATTTTCTAAAACCAATATGCTCAACCATGCTAATTGGATACTCATGCAAAATAATCATCTCTGCCAAGTCTCTTCTTCCATCTTCTTGGTGGAATTCATAAGGAGCCAATGTCATCGTGTCATTCTTATCATTCAAGTTTTTTTTTGTACCAAACATTCTTGTTTGTCGAAGATCTTGACATACTCTCTTTGGACATATTTTTATATGATCTTTCAAATGAGTAGTTCCTGCTTTTGACCCACCAGCAAGTAGCTTAGAGCAATGGTTGCACTCAGCTTTTATCACATCACCAACTCTCTTTCTCTTTAAAGTCAGACCACACTGCCGAAGTATGCCTACTAGTAATTGGTAGGAGAGAAGGATCGGAATTAGTCTCCAGAGGAATATCATCATCATCTAATGCAATTGGAGTATTACTAGCTGAAGTGGGAACACTAGCATTATTCTCATTTTTTGATGTCATTCTCCCCTATAAAAATTAAATAAAGACAATTAATGCACTAGACATATTGACTGCAGTATTGAACACATTTAATATCTCAGAAACAGCAATAATAATAGCAATGCACAACAGCACAGCCGCACAGGGCACAGGCAGTCAGGCAGATCATGCTTCTAGCACAGCTTCTATAATTGGTGAGCCCAAACATAAAATAAATAAATAAATAAATAAATAACCATTTGAAGTTTTGTTCACTACTATAAGCTTCTGCTGCACCTTAGTGTTAAAGAAGTGAGAATTATTGCAAATTGCATCAATATTTTATGTCCTATATTTTGCAATGAATTGCATGGTCATGAAACTATGAAAGTATGCATTTTCTGTCATACATATTTACAATTCAGAAAATGGTAGTCCCAAGTTACATATAATGCTGATGTATGATGCAAATTTGATTATGAAATAAATAATTTTATGGTTAAAAGACATCCAGGGAGTTGACAATTTTTAGATTATGAAATAAGTTTCCCCACATACTTGATACTCCCTAATCCCTATATTAATAATGTCACCCCAATAGAGATTCCTGGACCTGACAACTTTAGTTAATATAGGCTTTTGCCGACTAAATTAGGTTTATGAACAAATATGATTTATAACAAAAGAACTTCATCAAACGTTCATAGCCAAAAGGTAAAACCATAAACATTATGGGAAATCAATTACTAATTTTAAATCTTTATACAACAATATGAATAAAAATACACACACACACATACTAGCAGTACAATTAATAGAAACAACATGCATTTACCTTTCGAGATGTATCAGAAAAACCTGTTTTAGGAGTAATTTCAATAGGGCTAAATGGCTAATGACAGTGGTCTGTGAAAAAAAAAAGGGAAACAAAGTTAATACAATTGAATTCAAGTAGATCAAACAAAAACGTAAAAATTTATCAAGTAAATTGACGAGAAATATACCGGGTTGAAGACGAAGATCCGATTGCACACGAGGTTGAAGAAGAAGAATCGAAGAGAGGGGTGTGAGTGTGTGACCATGCGTGGAAGTAGATTGAGAGGAGAGAGTGAGAGGAATTCTGAGAAATTAGGGTTTTTGTTTTTGAGAATGAGGGATTGAGGCATTTGAGGGTGGGCACTGGCAGTGGGCTACTGGGCTGGGTAAGTCAGTACAATTAGCACAATTTTTTTTTTTTTATGATTTTATCGCATTAATCACTTATCTTACGCATGTATGGGTCGGGTATAAAGCGGGTATGGCTCGGGTATGGGGTGGGGCGGGGCGGGGAGGGGCGGGTACGGGGTGGGTCAGGCGGGGCGGGGCGGGGCGGGTGTGGGGCGGGTCTAGGCGGGGCGGGTATTACATAAAAACCATCCCCGCCCCATCACCCATGGCGGGTATGGATTTTAGACCCATCCCCGCCCCGCGACCCGCCAAAGCTAGACCCATCCCCGCCCCATCGGGGCGGGGATGGGGCGGGTCTCCTATTAGACCCGCCCCACTGACATCCCTATTTCAATTCATTCAAAGTTTTTGTAGATGGATTAATAAGTCTCATTTACAAATTAAACCTAAGCCTCACACCATATCCAAAACTCCAAAAGCATACTTTTCACATCACCAAACTAGATCTTGATGAAAGAAGCAACAGACTTAACTTCTCATATCATATACTTCTCATACAATATCAATCAAGTCTAGTGGCGAAGCTAGAATGTTTTATTAGGGTGGCCAAACACTCTATGTTCTAAGACATATATTCATATTCCAACCCTTTTAACAACATTAGAAGTATCCTTTAAGCTTGCAAAATACTTCGTATATATATAGATAAAATCTCACTACTATTACGTTACTCTACTAGTACTTTTAAAGCTTTAAGCAAAGTATTCCATATAAATCTAAGCTAAGAATCAATAAAAATAATCATTTATACATATATATAAAGCAAAATAAAATAAAATCAAAAGAAGATCACAACCGAGAGGGGAAAAAACACGCCCAAAAAAGGCATAAAATCGAATTAACTAATTTAATAAATATTAATACTTTTTTGTTTCTTTTTTTTAAACTAAATGTGAATTGGAAAACGTATACAACTTGTGCATGACAAACGTGAATACTCCAATGTACACAACCACATACAAGAAAAAAAAACCAATAAACGCTCTGTTCTCTCTCCTCCGTTCACACAAAAAACCCCATTTGAAACCTAGAACTCACCAAAGTTCCGGCGCCGCGGCCGGTTCTCCGGCGAGTTCCCTTTCCTTTTTTTTCAAGTATTATACTACTCGTGTTCTAGTTTGGTGAAGTTGAAGCGTAACCAAGCTCCATGAAGAGCTTCGAACTCCGTTTAGTGCTACCCTCTTCTCACCGGAAAGGTTAATTGTTACCGTCAGTTTTCGATAGATAGACGAGGAAGCCTTGTTCCACCAGGAATTCTCGCCGCTTAGAAGAAGGATCTAGGTTCAGATTTGTGTGTTCAGGGGACGAAATTGACAATTTTAGGGGTCTTGGGCAAACTCTAACGCCGCCGTCGGGGGGTTGCCGGAAAAAAGGAAATCGCGACGGTGTTTGGTGAAGTTAGGGTTTCGTAGATTTCTTGAGCTCAGTTTCAAAATTCTCTGTTCTGGTTATCTTCTTTGGTTTTGGCGAGTTTCGAAATTGCTCTGAAGTTGGCTCTGTAAGTCTTCGTTCTCCTTAGTTCTTCTTATTTTGAAGCTAGTATGTTAAGGTTCGTTTGGCATTGATGTGGTTTTCTATTTTTTGGCTTTTTGTTTTTAAACTCATATGATATATGTCATATAATGAAATAAAGATTAGTTAAACTTATTAAAATCATTTAATTTTGAAATCTGACAACAGAAAAGTGAAAACAACTTTTTCTTGTTTTCTGTTTTTGGTTTTGTGTTTTAAAAATAAAAACAGAAAACTAAAAACAATAAACGATGCCAAACAAGCCCTTAGTTTTGAGTTTAAGTTTCTGTTGTGAGGTTGGATGTCTCCCCTTTTGTTTTGTTGGATTGTTTTTTTTTTTCTTCTAATGTGTCCCTGTTTGGTTTCTAGTTGGATGGCCATGGTGGGCTTGTCCAATCTTGAAGTGGTAAGGGGAAGTTATTTTGGGTTAGACTCTAGGTATTGGGGTGGGGAGGAAAAATGCCCTGCCCTTCGCCTTTGTTTCATGTCTGGGATTTGGAGCAGTTGGTCTCCTTGTTGTAGTCAGTTTTAGCTTATGCTTCCTTGGCAGTGGGTTTGCCTTGAAGAACAAGTTGGGTGAAAGTCATTTGTTGATGGCTCTTCAGCTATTAGGTTTGCGAGTGTACGACTTGAAGGTTTGGTGTTTTGTTTCATCGTCAATTGGCTCTAATTTTGATAATTGGAGTTCTTTCAATGTTTTCAGGTCTATGATGGGTTTTGTACTCATTACATTCAAATTTTCAAATCTGTACGCTACTCCCATATTATTTGGGGTTCATAGTATGCTACCAATCATGAATTTCTTTCCTTTAAAAGAGAGAAATCAAGTTACTTGTTACCGTGATATTACCTTCCTTTCGTTTCTTGCTTTGGTTTTGTTTTCCAAGCTCCACAAGTTACAAAGAGTTTCTACCATGGTTAATTACCCAAGCTTCACCCTTGGTGGAAAAAGGACACCGGGAATAACATGTAATGTAGGCTTCGGCTCGCTAGAATCACGACAGTGTTGCCTACAAAGTGGTTCCAACACTCATGGGATAACTAAGAAAGCAGTTTCTTTTAAGTTGGTTTGTTATCTTGTGTTCATAAGAGA